>NC_069366.1:79185000-79810000 GCF_021730395.1 Mercenaria mercenaria | reverse complement strand
AAGTGTAATCGTATCCGGATATAATATTTTGGGTAAATATCGAGCTGTGTTATGAAATTTTAAGAAAAAAACTAAAAACAAGCTGAAACTGGTAGACTATACTGTCAGTACATCAATCATTAGCCGACTCAGGCACTTCAGGCCTTTGATTCTCTCACTCTGATTCCAGCAGGCATAAAATTTTGTTTCAGTACATCATATTTTTATTTTGTTGTAAACGAGGTGTGAAACCAGAAGTTTAGTTCTCTTTGGCGCCATACTTTCGACCATACTTGGTATAAAGGTAGATGGTGATGAGACAATATGCAGAGCACATAAAGCTGGTTGGTAGGATGGCTAAGCATATATTAAACTGAAATATCATCAAAAGGAAATTATTCTTGTACAGCCTTTTTCACCACAGTTTGTGCATCATACTATGATCCCATTTATGACTTATCCACTAAACTGTTAAATTTTGACATCACTGATGTTTAATGTTGACACCATTTCATCCTAGGATGGCTAATCTAACTGAAACACTGGTAGTTCAAAAAGTGACTTGTTACATTGTCTAGTTTTGACTACTTTTAATACTGGAACCTATGTATCAAAAGAAAACAAACTCTGTTTGTATGAGTATTTTACTTTTTATATGTGAAGACCACATACACAAAATGACAACAATATATGAGATACTTCATAATGGTATATTTTACCCTTACAGTAAATTATGCTTAAAGGTAAAAACACAGTATCCTGAATTTGTACAGGTCAATCTGCGACATGAATGCCAAACATCAGATACAGTGACCAGCAATATTGTGATAATATAAAATTACTGGTAAACTGTTGTATACAAGTGGCATACACTGTGATTGTAACAGTAAACAATATAAATGACAAGATGTCACAAATCCCACTATTGTCAAGGCCAGCATAACTTAGCTCATAGATTCTCAACACTACACCCTACTCTAAAACACATTTAATTGGATAATGTGAACAATAACTTTTTTTTTTAATTTGCAACAAATTTCTAACAACAAAAAGTCATCTATATGCAGCTTTAACAAGGATCTTTATGTTATAAAATTTAAGCTTGAAGAGTCTCAAAAACTCTAGTTTTTAATTGGTTGTTTTTCTCTCCCAGTACTGAACCTGACTAATGGTATATTAGCATTTAGAGACTGGTCTAAAACTTAAGTTTTATAATCTTAGAGTTTTAAGTGTCTGGAAAATATTTATCAGGCAGAATATTTCTAACACATCTGCTACTGTAGCTTTAAGTGTCAATAATAAAATTTATTTTCATAATGGTACTATTAAAGACACGAGGTCTTTCGTTATAGCCCGTGCTGCATTACCGAGTCATTGTGAAAAGTTATGTTCATCTAGTTTGTGCTTTACAGCATACCAAACACAGTGAATGTTATATGGCGCCAAACAGGACTTAGAATTCTGATTGCACATTTCATTTACAATGAAATAAAAAGTGCAGCAGACAATTTTATTACTTGTTCAGTTTTAAATATCTCGACAGAAATACTGCAAAATTTACACATAGGAAAATGAAAACAAATCAAGAAGACAGTTGTACTGTCCGCTCATTACAGACCTATCCAGTAATGGACATGCTGCTGTAATAAAACAAGGGCTGGAATGTGTGGCTGTTAGAACCTTCTGTAACAGATTGTAGGGTATTTACATTTATGAACAAGGAATGGTAAGGAGTAGTGGAGAGAATCTCTAAACTTAATATACCAGCTTTTAAAACGTCTGTTTGTAACAGAAATAGATGAAAGAAACTTTTATATATATACACATTGTGAAGAAAGGAAGAAACAGGAAGAACAAAGATTGATTTCATGGAAGGTGTGTAGTTTCAATTTCTACTTCAAACAATTATTTTAAAACAGCATTACTTGAATCACAAGAAAATATAGCACTATTCAACAAAAATAACAATTCAGAAATGTGAAAAAATTTACTGTGCATTTAACAATATAGTTATAAATGATTCAAAAACACTGAATTTGAACAGAAAGTTCTTCATGTACACCCCAACATAATACAGATATGTAACAAGCAAAACACAAAACAAAAAGTCTTAAAAATGATAACAGTCGGATTCATTTCTTAATTCTTGATTACTGGTACTTAAAATATTGATAGCTTAGTTTAATATAGATGAAAAATAAGATTTCAAGTGATGTACATACAGGTCTAAAGGTTAAGGGTCTGGTAACAAAACAGTTACAATATATGTTTTATGTATGCACCACCTTAAACCTGAGTCTAACGGTAAAGGGTCTGGTAACAAAACAAAGTTACAATTTATGCTTATTGTTTGCATCACCTTAAAGCTGGGTCTAAAAATGAAGGGTCTAGTAACAAAATAGTTGCAATTTATGCTTATTGTATGAACCGCCTTAAAACTGGGTCTAGAAATAAAGTGCTTTCTATGATAAAAGTTTACTTTCAGAATGCAATCTGTACAACTTTCTGCTCTGAAAACTTTTTAAAGAAGTCGAAGAAAATATTAAAGTCAAGGCTTTAAAAAAAAAAACAATTTTCATAACACCCAGCTTTAAGTATAAGTACATCATATCACTTGCAAACAAGATTTTCATGTTCACCAAAATATCGTTTCTGACAAACCTTAAAATCACAGACTATAGTTAGCTTTTTGAACATAATGGAAGCTGCCATGCTTAATTTTGAACAAACTACAAACAAATTTAGATAGACTGTCATGAGAAAGTTGAAGGTGTTATATATAGAAAATTAATTTAAATACTAATGGCAAAGTTTGAATAAAATCAGTATAGTGTTTAAAGCTTCAGTTTTGAAAGCTTGAAATCTATGTTAAAGATGATAAAATGATAATCAAGAGTGATTGAGTTGTTGTTGCCAAATTAGAGAGAAATCTATCTTATGGTTAAACAAAATTGTTCTCATTTTAAGTACCATGTTTAAAACAAACTATTATGCTAGATGGTCAAGCTATGCTAACAATTCCCTAGAACTTGAAATTTTTCCAGACAAAGTTAATACCTAGCTACCTTTCCCAACATACCCTTGTAACCAAAATTAAAAATCCACCAACTAAAAAAAAAATGCAAATTAAAAACACAAGTATGCAACATAAAATAATGTAATGGAGGACATACTGAGATCAAAACTAGAAAAATAACAGAAACAAAATGTAATAAATGACACAGTATTACTGTGTATGCTCTGTGATATATTATGAAATTATTTAAAGGGACATACCTCCAGATGAACATTAACCTTTACCCTGCTAAATTTCTAAAATGGGCTGATGTATTATTCAGTTTGGGCAGTACCATTTATTATTTGAAGGTGCATTCACTGAAAATTTACTGACTGAATAGTGAACTGTGCAGACCATGATATAGATAAAAAGTTCTTAAAATGCTTTTGATCATTTTGTATTTTCTTTTTTATTACAATTACTAATCGATGAACGCATTTTCTAAATTTCGAAAAATTTAACATTAATCCGGAGGCTTTAAAGTTAATTTCTTGCGCATGGAGTGTCATTGACTTCAGCCAAATTGACACAAATTTAATACAGTTATACACAGCATGGAATACTTAGCTTCACCCATGTGAAATAATTCAGCAGAATGTATAACCTCTGTCATGTTTAAATGAATTTTAACATGTTTCTACTTCTTCCTGCTATATATTATTCCTTCAGTACTTGCTATTCGTCAAAATATTAAAGACAGTCTTACAAAACACATTTTGTAAATAAATGTGTCTGAGAGTCAATCAACCTTGTATATTTTTGTAACATTTATTCATTTATTTAAACACAAAAATACAGTCAAAATACAATGAAAATACTATACATTTTCTTTTCCTTGAAAAATACAGTTTTAAGGTCTTCCCCACAAGCAAAATTTAGAAAAAAAGTCAACTCTACAATTCTTTTCAAACTTGATGCTTTTCATGATATTGTGTTTTATGCCATCATCAAACATGTGTCACATCACTCCTTCCTCAGTTTTAAACATTTTTTTTTCTGAAGCATATGTATCTTCAGTAGCTTAATTGCACGTTTAATTGTCTTGCATTCAGTTAATATACATGGATCTGCAATATACATTCATTAACACTATCATATGGTATGTTCCAGTATGAATGTAACAGCTTGATTTATATAGCATTTGTATTAACTAGTAACCAAATATTCTTGTAAACTTATATCTAAGCACTTTTTTTGCACTGAGTCATCTTTAAAAAAAAACTGGGCTAAAATCTGATTTAAACACAGTTTATAACATATCCCACTTTAATAACTGTCCTGTATATTTTCTTACATTATGTATGTTCAAACACACAATACTAAAGTTAGGCCTGGTACATCTACTTTAGTTTCCCTTTATCAGTTGATATATTCTAAGTACTAATCAAGTTATATGCCAACAGTCTTTTCCAAAAAAATACCACTTCTGTCTAGTCTCACATGAACTCGTGTTAGGGACATGGAAGTTCCTATGACATGCAAACTTCAACTTAAACAGTAAAACAAAATTTCCTAAATAGAAAAAAAAGAATATCACATCAATACCTTGAAATGAACATAAACAAATTTCATTTCCTTCAAGATCTCACTTTTTCAGCACATAAACATTAATAACAAAACAACATCCAATGAAATACAGTCTGTCTGTGAAGAAATATATTTAGGCCATCCTTGATACAGTCTGCCTAGCGACTAACTTCTGCAGCTCGCGCCTCTGTTTGTTTGACATCTGCTGGAGTGCTCGACCTTGACACTGATTTAACCGAAGATACCGAATTGACTGGGCTTGGGGAATTATGAGGATGCGGACTGCTTGGAACCTGCGGGGAAAGGGACACAGTCTGTGGGGGCGTGTCTCTCGCCTGTGACAGTGCAGATAATGAGGCTTTACCACACACATGATGATGATTTTCCCAGTCTTTATGTTGGCAAAAGCTGCCGCAGTATCGAGCTGTATTACATCCGCTACACGTCTCACTTGCTTTCCTTCCGCAGTTCCAACAACTCTGTAAGACAGAAAAATTCAGGATTTTGAAAAAGAAGAAGTACACCAGTCTAAGTATGCTACTTTTCTATTGGTCAATTTCAAATTTGTGCTCAGAAACAGCCAATCAGGTGCTCAAGTTTTAAGACCGGTCTCCAGTTCACATTTTGGTACATGAAAATCTGGAATTACTGTGAAATCAGTTAAATTCATGGGTAAAAGAATTTGTGGTACTGTCCAGAATGGTTATTTCGCTGGGATATGAATTTGCGGATTTCCATTTACCAACGTAAAAATAAAGTAACTGTGCTTGTTTATTGGGATTTAATTTCACAGACTGAAAAATTAGCCCTCCACTAAATCAATGATTCACAGTAGTGCCAAGTTAAAACATTTCTTTTAATTCAAGGCATGTTAAAATGTATCAAGTTTTTCAGGGTTTCCAAAAATTATAACATATTTCCATTAAATTTCTATGTAAAGAAAGGTTTAATTTCATGTATAACAAGAAAGACTAGTGGCAAAAATCTGAAACAAAATTGCACTCATCTTCATTGTTTGAAGTCATTATGACAAAATGTTGTTATACTTGATGAATTATATAAGTTTATACCATAAAGTAAAAATTTTACACTAAATTTCAAACTATGTTAACAGCTTGTGTATATTTCTTGTCATGAAATGATAACAAAAGATTCTGTGGAAAACAAAAAACAACACCACATGTTGCAAGAAGACAACATATTTTGAACAAGCTATTTCTACACGAAAATTATGCGATACATGCAAACTTCATATTCAAGTTACTTTTAAAGGGACTGTCTTGTAGATTTGCGTGTCAAATTATCATGATTTTCTAAACTTTTCAAAAAGTTTTTGAAGCATTTAGACTCATAAATCAGTATCATTTACACATATAATTATTTTATGCATTTGATATTCAAACATTTGAATTCTTGCTAGTTCACCTCAGTCTTTTTTTAACTGTGTGACATATACTTCTGACAGCTTTCCTACATCTATTTTTAGATATAAATACTACATAGAATAGATCCCCAAGAATCAAACTGTCTATGCTCTTCATTATAATTCCTAATAAATGAAAGCTTTTTAAAAATTTTGAAAAACATGACAAAAACTTTAGGCCTGCCCCTTTAAAGTGATTGATTTTTGTTTAATAGTGAAAGTTGCTACACCCACCCTTCCCCATCCCACACACACAAAAATTGGGGTGTCAGAATTAGCCAGTATAAAAAGAAAAGGGTGTCAGGTTGATGTGTAAATAATGACCTCACTACTTTCTTCCTGATGATTGATGTTGTTCAACACCTCTTCACGCGTCTGTTTACGAATGTCTTGAACTGCCCGCTCCATCTTAGCACGCTCCTGGCTCACCATTTCATTTGCTTTTGTGTCTGCTGCAGCAACAGCTTTATGTAGCTCTAACATGGCTTGTCTCTTCACTTCTTGTACAGCTTCTTCTAATATGAGAAAATATAACAAGTGAAAGAACAGAGAATGGCAAACATTGATTTCAAATTATGAAACTGCCAGTAGAAAATAGATACACACGTTCATGATGTTAGAGATATCTTGTTAAAAAGTTACTTAAAAATTTCAAATTTTTCGGTATAAAGTAAGAAATAGATAAAGCGAAGAACTAACTCCAGAAATATACTTTTTACTTCAAAACTTACGTTTCGTCCATTGGACTTCATCAGAGTATAATAACAAAATAGTATGACGTCACAGGAAAGTACGACGCCAATGACGACGTCAAAAGACGTTACCCATTTTGGCGTAATATTCACATATAGTATAGGATCAAAAATAGATACTTATATATTATATCGGTATAAAGTAGAAATACAATGCAAATAACAACTTCAGCAAACGAATTTCAGATTACTAAACTTTATCTCAGTCCGATAGTTACACACTGCCCTCCCCTGGTTACAGTAAATGGTAAAACAAACAATCAATTCTGATATCACTATTTATATCTTAAAATTATTAAAACGCTGTACCTGCACGTCGTCGCACATCAGAAATTCTTTCATCAGTGTTTCTCATATTTAACCAAGTTTCAGGATTGCGTTTCTTTAAATCGGAATCATCGCCACCACCTCTTCTCATCCATATAGAAAGTTCCTCACGATCACGTAAGCTACGATCTTGAAGGACCGATAACGCTCGTCGTGTTTTATCCACCATACCAATAATACAGTTTAACATCTAGAATAAAGAAAAAGGCCATTTACAAGGTTGTAAATTCCTGACCAGAGGTTTAATATTTCTTTTTGAATCATCTGAAGGCAGTCATGATTAGAACAAGGAACAAAAAATCAAACAAATCTGAAACTCGCGTAATAACACAAAGCAGAATCATGCCAACTATTGTAATTGCAAAATGAGATCTTGGTTTTTTCTGAAGGCGCTATATTCCCACTTCGATATGATCATTTCGTAAGCATTTTTTGATGATCATTTTGTAAGCAATTTTTCTTGAGAAAAGTAACAGTTAACGATTCTGTTGTTCAATGTATCTTCGACTCAATCACAGCAGACAGTGTTTAATTATCATATTCTAGCAATAACGTCATGATAATCTCCAGGAGTTGCCGATTCATTACCACTAGTTATGTATCAGGGAATTGTCGATCCCTTATGCAAGTCAAGTATGAACTTCAATGGCAACTTCTTATCAAGTCTCCCAATTAAAGTCTTTCTAAATCCTTGAAATCAGTTGCTCTTTAAAAAATTAGTAACATGCATCTGTAATGTTTTATACTTACAGTTTCTACATGCCTCCAGTCATCATCAAATCTTTCAAGAGGATCAAATGCAGATTCTGAACGGCCAAAATCTAAAAGTCAAAAACAATTTTGTTACTGGCAGAAAACAAAGATAAGCACACAATCCTTTGATATTTTGAAACAGAAAGTTATCCAGACATTACAGGTTGATGTCGTAATGACCAAAGTATTTCTACCAAAGGACTGAGTCATAAAGTATTGAATGCACATTTCATGAAACTGAAATATTTTCAAGTGAAAAAAAAGTTAGATTATACTTACTGTAAGATGGAAAGTGTCGCTCCCTGTCAAAATCTCTATCTCTATGATCAGTCCTTTCTTTTTCTAGACGTTCCCGTTCTAATTTTTCCCGTTCCCTGAGTTCCCGTGAGATACTTATATCCTCCAACCTGATTGGTCCATTTGAAAGATTTAATATGCCATTTGGACTGATGCGATTTGGTCCGTGTGGACTTGTTGGCTGATGTCGTTTAGCAGGATGTACGTCTAGGCCATTCTCATGTCCCCTTCTACAAAATATCGGAAAAAAGTTTTAAAGTATTGAAGTGTGATTATCATTTCCTCTATATTTACAGGCTTAACCTTTTAACAATTGAAGAGATAAAAGGTCTAAAATTTTTAAAGAAGTGCTAGCCAGCTTCATGACTTTCTTATTTCACCTAAGAAAGCTATCAAATTAGGTAATGAATGCCTTTAAAAATTATTCACTTCATGTCATCTAATTTTATTAAACTGACTGAATGCTTTACATTTATACTTCCTATACAAATTTTTAAATCCTTAGCATTCTTGGGGGTCATATTTTCATAGATATTGTGGTTGTGCCAATCCATGAAAATAATTCACAACAACCAAAAAAAAATTCCTATAGATCCTTCAGAATTTGAAACCGAAGAATTTAAGCACCAAACAAGATGACTGTTTTGGATAAACACATTTTATACCAACGAAATAAAAGCCTCCATCAGTAACAGACATAAATTTTAGGGAAATAGAATGAGCTTACGTTTCAGGGGACAAGCGTTTTCCATTCTCATTGATCTGTGGGACAGGGGTATCCTGAGATTCGAGGGGTGATTGCGTGGCATTGAACAGGATATGTTCATTCTGAGCTAAATAATTCTGTGGAGTCTCCTTTGCCATTCGAGCTAGGTGCACTAGTTCTCGTTGTAATAATGGTAGGTTTGCCTGAAAACAGAACAGATCACACTTTTTAACACGAAAGTGTTTTTTGTTGTTGTTTTTTTTAAGTTGAAATTCCACTTAAAATATGGCAGGACGTTAATAATTATGGGGACACTGAAAAGAATGGCCATAAAGCCAAACAAAAGTGTTTATTGGCCTTAATCTTCTTCTGGAATTTGGACTTGTTGCATTTTGTTCTGGAATCAATATGCTTGAGAAAGAACCTGTGCGGTATGAGAAACTGATATAAAATTTTGCTTGGCCATTTTGCAAAAGTTTGTAACAGCTATCTACAAAGTATGTTATTGAACAAACTGGTCACTGAACTTTTCTTTTCTCCACAACAACTGACAATTTACTTAACAAGATTTTTTTTTTTTAAATAATAAAAATAGTTGAAGCAAAAACATTCCACATAAAGCACTGAGCCATTAAAGTAGCTGATAAAATAGTAAAGTAAGTAAAAGTAAGTAAAAGTAAGCAGGAAAGATTTCTCACAAAGGTTTGGAAATAAAAAAAATGACTACTGCCCATATGTTTCAAATGCCAGATGGTGACGCTGCTTTCTTTAATTAAGGTTTTCCTTTCACTGAATCTATATGTAACAGACATGCTACTGGAAAAGTTTTTTTGCCATGCCTAAAAACCAAGGCTGGAAGCTGTAGACGTTTTATAATCTTGTTTTCTTGTTTTTTCTCCTTCATTAAAAGGAGTCTGCAAGGCTCAGTTGTGGCTTATCCAGTACATATACCAAAATGGCTAGACTTAATTAATTTTTTCCCTATTGGCTAGTTCACTGAAACAAATTAAAAGTAATCGTATAAAAATTTTTTTTTGTGATTTTTCGCACCTGTGATACAAAATTCCCACATATTTCTATCACTTTTTGAATGCTACCTTAATTAGAAATATATTTCACTCTTCACCTGAATTAGAAAAAATTACCTACCTTCAGAAAAGGTATTACAAATGGTCGAAGTGGAAAGTTTGTTGCCTCCTGCAATTTGGAGTGGAATTCTTCAATGGAAAGATGCGAATTCTGAAATAAATAGAGCAGTTTTAGACAGCCATGTTATATCAAAGACACAGGTAGACTGAACATTTTCAGTATATTACTATAATGCCTTATATCAAATATTTTTCATAAAATTTTTTCTTTCTTGAATTATTGAAAAAATGTGGTAATTTCTCCATGAAAATATCAAATATATTTTTCACTGGTTGCACAGGCAAAATGGAAAGTTTTGCACAGAATAAAAAGAACATTTTTAGTTTTACATTTAGTATCTTTCATTTGTTAACACCAGATCTTTGTTGGTAGCATTAAAATACTGCATCTGGTGTTCATTCAATAAAAGATAATATCTATCTTACACTGAAACAAACAAACATCCTTTATATCTTACACAAAGAAACAAAACAGAACTGAAAACAGTTATTAAATATACTAGGTAAAGTTGACTTTGTTCATTATTTAAGCACTACAATAATTATTCTTCTAAGTTTTTCAAGCATGGATTTGTCATGCTGGACACGACTGATTCTGCCGTTGCAACCAGTGCAAATCATGATCATGACCTGCACTGTTTGCCATTCAGTCAGTATCTTTTTGGTAAGCACCCCCTTAAACAGTTAATGGTACTGTCCATACTGAAAGATGGAAAAGTTCATTATAGAAATTTAGCAGGATAAGGGATAAGCATTAACAATTTTGAGGTTGTGGCAATCTTAAAATCAAAACCTTACATTTTAGTTTTTGATATTTTTGTAATCCACAAACTTTTAATTCAGACACAACAAATAGCTGTTTTGACCTGAACCACAAAAAATTGCTGACCGAAATCAATGATTTCACATTAGTTCATATTAGTGAATCAATTTACTGAAAAACTATATTTGGAAACTTGTAATTCTCATGCTCATACAACATTTTTTATTTCTGATATTCCTTTTTTTTTTCATATCAGTAACCTTGACTGCACTTAACTTCTTATATAAACAAGG
This sequence comes from Mercenaria mercenaria, assembly GCF_021730395.1. Classification (NCBI taxonomy): domain Eukaryota; kingdom Metazoa; phylum Mollusca; class Bivalvia; order Venerida; family Veneridae; genus Mercenaria; species Mercenaria mercenaria. Next base: position 79,798,974 of record NC_069366.1, on the reverse strand, counting down.
ACAAAGTCAACAATTTTTGTTCTTAGGTACAGTGAAACCTCTTCAGTGAACACCACTGAGAACATGTACAGAAGTTGTTCCTTGTTGCTTTGGAGAAAATAATGCGCTAAGAAAATGGAAGTAAAATACTGTCTTTGTAGAAGTCTTTTTTGTTTGGAACTGTCTTTAGCAAGAGGTCATACCACTAACACGACCAGCTAATAACCTACATAAATCTATCTTGGGTTATTCTGCAATAAACCAACCTTGAACTATGCTGCGCGCACACCGTGTTTTGGCTAAAATGCTGCAGCGTAGCACACAGTTGTAATTTAATTTTGATGAAAATACTCCTCTGATATTTGAAGTAAGTTGTGTTAGAATCGAAATAATAAGTATCTAAATAAGTTGGCCTTCGTGATATATTCATATGCATAAGAACTTCAAACTCAGGTTATTCTACGATAAACCTAATTTTGATACTTATTATTTCTTAATTCATGAACAAGAAGGAATAATAAATAACTACCAGGTACTTTTCACGAAATAAAACAGATACTTACAACTAATCCAAGCACTAGAGCTCGCACCCTTTCGCCAATTTCTGCCGATATATCAGAACCAAACTGCTGCAAGGTTGTCAGAAATCTTTTCAGTTTACTAAGCTGTCTCGCACCACAAGCCGGCGGTAACTGCTGACTAGATGACATTTGAACTGTTGGCGGTGTTGGCATCCGTCCGTTCATCATTCCCGCGGGAACAGGCGAATGTTCTCCTAAAAACATAAAATTAAAAATTGCAAGATTTTAAAATAAATGCAATTTTCTTTTCCAGCATCCTTTAATTTCATGAAAATTATGAAGTTAAGATTTGTGTACATAAATATATTTAAAAGTGTTTCATAACAAACTGCAGAGCAAATCTATTAATATGTTAGCAAAAAATGTTTTACTTTTTACACTAAGAGAGTAAAACTAAGATTCAATTTTTGTTTTACTTTCTCAGAAATATAATGTTTAAAATATGTCATAAAAATACAATATGTAAATGTATTTACAAAAAGAAAATATCATTTTAAGCATTATATATCCACTAATAAAACATACACATCTGTGCTTAACTGAAAGATATTAATATTTCAAACAGAATGTTAATTTACAGGCTGGCAAAGACAAGATAATATATTTGAATCTTTCAATACCACTTATGTTGTTAGAATCCATATTTGTATAAACTTTATTGAAGTTCATCGTTTCTCAATTTTCTCCCGAAAACTGTAACATTACCGTATGAATATAAGAATAAAATCTCTTATACGTAAGACAGGTCTTTGAAGTCTAGTTATTGTTCCTATACACAACCTTTTATAGCACATTCAACAACAACTGTTAATAAGTTTTCTCCGTGCCCATTTGCAGCAATCAGTTATCACTTATCAACCAAATCTTAACTTGCGTTCACCACAATCCTTAAAGGCCTACAGTAATTTGCAAGATTGTTTCCCTACAGAGTGGCTTTTAATTAGCAACTCTTTCTATGACATCAACACTTGCAAAACATCCATGAAATACGAACAACAGCAAAATATCAAATATTCCATTGTCTCTTTTAATGACCTTTTCTAAAATCAAAGTACATTAGGTGCTTAGTTATATGATATGCCATTTTCCTAACATAAAGCATCACTAACTCTCCAATTTCAGTTATATTACAAGGGATCTAGATTTCTTGACTTTCTAAATCTCTTTGCAGCTATTTGCATTTCTGTTAGTCTTACATACAGAACTGTACCTAGTAAATATTTTATACCATACGTATCTACAGAGCGAACTGACCAAAGGAACAGAGTGAGACAAAGTCCCCCAGAACAGAGAGAAATTTTTTACACATACATTTAAGGCTATATATTAGCCTCGTTCTTTTTGAACAGATAGCCTGGTTCTTTAACATGCCCAGTGAAGAGCACTGATACAAGCAAAGTTTTCCTTCCTTGGAAGAGCCAGTACTGACCTCTAAATTGGGTGAAAAACACTGAAGAGCATCTTGGAAATTCTGAAAGCTTGATCTGGGATCAAACCCTGGACCTCTGGATTGACAGTCAAGAATGTTACTGCTCGACCACCAGACCACCAATAATAATATATAAATTTACCAGCAGCACCACATAGGATTTGTCAGCTTTATCCAATATTTTGTCTGAATATAGGTTCAGTGCCTTTATTCAGAAGTATTTCTGTAATGTTACATTGGTCAATTAATCTGATCAATGGTTGGACAAGCCTTTCTGACAACTAGTACTGGTACAGTGAAACACCACTCGCTTGAGCATCTATGGCTCAGACACCAGGGCTAACTCAAGACATTCAATGATTCATGTGATCCTTGACTGATCTTATATTTCCTGCATTTAATTCTCTCTCTGTCCCTCTGACGAGATCACTCCGTATCTACACTGGCAGAGGATGAATTTGCACTTTCGAGTGCTTACTACTGTATGTGTACATGTATGTATGAATGTAAAGCCCCTTTGAACATGGTTTGTCATTTAAAAGGATGCTACATAAATATGGTATAAAGTATTTACTAGGTACAGTGCTGTATGTAAGACTTAGAAATTCAAACAGCTGCAAAGTCAAGAAATCTAGATCCCTTATAATAAAGTTTCAGACTGGAAAGTTAGTGATACATGTACTTTATGTAGGGAATGTTTCTTCAAAATTCATTTCTTTTTTTCTTACATAATATATGTTTTGTTTCACACAAAATCTATATTTCTAAAAGCTCCTGCATTGTATATACCTGCATTGTTGTTTGAATGAGGTCTGGTTGACTCTCTCAGACCAGGGGCTACTCCTCCAGCCATCGGGGTAGGGGAAGTTATTGGTGTGTGACCTTGACCTTTTGTCTCTGGACTTTCTGGCATTATGCTGTCACACTGATCTGAAAACAAACAAAAGTACATTTAATATAAGATACATCTTTTTATTTAGTAAACTAAGTTTAGTTTTAACTAATTGACATAACAGCCTGCGTATCCGTGCAGTCTGGTCAGGATCCATGCTGTTCGCTTTCAAAGTCTATTGCAACTATGGAAACCATTAGCGCAGGCTGGTCTGGATCCATGCTGGTCGCAAAGCCACTATGTTGGTTTTCTCATGGCACGGCTCAAGTATGAAGATAGTTCAACTGCTGGCTGCTTGACATCTCTAAAATCCTGGAAACTGTAGGAGTCAGGACAGGTGAGACAAAAGATACTGTTTTACTGCCCAAAAGATTCTAGCATTTCCACTGGAAAAAAGGTGGTCACATGGTTACCCCCTATATTTCTGTGGAGGGTCACTAGATTTTCATGTCCTTTTAGGCTAAAAATAAGTGGTCGATAATAAATTCAATTATACACTAGTTACACCTTACTTACACTAGCACCTCGTCCCCCATTTATCATACTGAGCCAAAATATTTCTGTGGAAAATCACTAACAAACCCTGTAATTAATAATAATAATCATATTCAGTTTTCAAATGTGAATTGTTTTTAATGTAACTCGAGAAAGTCAAATCAAAATGGTCACAATATTTATCTGAAATATTTTCAATAAAGAATATGCATCATCTGGTTTAATATGTGCGGATAAACTGACATAAGAAATAGAATTGCTGCAGATATTAACCACCCCTGAAACTGCTCTTTAGGTTTTTTGCATGCAAACATTTCTTCAAAACATTTTGACCAATTTTTTTTTTTTTTACACAAGAAGTTAAATCTTCTTATTTGAATTATTTCTTTTAATTTCACTCACAGAAAAAAATATTATATAAAAAAAGAACAGTAAAACAATACCTGGATATAAAATATATCCCTTCATAGCAGAAACAATTATTTTATTAAAGTTTCTGATTTTATTCAACTTAACACTGTCAAAGTAACAAATCCAAATAGCTCCTTATAAATTATCAGACATAAAATTTGCATCAATCAACTTTTTCTATGAAATTTTGTCACTATCGAGTTTCACTTTCATGACTTTAATTTTCTAAAATGTTAACACCACTGATAAGAACCACACTGTCTGCCTACTTACAGTTCTATGCAATAATGCCATCCCACATGTTCCTGGGGTCAACAGTTTATAGACTTTTTTAATCATTATAAACTTAAATAAGACAATATTCCAAATGTTAACATCTGTGCACAATATATTTCACTCCTAAGATAGCTTTAATTTTAATATTGCCCTAACTTATTTGCTGTCACAGTTCTCCCCGACTATTTTTTCTGTAAAAAAATATCAATATTTAAAACTGTGTTTTGCGAACTGAGGTTGCTTTTAATATTTCGAACAAAGAGACAGATCTAATCTCTAGGATCTGAATTTGTTTCAATTTCAATCAACCCTCGATAATGTAATAACCCCCATCTTCCTATTTTCATCCTCCTATAAACCCTACTTAAAACAGTAGTCAGTGTCAATTGGTCGGAAAATTACTACAGGACCAACAACAGGGTAACAATGGGTCTCGCCTTTGTGACAATATTTTCTACCATCGTTCAAATTAACTTAACCAGCATTTTACAGCTAAATCGTCTATTATTTCTGTGCTATCGAGAGCAATCAGGCACGCGTTAAAGATCAATAAAGCTTACAGCAAATCTCTCTAATTGTATTGTCAAAACCATTAAAGAAATTGCTTCTTTTTCCTTTAAAGGTGTGAAAAATAAATGAAAACGTAACCACGGAAATCTTTTTATTGGGTACACTGGTGTTGTCTATAAAATTAACCAAATAAGAGGATTTAATTTATAAAGAGTCGTTCTTAAATGAAAAAAAGGCCCTACCAATTATTTTTGCTTAATTGCTGGGTGGAAAGGCCATAATAATAATAATAAAAACATCAAGATTTTTTTAATTGCTAAGAACAAAAGCCATGGGCAAAAATCAAAGAATATTCAAAGAAACTGCTTACCAGTAATTGCTGGACAATATTTTAATATACAAAATGTCAATTTTAAAATATTAGGCAAAAACTTTTATCATCAAATTTTTCTTGTTGTGTTTATAGCCACACCAACACAATTTTAGGTCATACGGCAACTCTTCCAGCTTTAAAAGCAGAGGAAGACCTTAGGTGCTCCTGCGGACATCATTTCATTACAGGCGGGATCCTGGTTAGAACCAATGACCTTCCTCAAACCAACTGCCCAGCTTTCTCACAGGAAGAATTCTAAATCCAAAACAAGGTTTCAACCCACGTCAGTGACATCCTTAACTACTAAGCCACTAGGTCACTGTTCTTCAAACAATGGAATAAAAAAAATACCGGTACCTGTTCGCAACACTAAATACTGACATATTATACTTTTTTCATTAATATAAATGAGTGTTATAATTCATAAATAATAATAAAAAAAAAAGTTCTGTCAACTCGCATAATTGATTAGGTGCCCTCTTGAATATTTAAACTTTGATGGACTTCTTTTTTTATTTAATTCGCATCTATTAAATTTTCATGTGCTTTAGCAAAGGACTGGGAAAAATGACATGTGGATAATGGCAGTCTGCAAGTGGGCAAATATTTGTAGCCATTCAATAATCAATGAATTACGGCAGCATTGAACTGGTACCAGTTCCTATAGGAAAACAGATGGGAACCACAGCAAACAATTCCCAGAGGTTATGTCAGGGCACTTAAAAGGGTTTGTTGAAATAAAGACTAGCTCCTGGACTACGATATATTTTTCAATTATATTTTTTTCTTTTATATTTCAGTTCTAGTGAATAGTGCCAGTCTATACCCTAGTTCCAATACCATGGTCTGACCATATTGCAATCATTTCTCCGAGAAAATCTCCAGAGTAAACTTGCTTTTGAATATTATAAGTTAAAATAAAATTTAAAAACATTTTTTGTATTTTTTTCATCTTTTTTTTCAGTCCAGTGGCTAGTTTAGTTGAAATAAATACCAAGTTGTAACTGAAAACAAGAGCTGTCTCCGTAGGATGACACATGCCCCCGATGGCACTTTCAATAAATAGTTATGGCCGATGTTAGAGTTTAGGACCTTTGACCTACGGAGCTGGGTCTTGCACGCGACACATCGTCTTACTGTGTCACACATTCATGCATAGTTATTTTAAAATCCATGCATGAATGACAAAGATATGGACCAGACATGCCCATCAATGCACTATCATGAAAAATGATCTTTAACGTCTAAGTGTGACCTTGACCTTTGAGCTACGGACCTGGGTCTTGCGCGTGCCATGTCGTCTTACTGTGGTACACATTCATGCCAAGTTATTTGAAAATCCATGCATCGATGACAAAGATATGGACCAGACACGCCCATCAATGAATGATCTTTAAATCTAAGTGTGACCTTGACCTTTGAGCTACGACCTGGGTCTTGTGCATGACACGTCGTCTTACTGTGGTACACATTCATGCCAAGTTATTTGAAAATCCATACATCGATGACAAAGATATGGACCGGACACGCCCATCAATGCACTATCTTTTAACGTCTAAGTGTGACCTTGACCTTTGAGCTACGGACCTGGGTCTTGCGCACTGCACGTCGTCTTACTGTGGTACACATTCATGCCAAGTTATTTGAAAATCCATCCATCGATAACAAAGATATGGACTGGACACGCCCATCAATGCACTATCCTTTAACGTCTAAGTGTGACCTTGACCTTTGAGCTACGGACCTGGGTCTTGCGCACTGCACGTCGTCTTACTGTGGTACACATTCATGCCAAGTTATTTGAAAATCCATCCATCGATGACAAAGATATGGACCGGACACGAAAATTGCGGACAGACCCACAGACTGACAGACGGTTCAAAAACTATATGCCTCCCTTCGGGGGCATAAAAACAACAGCTGTTTGGCATACAATTCAACTGCAAATCCATAATTTTTAAGTATCTTTTTTATTATACATTCAAAATAAGCTATTTGTACCTGGTTATGTTCACTAAAAAGTTCATTTACTGTGACTTTTCATTTACTCAGACTTTATAACAAATGTATAGCATTTATAAAAATAAAAGATCATCAAGAAATATTGCTCTCATTCTTTTATGAAGTAATTTTTTAATCTTGAAGTTTCACAATATCCCCCGCTGCAGAAGTTGTGCATATAATTCAGATGAAATAACCAATACATATTAGTGAAAACAAAGTCACTGTGCGTAATTTTATAATTCTTTATACAGTAGGTTTAAGTTCCATATTTCCTCAAGTTTTCAACAGACATCTTTTCAGAAAATCTGGAAACTAAATGTACTGTTCACAGATTTTAGCTACAGCTGGTTAAAACAGATAGCACAGGTTTTATAAGTCATTATTCGGCAGATTTAAAAAACATCAAAAATAGGGTTATTGATCTGAATGTTTTTTCAAAGGTATTTTGATAGAAAAAATAAAAGGTAAGTGTAGATTTTCGGAAACACACTGAGTACCTCAAACACATGTGCAGTCATAGAGCCATGCATCAAAAAGTAGGCCCATATTTCTCCAAAGGCCAGGATTCCAGATTTAGGCTAACTTTTCTCATACATCTCCATTAATCTTATGTTACATAATTATGTTCTTTGTTCTGCCGGCTTTACATTCTGTAAATATTCTACAAATTAGCTATTCTTTACTTTCTGCAGATGTATTTTTGGAAAAAGCTACCCTGAAGACATTAAACTTATGCATAAAATAGACTCACTGTAATATAGTCATCCTAATCTATTGAACTGTTCTAAACTGTCGAAATAGAAGAAATAAAGTTCCCACAGTAAAATGGAGTTATATGGTAAATGTTGTGTCCTTAATTAAATGGGGGAAAAGTAAAAAATGTCTTTCAAGAATAATTCTGGGAATTTACATCTGAAACAAGATAATAGAGTAACAAATCAAATAGCATAGCAGACTGTGTAGTGCTTGAAGTCTGAGAGACAGAAGGCTGCCAGATGCTCTACACACCAAGTCAAGTGCTGGTCAAAACACCAACAGAACATTGTTCTCTGATAACCATCTGCTACCCTCAGATTTCAATCAAAACAGTGATAGAATTGAGTTAGCCCTAACCTGCATACACTTAATGTCAGCAAAACCAAGCAAATCAATCTCAAACAAAAAAAGAAATTTAATGTTTAAAACAATTTGTTACTTCTAGCAAAATATACTGATAATAATTTATTAATGACCTAAACAAATCAAGACTTTTAAATTGATTCTGATTTTGCAGTTCAACTGTTCTGTGTTGCTTTTCTTTTGAAATTCAGGCAAATTTATATTCCACATTTTTAAATTGATTTTGATTTTGTAGTTCAACTGTTCTGTGTTGCTTTTCTTTTGAAATTTAGGCAAATTTATATTCCACATTTGGTTACTGATGCTAATTACATGAACTAAGTGTGGACGTTTTTAACTTGTGAGTTATTTGTAAATTATTACTTTTTCTCTTTTTTTTTTGAGTTCAATCCTGCTTTTTACAATAAAAAAGAACACACACACAGCAGACCTACCAGTTGAGCAGATAAAAAAACGTTAATCATTTATAATTGATACCAATGAACACATCTATCCTTCTAATTATTATCTGTGAGTAAATGAAATGAATATTTCTTAATAAGTAATCAGGTCACTCTTTTTAAATAATAATTAAATTAATACTGATGAACAGTGATCTGTTTTCCTCCACGACTAGTAATATACGGTATAATCATAGGTATATAATATTTTATTATTTACAATAAAATTTTGATGAAATATATTTCGATAATTTTATTCAATTTTCAATAAATTCTATTGAACTTGATCACAAAATTCTTGTTCTTAAATGAATTCTTAATTTTTTTTTAATTTAAAAGGTCAAATAAATTAAAAAGTTTTCTTTTTTATTTGGATTCAAATTGATGGGTTAACACAATGAAACTAACAAAACTTAGCTCCACCCCTATGAAAATAAGATACCCCCATCATGACAACTTGTCCCAATAAAACAATAAAAAAAAATTCCCATAATTACAGTACAACCTCTCAAGATTGAACATTCTTGGGAATATTTGGTTTTACGTTTGTTGTACTGAGGTTGTTGCTGTAGGGAAGTTATTTTACTAAGAACTTTATCCAATGGGAAAGAAATATCTGTCATTGTAGAGAGGCATTTTCTCCACAGAGATGTGTTTAACAGAGGTAACATGCTGTTTGCATATTAGATATCACTGCAAAGCCCCTTGCATGTCAAAACAGAAGTGTATCTTGACTATGGTGTACCATTTGGGTTGAAAGTCTGCTTTGTGTGCCCGCACATTTCAAAATATATGTAAATTTACACGTGCGTGCGTAATTACAAGCGCACATATTTATACAGGCACACATCTGTGTAAACAATTGCACCTACATATTTATGCGTGCACATATAAAAGTATAAACATGGACATATATATTTATGCGTGCATATTTTTCTACGTGCACTTATATTTTGAAAACGTGTGTGCACACAAAGCAGACTTTTGACCCAAATGGTACACCATACTTGACAGCTTTGGTGGTATGCACTAAAATGATCTTCTCTGTGAAGAGCAGATATGATAAAGGAGTATACCTTAATGCATGAGAACCAGGAAGTATTTTAGACCACCTGTTTCTGTTCCAACATAACATGATAATGAAAACTTGGCAAAACTTTCAGTCATTCATGATTAGTTTTTGCTTTTTTTCCCTTTAAAATTTAAGAGGGATGGATTCATCTTTTTTTTTTTTTTTTTCATTCCTTTTATTTTGGTCTTGGTCAGATTTAGCAATTTAAACCTTTTAAAATGTGGTTTAAACTAGCCTGGTGACTTTTTTTCCAATATTTTTTTCAAAGTAAAAGCCAGCTTACCGTATTTTGGTGTGTATAGGTCGCACTTTTTCTACCCATTTTGCTGCCTGAAAAAGTTCCTGCGACCTATACGACAGAACATTGCCAGCAGGTTTTTTTTCGGGCCAATTTTCTGACCAAAGCTCTCGCAAAATTACGTGCATCTGTTACGAACGAACAAAATGGATAAAAAATATCAATATCGGCGGCTTTTCAGCCAATAGCGGTTACTTTCAATAAAATATATCGTAAATAACCCATACAGACTATTAAAATTACGAATGACATTAATTCAAAGATGTTTTTGCAGTCTGAATTACGTTTGTTTCTACTTTCGTTTTACTGGACGCCATTGACATGTACTCAAGGTTGGATAAAATCCGGACAGATCCGTCCTCCATTCCAAACATTGTTTATACTAATTCTTAGCGTATTAAAAAATTTGAAAGATAATTTTTTACTTTTGATTTTTAAATAAAAGAAAAAAATCCAAACAGAGATATTTTGTTAATCTTTTTACTCAGAATCAAAAGAACGCTGTTAATTACATGACACGGAAAGGTGCTATAATTGCTGTGCAAACAATTCACACTTGCATGATAACAGAATGAAAACGCAAACCGTCTGCTGCCAATTAGTGTCAAAAAGCCGCTTTTCTTTGATGTAGTCTGTTACCGATACTACTGTTGGTACGAAACGGTTGGGAACGAAAATAACACTGTCCGATTTCCACCAATCAGGTTCTGATAATAATTCAGTCCGCGGCATCAATATGGCCGCCGCCATAACTTTTTTGCCGGTAAATATTAAATATTGCTGGGGAAAAAATCTGAAATTTAACTGCGACTAATACGCTGGAAGTTAAATTTTCCGACCATTTCCAGAGCAAAAATTAGATGCGGACTATACATTACCGCGACCTATACACACCAAAATACGGTATCTTGTTTGGTCATGAGTTCAATGGCTTTTCATGCATTTCAAATTTTACATAAAATCAACTAAAATTTTAATTTCTGTGATCCATGAAAATGTTTAAAATTTTTTTTGCAGTTTTCCAAAATTCTGATAAAATTATATGATAGTGATTAATGAATCCTCGCAGCTACTGGACTAAATAGTGATAATGACGATTGTAAAATAAAAGATTGAATATTTAAATAAAAATATCAAGCAATCATTTCTTAGCATTTTCAAATATTAATTCAAATTTTTGTCATTCAGAAATATGCAGAGTCACAATGCAAAATTCCATATTATCCCCACAGTTATCTTATTCAGGAGAATAACGGCCATCATTAAAAACAAATCTATTTCACTTTTTATACACATTAATTAAATTTTAATATTCAATTAAGGAATTAATTAAAATCCCTACCTTTCTTTTACTATACTATAGCATTAAATAACCATCATGCAACAAAGTAACGCTTGCAAGATTTTCAAATTTCAAACAATCCAGAATTTAATTTTTCAGTTCAATGTTTCACCAATTTCCAATATAAAATATTCCTAAACAGTTTGTATATCCGTGTATCTAAGGAGAGAATGATGAAAATAAAGCAACATCGCCTGAGCTCATTTTCCCTCGTTTCCCGCGGGATACAGCATATGCGGCAGGAAAACAGCCTGTCTATAAGCTGTTGCAATACTCTCAGTCAATAAATGTACAACACATGGGACACCATTCATCTGTATATGGTACTTCTCAAATATAGAAATTATTAACCGATATCGTATGGATTATACTGTATTGACAGCAATTTCAGGCAAAACTAGGAGAACAGCAAATGGAGGCCTCTGTTTTCTTCTTAATTAGTAACCAGTATTGTATGGATTATAATGCTGCTGGTTTTGACAAAATCTAGTAAATTCGTTACGGTCTCTTAAAAATCACTGGCACTAGAATCAAATATTGAATTACTACTAAATTAAGCATTATTTTCCTGAGACTCGGATTTCTGTTTAAATTTCCTAAATGTTTGGGGGGGGCGGGGAATCCTGGCTTTTTTATGTTTTTGCTTACTAAGAAAACTGGAAATTTTGCTATTTTTCTTCCTTGTTGTGACCCATGGTGTCCATCCAGAATTCCTACATTATTATAAAAATTAAGCCTTCTCTATTTTTTATCTTTTTTTTCTTCCTACCTCTTTATATGGATAATGCTACCTTGATAGTCTGGCTGACATTTGTCACGATCTACCCAGAATAATATATTGCCTAATAATTCTAAAACTTGCCATTTTCAAAGGGAATAAAGCCCTTAGGGAAATTTGAGACCAAAGTTGATTTCATATTTTTCTGATTTCTTTCTTTTAATTTTGTTGAAATATAGCAGCAATATAGAAGTATTAACAATGGAAAATCTCTTTGTAATTCATTATCTCTGTGGAATCTCTGAAAGAGCAATATTGTTTTCAGGGGCTGTACTTTGTATAATTGCTTTTTCTTTTTATTTGACCACAGATGTTAAAGTAGATATATTGGAAATGTGAGAAACCTGTCACATTATTAGAAGATGCATGACTTAGGCTATTTGACAATACTGTACACTGGATAGTATTTGTGAAGATCATGTTTTCGATTACTGTAAAAGCAGAAATTTTCACGAGGGTTTAATTTTCGCTATATTCACGAGGCACTGCATCTAGTGAAAATTAATCCTCGCGTAAATATTCACCATTAGTATAATTCAAAATAAAGTAGGATACCACTTTTACAATTTCGCGAATAATAAACCTCGCTAATATACTCGAAATTTCAAATTCGCAAAATTTTTATCTGAACTTCTAAGCAAAACCAGGTCTGGGATTCAGTAAAATATCAAAAGCCTGAAAATCTACATTCTCAGGCCTGAAATCTCCTTTTTCAATAAAGTTATATAGGAAAATTCTGGCAGCCAAAAGCCTGAAATCAGAACCAGTCCTGAAAAATCCCAGGCCTGAAAACGTGTAAATCAACTAAGTTGTGGAAAATATTATCTTTTATTCTTGTTGGACCAAATTTCACAACCCAACTTAAGGATTTCAATTTGTGCATGTTTTTGTTTCAGTGTTTCATTTCAATTTTCATTTGGTTTCAGCAGTTCGGTTCGGCTCGGAGTATAATATAAAATGGCAGTTTGGCTAAATTTATTTCAACAAGCGGCTCAGATACCAGTTTATTAGTCTGTGTTCAGACTGTATGTTTTGTTCAAAGGAGATAACTCCTGAGGCTATTCAAATTTGGTATAATTATGTCCCTTGTCTTCTCAAAACATCAGAGCCAGGACTGATGAAGTTATAATTCTTACAGAATTATTTTTTGTAAAAAAAAAAGATTATCTAGTCGGTTACAAAGCCAGACTACCAGTTTATATGCAACAACTTTACAAAACTTTGCAGAAGTTGAAAAAGTGGACATAACTCTGGTGGTAAAAAGCATGATCAAGTTTGACTATTTCAGGGGCCATAACTCTGAAAATAGGGGGTGGAGCCAGACAAAAAATAGGAGGTGCGCACGTTCATATCATGATAAAGACCCATTCAAGGTTTCATCAATTTATATCAAATACTTTTCGAGCTAGGCGCATCACGAACTTCGGACAGACAGACGGACGGATGCACGGACAAGACCAAATCTATATGCCCCCTCCACTCATGGGGAAGAGGGGGGGGACACAAAAAAAGGAGAAAAAGTAAACGCACACACAGAAATTTTATTTTCTATTAAAAATTTGCTTTGTTCACCAGGGCATCAGATGTTCAGCTGCTTATGTAGTGCTTTAATGAGTGAACAGCATTATGATCTGAAAAAATTGAAAAATGGCATTTATTTCAATTAATCCTATGTTGGATATTTTTTACTTTGTGAGTTTTTAATTCTAACATGACCAGCAAATAACCTACATACATGTAGCGCAAAATCTATCTTGGGTTATTCTGCAATAAACCACTCGCGTGTAATGATGTCATCCGATTCAGGTGCGTAGCACGGTAGTAAAAAGTAATTACCATTTTTTCTAACATTGTTGATACTAGAATTTCGTGTTAGAATCGAAATAATAAGTTCCCAAGTGTGTTTATCATAGAATAACCCGAGTTTATCATTCTTATGCGAAACAATATATCACTCAGGCCTATGGCCTTCGTGATATATTCTTACGCATAAGAACTCAGAACTTGGGTTATTCTACAATAAACCACGTTTGGGAACTTATTATTTCTTAATCAAAGAATATGTCCATCAGGTCATAGTTGTGTCAACTTTCCTCGGATTTTAATTAAGAAATAATTAAAGCAAACCCAGTTTTAACACTATTTTAAATAATAAACGATGGGCGGTTAGGCCTAAAAAAAAAAGTTCTTTGTTTCCGGTAACATGCTCAAAAAATTTAGGGTAGGTAGGTCGGAAAAAATTTTTTTTTTGGTATTTTTTTTTATTAAGGGAGACTTTTCGGAAATTTTTTTTTTTGACAAAAAATGATTACAAATAAAGGGGTTATGCCTTTAGAGCATCAGTAAGTTGATTTCTAACATCACTGGCCATGTTTAAAGCATAAAAAGTGCAGTTTTGCATCTTTTTGTTAAAAAATTGAAAAAAATATTCTCCAAGGCCATAAAAACATTTAGGGTCGGGCCAAAAATTTAGGGTAGGTCGGGATACCAGAAACAAACAATTTTTTTTTTTACGCCTTATACGTCGGGCATAATCATTTCACGAGGGCACAGCTTAACAACTACAACTTAACCACCAGAGTGTATAAACAGTGTTCAAACAAGGTTTTGTTATAAATTATTTGATTCTAATATATCTTTCATTGTAAAATTTTGATAAAATAATTACTGTGAAATCATTTTTATTCATGTAGGACGAATTTTCACGTATTTCGCACTAGGACCGATGCGCAAATTTAAGACCGCGTTATTATTATTTTTTAATTATATTTTTATACTAAAATTGAAAATGCGCGAATTAAAGCCCGCGCGAAACAGTCCTTTTTCACGTATGCGCGAAATTTCATGTCAGCAAATTTAAATGATTTCGCAGTATTATAGAACTGTTTACTGGTGCATGTATCAGGCACCAATTGATAGGTTGTCATCACTTTTGTTGGACCAAATTTCACAACCCAACTTAAGGATTTCAATTTGTGCATGTTTTTGTTTCAGTGTTTCATTTCAATTTTCATTTGGTTTCAGCAGTTCGGTTTGGCTCGGAGTATATATGAAATGGCAGTTTGGCTAAATTTATTTCAACAAGCGGCTCAGATACCAGTTTATTAGTCTGTGTTCAGACCGTATGTTTTGTTCAAAGGAGATAACTCCTGAGGCTATTCAAATTTGGTATAATTATGTCCCTTGTCTTCTCAAAACATCAGAGCCAGGACTGATGAAGTTATAATTCTTACGAATTATTTTTTGTAAAAAAAAAAAGATTATCTAGTCGGTTACAAAGCCAGACTACCAGTTTATATGCAACAACTTTACAAAACTTTGCAAAGTTGAAAAAGTGGACATAACTCTGGTGGTAAAAAGCATGATCAAGTTCTGTAACCTGTGGAGAAGGACTAAAGTAAGTTACACATGGCTCCTAATAAAATTTCAAACTGATTACTGGCCTGTCTTCAGAAATAAAACAATTTTTCCACATGGATCTAAGACCAGTTTTGTGCAAGTGATTTTAGTACTGACTGAACCAGTAATTGCCTTTCAGCCAAACCTTGAAAATCTTTAAAAAATTAAAAGACAGAATCTTTGAATGTTAGAGCATCACATCTTATCATCATGCTGGTTCCCAGATAGTTTATATCCCCAGACTGGTTCACCAATTGCAGGTGGCTTCACATCTGTCCAACATGTGCACAGTCTGTTACAATCAATACACAATCAAAATAATCCTCCAAGGAAGATACACTGAAATTGTGTCAGATTTCACATTAATCAGGAGTTGATTAAAAATTTTCCAGGCAGTGTTTTCAGGTACAAGAATTTACAAGAGAGTATTGAAGACCTAAATTGCTTAACTGTCCTACTGAGTTGCAGCGTAAGAAGTTTGACATTTTTTAGTTAATCTTTAATCAAATTTTGAGAATAAAGTCAAAACTTGATCAGGATATTTTCCTTTTACCACCCTCAGAGTTCTTTAAGAACGTTTTATAATATGAAAGGTACAGTTCTATTATTTTTTTAGCTGGTTACACCAGATTATATTTTCCTACCACAAGTATGTTTTTATAATCTTGTCCTTTGTTAAATTTTGTAATTACCTCCCTTTAAAACATGTGAAAAATGGCAGACTTCTTTTGATAAAATTTCTTATAAAAATTTCACATTAATATTTGATAGCTTAATGATATTTCATCTACCTGAACCAGTACATTATAGGGAAGTTCTTAAACTTCTTAAAGCTTTAGAATTAATGTAGGGATAACGCATGTTTTTCAGAGTTATAACATCTGCAGAATCCACCTGGCTCGGGTACCAACGATTCCCGAGGGATTTGGAAGATGTTATAACACAAAAAGGACATTCGCTAACGTTATTCTAGCACAAAATGCGTAAAAACCAAGTGAATGAATATATATCGTCCCTCAACGTCATTAAATTTCCATGAAATGTGCGGTCAAGTCTACGTTGTTTCTTCACGTTGACCTCATTTCCTTTTGAATTATCCGTTTTGGATCCGTAATACGTTTACGCTTTATAATGGAACAGGCATATATAAAATGGTGTTTTAACAGCAGGTGAGCGCAAGAATCTCTCTGTTAACACCCATTTTCCCTCCTGTTAAAACACCCCCGAAAAGTGACAATTACAGTACTTTTATGCTAGAATACATTTTAAAATCTATTTATATGATCTAGGCAAAAAGGGAGAAAATAACAATTTTAAGTACGTAAATTTCTTTTGAAATGCTGATATCTATATAATTTTCATTGATAAATTAAATTAAATTAAATTAAATTGTCATTATCTAATACAAATTGTAGGACATAAAACTTATTCTAATGTTAATTAGGCTTTATATTAGTTGGGTGTTTGAAAAATCAGAATTCAAAAATACCTCCATCTTACACAATTGTATGGAATTCAGTGAATATGAACATGTGTTGGTGAAAAGTCTTAAAAGTTTCAAATCAATCAAGTTCCTGACCTAAACACTGATAATGTGCTGGACAGGATCAATTGCAAAGTCTTATTGTCACTTTGTAACATATTTCTTTTTCCTATATAAAATTTCAAAAAATTTAGACCTCTTATATATTTTATTTCATCGTTAGACATAATTTTTTTAAGAAACAAAATTATCTCAAAATTAATCATTTTACAAAATATTGTATTTTCTTAATGAATTTATTTAAATGCAATTTTATGTGTATTAGTACTTTCAAAAAATTTTATATCTAAAAGAGTGTGTACATGTTTGATAGAATTATGTGGAAAATTTATTTTAATCTTTTATATATTTATGTAAAACAAAAACCTGTCCAGTGATCACCAGTTAAAGATATTTTGAATGAACAAATTTTCTTTTTTTTTGTTCTAATGTTGAAACTTTTTTTTTCTCACCAAACATTTGATTATTTTTTCACTGTGAAATTACAAATATAATGTTCAATATAATATTTCAATAATTTCATGAGTGTACTAGATACACATAAAAATTTAATTTCTATTTTCAGTACAAATAACCCACTTGTGTATAACTTACCATATCACACAGAAAATAAATCCTTTTTTTCAAATTTTACAATCTTGGTCTATATTATCACTTCGAACAAAATCATAGAATCTTGAAATATTCAGGTTTTCTATCAGCTCATGAACAAAATAAGTTTCCACTTTATTTTTCCTGGTTATTTTTTCTTTAATCAAATCATAAAGCTAAAGAACAAAAGCATTGCAATTTAGATGCTAAGATGCAAAGGCAATATGCTTGTCAATCGGCAATGCTCGTCAGTCATAAATAAGTTTGTCACGTTAAAGTTTAATCTCAGCGATTACAGCCAACACAATGATAGAGATTATTGTGTGAGAACAGCCAAGCACAAACTTCCAGGAACTGCCACTATGCGAGAAAAGCTACAAAACGTTTCACAGCATACCCAGATATTGGTTAACAAATCACTTCCTCATGGCGGGCGTCAATACACTGCCTTTACAATGACACTCATCTAAAACATATTCCCATTGCTTCTGTTCAGTTCTCCACAAATTTCTTTTTATTACACACAGCTTCTTATAATTATGCTTATTATTTTGTACAAACAAATATGTAATATTTATGCGTAAAATATGTATATACTCCAAGTAACAGGTTTAAATTCCAGTTAGATAACAAAATAAGATTTAAAGTTTTTTGTTATTTTTATGATATAACGTTTTAAAACCTTTTCAACTAAAATCCTGTTCAAAGTGGTTAAACCATTAAATTTTAAAACACAAGCTCAACTTTCTGCTGTTTCCTAGTTCGACAAATTACTGAAGCTTTGTCAGAACATTTGCCGTCTGCTTTTACATGTGTGTTTCCTAAGAGAAGCACTCTCCATGTGAACTGATATGCCCTTTGCTGGCTGATAAGCCCGTTGGCTGTGTGGTATATTTATTGTAGCAACAAGGTATTTAACTAATCCAGGATATATAAACATCTTAATACGCTGGAATTATATATATCATTATTAAGCATAAATTAATCAGGTACATAAGAACTTTTTTCACTGACATTACATTAGGAGACAATAGCTCTAATCATGTACAATTATTTTTCATAAATTGTAGTTTTTTTTTTAAAAGAGAAGATCAAATTAATACCTTGTGAAATTTCTTAAAAGGTAACAGACTTTTTTTTCTTTTTTTTTTACATGGTGCATGCCTTCTTGGAAATAACTTTTCTTCTGAACAATCAGGTGGCAGTATTATATACACATCACATTTTATAAATTTGTCAGTCTGCTTTGGGGTGGACTGCAGCAATCGCCTTCAAAAGAAAGGCATCCGTCTTTAAAGTTTTCTGCCATTGCAAAAATTACCTACCTAGATTTACAAAGTCTGTTGAGATCATGTAATCTGTAATAAAGTTTATTTCTTTCTTCATAATGACACTGATAAGTTTTAAGAAAACCATTTTCTCTCTAGGCTCATCTCAACATGTTAGAGTCAGAGATACGAGATTTTGTAATTTTTTTCAGAAACTGCTATTTGAGAGGATTTAATGGCAGATATATTTATGTAAAGGACCCTATAGACAGATGCCAGTCTATTACCTACCCTAAAATGTCAGAAATTTTGGGCTGACAACAGCATATGCAGTAATTCATGTAAAAAGTAAGGTATAATGTACCAACTATAATCTGACGTAATTATTACCATATTGTTAACACTACATAATCACATCAAATGTACATATTGCACCATTAATAAGGTAACACTTATTTTATTGTTCTTGTATCAGAAAAACACATTTTTCTGCAGAATGCCTTGAATCTTGTTCACCTTTCTTGCAATCTGTAACACATTACCCAATTATCCATGTCAGGTAATAACCCAGCATGGATTGATAATATTTATAATGTTGGTGGATAACTCTGCAGGAAAAACAAAATTGTTCCTGGAGTCACTAATTACTTTAAGATTTCCTTCTTCTTCTTGGCTATGGGAACTAATCCCCATAAAAATTGTATACAATATACCCTGGCATTAATGTTAAATCAAAACCTTCTGTGACAAATTGTTTCCAACCACATGAAAGCTAATATACCACCTGATGCCAAGGGAGGTAATTAGAAATAAGGGAGATAATTACAAACACTGGTTCCATAGGGGATCGATTATACCAGGAATGTAAACAGTAAGGAAGCACTTGCACCAAATATCATGAGAAAACCTTAGTATAGGTCAAAGATGATAATTCTACTACTGGGTATACTTATGTTTATGTTCATTTAAAATTTATAATGAGGTTCTAATATTTGGGCAAATCCAAGTGAATTGTTCAGACTTGTAATGATCTAAAGGTTATGACTTTGATCTCCTTTTAAGGCTAACAAATTCTCTATAATGATTTTGCAAAAGAAAAAATAATTCAAGGAGTAGAGTTGTCAGCTACTTGCAAAGAACAGGTCAGTACTTACATCAAATCTAGGTTTACTGGCCACCATTTCTTGAAAGAAAGACTGCTAAATATAAATTAACAATTAACAAACAAGCAAGCATTCCTAGGTACCCCTCACTGCCAAATTATCGCTGTAGATCTGTAAACTGATGCTTTCAATCAGGCAGTAATTGCTGAATTAAAAACAAATGTTTTGAATTTGATTACAAGGTGGTATGTTACTCTTCAAAATTTGGTTCCATTATTGATACAGACATTGAGAGCAGAAGGAAACATGAGGGTTATTTTGCCATCATTGTTCCTAATTCAAAGTCATTAGGAAGCATGAAAGTACTGCCTGTAAGAAATTAGCATTTGGCAGAAATTAGTAAGTATAAATATATATTGTCACATTTTTCTATACGTGATTAGTTTTGTATCTCCAGACCTGACTGTGAAAACTAGAATGTGTCTGTAGGACACAGGATGTGCCCCCCCACTGGTACATTTGCCACAAATAAGGGGCAGTAATTCAAATGTTTGCAGTCTTAATGGGGTATAGTCTCAACAAACATATTATGAAAATGATTCATTATTCTAGGCCCTATATTTTTTGAGCTATGAGCATCACAAACAAAAAATCCACTATTTTGACTATTTCAAGGGCCATAACTCTGTAATAAGAGCTAAAATTCTCAAGAAGAATACCAAGTGTGCAAGATCACATCACATTAAAGACTCCAGCAAGGTTTCCTGAATTTACATCTAATACTTTTTGAGCTAGGCACATACTTAGGTGAAAAAGTGCATATTTTTTACTATTTCAGGGGCCATAACTTTAAAAATAGAGGGTGGAGCCAGCCAAAAAATTAGAGGTGTGCAAGTTTATATCATGATTACAACTTATGCAAGTTTTCAACCATTTATATTAAATACTTTTTGAGCTAGGTGCTTACAAGGTGAAAATGTACATTTTTGACTATTTCAGGGGCCATAACTCTAAAAATAGGGGGGACAGAACCAAATGAAAAATAGAAGGTGCACAAGTTCATATCATGATTAAGACTCATGCAAGGTTTCATGAATCTATATCAAATACTTTTTGAGCTAGGCGTATCACAAGGTGAAAATGGGCAATTTTGACTATTTCAGGGGCCATAACTCTAAAAATAGGGGGCGGAGCCAGATGAAAAATAGGAGGTGCGCAAGTTTATATCATGATTAAGACTCATGCAAGGTTTTATGAATTTATATCAAATACTTTTTGAGCTAGGAATGTCACAAGGTGAAAATGTGCAATTTTGACTATTTCAGGGGCCATAACTCTGAAAATAGGGGGCGGAGCCAGATGAAAAATAGGAGGTGCGCAAGTTTATATCATGATTAAGACTCATGCAAGGTTTTATGAATTTATATCAAATACTTTTTGAGCTAGGAATGTCACAAGGTGAAAATGTGCAATTTTGACTATTTCAGGGGCCATAACTCTGAAAATAGGGGGCGGAGCCAGATGAAAAATAGGAGGTGCGCAAGTTTATATCATGATTAAGACTCATGCAAGGTTTTATGAATTTATATCAAATACTTTTTAGCAGAGTCACAGTGAAAGTGCATTTTGACATTCGGGCAAACTCAAATAGTGCGAGTCATGAAAAAGCGGTGGAATTCATAATGATAGACTAATGCAAGTTTCTGATCTATCAATTTTTTGAACTTCACAGGTAAATGTGCATTTGACTATTTCGGCCATAACTCGAAAATAGGCGGAGCCAGCAAAAATAGGGTGCGCAGTTATATCATGATAAAGACCATTCAGTTTCACAATTATATCAAATACTTTTCGAGCTAGCGATAACGAACTTCGGACGACAGACGACGAGCAGGTGACAAGACAAATCTATATGCCCCACCACTCACGGGAGGGGGACACAAAAAAGACCATGATGGTCCGAATCCCTCACCTATCCACATGACCCAGTGTTGAACTGAGTATACATCGTTATTTAATTTGATCAATTTTCATGAAGATCCATTGAAAAATAGACCTCTAGAGAGGTCACAAGTTTTCCTATTATTGTGACACAAATGACCTAGATTTTTGAAGGCACGTGACCCACATTTGACAGCTGACCTAGATATCATCAAGTGAACTATCTCACCATTTTCATGAAGATCTCATGAAAAATATGGCCTCTAGAGAGGTCACAAGGTTTTTCTATTATTTAGACCTACTGACCTAGTTTTTGACGCACATGACCCAGTTTCGAAAGCTTGACCTAGATATCATCAAGTGAACATTCTGACCACTTTTCATGAAGATCCATGAAGAATATGACCTCTAGAGGGTCACAAGTTTTTCATAGTTTACGACCACTGACCTAGTTTGACACAGGACCCGTTCGAACTGACCTAGATATCATCAAGTGAACATCTGTCACTATAGTTGAGAAGTAGCTGAGTCCCCCCCCCCCCGTGAATAGGAGGAAAAAGTAAATGCACACACAGAAATTTTATTTTCTATTAAAAATTTGCTTTGTTCACCAGGGCATCAGATGTTCAGCTGCTTTAGTAGTGCTTTAATGAGTGAACAGCATTAAGATCTGAAAAAATTGAAAAATGGCACTTATTTCAATTAATCCTATGTAGGATATATTTTACTTTGTGAGTTTTTAATTCTAACATGACCAGCAAATAACCTACATACATGTAGAGCAAAATCTATCTCGGGTTATTCTGCAATAAACCACTAGCGTGTAATGACGTCATCCGATTCAGGTGCGCAGCACGGTCGTAAAAAGTAATTACCATTTTTTCTAACATTGTTGATACTAGAATGTGGTGTTAGCATCGAAATAATAAGTTCCCAAGTGTGATTTATCATAGAAAAACCCGAGTTTATCATTCTTACGTGAAACAATATATCACTCAGGCCTATGGCCTTCAAGATATATTCTTACGCATAAGAACTCAGAACTTGGGTTATTCTACAATAAACCACGTTTGGGAACTCATTATTTCTTAATCAAAGAACATGTCCATCAGGACATAGTTGTGTCAACTTTCCTCGGATTTTAATTAAGAAATAATTTATAGCAAACCCTGTTTTAACACTATTTTAAATAATACACGATGGGTGGTTATACGTCAGGCATAATCATTTCATGAGGGCACAGCTTAACAACTACAACTTAACCAGCAGAGTGTATAAATAGTGTTCAAACAAGGTTTTGTTATAAATCATTTGATTCTAATATATCTTTCATTGTATAATTTTGAAAAAATTATTACTGTGAAATCATTTTTATTCGCGTAGGACGAATTTTCGCGTATTTCGCGCTAGGACTGATGCGCGAATTTAAGACCGCATTATTATTATTTTTTAATTATATTTTTATACTAAATTTGAAAATGCGCGAATTAAAGCCTGCGCAAAACAGTCCTTTTTCACGCTTGCGCGAAATTTCATGTCAGCGAATTTATATGATTTCACAGTACTATAGAACTGTTTACTGGTGCATGTATCAGGCACCAATTGATAGGTCGTCAACACTTTTGTTTGGACATTACCATCAACTGTTAAAAGGGGTGCTTACCAAAAAGATACTGACTGAATGGCGAACAGTGCAGGTCATGATCAGACTGCAAGGATGTGCAGGCTGATCATGATCTACACTGGTCGCAAAGGCAGAATCAATCGTGTCCAGCATGACCAGGTTTAACTTTTCAAATATGAACTTTCTGGTAAATTTAAATGGAATATATTTCTTCAAAAATGAATAAAAACATTGTAGTGGCCATGCAGCTAAAGGGTGACATCTCCATTATCATCTTAAATTCTGATTGCATTTACTGGAAATCATCTTCATTAAAAACAGCATTTTTTATTCACAATATATATTTAAACTTAAGTTAATACTTTGAATAAATGTCTACAAGGGTGTTGCATTTTGTAAAAGAGCAATGGAGCATTTATAGGGGAGTCTGCAGTACAACAAGAATGATTTAAGCAAAAATGGTAACTAATTTAACCAAATTAGGGACAATAACTCTGGTGGTATCAGCCTGATTTTCAGGAAGATGCTATGAGTGAAAACAAACACTCCAAATACCAATTAAATGTGAAAAACCATTATTTGATAGTTTTAATTTCAAAATATCTCAATTCAATTTCAATGCAATCAATTTCAATACAGTTTGTTTAAAAAAAATTCTTAACCATAATATGCTATGGCATACATTTATATAGAACTCCATTATACTATTTGGAATAAATTTACAAAAGATATAAATAACAACTTGTATGTACATTAATGGTCATATTGATTGAGCTCTCCTTAATTGGAGAAAGAAAAGTTAACAATAAAGCACTCCTTAATTGGAGACTAAAGATTTGAAAAAATTCTCAGATTTCTCTCAATCAAAGAACATCAATGCCCTTCAAAGACAAAATCTCAAGTTGAAGAATAAATAAAGTCAACCACTGACTTGGAAGTACACTAAACGACATCATATATGTATATCAAAGTCAATTTTAATACAGTTCTCCTCAATAGGAGAACAGAAATGTTCACAGAATTGGAGAAACTGAATACCAGTCTTCTGTTTTTTGAATCATCAATCTGAGAAATATATTAGCCTTCAGGTAATAATGAAAACTGTCTTCTGCTGCTCCAAGACAGTTGGTAATGCTATTTCAAACATTTAGTTCCATTTGGTTTATGAATCAATACCATCAGGAGTCTAAGAGTCATGTGTCAGCTACATTAGAGAGATTGCATTTGCAGACTTTCAAACACAGAAAATACCAACAATAAAATATAGTCCCTACTGAGTGTTATGGTAAAAACATTCCTCTATATTATAGAATGTCTGTACACAAATAAAATCTGATTTTATATACACCAAGAAAATCATATGCTAATCCTTAGCCTACTAATTTTCTAAAATGGAATGGTCCATCATTCATTTTGGGCAATTAACCATTCATTATTTGAAAGGGTGTTCACTGAAAATTTACTGACTGAACAGCGAACAGTGCAGACCTTGATCAGCCTGCATGGATGTGCACTGGTCGCAAAGGCAGAATCACTTGCCGCCAGCAGGCTAAAGGTTAACATAAATGTGATCAGCAAAGCAAACTCTAACAACTATCAAGAAATATATTATTATTATAATAATTATTATTTCCCTCAGGTTTTATTGCAAGAATTAGTTCTTGTTTCTTTTGTTAGTTCCTGTTTCATTATATCTGTTCAGGAAAAAATACTGAAATGACATTAATTTACTGAATAGCACACTCCCGTATGTAAGGATCTGTGACGTCACCGATAAGGTCTGCTATCTAAAAATAGCACAGGACTCAATTTGCGGACAAACAATCAGTGCATTCATTGTACAATAGCATAAGTAAACCATAGATTTTGCATTTTATTCGTTATTTTTGATCAGGTTTCTAGCCTACACATCGCAAACAAATGTTTTTTTCCACTTTTAATTTCAATAAACTAGCCGAGAAACTATTTTTTTATATCCATGTTAGAAATAACATACCGCTTTTTCTTCAATGTATGAAAGGACGATGTTAATGAATGGATGATGTTATTATGTCATTCTGTTTATTTTGTGACACTTTCAGTTCTAAAAAAGAATATTTAGAAAAAATAAAACAACTCGTGAAAAAATGTATTAATGCCAAATGGAAAGCGTTAATATTTAAAACAAAAATGTATTTACAGAACAGAAAAAATCAAAGTTGTTCTTCTTGGTTACCGTCATACATTAAAAGTATATTTTTGCAAAAAGAAATCTTCCGTAAGGCCAGAGTTTTTTTATCTTTCGTTTTACGGGAGATTTCTGAAAAAATGAGCAGGGGGAGGAGGGAATAAAAATAAAAATAAAAAGCTTGAATGTGAGCATCTCGGAAAAAAATGAAAATAAAATAGAATTTTTAAAAAATTTTTTTTTATTTTGATGACTTTTCGTTTCAAGTTTTGTTTACTTGTGTTTGTGTCCAGTATTAAATATTGTGATGTATTGTTATGTTTTAAGACTATAAAAGCCATTTATACAGGATGAGAATTGAATAAAATTTTGTCGAAATGTACATGCCAGACAATTATTTTCATGCATGCTTGTGAATAAACTGCTTCAGTCATTGTAACTCACACTGGCAAGTCTTTAAAATTCAGAAAGCTTGTTTTACTTAATTTAAGTGGAAGACAAAAATTATTTAATCTGTAACAACAGCCAGAGTGAATTTCAGTGACATCAAGTAGAGACTAAACATGTCTGGTATAGAGTGGCCTAGTAGTGTAGTAGTTTTGGTGGTTTGGTTTGCTTGCATCTTCTGCTGTGTAACCTGCTTTTTATAAGTAATATTTACTTATTGTATCTTTCACGAATATCATCTTTAAGGAGGTAACTTTTCAGTTTATGCCAGCTCATAATATACTGGGTTTTATCAGCAAAATAAAGTATTTAATAACTTTGAATAACAGTCACAGTGCAGATGACAAGGTTTTTTATTCAGTGATGAAAAATGAAAGATAATCTAGCAAAAAGTAAACTGAAAATTTACCTCATTTAACTCTGTAATTTGCACCTTTTTATAATACACTTAGTTCAACTACTGAAGTTGCATCACTTTTTGTCAAAATATTGTCTCCAATGAAAAGTATTCTTTATTTTTATACACTTATGAATTCTATTGAAGTTACAAAAGAAATGGACCATCTGTCTGAGATTTTGCCAACACTACCAGCTGCTTTATGCCAGACAGTCCCAAGCCTGTGTAAAGTGTGAGGGGTCACCATTGAAATAAAAATGTAAAAAAAAAAATCTGCTGTTACAAATATTTATTTGTTCTGCAAACAATGTCTTGAATAAAATTTAATGTCAAGGCACCTTTGATATTGTATTACCTTTCTATGGCAAACTTGTAAGTTGAATCTATTGAAAACAATATGCGAGGAAGACAATCTTTAGACAATTTATAGATATGCCAGACTACACTTTAGTATTACTAGTAATTTAATCATTTAAGTGAAGTTTACCATCAGCTCAATTTGGACACAATAATCATCGTCCATCCACCCATGTTGAAAGAGAGAAAAAAAAAACGTTAAAGATAATCGGTAATTATTCAGTTGATAAACTAAGTAATTGACCTTGTTTTCGTGATCAATTTACACCCCCTCAAAGAGCTAAAAGAAGTGTGTCAGTATCGTGGAGATCAAAGCGGTATTTTGCTCGAGATTGTCATGGCATTACGTCATGTTTTCGCGCCATGTGACACATCAGTGTCTGATTGTACCGCATCGGTTCTTAAAATTGCTGAGAAATAGAAATCAATAAAAAGTTTCTTCTTTAATTTGTTATCAAAAGCGAATGTGCTATATCCCGATAGTTACTATCGTGGATATCCTACCTCTGTGACCTATTTGCCCTCAAGGAATTTACATTATTGTTTGACAAGAAAAACTTTTAAATTGTTGGTCAAAAAATACAAGTACAAAGATTCATTTAAAATTTATTAAAAACTGCAGTGACATCACATTGCTTTATTTTAAAATCGCATTTCTATTTACGTTCACGAGGTCACGTAACCTATTCTGCCGCACTAACAGAAATCTGTTTGCCAAAAATCGTTTTACTCCATGTATTGTAATTGCTGCCGCTTTTTCATTATTTAAGATTTTTTTATTCTGTTTTTTGTACTTTCTGGTCAAAAGTCTGAATTTTATGCCCATAGTATTCATCATTTATTTACTTTTAGAATGAAATAAGTAACTAATATCGCGCTGTTTGAATTTTTACAAATGATTATATGAAAATTTGACCGTTTTTATAGAATTTTGCCTACATTTCTGTCGATATCTTATTAAAATCATTATAGAATTCAAATACTATTATAGTATTATTTCTCAAGGGTTGTTGAAAACTTGAAGCGAAAATGTTAAAAAATGAATGCACTATGCACGGTTTTTGTGTACGTGTCGATGTAAATTAGATATTACGATAGGTCACACGTGCTTGTGGAATGGAAAATTACCGGCATGACGTTTTGATATCTTTACGATTCGCGGGTAAATTCCAGTTAATCCAGGTAGCGACTGAACCATCTCAAAGTTTGTTGACGTTTTGGAGATGTAATTTCTGAATTTTGGTAAAGTAAGGACGTAAAAAAAAAACACTGGCCCAATCGGTCGAGTACACAGCGATGTCTGCTCGTCCTATTCAGACTTAACTCGCCAATGCGAGCGGGCGAGTGAACTGCGCGCGTTAAACTTCCTTCCAGTGAAATTTCGTCCAGGTGAAATACACTAATTTTATTTTCTTTGGGGCTGTAAACAACCGACCGGCGGAAAAAATAAAATAAAACTCGGGAAAATGAATTTTGATTTTATTCCATTTTTGCAATATTTAGGACCGGCACTCCCGTAAAACGAAAAATAAAAAAACTCTGGCCTAAGTGTTTATAAATTTAAAAGATCCACTTGTGAATGTAAAAGGAAATCTTATGATCGCATAATTTAAATTTATTGGATGAACAACATGAATATTTTAAAATAAACTGTCATACACATTGTTATTTTCTGCCACATATCTAGTTATTCGTTGAAACAATTAACACCTCTGTGATATACATATGTTGTGTTTTATTACAAATGACCACTTAGTGTGACATGTAGATATCTGACTTTTGGTAGTAATATTTAGCTGTTATATAATAAAACATGTTGCTAATCTAATGCAACCCCATTATTTTCTACCAAACCATGTATATATGTATTTTAATAAGGAAATGTTTGACCGACACTGACCACAGCTGACATCGGGGATCATCATCAAGTTTGTGTCTTGTGTTGTGTGGATCAGTTGTTTAAAAATGAAATACATGTAGTTATTGTAGTTATGATTTTAATTGTACTGATACATTCTTTGAACATCATGAATCAAAATGATTTAGCATTAAAAATTTTAACCACAAGTGCCCTTCGATGTGTCGCATTCGAAAATATTGTAATTTTTTATTAAGACTGTGGACCGTTTTTCTGATGCAAAATTTTAATAGTATTATTGCAGAATATGGGGTAATGTGCATGCAGCATGCTTTTAAACAGTGCTCTTTTTTTTTTTTTTTGCTTAGTCGGCCCGTTTTGAATCGCCTTGTTAAAATTATATGTCTGTATATTTGGTATATTCCTTACATTTCCAATATATTTCTTTAATTAGTTATTTTTTCATCTCTTTTATTCATTTTGTTAACACGTGCGACAATTTTATACAGGTGGCATGTTACTTTTTTAATTCCCTTCGAAGTTTACTGAGATAGTTAATGATTCGTTATATATAGAAAACGCTCCCTTGTCCGCAATGCGCGCATTGCATTATGGTATAACTACTGTATGTTCTATTTATAGAAGACGGGAGTGTGCTATTTTATTCCACCGAAAGAAATTGTCTTGCAACTTACTTTTAAAAAGAACAATAGCAATAGGGACTCATGTTTAAATTAAAATATGAATCAACCCACTACCACAGACAGCACCTGTGACTTATGAAATACTATCAGGTGACACTTAATAACAGCAGTTTTAATAAATTTCTATAAATTGTTCATATTTTTGTTTAGTTATTAATATTAGTCTGAACAAGCAAATTCGATGAATTGGTATCCCCCGCCGAAAGGGTTTGTGGTGAGGAATTGCAAAAAGATATATCCGGCAAAAAGTTAAGGATGTTAATAAGAAACAAATAATTTCATTAGTCAAAATCAATTTAACAGAAAACAAATGTTTAATTAAAGAGTACATAATAAATGTATGATACTTTGATCCTGACTTAAGAATTTATTTTGAATGGGATATGCTTACTGTAATAAGCTTAGCTTTTAAAATTAAATGCAGTTAATTGAAATGTGAGCTTGAAGTTTAACTGGAATGAAAGAACACAGGTAAGATATCTTGAAACGGCTGAGGGCAAGGTTTGTGCAGTCAGAACTTAACATGTTGAAGGTTTGAACATTTAAAAAAAAAAAAAAAAAAAAAGGAATGGAAATATATATATCTATATATAGATATATGTATATATTTATTTTTTTAGGGGGTGGGGGTGCAGGGGAATGGGAGAGGAAACAAAATTTCACATGTTGATTATAAATATTGATTGAAAATTAAAAAAAAAAAAAAAAAAAAAAGGTAAAAGGGTGAAGTTGGAGTGGGGGGCAGAGGATGCATGATCAGTGGTGGGCATGACTGGATGGGGAAGTGAGGTGGGGGAATGGTACAACTTAGAAGGTTTGAAAAAAATCTAAAATAAGAAATGAAGAAAAAAAAAAATTTTTGGGGGGGGGGGGGGGGGGGGGGGGGGGGGGTGTGACCAAGGCAAGTGGGTGACCAGGTGTGGGTGCGCAACTTCACATGTTTATAATAAATGTTCACAGAAAAGAATGAAAGAAATTTAATAAAATTCTGCCAAATGGTAAGTTTGTAATGTACAAATATGTGGATTTTTAGACAATTAAAGGGCAATAACTCTGAAGTTACAAAAAGAAATCCTTACAAAATTGTCTGTGCACAACCACATTATAGTGCTCTAAATTCTGTTAAAGTTTCATAGTTCTAGGTCAAATATGTCAAAAGTTATGATGCAGAAATTGGCATATCTATAGATCTATAGTACCCTATATAGTTAACACTAGAAACTTCTAAGGGCCATAACTCTGGTGTTACTTGGGCAATCTGTCTGAAACTTGATGGGCCCCATAACCTCATAGTGGTGAACATGTATATGAAGTTTGTTTGAAAAAAATCTAAAATAAGGAATGAATTTTTTTTTTTTTTTTTTGGGGTGTGGGGTGGGGGGGGGGGGGGGCAGGGGGTAAGGGGGGGAGGTGTGTGATCAAGGTAAGGGGGTGACTAGGTGTGGGTACACAACTTCACATGTTTACAATAAATGTTCATGGAAAAGAATGAAAGAAATTTAATGAAATTGTACCAAATGGTAAGTTTGTTATGTACAAATATGTGGATTTTTATACAATTAAAGGGCAATAACTCTTAATTTACAAATAAATCCAAATGAAATTGTGTGTACACAACCACATTATGGTGATCTAAATTCTGTTTAAGTTTCATAGTTCTAGGTCAAATATATCAAAAGTTATGATGCAGAAATTGCCATATTTATAGTACCCTATATAGTTAACACTAGAAACTTCTAAGGGCCATAACTCTGGTGTTACTTGGGCAATCTGACTGAAACTTGACGGGCCGCAAGAACTCATTGTGCTGAACATGTATATGAAGTTTTAAATAAATATTCCCAACCATTTCCTAGATATGGCTCCGGACGGACGGACGGACGGACGGAAAGACGGAAAGACGGAAGGACGGACGGACGGACGGACGGACGGAAAGATGGACGGAAGGACGGACGGACGGACGGACGGACGACACCAAAACTATATCCCTCCGACTTTCGTCGGGGGATAATAAAAGATCTACATTCTGAGAATATGTTTGTTAAAGATTTGATATTTTCTTGACTTTTATGATAACAAAATTAAATGCTTTTAAGAGCTTGATAATATAATCCTGTCTTCATAAATATTATTTAGTAATATGTAAATCTTTGAAATCTTATATCACAGCCGATTAAAGGTAAATGTTTATAAACCCAACAACAGCTGAGTATCAGAGTGGCAATTTACAGGAATTCCTCATATTTTGATTTCCTGATTGAATGTTGGATCTGTTAATTAAATGATGAAGTGTGGCTTATCAGGCACAGTGTGGCTTGCAGCTGTTTCTGGAGAGTATTTACTCTTCAAGATTTTCAGATCTCTTCCCAACACCTGACACTTGTATGTTTCAGAATTGGTGCCCTATGACCTCACTGACTGATACACTGTATTTCACATCTGGAATTCATCACATCTGGCAGACAGTCTGGAACCAGTCTGGAATGTTCAAGCTCCTGCAAGAAACAGACTTCCTACTCTAAATCACTGGAATGCTTTAATTGACAGAAAAAGCATGTTGGCTTCAATTGAAAACACTTGTGTGTGCTTTAAGTGATGAAAACGCTGAGAAAACAACATGTCTTAAAATTTGAACCATATTTTAAGTCAATAAAATTAATTGGGCAGGGAAAAAGTTCCATTCAAGAGGTGGTCTCGGGATGGCAGTTCTCCAGCAACTCTCAACTGCAGCTGTCATCAACAATAAGTCTTTTAACAATTGGAAAGATTGTGAACAAACAGATACTCTGGAAATGAAAGATAGGAAAGGACAAATGTTGAAGGAATGATTCATTAAGTTTAAGATTCTGTAAAATCAAATTAAAGCACTAACTTAGACTAAGGAAGTATTCCTCAGATGACTGACCATGGAAGATGGAATTTAGGGTTGTATCACATTAAACAAGAGCACCGCCTTGCAGGTGAAGACGCTCATCTGATTTTTTGTATCTGTATATTAGAAATATTGTCCTACTCATGATTTTCTAAGTCCGAAAGGGGCCATTATTCTTGCAAAAAGCAACGTAGAGTTAAGGTACTTGTTTTGTGCAGAGTCAGCTTTTAATGGCAAATAACTGCTCTGAGTTTTAAAGCATTAGCTTTGACCGTTCAGGAGAAAAGTTGACCTAAACAAGAAATCTGATATTTTCTAAGTCTAAAAGGGGCCATAATTCTTGCAAAAAGCAGGATGGAGTTACGTTTCTTGCTGTACAGAGTCAGCTTATGATGTGAACAAGTGTTACAAGTTTCAGAGCAATAGCTTTGATAGTTTAAGAGAAAAGTTGACCTAAACATAAAACTTAATCAAGAAATCTGATTTTCTAAGTCCAAAAGGGGCCATAATCCTTGCAAAAAGCAGGATGGAGTTATGTTTCTTGCTGTACAGGGTTAGCTATTGATGGTGAACAAGTGTTGCAAGTTTCAATGTATTAGCTTTGATAAAACTTAACCAGGAAATGCCGACGCCGACGATAACTCCAAAAATCAGAGGAGCTAAAAACAGATCTAAACCCATCAAGAAATAGATAACTGTTTGAGGTACTTCAGTTCTGTAACAGGAATCAGTTAACCTAACCTGGAACCTGTATTAAGTACAGATGACCCAGTAACTGACAATTTCTCCACATTTAATTAATTAGCAGAGCTTGTGCAAATTTAAAATTAATTTCCAAAAAAGTATTTTAGAAATCAAATAACATTATTCCACTGGCTTACAAAGCAATTACAATAACTCAGCTATCTTGCATTTATCTTTTCAGCTGATATATTTTCAAGACCTGCCTAGATTATAAAAGATTAATGATTCAAAGAAAAATAGTTTTATGTTTTCTGGTGCATAGATTTCAAAGTGATTATCCTTGTTTCATGTTCTCAGGTCTATTTAAAATGGGCATATATGTCACTTTTTTTTAATAAGTCCCGTTTTCCAAACGGGCGTATAAAAATCAATGTGATTTGGTGAGTTGTGTGCTGCATTTATTTATAAAATGCTCATGATCGATCCAGGGTGTGTCACCTTAAACCAAGTAATTATAGTATGGGTATAACCACTGACCTTCCGTAAGCTGAATGTCTTCCTCACATGAAGAATTTCTATGCCCCAAGCCAGCGAGGCTTGTACCCATAAAAATTATCTGTGAAGGGCAAGTGATTTGAAGTCAGAGACCACTCAGCCACGGAGATCCCCCCCCCACCCCGCCCATCCCCCAACTACAGAGAAGTCATTAAAACAGGTTACACTGTACAAGGGACCAACATGCAAAAGCAATAACTTCAAGCATAGTGGCTAATTATTGTGACAGATTGGTGAACAGAAGTCATTCACCCATCAGACCTCATCTCTAGGGTGTGCCACCTTAAACCAAGTAATTATAGCATTGCAGTAAAATCTCAGGGCTTATTGTTCTTGTTGTTCTGAATACATCACTACAACCGACAAATCCATTTGCTTGATGAGAACTGCAGAGATAATTACCGAGGAACAAAATTCTTTATTTTCTGGGAGACAATGTTATTTGGAAATGGCGGACAGCAATAAATGCCTATTTAACTTAATCCTTCTTTGGACAAACTGGTCATAAAAGTGTGTAAATAAATAAGAATTATAACAATGATAGGAAAGTTTGCTATACTGTAGCTGTATCAAGACACAAACAGGCGACTGTCAGTGTTTTTTTTCTGATACTTTTCATGAAATGATATTACAATTTAGTGTAATACTATTTTGTGAGTGTTTACTGTTATCTGCGTTTGCATGTTCTGAGAGTCCTGAAAGATATTTTTTGTTTCAGGTTTTTAGGGATACAAGAAACAGTGCTATAAGCCTCCATGATCCTGCAGCATGTCAGATGTAAAGCACTCGTACACAGGACACTTATCCGACAGAAAAGAATATTTGTAATTTAAGTTGAAGGAGTGGGGGATCGAACTTGGGGCCCCTGATCTTAACATTTGACCAAAGACTCCCCTGGTATGCCCTTTTCAACAGAAGTTATGTATACATGTTAAAAAAGGGGTATAACATTGACAAATTACCTAACTTGTTTGGTGAGGACACCTCATGACACCGAAAACATGTGTGAAGTTGGAAAATATTTGACCTGGTAGTTTTAAAGAAACATGCTTACATTTGTAACTTTTGTAATGTGGACACAGATGCTGACACAGATGCTGATAAAAAGATTCACAAAAAAAGCTCTATCATTTGAAAGATTTTAAGTACAGTAGTTGAGCTAAAAAGGCCATGTTCTGACAAAATGCAAGTGAGAATTATAGTTCTTGGCCAACATATTTATCTGATGATGAAAAACAAGTCTACAAAGTTTCAAAGCCACAGCCCTGACAATATTCAAGTAAAGTGGACATAAACAAAAATTTTAACCAAGAAATTTCAATTTTCTCAGTTGAAAAGGGGCCCTTAATTATGACAAACAGCATTTCAGTGTTACAGTTCTTGGCCTACTTGCTTTCTAACTAGTATGCAAAGTTTCAAAGCTATATAGCTCTTATAGTTTTTGAGAAAAAGTAGACCTAAACAAAAATCTTAACCAACACCAATGTTGACCCCAGTGATAACAATACTTTGTAGGTTAAGAAATAAAAATCTGATGAGCTAAAAACTATAGCATTAGCATCTAAATTGCTAAGCAAAAACTGCCAAGTCAATACTGGGCTCAGGTGAAAATTTGATCAGTTTTGAAATGATATATTACTTTTAAAGCTTAAGCCATACCCACAAAATCTTATCTAAGAGATAATGAATATTAAGTTGAATCTCAGGTGCTAAGTTGTATTTTACAAATGAGTCCGAACTTATTGAGGCTGCACAATCGGAAAATAATATAATAAGGCTTGGTTCAGGTGGTGTAAGAATGAACTAATCTGTTTGGGGGATAATTGTGCCACAGAACAATTCCACAATAAAACGGGATAAAATCTGTCAGCTTTCTAGTAAATGTGACTGTCTCTTTTACTGCAGTTCGTCAAATAAACCTGAAATTTGTTACATCTTAACACTACATCTCCAGGAACATGAAGATTTATATAGCAGTAATGTTGGAAGGTTTATTGTGACATGTCCTTGTAGCAATTATGTGTTACAGGAATAAACTTATTTACATTGTACTTTTATACACTTATACTCCTAACATCCGGGCATCTGAGGTTGCCCTTCAAACCTATGCGTTTGGAAACCCTGCTCAGTATGAAAAATTCTTTAATGTGAGGAAGCCATTCTGTGAGCTGGCACCATCATTACAAGCTTACAAGTCACCAGATCTTCTAAATTAATTGTGTTATGTGTATTTTTTGCAATATTTCAATAAAGTGCATTAAAACCATATTGAGCATATTGCTAAAAAATACTAATTTTGTTCATGAGGTACTGGCTGGTCAATTTATAGAAATATACAAAATGAGAAAATTATATTACCAGTAAATATGTTTTTAGTTCAAGTATGTTTGCGCCGACCAACCAGGAACCCATACAGATTAGGTGACCTTCAATTAACCATTTGCCAAGTTTTACCATCTTTTTTTTTATCATTTCTATAAAGTATCACCTCTGGTGACAGGCTATACAATATTTTTTACAATTCATTCCTTTTCTGATGGAATTCATCAATGTTTGTAAGATGTTATTCATCAACACTTATAATATGGCATTATTACAATGTCAGAAGAAGGCTTCTGCTAAAATACAAATTATGTAAAATCAATATTTCTAAGCACTCCAAAGAAGCTAATGGAACCCAAAGGCTCATTGCATGCCTGCAACTAATGAGAGAAACATAAATTCAATCAAGGCCTTGCACCTGCTGTGCAATTTAGAAATTGTTTATGCACAGGCCTGAAAGCCATCAATTTATCCATATTTGGAACTGATATGTCTCTTAAGATATGAAATATTTTATTCAGGTGCACCAGTCCTAATAAGACCCTGGAGGTGTTTCAGCTTGTGGTAATTTCAGACATATTATGTAAAACCTTGAGTCACACCATTAGTTTGGAAAATTTATAAGATTTAGATATTACCACAGAGTGAGCAGAAATTTGGTTTAGACGACAGAATTTAAATTCTAACACTTTTAAGATTTTCTTATATATAAACAAAGAAGGATTTTACCGTGTATTGTCTTGTCGATTAAAACATGTTTTGCAAAATGACCTACTTTTGGCTATTCCGGTTTAATCCCTCGTACTTACGCCTTCGGCCTTTGTGATTAGATTACTACGCATCTGAACTCAAAACCGTGTTTTATATGCCAACAAAGCAGTCGCAAAACTAAAATCTATTTCCGAAGTATAGCGTACACAAACTGTTAGCTTAGTAGGTATGGTATAGGTCTATGAAAAAAGACGATGCAAGGTTTGATCCCCTGATGTTCTTATATTCCCTTTAACAAATTGACAGAAAAAAGTGCATCAATCCACTGCTGGGTCATGTGGACATGTTGTTAGTTACTTGCCCAAGGGTAAGTGCATAATAAGGGAATACTGCTTAAATTGAATGACTGCCTTTTTGTAACTGAAATACTGTTGAAAAAAGGTGTTAATTAAACCTATACAGTCACAATGTTGGAGACAAACTTTTGTGAAATTAACAATTTTTGCATCAGTTAGTTTTACTAACATGTATTTTAGTCATTCAAAATGGCTCAAACAGACATTTTTGCAACTTGCGTCATTTTGAGAAAATAACAAATTCACTTCTCTGAAATACATGTGTTTGGAAGCTCCTCACTTTGAATATAGAATGAAATACTATTTCTACTTAGAACTATTGGAATATCAATTTTTTCTATCACTATAGAGATCAACCTGATAAGAGTATACTGATGGTCTAATCAAGAAAAGACACCTGTCTGTTAATTACCAATCAGCACCTGGCCTCTGTACAGCATTGTTCCTGACTGTTATATTCTACTAAATAATGATGATAACTACCAACTGTGACTGTCATATCATTCTACAAAGCTGATAGTATATCTACTTTCTCACTACCAATAAAATTATTTATTCCTTGGAGGCAGAGGGATACACACAATGTAGAACAGTGTTTCGAAAAATAAAAAACCTTTTAATCATTGTAGAAATGATATTTCCTACATAGCAATATTGACAATTGACATTGCTTAGTTAACATTTACCCTGCTAAATTTTTTAAAATGGACAGGTCAATTATTCAATTCGGGAAATGCCATTAATTATTCAAAGGGCCGGGTGTTCACTGAAATTTTACCAACTGAATAGCGACCAGTGCAGACCATGATCTTGGTCTGCACTGGTCGCAAATGCAGAATCACTTGCCACCAACAGGCTAAAGGTTAAAAAGATAAAAAAAGATGATATTCCACTTTTCCATTTTAGTGTTACATATTTTACATGTACGGTATTTAGAGCTTGACAGTGGCAACTTCTTGTATGTTTAATGTATGTTTATGATTTCAAATACATGTATAGTCAAATAGCAACAATTATAGCAAAATTTTATCTGATAAAACAATCTTTTTCTGTTTCCACAAAATAGATTAATTCTGGATCTTGAAAAAATGTAACTGAATATCCTTTTAAAAATAAAACCCTGTACATCTCTAATAGCACTTTCCAATTTTTTACTTTTACTTTTCTCTGACCTCAAGATCATACAGCAACAAAAACATTTCGTTAATTATTGTTATATTTTTTTTAGAAGCCTTTGAAACTTACTTACTGACAGATTATATATTTTTGAAACACACAAGAGTAAGTTGTTTTTACTAATTTTTCCATTCAAAATATAAATGTGATTGTAACGGGTACTGGAGGTATTAAATGCCTTAATAATTAAAATTAAGATTCCTCTGTGGTGTACTGGTCAAGAACGCAGAAACTTTTTTTTTGCTGCAGCATTTTGGCATTTTTAAGAGAGTTTAGAAACAAAAATTTATGTTCTAAAGTTTATGACAGGACCAAACTTTAATTTTAAAGAAAGATCATTTTTAGCCAAAATCCGGAGGTCAGTGCCTTTAATTTAGATTTGAGATAAGACAAAAGACAAAAGGGTCTTCAGCACATACTTCTTGATCTAAAAGTCTAGTTTCATATATAAGTAACAACTGTTTATTTAGTTTCATGCAAAGAATATAAACTTTCTTTAGAACACTTTAAAAGGATGAAAGCCTCCACATTTTTAATTGTTTGTATTCAAACTAAAAAATAACAAGAGGGCCATGTTGGCCCTATATTGCTCACCACAGTTGATCTGGACTACTGGCCTAGTTTTTGATACCACATGACCCAGTTTCAAACTTGACCTAGAGATCATAAAGACAAACATTCTGACCAAGTTTCATAAAGATAGGGTCACAATAGTGGCCTCTAGAGTGCTAAAAAAAATTTCCTTTGATTTGACTGGGTGACCTAGTTTTTGCATGGAGATAATATAGAGATGGAGTGCGGACGAAAACACTTCAAAGGTACACTGTGTGGCACCGCGGCTTTGTTATCCCCTTATAAGTACCTGACAATCAGTAGCAATTAAGTGTGGATCACATATCATGTTGCTCCTTACGGAGTTTATCGAGTGAGACCCGATAAACGGCCGAAATAGTCAGACACTGGGATCGGGACTTTCCGATATTTTCCGTTTAGTAACTACACACATTCTGACGTCGTTTTGTAAATGCTGACACTTCGGTAATTAACATTGACGAAATACACGCATTTTACATGTCGCCCACGGTCATGCAATTAGAATTGGTATACATGTTGAAAAGACTTTATTGTAAGTGTTACTTTAAAGGTCCAATACTAAGGAAAGTGAACATTATAATTTCTTTTAAAAAGCACAGAAACTATTTCATTTTATTGGAAAATGAAAGTTGGTATGTAGAAATTCGAAATAAATCGCAGTATATGTACATTACTTTTCTATGAAGTATGAAGAAAGTTAAAAAGACCTGGGGGTCATTTTGTCGATTCATTGAAATTTCAACATAATACACATACATTTCTTTGAGTTCCAAAGACCTTCTGTAAATTTTGACCTGCAAATCTTCATTATTTAGTGTCTTGCAGAAGTCTATGCACTGGCTATGAAAAAAATTGCCAACTCACTTTCCCTTAGTAATGGACCTTTAACTTATGGCAAACAATGATTACGAAAATGAAGATTTTGGAGGGATTTTCTTTTCCGATGAATTTGTTCAAGAAACAGGGACGTGGTGTGATTCTGACAATGACTGGCCATATTGTCCAAGTGAACAGCCAAACGATAGGGAAATGATTAATTGCGAACATGTAAAATGCGAATCCGAATGGTGGCACTATTCTTGTGCCAGTTTGACAGCTGAAACTATATCGGAGGGTCCCTGATATGTCCAGAATGTACAGACAAGAAAAGTATGGAAAAAATTCACTTTATTATAAAATTTTAATGAGGTTATAACGTAATATTTCTAACATACAAATCCAATTTTAGCAGAAAGTTTATTATGTATATACAGTACAGAGTGTATATGAACATTATATCATCTCTTGTCTTGTCGATATGCTTGTACATTAGGCAAAAAAAACCCCAAAAAACAAAAAAAACATGTGCATCTTTACATGCACTGGCCTCCATATCGTGCGACAAAAATAGAGAGAGAAAAAGTTTCAATTTAACAGCGAGATTTCACACCAGCTTCAAATCTGCGAAATAAATTAAACAATCAAATAAATAAATAGATAACTGAACACACGAAGAAGAAGGGGACTGGTAACTGAATAACTACTTAAATAAATAAAAATTTAATATAGTAAAGTCGAACAATTTATATAAACTTGTAATCAAAAACAAATAACGTAAAATATGTAGTCTAAAAACATAGTCAATATTCCAAGTGCTCACAATTGCTCACGTTGATAATACCCAGTAAATGAAAATTTGATACCTTAATTTTAATTTCACATATCTATATTTTTTAGGAAGTTTTAGGAAATTTAAAAGAATTTAGTTTAAAACGACTACATAGAAAACTGTAAGTACTTACTTTACTGAGTCACAGCTGTCTGAAGGGTTACAATATCACATAAATGCATGCTTTAAGTAATAGTACATTTATTCTACCGATGAATTCCCCGCAGTGCGCATTGTTTATATCAATTAGTTTCAATATATGACACCCGCGCATCTGTCACCCACAACTTCCGTTTTGTTGAAATTTTGATGCAATTGCTGATTAACGATAAAACCGCGGTGCCGCACAGTGTGTTCAAAGAATAATGTTAATTACGTGTGAAATGGGGATAATTAAGTGACTGTGGTGATATATCTCGTAGGATTCTGAAAGGACCTCAGCAAGGAACAACATGTGGTATAATAAATAATTAGCACCAATTATCTCGTCCGCACTCCATCTCTATATTACCTCCATGGTTTTTGACCCCACATGACCCAGATTCAATCTTGACCTAGGATCATCAAGACAAACATTCTGACCACTTCTCAGGAGTTTCAAACTTAAACTGTGGACTCTAGAGTGTTCACAAGATTTTCCTTTGATCTGGCCTACTGACCTGGTTTTTGACCCCACATGACAAAGTTTCGAATCTGACCTTGAGATCATCAAGACAAACATTCTGACTAAGCTTCATAAAGATCGGGTCACAACTGTGGCCTCTAGAGTGTTCACAAGCTTTTCCTTTCATTTGACATGGTGACCTAGTTTTTGATCCCACATGACCCAGATTCGAACTTAACCTATAGATGATTAAGACAAACATTCTGACTAATTCTCATGAGTTTCAAACTTAAGTTGTGGTCTCTAGAGTTCTAACAAGCTTTTCCTTTGATCTTGCCTAGTGACCTAGTTTTTGACCCTACATGACCCAGTTTCAAACATGACCTAGAAATCATCAAGACAAACACTCTGACCAAGTTTCATAAAGATTGAGTCACAACTGTTTTTCCTTCGATTTGACCAGGTGACCTAGTTTTTGACTCCACATAACTCAGATTCGAACTGGACCTAAAGATCATCGAGACAAAGATTCTGACTAAGTTTCATAAAGATTGATCACAACTGTGGCCTCTACAGTGTTCACAAGCTTTCACTTTGATCTGGCCAACTTACCTATTTTTTGACCCCACATGACCCAGATTCAAAACTGACCTAGAGATCATCAAGACAAACATTCTGACCATGTTTCATCAATATTGGGTCAAAACTGTGGCCTCTAGAGTGTTAACAAGCTTTTCCTTTGATCTGGCCTACTGACCTAGTTTTTGACCCCACATGACCCAGATTCGAACTTGACATGGACATCTTCAAGACAAACATTTTGACCAAGTCTCATAAAGATTGGTTCACAACTATGACCACTAGAGTGTTCACAAGGCAAATGTTGATGGACGATAGACGTGGCAAGACGCACGCCAGACAATGACCGGTCACAATAGCTCACCTTGAACACTTCGTACTCTGGTGAGCTAACAAAAACAAGAGCTGTCTGTGGACAGCGCGCTCCCCTATTCTCAGTGCTTGATAGTATAATATAAGCTATGAGTAAAACAATATAACATTACAATAAGCATATTCTAATTCGAAAAGGGGCCATAATTCAGTCAAAATGCTTGATAGAGTTGCCTCCTCCTATTTACAGACTGGGGTCATGATGGTAAACAAGTATGCAAAATATCAAAGCAATATCTCAATGGACTTTGAAAATATTTGGGGTGGTACGCAAACTTTAACATTTATTCTAAGTCAAAAAGGGGCCATAATTCAGTCAAAATGCTTGATAGAGTTGCCTCCTCCTTCTTACAGACTGGGGTCATGATGGTAAACAAGTCTTTGAAAATATTTGGGGTGGTACGCAAACTTTAACATTTGTCTGACGCTCATGCCGACGCCGGGGCGAGTAGGATAGCTCCCCTATTCTTCGAACAGTGGAGCTAAAAAGTGATTCAGAGATCTTGAAACAATTCAGCTGATAAAACAATACTAATTCCGTTCTGCAAAATATGTATAAAAAATATCCACAGTGTTAGTTGCACGCTATAAATAATGTAATACTCGACAGAAGGAATTTGCTGTATACTATATTTTATCCATAAAATATCAACTGATTTCTGACTTTTTAAATCTCACAGGCAATGCTTTCTGTCCTAAGAATTTCTATTATGCTAAAATGAAATGGAAAGAAAATTTGTTGGAAAAAAAAAATAAATTATACATTGTCTTAAAGATTACCACAAAGTCACTGACTCAACTTTGCACTTCAAAGAATAATCATATAGAACAATTAACATTGTAACCTACTAAAGACTTTTTAACAGAACATAAAACAGGTTTACGATTTTATGACTGATTTCCTATGGGAAACATGAACTGAAGGTAACGATTACCTGCTGGAGATGTTTTGCCTGGGAACGGTTGACAAACACACTGCAGCTGCACTTGAAAAGCATCCCCTGGTATCAATTAATGGCACTAGTTTGTGTTTGAGAAACACCACTTCTGCACATAAATAACAAAAAAGAAATTTCCCAACAATGTCTTTAGAATGGTGGTATACATTCCTTAGAGGAATATTTTGCTAAGCTGGCTGTTTTATAAGCTCTAGTTAAGAATGGAAGAAAATACCCCATTGAAATAAACTTTTGAGCAGCAGAGAATACAGATTTTTTAAACAAGAGAGCCATGATGGTCCTATATTCTTGCATAGAATCTACTTTTTTTCACTGGATCTGCCCCATGTATTAACGGGAGAAAAAAATTCAGGTGCTGTCAATACATGATTTTCATTTCTGAAATGCTATGTATTTCTCCACAGACTGACTCTGGTATCTGTGCCTTGTGTCTTCCGTAATAAACCTCTTTGTGTAGCATAAAAGATGCAATCTAAACCATAGAATGTTTTGCTGTACCATCAGTTACCAATGCAAAATGCACTGCCCCCAGCAATATTCATACTCGCTTCTTCAGATCATGACAGTGAACAAGTGTGTGAAGTTTCAATCTATTCCCATTAGTGGGTACTGAGATACCAGCTTACATATAAAAACTTAACAAAACAAGAGGGCCAAGATGGCCCTAGGTCACTCACCTGAGAAACACACCATGATACACCATAACAGTGTAAACATAGACCTAGTGATTGCATGGAAAAAAATATTCTGACTAAGTATCATTAAAATTGCATCAAACACAAGTATTTTTTTTTATTTGACCTAGTGACTTAGTTTTTAACCCCAGACAACCCATATTCTAACGACCTAGATTTTATCAAGGCAATCATTCTGACCAAATTTCATGAAGATCAATTGAAAAATACAGCCTCTATCACATACACAAGGTTTTCCTTTGATTTGACCTAGTGACCTAGTTTTTGACCCAAGATGACCCATATTCAAACTTGACCTAGATTTCATCAAGGCAATCATTCTGACCAAATTTCATGAAGATCAATTGAAAAATACAGCCTCTATTGCATACACAAGGTTTTTCTTTGATTTGACCTAGTGACCTAGTTTTTGACCACAGATGACCAATAACCAAACACAACCTAGATTTTATCAAGGCAATAATTCTGACCAAATTTCATAAAGATCAATTGAAAAATACAGCCTCTATCGCATACACAAGGTTTTTCTTTGATTTGACCTGGTGACGTAATTTTTCACCCAAGATGACCCACATTCAAACTTGACCAAGATTTTATCAAGGTTATCATTCTGACCAAAATTCATGAAGATTAATTGAAAAATACAGCCTCTATCGCATACACAAGGTTTTTCTTTGATTTGACCTGGTGACCTAGTTTTTGACCCCAGATGACCCATTTTCGAACTTGGCCTAGATTTCATCAAGGTAATCATTCTGACCAAAATTCATGAAGATTAATTGAAAAATACAGCCTCTATCGCATACACAAGGTTTTTCTTTGATTTGACCTAGTGACCTAGTTTTTGACCCCAGATGACCCATTTTCAATCTAGGCCTAGATTTCATCAAGGTAATCATTCTGACCAAATTTCATGAAGATCAGTTGAAAAATACAGCCTCTATCTCATACACAAGCTAAATGTTGACGGACAGACAGACAGAGGACAGACGCCGGACATCGAGTGATCAGAAAAACTCACCTGAGCATTGCTCAGGTGAGCTAACATGAGGGCCATGAAGGCCCTGTATCGCTCACCTGACCTATTGACCTAAAGATCATCAAGATTAACATTCTGACCAAGTTTCATCAAGATATGGTCATAAATGTGGCCTCTAAAGTGTTAAATAGCTTTTCCTTTGATTTGACCCAGTGACCTAGTTTTTGACCAAACATGACCCAGATTTGAACTTGACC
The DNA here is from genome assembly GCF_021730395.1 of Mercenaria mercenaria. Lineage (NCBI taxonomy): Eukaryota > Metazoa > Mollusca > Bivalvia > Venerida > Veneridae > Mercenaria > Mercenaria mercenaria. The sequence goes on along the minus strand of NC_069366.1, from coordinate 79,754,213 downwards.
TAAAGATCACCAAGATAAACATTCTGACTAAGTTTCGTGAAGATACAGTCATAAATGTGGCTCTAGAGTGTTAACAAGCTTTTCCTTTGATTTGATCTAGTGTTCTAGTTTTTTACCCCACCTGACCCAGATCTGAATCTGACTTACAGATCATCAAGATTAACATTCTGAACAAGTTTCATTAAGATATGGTCATAAATGTGGCTTCTACAGTGTAAACTAGCTTTTCCTTTGATTTGACCTGGTAACCTAGTTTTTGATCCTACATGACCCAGATTCAAACTGGACCTTGAGATCATCAAGATTAACATTCTGACTAAGTTTCATGAAGACATAATCATAAATCTGGCCTCTACAGTGCTAACAAACTTTTCCTTGTATTTGACCTGGTGACCTAGTTTTTGATCCTGGATGACCAAATATCGAACTCGTCCAAGACTTTATTGCGGGTAACATTCTGACCAAGTTTCATTAAGATTGGGCCCAAATTGTGACCTCTAGAGTGTTAACAAGCTTTTCCTTTGATTTGATCTGGTGACCTGGTTTTTGACCCCAGATGACCCAATATCGAACTCGTCCAAGATTTTACTGAAGGTAACATTCTGACCAGGTTTCATTAAGATTGGGCCAAAAATGTGACCTCTAGTGTGTTAAAAAGCTCTCCTTTGATTTGACCTGGTGACCTAGTTTTTGACCCCAGATGACCAAGTATCGAATTCGTCAAAGATTTTATAGAGGGTAATATTCTGACCAAGTTTCATTAAGATTGGGCCCAAATTGTGACCTCTACAGTGTTAACAAGCTTTTCCTTTGATTTGACCTGGTGACCTAGTTTTTGACCCAAGATGGCCCAATATCGAGCTCATCCAAGATTTTATTGAGGGTAACATTCTGACCAAGTTTCATTAAGTTTGGGCCAAAATTGACCTCTAGAGGGTTAACAGTCAAAATTGTTGATGACGGACGATTGACGACAGACGGACGATGACGACGGACACACGGCGATCACTAAAGCTCACCTTTGAGCACTTTGTGCTCAGGTGAGCTAAAAAGGGGCATAATTTTGTAAACAAGAGGGCCATGATGGCCCTAGGTCGCTCACCAGAGTAACACACCGAAACAAACATGTTTGACCGAGCGACCCAGTTTTTGAAACCACATGACCCAGTTTCAAACCTGTCTGGGTTTTCAAGGAAATAAACATTCTGACCAAGTTCCTTGAAGATTGGAGCAAAAATGTGGCCTCTAGTGTTTTTTTCTCCGATTTGGCCTATAGTTACCTACAGTTTTTTACCCAACCAGAGGTAATTTTTAACCTGTTCGAAATTTCAGGGAGACAAATATTCTGACCAATTTTCATTAAGATTGGACTAAAAATTGTGGCCAGAGTGTAAACAAGCATTTTCTTTCATTTGACCTAGTGACCTAGTTTTTGACCCCACATGACCCAGATTAAAACTTGTCCATGATTTCATCAAAACAAACTTTCTGACAAAGTTTCGTGAAGACTGGAGCAACAAGAGCTGTCTCCATAGGATGACACATGCCCCCGATGGCACTTTGAATGAATAGTTATGGCCAATGTTAGAGTTTAGGACCTTTGACCTACGGACCTGGGTCTTGCGCGCGACACGTCGTCTTACTGTGGTACACATCCATGCCCAATATTTTTAAAATCCAAGCATGAATGACAAAGATATGGACCGGACACGCCCATCTATGCACTATGTTGAAATATGACCTTTAACGTCTAAGTGTGACCTTGACCTTTGAGCTACGGACCTGGGTCTTGCGCACGACATGTCGTCTTACTGTGGTACACATTTATGCCAAGTTATTTGAAAATCCATCCATGGATGACAAAGATATGGACCGGACACGAATGCACTATCATGAAAAATGACCTTTAACGTCTAAGTGTGACCTTGACCTTTGAGCTACGGACCTGGGTCTTGCACGCGACACGTCGTCTTACTGTGGTACACATTCATGCCAAGTAATTTGAAAATCCATCCATGGATGACAAAGATATGGACCGAAAACGCCCAACTATCATGAAAAATGACCTTTAGCGTCTAAGTGTGACCTTGACCTTTGAGCTACGGACCTGGGTCTTTCGCGCGACAGGTCGTCTTACTGTGGTACACATTCATGCCAAGTTATTTGAAAATCCATCCATGGATGACAAAGATATGGACCGGACACGAAAATTGCGGACAGACCGACAGACTGACAGACGGTTCAAAAACTATATGCCTCCCTTCGGGGGCATAAAAAGGTGGCCTCTAGAGTATAAAAAAAAGCTTTTCCTTTGATTTTTCCATGTGACCTAGTTTTTGACCCTACATGACCCAGAGTCGAAATCATAAAAGACTACATGATACCAAACATTCTGACCAAGTTTTATGAAGATTGAACAAAAATGTGGTCCCTAGAGTGTTAACATACTTTACCCTTGATTTGACCAGGTGATCTAGTTTCTGACCCCACATGACCCAGTTTCAAACTTGGCCTAGGGGTCATCAAGATAAACATTCTGACCAAGTTTCATGGAGATTGTGTCATAAATGTGGCCTCTAGAGTGTTAAGAAGCTTTCCTTTGATTTGACTGGGTGACCTAGTTTTTGACCCCACATGACCCAGATTCAAACTTGACCTTAAAATCATCAAGACAAACATTCTGACCAATTCTCATGAGTTTCAAACTTAAAATGTGGTCTCTAGAGTGTTAACAAGATTTTCCTTTGATCTGGCCTAGTGACCTAGTTTTTGACTCGACATGACCCAGATTCAAACCTGGCCTAGAGGTCATCAAGCTAAACAATCTGACCAAGTTTCATGACGATAAGGTCATAAATGTGGCCTCTAGAGTGTTAACAAGCTTTTCCTTTAATTTGACAAGGTGACCTAGTTTTTGACCCCATATGACCCAGATTCGAATTTAACCTAGAGGTCATCAAGGCGAACATTCTGACTAATTCTCATGAGTTTCAAACTTAAAATGTGGTCTCTAGAGTGTTAACAAGATTTTACTTTGATCTGGCCTTGTGACCTAGTTTTTGAACTGACATGACCCAAATTCAAACTTGGCCTAGGAATCATCAAGATAAACATTCTGACAAAGTTTCATGAAGATAGGTTCATAAATGTGGCCTCTAGAGTGTTAAAAAGCTTTTCCTTTGATTTGACCTGGTGACCTAGTTTTTGACCCAACATGACCCAGATTCAAACTTGGCCTAGAAGTCATCAAGGTAAACATTCCAACTAAGTTTCACGAAGATAGGTTATAAATGTGGCCTATAGAGTGTTAACAAGCTTTTCCTTTGATCTGACCTAGTGACCTAGTTTTTGTTCCCAGATGACCCAATATCGAACTTGTCAAAGATTTTATTGAAAGTAACATTCTGACCAAGTTTCATTAAGATTGGGCCAAAATTGTGACCTGTAGAGTGTTAATAGTCAAATTGTTGATGACGGACGACGGACACAGGGCGGTCACAAAAGCTCACTTTGATCACTTCGTGCTCTGGTGAGCTAAAAAGCAAAATACAGTTATGGAACCTGTGAATGTAAGTCAGTTTATCACAGTGAGTAAGTGTGTGAAGTTTCAATATATTCCAAGAAGTGGTTACTGAGATACCAGCTTACATACAAAAACTTAACCAAATCGGGACACTGACGCGGACGCATGGGTGAGTCCAATAGCTCTACCTATTCTTTGAATAGTCGAGCTAAAAATGTACCGGAATCGTAAAGTCATCACATATGAAAAAAATACATTTAGTCATCCTGTAATGTTTTTTATTCAGTCTTGGTCACAAACATTCCCATGGGCTTCTGCAGACATTAATACTAAACAAGAGTGACCAAGTTTCATTAAGATATGGACATAAATGTGGCCTCTAAAGTGTTAACTAGCTTTTCCTTTGATTTGACCCGGTGACCTAGTTTTTGACCCCACATGACCCAGATTCAAACACGACCTAAAGATCAACAAGATTAACATTCTGACTAAGATTCATGAAGATATAGTCATAAATGTGGCCTCTAGAGTGTGAACAAGCTTTTCCTTTGATTTGACCTAGTGACCTAGTTTTTGACCCTACCTGACCCAGATTTGACTGTGACCTATAGATCATCAAGATTAACATTCTGACCAAGTTTCATGAAGATAAAGTCATAAATGTGGCCTCTACAGTGTTAAGAAGCTTTTCCTTTTATTTGACCTGGTGGCCTAGTTTTTGACCCCAGATAACCCAATATCGAAATGGTCCTGGATTTTATTGAGGATAACACTCTGACCAAGTTTCATTAAGATTTTATTAGCTTTTCCTTTGATTTGACCTGGTGGCCTAGTTTTTGACCCCAGATGACCCAATATCAAACTAGTTCAAGATTTTATTGAGGGTAACATTCTGACAAAGTTTCATTAAGATTGGGCCAAAATTGTGACCTCCAGAGTGTTAACAAACTTTCCCTTTGATTTGACCTTGTGACCTAGTTTTTGACCCCAGATGACCCAATATCGAACTCGTCCAAGATTTTATTGAGAGTGACATTCTGAACAAGTTTCATTAAGATTGGGCCAAAATTGTGACCTCTAGAGTGTTAACAGTCAAACTGTTGATGCTGACGCCGACCGACCGACGGACGACGACGGACACAGGGCAATCACAAAAGCTCACCTTTGAGCACTTTGTGCTCAGGTGAGCTAAAAAAAAACATGAATTATCCCTACATCTACCTCTGACAAAAATGGGTACATGTTGGTTACGGTCCAATTTGTGGTTTTAACATATGATATATAAAAGGGGATTATTCATAAATTCACACATTTCAGGTAGAACAGAATGCAAGATATTTTGATTTTTGAGTTTAGAACCGTGTTTCAACAGTATTTTAGTTAAGTAACAGCAGGCAGTTAATCTAACCAGTGTTCCTGGATACTGTACTAGTACAAACCAGTTCTACGGAAGTAACTGCTAACTTGCAATGTCTTTTATCAAATTGTCACAAAGAACATAATTCTATGTCCCACCCAGGGATAAAATTCAAGACCCCTTGATCCGTGGATCTGCACCCTCCCTTTTTGATAAGCGGGCAGTTGAATAATAATATCTGTCATGTAACGAATCGGATAGAAATATCCGTCCCGAGGGCACCTGCGCATTGGGCGGTAATGAGACTTGCTGAATTACCGCTCATGCGCAGGTAGCCGAGGGATGGATATTTCCATCAAGTCCGTAAATACATGACTGATATTTTTTCTTGCATATCGTATACATGTTAGCATCTTATTCTGGCAGATTATTTTGCTTGCATATGGTATTTTACAAATAACAGGTAGAATTACTTACATAGCACTCATTCTTATAGTAAAGAATGAACACAAAGCGCTGGAAATTAACGTCCGTAAGCAGAACTGACGTCATGCTGTTTTGCTTTATGCACAATAACAAAGTTCCACTTTAGTTTTATCATTTGTAGCGTAACGTTATGTTCTTACGGTAAACTAACGTACTTTGAATCAAGAAATATACTATAAGGAACGGAGAGAAACTATCAAGGTACCTGCTTTTTTCATATTTTACATAAACAATATATTATCAGTGCATGAAACTCTAGTTGTCATTAACAGCACGAGAGTCATCTGGCATGGGGGTGCCAGATGGGTTTTGCCGGCATGGGTAAATACACAAGAAATGCCAGTCCGGTATGTAAGAATGTTAGTTATGATCATACTCGTAGAACACAAATATTATAACTCAATTGCAAATGAGGAACAAAGATTCCACAGCTGAAACTCAACTTCTCTGGCAGAAACTCATTCTCCATTTTTATTATGGTAACATTGACCTTGACCAACCAAATGGGTAGAAGTAGTATATATTACGCTGTGCTCACATTATTTCATGTTCATGCTCTAGCTTAGGTACATGCTGTGTGCACATGCTCTAGCTTGTTCTAGATTCAAGATGAGGTCAACCTCCTTTGAATAAGCTGCATCATCATTTGTTGGCATGATATAATTCTCCCTTGGCACCGATTCCTGAAAGTCTGTGAGTCCTCCTGAAAGTGTCACAGACAGTTCTGGATGTTTTGAAAGGTCACAGGGATTACTGAGACAGTGTAATCTCCCTTGGCACTGATTCCTGAAAGTCTGCGAGTCCTCCTGAAAGTGACGCAGGCAGTTCTGAATGTTTTCAAAGGATGCAGGGATTACTGGGACAGTTTTATCTCCCTTGGCACTGATTCCTGAAAGTCTGCAAGTCCTCCTGAAAGTGTCGCAGACAGTTCTGAATGTTTTGAACGGACACAGGGATTACTGGGACGGTGTTTTCTCCCTTTGCAAAGATTCCTGAATGTCTGCGAGTCCTCCTGAAAGTGTCGCAGACCAAGAAAAATAATTATTTGAGTAAAGAACCTTTGGCATCATGTTTGTTTGTTTTGGGTTAAACGCCATTTTTCAACAGTATTTCAGTCATTTAACTGCTGGCAATTAACCTAAACAGTGTTCCTGGGTTCTGTACCAGTACAAACCTGTTCTTCGCAAGTACCTGCCAACTTCCCCACATGAATCAGAGGTGGAGGACGAATGACTGCAGACAAAATGTCTTTTATCAAATCGTCACTGAGAACATACGCCTCGCCTGGGGACTGAACCCGTGACCCCACGATCTGTAGACCAACGCTCTCCATACTGAGCTAAGCGGGCGGGCTTTGACATCATGTAATCTCCCTTTGAATGGCATTATGTAATCTCCCTTGGAACCAGTTCCTGAAAGTCTGTGAGTCCTCCTGAAAGTGTCGCAGACTGTTTTTAATGATACAAAAAGAAACAAGGACTGGGACGATGTTTTCTCCCTTGGCAACAGTTTTTGAATGTTCCTGAAAGAGTCGCAGACCATTCTAAATGATTTAAAAATAATCAGGAACTACTTGGGTGGTGTTCTCTCCCTTGGCACCGGCTCTTGAAAGTCTGCGAGTCCTTCTGAATGTGTCACAGACCATTTAAAGGGACTTAAGATGAAACATGGGCTTTTCCATTGTTACCACCGACTCTTTGTATGTGTTATGTCATTTCAGGGGACTGATGGTTGACCTCCTGCACCACCATGAGTACACTCTCAGGCAAGAGGAGGGTGAGAGGAGGTAAGAGGAGGACCTCTGCGAAGACCAGAAATGCATAAAATGTATAAGGAGCTGGTGCTAAGAATCAGCCACGTGTGACATAATCCAATCTTGTTGATAAAGCGACCTCCCTATAACTCCTCTTCGAGAGGATCTACTTAATTTGGCAAAGGAGGCCCTCCTCAAGCACGATGACGAAAGCAGCAAAGTGGACACTACAGAAGAAATTAATGTCTCAGATGGCGAGAGTGATCAACAAACAAAAATGACCATAGAATGGATGATGCGGATTCCTCCGACAGCAGATGGATGGGGATGGGGATCGAACGTTTGGTAGAAAGCGAACTGGTAAAGAAAGGAAATCAACCCAAAATAAACATTATCAGAAGTGGGTGGAAAAATCGACATTGAACTATAAAGAATGACACAGTTGCTTATGGGTTTATGTCATGCTGTGTCTAAAGAAATAAACTTATGTATAAAATGCAAACGTTTTTTTTTCAATGCTAAGCTTTTCTCACACTAATTATAACGTTTCTGGGGTCTGAGGAGAGCCTCCTTCGCCAAGTTGAGTAGCTACTCTCGAAGAGGAGTTATAGGGAGGTCACTTTATCAACAAGACATATAGCATACTGGATTATGTTGTGCATGGCTGATTCTTGGCACCGGCACCTGATACATTTTATGCGTTTCTGGGCTTCGCGGAGGTCCTCCTCACTGCCTCATCTCGCTCTCCTCTTGCCTGAGAGTGTTTGTACTGGTACAGAACCCAGGAACACTGTTTAGGTTAACTGCCAGCAGTTAAATGACTGAAATACTGTTGAAAAATGGCGTTAAACCCAAAACAAACAAACATGATGCCAAAGGTTCTTTTCTCAAATTAATTATTTTTCTTGGTCTGCAACACTTTCAGGAGGACTCGCAGACATTCAGGAATCTTTGCCAAGGGAGAAAATACCGTCCCAGTAATCCCTGTGTCCGTTCAAAACATTCAGAACTGTGTGCGACACTTTCAGGAGGACTTGCAGACTTTCAGGAATCAGTGCCAAGGGAGATAAAATTGTCCCAGTAATCCCTGCATCCTTTGAAAACATTCAGAACTGTCTGTGTCACTTTCAGGAGGACTCGCAGACTTTCAGGAATCGGTGCCAAGGGAGATTACACCGTCTCAGTAATCCCTGTGACCTTTCAAAACATCCAGAACTGTCTGTGACACTTCCAGGAGGACTCACAGACTTTCAGGAATCGGTGCCAAGGGAGATTATATCATGCCAACAAATGATGATGCAGCTTATTCAAAGGAATTTGACCTCATCTTGAATCTAGAACAAGCTAGAGCATGCGCACACAGCATGTACCTAAGCTAGAGCATGAACATGAAATAATGCGAGCACAGCATAAAACATACTACTGGTAGTAGTCAAAATCCAAATGGGTAGTAGTCAAAATCCAAATGGGTAGTAGTCAAAATGTAAGAAATGTAAATGATTTAAGACTGGGCCAGTGGTGTCTGATTTCTTCTTTATTTTACTTTTCTTTTTACTGTAAATGTCTGCTTAAAACAAATGACCCTCATAACATGGTCAGTTTTGACAACAAGAGGGCCAAGATGGCCCTAGGTCGCTCACCTGAGAAACACACCATAATACACCATAACAGTGTAAACATTGACCTAGTGATTGCATGGAAAAAAATATTCTGACCGAGTATCATTTAAATTGGTGCAAACACAAGAATTTTTTTTATTTGACCTAGTGACCCAGTTTTTGACCCCAGATGACCCATATTCGAACTTGACCTAGATTTTAACAAGGTAATCATTCTGACCAAATTTCATGAAGACCAATTGAAAAATACAGCCTCTATCACATACACAAGGTTTTCCTTTGATTTGACCTAGTGACCTAGTTTTTGACCCCAGATGACCCATATTCAAACTTGACCTAGATTTCATCAAGGCAATCATTCTGACCAAATTTCATGAAGATCAATTGAAAAATACAGCCTCTAATGCATACACAAGGTTTTTCTTTGATTTGACCTAGTGACCTAGTTTTTGACCACAGATGACCAATAACCAAATTCAACCTAGATTTTATCAAGGCAATAATTCTGACCAAATTTCATAAAGATCAATTGAAAAATACAGCCTCTATCGCATACACAAGGTTTTTCTTTGATTTGATCTAGTGACCTAATTTTTGAACTAAGATGGCCCATATTCAAACTTGACCAAGATTTTATCAAGGCAATCATTCAGACTGAATTTCATGAAGATCAATTGAAAAATATAGCCTCTATCTCATACACAAGGTTTTTCTTTGATTTGACCTAATGACCTACTTTTTGACCCCAGATGACCCATATTCGAAGCTGACCTAGATTTCATCAAGGCAATCATTCTGACCAAAATTCATGAAGATTAATTGAAAAATACAGCCTCTATTGCATACACACGGTTTTTCTTTGATTTGACCTAGTGACCTAGTTTTAACCTCAGATGACCCATTTTTGAAATCGGCCTAGATTTCATCAAGGTTATCATTCTGACCAAAATTTATGAAGATTAATTGAAAAATACAGCCTCTATCACATACACAAGGTTTTTCTTTGATTTGACCTAGTGACCTAGTTTTTGACCCCAGATGACCCATTTTCGAACTCGGCCTAGATTTCATCAAGGTAATCATTCTGACCAAAATTCATGAAGATTAATTGAAAAATACAGCCTCTATCGCATACACAAGGTTTTACTTTGATTTGACCTAGTTTTTGACTCCAGATGACCCATTTTCGAAATCGGCCTAGATTTCATCAAGATAATCATTCTGACCAAATTTCATGAAGATCAGTTGAAAAATACAGCCTCTATCGCATACACAAGCTAAATGTTGACGGACAGATGACAGACAGACAGACGCTGGACATCGAGTGATCAGAAAAACTCACCTGAGCATTGCTCAGGTGAGCTAAAAAGGGCATGATCTGAAGAAATTTTGAAGTGAATTACTAAACAATACTAGATATCAAATATCTAGGCACAGAGCATTACAGTTTTAGATGAGAATTTTCTTAAATTTCATTTTCTTGTATTTGTCAATGGAAATTGGTCAACCTCAGGACAGAGGTAGTCCAAATAATTAGACGTGAAAAAGTTGTCATTTGACGTTCAACAGTCAATATTCTGACATTTTTACATTTTTACTATCAAAGCCTTTTTCAACGTCTAAACGCTAAGTATGAAAGAAGTGTAGCATAAAATCAATTTCTAAAACATTATAAAGTCAGTAAACTTTGTACCTAATAGGAACAAAAATACCTTTGCTTCAATTCTGCAAGGTTAAAATGATTTACAATCAATTATTATCCGCGAAATGACGCTTCATCTTTTTGACATCGAATGTTTATATTTGACATGCCACCATCTTGTTTCGAAATTGAAAGTACTAATTAAATTTGATCGGCGGTAGACGAAAAAATATTTCCCGCCAAATACTTTCATTGTAATTTTGATTTTTTTCATCATAAATACATATTTTCTATTTTTATCCTTACAAATTTTTAATGTCTCTTCTGGAAACAGAAAGATTATTGACATTTATAGTTTCTCTGTATGAGAAAGCGAAAAGGTAACTTTCGTTCAAGAAATAATTCTAATATGCAAATCATGTTTACATCCGGAACACCCTCGGTTATTACCGTGCCACTATTCAAAACTTTCAACGGATTGGATACTGGATTAATTAATCGGTTAATTAATAACAAATAAGGTAAAATATAACTTTTAATTGCTGCCATAAAGCACATTTATGATTATTCTTCATACTCAATGTGAAAGTTTCAGTCATTTTTGCCAGAAAGTCGTTTAAAAACCTTCAGATCAAAATTCAAATCTGAAGCGATTTTTGTGCTATACGTTATTTCAGTTCAACGTTAAGACCTGACATAACATGGAAAATAAAAAATGTAAAATATCAATTAAAATGAACTTATAAAGTGATATGACAGGGGTCACGCTGTCGATCGCCACTTGAGCCATTTGCGACAAAAAATTAAATGTGGCTCCGAAATTTTCTAATTGGCGAAAATGGCCCGAAGCTATGTCTGTCTGCAAAACTACAAATATTGCCAGTTTTACGAACCAAAAGGTGTGAAAAATCGATAATCTGTGTAGACACAACATCCGTGTGAAAGGGAGGGAGCCAATTTGCAAAATTTTTATTTGATCAGGCAGTTAATTGGCGATAATTAGATTATACTTCTTTGATAATTATAATCATCTGTGCACTTGATACGATTTTATGAGCAGTCGGCCGTTAGACAAATTTTCTATGATTGCCGAGGGTTAGTTTGGGCAAAAACAAATAAAAATGCTTTAGACAAGCAGAAATTGTAAGTATTGAATAGCTATGATGATAGAAAAGCAATAAAACAGGTATTTTATCAAATATTTAATTCCAACTTACGTTTTCCGAATTTGTCACCCGTTTTCGCGACCTTGATTTTCGGATATTTCTGTCATTTCTGACGAGATTTTTTAGTGCAGCCTTAATAAAAAGCCAAGAAAAAGTCTACATTTAAGAAAAATATGACAACTGTTGCAAAAGGAGCTCTTATTTTGAAGTATTTTTCGAGAATAAAACATGCGAAGGCATCGAACCCCACCCACTTATAGGCAATGTGCAAAATAAGACTGTCTTTTTAAACAATTTTTTTAAATGTGATTTTCAGAATTTTTTTATTAAATGGAGATGTTTATAAAAATAATAATTTTAGAAATTAACACAAATTGATTTTCTAAATAGCTTTTTAAAGGGTTACTAAGAAATATGTAATATGTAATAACTACATTAATTTCTTGAGTAGTATGAGTACTTTGGTACATATAATGTAGTCCTACAAGAACATCAATGCTGTGCGCTTCGCCGTTGTTGGCCTCATAACTTTATCTTCGGAAAAAGCAGTGGCTCAGAGAAAAAAATTCCCAGTGTGACCCCTGTATGAGTTATGTCAGGTCTTATATTTAGGAATAGGACAGAGGCAACTTTGTCCCAAGGGGCATAATTTCAATAAATCTGGTTAAGGACCTCTAAATAATGCTACCAGCCAAATATCTAAGCACTAGGTTTTGAGCTTTCAAGACAAGAATTTTTTTTAACTTGTTCACAGCACCATTTTTTTTTAAATATATTTTGTTTTTGTATTTTCATATGTAAATGTAGATATGTATTTAAGAAAACATAACACAGTGATACCGTACAGTGTAGTGAAACTGCTTTGTAGTAGAAAAGGCCAAGTTCTCTAAAGCATAGTTTAACAAACAAATGCAAAGATAAAGAAAAAGATTTACAAAGCTGAAAGAACATGTCAGTATTTACTTTCTGTAATTAACACAAAAAGGTCAACTTAAAGTGCAAATAACAAATTGACTAATCCTTGACATTGCATAAGAATTTTATGACTAATCCTTGACATTGCATAAGAATTTTATGACTAATCCCTTGACATTGTATAAGAATTTTAATTCTATGACTAATCCCTTGACTTTGTATAAGAATTTTATGAGTGAATTAAATATACAACAATATTAACACTGTACACAAGTGTCAGCTATAGCTGGGAATTTTGCTATGTTAGAAGTACATTTGTACAATAAGAACATGGTTTGAATTATCAGCCACATTTGGTTCTAGTTTTATACAAGAGTCTCAGGAATCTATCTTTCATCTGTCTTGAATACACATACAACAAAATGAATGCATGGCGCCATTGATGTTCTAGCTTGTAATCATTTCACACATGTGCTGCTTGTCACAGGCTAGTTATCTCCCCAAATTGAATGTGGAACTCTTCAATGCCAGGAGTTAGATACAGTCCAGGCAGTACCCCACCCCAACCACTTGTAAACTAACAATTACCAGATGTGGAAAGGTGCATTCTCAAACTTATCTGTTTTCTGTAGCCAGACAAATTTCAACATTCATACCACTTTAATTAAGGCCAGTACAAGGTTATTCATCACTCTCCAAAATATCTTTAGACATTGTAATTTAACTTATGTGTCTATCACACACACACACACACACACACACACAAACACACACACACTGTGAGTTAAAAATGCATTACATTTGTGTGAAACTTATTTGAATACAGGCCAGCACATTTAAAGGAGGAGATTTCCATAGAGCCATATAGAGAAAACTAGCCCCACACCAAACAGCCATGTTAACATGGCTTGAAAACAGGTCACCCAAGGAACATGGCTGTTAATCTACTTTAAAAACAGGTCAGCAGTCAGACTTTTTAAGTTTTCCACATAGCCAGATAGAGTCAACTATCCCCACCCTCTGGTGACCATGTTTTTTAACAAAACAGAATCATCTGAAGGTCAAATAAATTTGGCATGGTGTAACTTGAGGAACAACAATCATTTTTAAATCAGGCCAGTGGTTTGACAGAAGATCTTCAAATTTTACCATAAAGCCATACCTGAAAAATTAGCTCAATGCCGTTGAGGCTATGTTTTTTTTTCCAGATAAACATAATGACTGCGAAGGAATTTTGGTAGAGGGACATTCAAGGAACAATTTTAAATAACCCGCCATGAGTGGGTGGGGGGGGTGGGGGTTATAGGAATGGCGTCAATCTGTCCATCTATAACAAGTGTGTCTGCTCTGTATCTCCTAAACCCCTTGAAAGATTTTCATGAAACTTGGGTCAAATGATCACCTCAACAAGACGATGTGCAGAACTCATGAGTCAGCCATGTCGGCTCAAGGTCAAGGTCACAACTCAAGGTCAAATGTTTGAGCCTTCCATTTTGTGTCCACTCTGTATCACCTAAACCCTTTGAAGGATTTTAATATGACTTTGCTGTAATTTTCCCCTTATCAAGACGATGTGCAGAACCAGGGTCTTTCAAAAATTATCAGTACCGCATACCGCATTTTAGGACCGGAATCAGTAACAAAGTAGTATCTGCACGCGTGATAACAGCTCTCAGGTAAAAATCGATAACACGACAGGATAGATAGCAGAGATAAGCATTTATATAGTGCGATTCCAGACCTGTCATTTTGAGTGATCCTGTGCAGAACTCAAAATTCACCCATGCCAGCTCAAGGTCAAGGTCACAACCTTCAATATCCTGTCCCCTCCTTTTCTGCTAAACCACTTGAAGGATTTTCTTGAAACTTTGATCAAGTGTTCATCTTACTGAGACGGTTTGCAAAACCCATGAGTAAAACGTCATTGCTTCCACCCAATACCATCAACCCTTTCACTATCTATGACAACAGCGGGGGATATAGATGTCTTTCAGACTGCCTTGTATAAAATTATTTTGAAATTAAGCCAGTAGTTCCTGAAGAGATGACTTTTATAGCTTTTCCTCTTGGTTGCCATGGCAACCAAAATTCTGCATGTATGACCTACTTTTGAAGGAATATGAAAAAGGATACCCCAAAGAACATTCCTGTAAAATTTGCTTGAAATTGGCTGCGAGATTTAGGAGATGCTCTTTAAATAAATTGTGGATAAAAGATGGACAGAGGATGGATATCCAACATTCCTAATAGCTCTCCAAGAGAACTTCATGCTCAGGTGAGCTAAAAAACAAGTGTTTTATATAGACCTTGTTTTTGAGATAATTACATGGGAAAATTGGAGAAAGATCTAAATAAATTACATACAAGGGGGCCAAGATAGCCCTAGGTCGCTCACCTGAGAAACACAACATATTAAACAGAGTAAACATGTTTGACCTAGTGATTTCATGGAAAAAAATATTCTGAGCAATTATCATTAAAATTGGAGCAAAAATCTTGAATATAAGTAAGTATTTTCTTTGATTTGACCTAGTGACCTAGTTTTTGACCCCAGATGACCCATATTCGAACTTGACCAAGATTTCATCAAGGCTATCATTCTGACCAAATTTCATGAAGACAATTGAAAAATACAGCCTCTTCGCATACCAAGGTTTTCTTGATTACTAGTGACTCTTGACCAAGTGACCTTTCATCGCCTAGATTTCATTAAGGTTCTTGACTAATTCAGGAAGTCATTGAAATACGCCTCTAGATAACAACTTCTCCTTGTTGACCTAGGACCTAGTTTGATCCCGACGGCCTATCAACTGAACCTAATTTCTCAAGGCAATCATTCTGACCAAATTCATGAGATTAGAAAAATACGCCTATCGCATACACATAGTTTTTTTTGATTGACCTAGTGCTAGTTTTTGACCAATGACAGTTCAATCGGGCCTGATTCATCAGAATCTTCTGACCATTCATAGATAATGAAAAATACATCACACGCTACAAGGTTTCTTTGATTGAACCTAGCGACCTATTTTGAACCCGATGACCATTTAAACTTGACCTAGGTTTCATCCAATTTACATTCTGACCAAAATCATGAAGTTATATTGAAAAATCAGTCTCGATCGTATACAAGTTTTCTTTGATTTGTAACTAATGACCTAGTTTGACCTCAGATGACCATTCGATCGGCCTAGTTTCTAGGTAATCATGTGACCAATTTCATGAAGATCGTGAAAAATGCGCTGCTATACCATACACACTAATTACAGACGACAGACTGGCGTTTTAAAACTTAAAATGGAGCAAAATCTGAATTAAGTATTTTCTTGATTTGAGCTGTGACCAGTTTTTGACCCAGATGACCCTTCGAACTTTCCAGATTCATCAAGGGCTTATTCTGATCAAATTCATGAAATCAATTGAAAAACAGTCGATGCATACACAAGGTTTCTTGATTTGACCTATGATACTTTTCTCAAGTAATCATTCTGACAAATTCATGAGATATGAAACATACAGCCTGCTTATCATACACAGCTAAATGTTGACAACGACAGTGACAGATCAGACGACAACATCGAAGGGATACAAAAACTCCACCTGCTTGTGAGCTAAAAACTCATCTGATTCACCAAGTGCTTATCAGTAAGTGGAAAGGAAGCTGATTATTGGCTTCAGAAAGGCAAAAGTTTATGAATCTGGTTTAAATGTAAATAATAATAATAAAAAAAATAATGGGCTATTTACAGATTTATAATGGCATTGCAGCATACTATAAACTTTATGTAAAAAACTCTCATTCAGTGGAAAGGGCAGTTGTGAACATAACACCCACTCATTTAAGCCATTTACAAGCTTGTTTTCCTAAAAATATTTACAAGTTGTCACTAATGTACTATGTTCACATTACGTACATTTTTAAATATTTATATGATAACAGCATTGATGCACACATGAGAAAAATTAGATAACCATGTAGTGTAAATTATAGTCGTTGGTTATGAATAAACAGTTAATGCTCTACTATTTGCCATTCTCGAGACTACCATTATCTCATAAGTCATAGATTAACTTTGCCCACCAGTCGAAAAAACACACAATATTCATCTCCTACCCACAGGTCACAATTTAATCCCAGTACTGTCTTACAGCCCTTACACATGCCTGAGGAAGCTTATCTGGGCAAATTATTTACGCGAGAAGTTCTTTTCAGCGTTTAAATAATAATTAAACTTACCCCATAGTTTTGACAGTATAACAGATTTTTAGTAAATGGGGAATAACCTCTAACAAATGAATCACCTGAATGGCTTATGGTACCTGTGATCTGCTCCTTTCAGACTTCGCTGTTGTTCCGACCAGAAGAACACTATTTTGACTTTATTGACACTTCATGGCATAGCGAATTCCTTGCAATTTAATTGTGCCTATAAAGGCACCAATATTTTACTTTTACTGATAAACCTGTTTAAATTGCACAAATGTACATTTAGTTATGGAATACTTATTACTGATCAGTTGTAGGAATCCTTGACTAACTGTTAATAGTGGAAAAATGTGCAGCCATCCAAGCTAATGGATTCCATTTACAGGCATTGCTTTGGATGATCTAACTGTCGCTAATGTGACAAGTTGTACACAGCACCAACACTTGAATCCAAAGGTACATTTTGCAAGTGTGACTGACCAAGCAAGCTGGCATAATCCTGTTGTGCCAAAGTCAATGTGAAAAATGCAGTCAGTTATGGGCGACACGGATCCTCAATCACACGCTAAGTGCTCTATGACTAAGTTACCCGCCATGACACATTAATTCTCCCAATATAATCAGTCATCCATGATACATCCCACAATGGAAGTTATCATAATTGCGGTTACAATATTACAGATCTAAGTCCAAAAGGGCACGTCCTGTTTGTCTAAATGCAGTGTGAGAAATGGGGCTGGAAACCATGAGCTCACGTTAATGGATCTACAATAAGAGGACACATAATTTGAAACAAAGCTGTCGGGGACAGATACGCTCGATTTATTCACGCCTTCAACTAAATACAAAGTCGAAAAGGGGCATAATTTTGTAAAAGGGAAATAGGGTTATGGAACCTTCACAGTGCTATCAGCTATTAAAGTGAACAATGCTGAAGTTTCAATCCTTCCAAAGGAGGATACTGAATTACACAAACCTTTAACCTACCGATTTCGCAGTCCTGGTAAACTGTAGGCTTGGGCCCAAATTTAGAGGTAAAAAATCAAAAAAAAAAAAGTCTATGGAGTTATTAATTGACCCATACAAGCTTAAAACTACACACTTGCCTGACACTGTCTCAAAAATCAATAATCGTCTGCTACTTACTTGTTCTATTGCCTTTTTAAAGTTTCAATACTGTAGACTTGACATAGCAATATACCTTGTCAAAATTAGATTGTTTGCATCACAAGCATGTAACATGGTCAGTAATATCAAGTTAAGTTTGCACCAATTTAGCAGAGACATGATCACTGAGTAAAAAATCGAATTTTGTAATAAACTGCAGCCGTTTTTCGTAATCATCACACTCAATTCATCGGAAATAACGAAGATAATCGCACTGAAAGCCTTACTGAGAATGTGCTCCCTTTTTAATATCGTATATCAACGACGGTGATTTAAAAATTTTCTATCTTACTTATCGATTTCCTTCATGTAGATCTATTCAAAATTAATTTTTTTAAGTCTCTCCACGTTTTTTCTCTTTTAGTTACATAAACCCCCAGTGCAATTACATTGCATATGTAATTCTCACGACCGCGCACTCCTCACACAGCGTTATATATGTTTACTTCCGGGATACACAAATCCAATTTTCTTTTATAATCACGTCAAAAAGAGATGACACAGCGTTATAATTCTTTTAATGTATTTTTCAGTAGCATTTAAGGCAAATAAATGTCCTGTTTATACGATTCTTATTTCTTATTAACATAAAACAGCGTCCAAAATACGTTACCAGTGGGTGGGGTATTGCGTATACCGCTGATACGATCAACCCGTGTTATAAACTTAACCCCGCTAGATCTGCGGGTCTCAAACCTTGGACCCCGACGACAGCATTGTAACAGGATCCCAGTGTACAAGCTTAAATACAAAAACTTAACCAAAAACTGCTAAGTCGAAAAAGGGGCATAATTTAAAAAAAAAGAAGCAAAGTAGAGTTATGGGACCTACACAGTGCATGTCAGATCATGACAGTGAACAAGTGTGTGAAGTTTCAATCCATTCCCATTAGTGGGTACTTAGATACCAGCTTACATACAAAACCTTAAGCAAACATTTCTAAGTCGAAAAAGGGACATAATTTTGTAAAAAAGCAAAACAGAGTTATGGAACCTGTGCAATGTAGGTCAGTCTATCACAGTGAATAAGTGTGTGAAGTTTCAATCCATTCCCACAAGTGGTTACTGAGATACCAGCTTACATACAAAACCTTAACCAAGAATTTCTAAGTCGAAAAAGGGGCATAATTTTGTAAAAAAGCAAAATAGAGTTATGGAACCTATGCAACGCAGGTCAGTTTATCACAGTGAATAAGTGTGTGAAGCTTCAATCCATTCCCACAAGTGGTTACTGAGATACCAGGTTACATAAAAACCTTAACCAAATCGGGACGCCGACACGGACGCCGACGCATGGGTGAGTCCAATAGCTCTACTATTCTTTGAATAGTCAAGCTAAAAATCATCCTCGAATTCCAGAGGTATGTAATATTGCATGCATTGTAAGATTGGCCAAGCCATGGTCCCCCGTTAGGCGCCAGATCTGTACCATGACAACTGCTTACTGGAATTTTCACGGAGATTGCACAATACAGCCATGTTCTCTGAGATTCAAACAGATTAGGTGTTCTCTACCAAAGATTATAATAAAGCCTTGTAATAGCCTAAACAATTTATTCACCAGGATACAGCATTTAAATAAAATGTGATATTAACAGCCAGCAACAATGCAGTATCTTGATTTCACAGTGTGTCCTTTACTTTTAACATTGGACAATCAAATCATCATCTTCAGAATGGTCATGTGAGTAAAATAATCACAAAACCCCTAAAAGCAAGATACAAGTTGTACACTCCATAAAATAAGAGAACATGCAATCCTCATACTTTATTGTGTGACCTTGAACTCATCTACAAGACTGAATGATACCTGCACATTTCTAAGTAAGGAGTTAAACAATGGATACAAAACAGTGCCTGCATACATCCAATTTAGTTTTGTGACCCTGACCTACTGTGTGAACATCTGACTTAGTTTTGTGACCCTGACCTACTGTGTGAGGAGTTATATAGTGGATACAGAAAAGTACCTGCATACATCTGACTTAGTTTTGTGACCCTGACCTAGTGTGTGAGGAGTTATATAGTGGATACAGAAAAGTACCTGCATACATCTGACTTAGTTTTGTGACCCTGACCTAGTGTGTGAGGAGTTGAACACTGAATACAGGAAAGTACCTGCATACATCTGACCTAGTTTTGTGACCCTGACTGTGTGTGAGGAGTATAGTGGATACAGAAAAGTACCTGCTACATCTGACTTAGTTTTGTGACCCTGACCTAGTGTGACGAGTTGAACACTGAAAACAGGAAAGTACCTGCATACATCTGACCTAGTTTTATGACCCTGACCTAGTGTGTGAGGAGTTGAACACTGAATACAGAAAAGTACCTGCATACATCTGACCTAGTTTTGTGACCCTGACCTAGTTTGTGAGGAGTTGAACACTGAATACAGAAACGTACCTGAATACATCTGACCTAGTTTTGTGACCCTGACCTAGTGTGTGAGGAGCTGAACACTGAATACAGGAAAGTACCTGAATACATCTGACTAGTTTTGTGACCCTGACCTAGTGTGTGAGGAGTTGAACACTGAATACAGAAAAATACCTTAATACATCTGACCTAGTTTTGTGACCCTGACCTAGTGTGTGAGGAGTTATATAGTGGATACAGAGAAGTACCTGCATACATCTGACCTAGTTTTGTGACCCTGACCTAGTGTGTAAGGAGTTGAACACTAGATACAGAAAAGTACCTGCATACATCTGACCTAGTTTTGTGACCTTGACCTAGTGTGTGAGGAGTTGAAACACTGGATACAGAAAGTATCTGCATACATCTGACCTAGTTTTGTGACCTGACTAGGTGTGAAGGTTATAGGATACAGAAGTACTATACATCTACCTAGTTTGTGACTGACCTATGGTAGATAAACAGGATACGAAAAGTACTGCATACATCTGACCTAGTTTTGTGACCCTGACCTAGTGTGTAAGGAGTTAAACACTGGATACAGAAAGGTACCTGCATACATCTGACCTAGTTTTGTGACTGTAAGGAGTTAAACACTGGATATAGAAAGGTACCTGCATACATCTGACCTAGTTTTGTGACCCTAACCTAGTGTGTAAGGAGTTAAACACTGGATACAGAAAGGTACCTGCATACATCTGACTTAATTTAGAGTTGAAATCTGGATATTGAAGTGTCTGCATACTTCAGACCCTACTGTGTGACCTTGATCTTTGCAAGAGGTAATCATAATGCACTAGATGTGGGTTTCTTTTGTCAAAATTAATAAAACATCAGTAGATATTGTAGTCATATGAATCACCAAAATAGACTTAAAATGCCTCTCTTCCACAATATATCTCTACTTCCTGGTCTGTGGGAATATAATCAGCAATCATGTTAATTTAGAAATTTTACTATTACCAGTATCAGTGCAAAATAAAGTAGAAGCCACTCCTAACTGCCATATAAAGCCATTTTGTCAAATACAATAGTAACAAGTTAAAGCATAGCAAAAGTTCCTTCTATGGCATATCTATATAAATATAAAATGATCATCTTGTAAAATTTTGGTTGAAATGTCTGTTTTATACTGCCAAAAAATTTCAAGTAAGTATTTACGCTAGTTATTTAACATAAATTGTTAAATCCAACAACAAATTAAATCTGTTACCATTTTCAGTAGAGTAAATACGGCAATAAGACACTGACTCGGTTAATCATTTACGATTTGATGCGTGAATTTGTTGCGCATAATTAGATGGCAATGGGGTTTGTTTTCATATATTAACTATGCATTTCAAGGTAATGATAATATTTAGTTGTTTACAGTTAAATTTGCTGATATATGTCTATCTGGTCGACTGAATGTATGTCATGTTCCTCAAGAATGGAGGAAATAACATCCTCGGGTTTAGTAATATGTAATCCACGGAATGCGTTCAGTCAGAGAGTCGCCTCAATTAGGAAAGAATAGTCTAATGTCAGAGTTTATTTCTAAGGTCACAGAGTTTTACTGGCCAGCTTGTAATGACAACAGCTTTCGGTATCAGTAGCTCAGTCAAGTGTGACTTACTGAACTATAATATTCCTTCTCAAGAGAAGGAATAATACATTTTTTTTTGTTCCTAAACCAACAACACTTATAGAACTTCATCTCCCTTTCAGGCCATGCATGACCTTCAATTGTTTCTACTACACAGGTCAGACAAATGATGTACACACATCTTGGACATCTTTGGTAACTGCTACTCTTTGTTGTACTAATAGCACAGACAACATAGGACAATATTTCAATGGTTACGGTACAGAACAACTAGGAAAATTGCTGAAAAATTGAACCAAACATATTGGTCAATAACATTTTCATTGTTAAAGAGCATGCTGAATCTTTAAGAGAAACCAGGACATCTGTTGCAACAAATATACAGAACAACTTACATGACTATTAATTATGGTGACAGCAACTCGGACAACTGCAGCGCCAATTATTTAGAACAACTTGGACAACTGCAGCACCAATGATATAGAGCAACTCTGATAGCTGCAGCACCAATGATATAGAGCAACTCTGACAACTGCAGTACCAATGATATAGAGCAACTTGGACAACTGCAGCCCCAATGACATAGAGCAACTCTGACAACTGCAGCACCAATGATATAGAACAACTTGGACAATTGCAGCCCCAATGATATAGAGCTACTCGGACAACTGCAGCACCAATGATATAGAACAACTTGGACAATTGCAGCCCCAATGATATAGAACAACATGGACAATTGCAGCCCCAATGATATAGAACAACATGGACAATTGCAGCCCCAAGGAAACCCCAATGATATAGAGCAACCCTGACAACTGCAGCACCAATGATATAGAACAACATGGACAACTGCAGTACCAATGCTATAGAACAATTTGGACAACTGCAGTACCAATGATATAGAACAACTTGGACAACTGAAATACCAATGATATAGAACAACTTGGAAAATTGCAGCCCCAATGATACAGAGCAACTCTGTCAACTGCAGCACCAATGATATAGAACAACTTGGACAATTGCAGCCCCAATGATATAGAGCAACTCTGACAACTGCAGCACCAATGCTATTGAACAACTTGGACAACTGCAACACCAATGCTATAAAACAACTTGGACAACTACAGCACCAATGATATAGAACAACTTGGACAATTGCAGCACCAATGCTATGAAACAACTTGACAATTGCAGCACCAATACTATAGAAGAACTTGGACATTTGCTGCAACAGTGGTATATAACAACTTGGACAATTGCAGCACCAATGCCATAAAAGAACTTGGACAATTGCAGCAATAGTGGTATAGAACAACTTGGACAATTGCAGCAACAATGCCATAGAAAAACTTGGACAATTGCAGCACCAATGCTACAGAAGAACTTGGACATTTGCAGCAACAATGGTATAGAACAACTTGGACATTTGCAGCACGAATGCCATAGAAGAACTTGGACAATTGCAGCACCAATGCTACAGAAGAACTTGGACATTTGCAGCAACAATGGTATAGAACAACTTGAACATCTGCAGCACCAATGCCATAGAAGAACTTGGACAACTGCAGCACCAATGCCATAGAAGAACTTGGACAATTGCAACACCAATGCTATAGAAGAACTTTGAAATACATTTGCAGCAACAATGGTATAGAAGAACTTGGACATTTGCAGCACCAATGCCATAGAAGAACTTGGACAATTGCAGCACCAATGCTATAGAAGAACTTGGACATTTGCAGCAACAATGGTATAGAAGAACTTGGACATCTGCAGCACCAATGCCATAGAAGAACTTTTACAATTGCAGCACCAATGCCATAGAAGAACTTGGACAATTGCAGCACCAATGCTATAGAAGAACTTTGATATTTGCAGCAACAATGGTATAGAACAACTTGGACATTTGCAGCACCAATGATATAGAACAACTTGGACAACTGCAGCACCAATGATATAAAACAACTTGGACAACTGCAGCCCCAATGATATAGAGCAACTCTGACAACTGCAGCACCAATGATATAGAACAACTTGGACAACTGCAGCACCAATGCTATAGAACAACTTGGACAACTGCAGCACCAATGATATATAACAACTTGGACAACTGCAGTACCAATGATATAGAACAACTTGGACAATTGCAGCCCCAATGATATAGAGCAACTCTGTCAACTGCAGCCCCAATGATACAGAACAACTTGGACAATTGCAGCACCAATGCTATAAAACAACTTGGACAACTGCAGCACCAATGCTATAGAAGAACTTGGACAATTGCAGCAACAGTGGTATAGAACAACTTGGACAATTGCAGCACCAATGCCATAGAAGAACTTGGACAATTGCAGCAACAGTGGTAGAGAACAACTTGGACATCTGCAGCACCAATGCCATAGAAGAACTTGGACAATTGCAGCAACAATGCCATAGAAGAACTTGGACAATTGCAGTACCAATGCTATAGAAGAACTTTGACATTTGCAGCAACAATGGTATAGAACAACTTAGACATTTGCAGCATGAATGCCATAGAAGAACTTGGACAATTGCAGCATCAATGCTATAGAAGAACTTGGACATTTGCTGCAACAATGCTATAGAACAACTTGGACATCTGCAGCACCAATGCCATAGAAGAATTTGGACAACTGCAGCACCAATGCCATAGAAGAACTTGGACAATTGCAGCACCAATGCATTGATATACACTTTGACATACATTTGCAGCAACAAATGGTATATGAGAACAACTTGGACATTTGCAGCAACAAATGCCATTAGAGATAGAACTTGGACAACTGCAGCACCAATGCATAGAAGAACTTGGACATTTGCAGCAACAATGGTATAGAAGAACTTGGACATCTGCAGCACCAATGTCATAGAAGAACTTGGGCAATTGCAGCACCAATGCCATAGAAGAACTTGGACAATTGCAGCACCAATGCTATAGAAGAACTTTGATATTTGCTGCAGCAACAATGGTATAGAACAACTTGGACATTTGCAGCACCAATGCCATAGAAGAACTTGGACAACTGCAGCACCAATGCCATAGAAGAACTTGGACAATTGCAGCACCAATGCTATAGAACAACTGGGACAATGGCAGCACCAATGCTATAGAACAACTTGGACAATTGCAGCATGAATGATATAGAATAGGGATGGCAAGGAATATCCGTTCATGACACGATTATTCGAAAACTGTTTCACTATTCGAATATTCGGAAAAAATATAGGATGATAAGAAATAAATAAAAGCCAAATAAAAGAAGCAAAATGTTCATTTATCTAATTTGCCTAAATCCGTTTTCATTATAAATACGTGCAAAAATGGCTTCTGTCGCTGTCAGACGTGTCACGATTTCGTATATTAGAGTGCCGAGATTGTACATCACTATGGTGATGACATCGTACCCTGTAGTAAGTACCGCTAATAGCTTACGTTTAGAAAATTTTACTGGTCCCAAACTGATGTTAATCCATTACAAATCGCTTTGTTTTTGGTAGGTGCGAACTGCGTGTAATTAAAAATCATCAGAAAGCGCTTGAACTAATGACTCGGATTTCAATCGAAGTCGATAAAAGATGTATTTGAGTAAAGACAAATGCCGAAAAGTGTGAAAACAAGTCAAGTGTCAAATATAATTGTTTATGTAAAACGGATCTTCCACTTGATAATAAATGCATTTCGTATAGTAAAGTTAGTAGAATTTACTCAATATTCAGACAAAGAGTAAAGTTAAGCAAAATATATCTTTCATTAGACTCCCCCACCCCGCAGTCTAAAGCACCTCAGTTAATTGAAAATATTGTTAATGCTGTAACGTGAATCTTCTGTCAAAATGCAAGCGATGCCGCCTGTCTTTTTAAAGTATTTCATGCGATCATCCGATAGGAAGTCAGGTACGTGTAATCCATGTAAAAAAATAAATAAAACCTACAAAATTATATGTAAATGAAGGCAGATAACGAATATTTTATATTCAAAAAGATGAACAAGCGATGAGAACGATTAGTCAGTCTTAATTTGTCAATGTCTGAGTTACTTCCTGTGTAAACGAAAGTAGAATTAATGCAGATCAGTGCTTAGGGTATAATGCATTCTTAAGATTTTGAGCTGATTTGTTGATCATTTGTTGACCGAATATTCGAATATTCGTTCGGAAGGTTGACCGAATATTCGAATACCAAAATTGCTATTCGTTGCCATCCCTAATATAGAACAACTTGGACAACCACTGTTTAAATGAAATGATAAAAACTTGGACATTTGCAGCATCAATGATACAGAAAACCTTGAACAATCACATACCAGTGGTATAGAACAACTCTGACTGTTACACAGTACACACAAGCTACAACATATGAAACAATACATGACAGAATTGACATATTAATAACATCACTTAGTACTAAACTTTTTTCACACACTTTCATTTCTTCAGATTTGCAATTCATCATATTTTTAAATACATTGTAGTAGCCAATCAAAATCCTTTTCTATTTTCTTCCTGGTTTACAGAAAAGGATAGTCCTTGAAGCTCACCTGTACTGAATATGTCCGAAATATACATAATTTCAGATATAATTATCATCATAGGACATTAAGTAAAGCAATGCAATACAGAGTCCCCTTCTGGACACAATGACTAATTATGACAAATGCAATCTGCTATTTTTGCCCGCCTGCTTAGCACAATAGGGAGAGCGCAGATCTACAAATTGCGGGGTCATGTGTTTGATCCCCAGGCAGGGCATATGTTCTCCATGACAATTTAATACAAGGCAGTCTGAAAGACAGCTAAATCCCCCGCCACTGCTATGGATAGTGAAAGGGTAAAACCTTTGATTTTAGCTGTGACCTTGACCTTGAACTGACATGGCTGACTCATGAATTCTGCACAATGTCTTGATGAGGTGATCATTTGACCAAAGTTTCATGAAAATCCTTCAAGGGGTTTAGGAGATACAGAGCTGAAACCTTTGACCTTCAGTTGTGACCTTGACCTTGAGTTGACATGGCTGACTCTTGAGTTCTTGATGAGGTGATCATTTGACCCAAGTTTGATGAAAATCCTTCAAGGGGTTAAGGAGATACAGAGTGGACACCAAATGGAAGGCTCAAACCTTCGACCCTTAGTTGTGACCTTGACCTTGAGCTGGCATGGTTGACTCATAATTTCTGCACATCGTTCTGATGAGGTAATCGTTTGACCCAAGTTTTATCAAATTCCTTCAAGGGGTTTAGGAGATATAGAGCGAACACGAAATGGAAGGCTCAAACCTTTGACCTTCAGTTGTGACCTTTACCTTGAGCCGACATGGCTGACTCATAAGTTCTGCACATCGCCTTGATGAGGTGATCGTTTGACCCAAGTTTGATGAAAATCCTTCAAGGGGTTTAGGAGATATAGAGCAGACACAAAATGGAAGGTTCAAACCTTTGACCCTAAGTTGTGACCTTGACCTTGCGCCGGCATGACTGACTCATGGGTTCTGCAAATCGTCTTGATGAGGTGATCATTTGACCCAAGTTTTATAAAATTCCTTCAAGGGGTTTAAGAGATATAGAGCGGACACAAAATGGAAGGCTCAAACCTTTGACCTTGAGTTGTGACCTTGACCTTGAGCCGGCATGGCTGACTCATGGGCTCTGCACATTACCTTGATGAGCTGATCATTTGACCCAAGTTTTATAAAATTCCTTCAAGGGGTTTAGGAGATATAGAGCGAACACAAAATGGCAGGCTCAAACCTTTGACCTTGAGTTGTGACCTTGACCTTGAACCGACAAGGCTGACTCATGGGTTCTGCACATCGTCTTGATGAGGTGATCATTTGACCCAAGTTTCATGAAAATCCTTCAAGGGGTTTAGGAGATATGGACTGGACACGATTTTGTTACGGACGGAAGGACGGAAAGACGGAAGGACGGATGGAAAGACGGACGGAAGGACGGACGCAGACCATTCCTATAATCCCTCCACCACAGCGGGGGATTAAAAAGACATTGTGTCTGATATCATTCGTCCTCCACCTCTGATCAAAAAGGGGAAATTGGCAGTAACTTGCAGAGAACAGGTTTGTACTGGTACAGACTCCAGGAACACTGGTTAGGTTAACTGCCTACCGTTACATTACTGAAATACTGTTGAAAAACGGCATTAAACCCAAGCAAAAGCTATTATTTTGTTCAGTTGCTTCTAAGCTTTCAAAAGATCTACTTATATTATGATTACATTCAAATCTGCATTAAGCAGCCAACCAAAGGAGTAACAAGCTGACCTCTTAAACTTGAACTTGACCAATGAAAATGTTGCATGCAGAGTCTGGTATTATCCGAAAAAAAAAGTTAGTCATCCGGGGGAACCATATCATGATCCCAACTTCCATAGTCTGGAACCTTACTCTAAGGAACCTGACTAGAACTCCAGTATGTACAAACTGACCAATAGCAATGGTGCATTCTAGGACCAGTCTCAAAACACAAGTTTTTTTGTCTTTGAGCTAAGTTGTGATGTCTATTACTCATTAATCCTCCAATCAGCCTGAAACACTCTTGCATTCCCTGAATAAAGTCAAAGAATTTCCATGACAAAGTCTGATAAAAAAATAAATACTAGAAAAACACCAATGAGTGGAAAGAGATAAGAATTATTCTGCAGAGGCTGAGCTGTGTTTTTCTGATAACATTTTAGTGGAAAACCAGAAGCAGGTGTTCTCTCATAATAATTTATAGTTTTGAATAATTCTGTTTATTAATAAATCTAATGAGCATCTTTTTTTACTGTTATGTGTTAACTTTTTCTCATTAAAAAGACAATTTTTAATATGTTGTACTTTACTTAGTGCAACTCGGTCACATTTTCTTTTGTGACAGTCTTTTTCAAAGTTTGTTATAAAGTATGTTTTTACATACTTCCTTTGGTATAATAACTTGATATTAATGAAAACAGATTTAGAAATATATCCTTTGGGGTAAAAATGTGTGCAACCTTTCCACCTTATCTTTCTGCTGGGTTTTTACTAATATCTAACGCTACTTTTTGCTTCTTAAATTGGTTTATCAATGTTCAAGTTGCTCATGTATATTTTATACAGTTTTCTGCTTATGAACATATTAAAAAAAATTCACCCTATTGACAAGAGATCAAAAGATAATTTTAGGTTTGAGCAACAGTTTACAGTTTTGAGGTACTATTATGAATAGAAGGGTCTCAATTGGGATGAAGACATTAGTGTCCTGGGTGAAGCAATTTGGGCTTTACAGGGGATCCAGTCAGAGGGTTTTACACTGGATCCAGATTGTTTACAATCCAATGGTCCCGGAACCTAATTTTCACTGGTTGCCAAAGATGACTCTTGTGCTGTAAAATACATATAAATAACTTTAAATTGGTAGATTTGTGAAAATAATATTTATTTTTTCACTTGAGGCCTGGAAAAAAAAAACCTTGATAATTCTAGAATATTTCTTAATTTGAAAAACTGTGTTTAATGAACAAAATAATGTTATGCTACAGATGATAATACAAAACCATTATTGTTCTTGTTGTTTGCCTTTGTAATGTCATGACATCCTTCCTGCGTACCAACTTAAATTTCTCAAGCTTTGTGTAAGAAAAAATGTGCTATAAAGACTTTTGTTTGATTTTATTTTTACAACAATTTCTTGAACATGGCATGCAAGAAAACGATTTTATCACTTGCTGCATTTGCAGGTGGGAATATTTTCCTTAAAATCCATGCAGGCTGATCAAGATCTGCCCTGTTCGCTATTCAGTTAGTATCTTTTAGGTATTAGCACCGCTTTTAACAGTTAATGGTACTATCCAAATTGAAAGATGGACAAGTTCATTATAGGAATTCAGCAGGGTAAGGGTTAAATAGAAATATTTCCAAACAGCAAAATTCTGCATCATTATTTAACCAATTTATTGAATTCAAAAAGACATCATATTCCTTGAAACAAAATTGATGAGAATGTCATTTTAGGTAACATATATATCGCCAAAGTGACAAAACTTGTTTGTAAAAATAATACGCAGTTGAGAAGAAATGAGAAGAAGCTGCAATATGGGAATAGATTTGACTGAAACAAATGAGGATCTCATCTGTATACTGGAGAAAATTATTTCAACATCCCATTTATACAGTGTGTGCACACACACACACATTAACAAACACAACAAATTAACAGCTTCTCCCAGCTGCAGCTGCCATTTAACATCTATGGGGAAAACATTTATCATCGGCAGGAAAGGAAAAAATAACTGTAATACAGATATATTCTATAACAAAAGAAACAAGATTGATGTCAACATTGTATCACACATGCACCCTGAAAAAAATGCTTGATTAATAATATCTGTCATGTGTTTACCAGTCAGATAGAAATATATGTCCCGAGTGCACCTAATGAGGCTTGCCAAGTTACTGCCCATGCGCTGGTGGCCGAAGGACGGATATTTCTATCTGGTTCATAAACACATGACTGATATTTTTTATGGCATATGGTAAGCTTTTTATTCTGACATAATTTTTCTTGCATACTAGATCTAACTGTAGGTTACAATTAATAGAATAAATAAAGCAAATAGAAATACTGTCTTTGTAGCACTCTTTCTTATAGTAGAATATGTACACAAAGCGCCGGAAATTAAAAGTCCGTAAACAGAAGTGACGTCATGATGTTTCAGTGATGCACAATAACAAAGTTCCACTATAGTTTTATCTTTTGTAGTCTTAACGTAAAATAACATATTTTGAATCAAGAAATATACTATAAGAAACAGAGGGAAACTATCAAGGTACCTGATTTTTTTGTATTTTACATAAATATTTTATATATTTTAAATATTTAAAATAAACAATATATAATCAATGCATGAATCGCCAGTTGTCATGAACAGCATGAGAGTCATCTGGCAAGGGGGTTTTCGGATGAGTTTAGCCTGCATGGGTCAAATCACCGGAAACGTCTCTGAAAAGCTATGCAACTGGGTGTTTATTTTACAAACTACGCTCATTTTGTTAAAAATTAATATTTATTTTGAGTAAATGATTCCTTGTCTCCTCATTAGATATTTCTCAAACTTCAGTTAAAAATGGGGGCATTTTCATATTTTCATGTATATATATAACAAGCAAAGTCAGTGTATTAATCTATAGATACTTGTATACACAATTCATGTACAAAAGGACCA
Source organism: Mercenaria mercenaria (assembly GCF_021730395.1). Classification (NCBI taxonomy): domain Eukaryota; kingdom Metazoa; phylum Mollusca; class Bivalvia; order Venerida; family Veneridae; genus Mercenaria; species Mercenaria mercenaria. Next base: position 79,723,158 of record NC_069366.1, on the reverse strand, counting down.
GAACTCTGCCCTGTAGTGATCTACATTTGTATTACGTTTTGTGAAGATCCATCAATGGGTTTCTATAAAATTAAAGGGCAATAACTCAGCAGTTACTGCCTACTAGACATTCTGGAAAATTTAACATGAGCTGCAGAAGAGACAGTACACTGGACTATTTTGATGCTCGATAGTGAAACAGGTCATATCAGAGGAAATTAGTCAGACAATTTTTAAAGACATGGTTGTCTGTGAGTTTGTAATCAACTTAAACATGTAACTAGAGCTGCTTTTGAGAAAAGCGCATGTCTCCCACAACTGCCTAATCAGACTTTCAGTGCTTTGATTATCAAAAAAGAAGTTTCAAGGGCCATAATTCCGAAGTGCCTTGGCCGATTCTGCTAGTTATCGAACTTGGCCGAGGACTTATTGGCAAACATTTTGTTCACGTTTGGTGAAGATCGGATGAGAAATGTTCGACTAAGAGTGCAGTCAAGATTTTTGACAGACAGACAGACACACAGACAGGAGTAAATCAATATGTCTCCCACACCACTGTGTGGTGGGAGACAGAATGACACTATGAATTTTATATGGCACAATTTATTTCATTTCTCATAATGTCTACACAATTATACTTTATTCATTTTAAATCAAAATATTTGATTTTGTTCACCTCAAATAATGTGAAAGGCTCTTAATTCTAACATGATCCGATTCATTTTCCTATTAAACAACGAAGACTATAAACAGTGAATTATTATACAACAATTCACTGTTCTGACGTCACAATATTACGTCATAGCGTTAAACGGCATATAGCGGCGCGCTGGAAAAGAAACCAATTGAAAACGGGCAAATATTTAATAAATGCTGTCAAGGATGTACTTTAAAGTCCTTGGTAACATGTTAGAATCGAAATAATATATCTCATTTAGTGATTTGCTCTTGAATAAATCATTGTTTGTCGTTCAGATGCGTATTATTATATCACTTGGGTTACGCCCTCGTGATATAATTCCTTCGCATCTGAACTCCAAACAATGATTTATTCAACAACAAATCACTGGATGAGATAATATATTATTTCATAAACTAATCAAACACACAAGAAAAGATATTGAAAAGAATTGTTCCAATAAAAATTTATTCATAAATCAATCACAGCTGAAAAGGTCTTCAGAACATATTCTGAGACTGACAGAACAGGTGGTTCTTTTTCCAGGAGATAATCATTACATAAAAAATTAATTTGCCGCTGATGATGTAAACATTTCAGCGGTATATATAGTCCCATGGAACTAAATCGGACATATGATGAATAATTTAGCGAGCACCTGTGCTTTCCTGTCTATATGAGGATTTTATTGAATTTCTTTTTGTTTTAAACTTTAGATATGGCCTATTTCTGACACTTTGTTCAATAGTATCAATAAAGATATCAATAATGACATCTGTTATCTGTATAAAGGCTTCAACTAGGTTTTCGTTCCAATTAATTTTATACTTGAATAGGAAATAATGAATAATAAATAATGAATAATAAGTGGCCAGTTTTCAAGACTTGCAATATACTTGTCATGTCAATTCTAAATAAATAAAATCAAATTTTCAAGTTAAAACCTGACATTATTTCAATTTTTTTAGAAAGATATCATAATCAATGACAACACAAAAGGTGTCCCAAAGGTAGAATGGACAACAATAGAACTGGTGCCCAAGGCCAAATGACACGGGAATATAGGGCTATAGTTGGGAGGGTGGGGTTTCTAAATTTAAGAATGAAATGTCAGATGCCTGCCTGATTCCATTGCAAAAATGTGCAAGTACTAGTCCCATTTGTTCTGCATACCCTGAGATATGCCACTGAGTACAGAAGACTATCAATGACATTTTATGCGTAAGAATGTAGGACCAAATCTTGGGCACTCTCTTCTACCTGCTCAATTTGACAAAGGCAGACTAAATCCCCAACTGATTCTGTTGAATAAGAACTTTAAAATGAAAAAAAAAGAAAACTACAACTTTTAAGATGAAACTTATCAGTTTTGAATCAGTCTTCAACAAAGTGAAAATTTCAATGTAATTAAAACTAGAAATGTGTCCATGGGACAGATGCCCCCACTACATGACAAAGGACACAGATCAACTTAGGGAAAACAATATGTTGCTATTTTAAAAAAAATGCAAAAACTAACCATATATAATGTACATATAAACATATATGCTTTCTTGAGATTTTTGGCCATAACTCCTACAATACTGAATGAATCCGGACGCGAAACCCAGGTGCACAACTGCACATGCTGACCAGCATTCCTGTTAACTTTGGTGACTCTAGGTCAAATACTTTTGGAGCTACGCGCGACACAACATTAAAATGACCAATTTTTAACTAAGTCAAGGGCCATAACTCCTACATGACTGAATGAATCCAGATGCGAAACCTCAGGTGCACAACTGCACATGCTGATCAACATTCCTGTAAACTTTGGTGACTCTAGGTCAAATACTTTTGGAGCTACGCGCAACACAACATTAAAATGACCAATTTTTAACTAAGTCAGGGGCCATAACTCCTACACAACTGAATGAATTCGGACGAGAAACCCCAGGTACACAACTACACATGATGACCAACATTTCTGTAAAGTTTTGTGACTCTACGTCAAATCATTTGGAGCTAGGTGCAACACAACATTCTCGGAAGGATGGACGGATGGACAAGGGCAAATCTATATGCACCCCCAAAAGTGGGGGTATGAAAATTAAAAGGGGGTGTGGGCGTGTGAGAGGTTTGTCTGTCTGCCTCAGTCAACTTGAGCAGGTGTGGGGGATTCTGCCTGGTGGAGTTTGGATGGTGGTGAGCAAAATGGTGCCAGAAGAAAAGAGACTGGTCAGTATGTCCATCATGTGTTATGCAAATCCTGAGTTAATTATGCATATTGAGTATAAAAATGTGCCAATGTCACATAGTCAGCAATTGGTTTCCTTCATAATAAATGAAAACCAGTCCATATATCACTGTCCCTGGGAAACCAGTCTATGTCTGGACTGTGTCTCACTTTATTTACAAATATAGACTGGGACAGTCACCTTAAACAAGCATGATTTAATTTTCAAATGGCCGTCTGCTACTTCTCCCAGCCACTTATACCAGTCATGTTTATCCAAGTTTGTCTTCTGATGGAAGGCAGATGGACTTGTTATGCAAATTCTCATACAATTTGTGTCTGGTACCAGTCAATTTCATTATCTCAAATACTCATTGACAATGCTCTGGTGTGGCAGTAAGATATGAAGCCAATATTTCCATATCCTGGTATTGTACAGACCTGCTATGAGCTGATAGCCAAGTTTTATGCTAAACTCTTTGTGCATGGTCATCAAACTGTAGGCATATACATTCTGGAACCCCTAGATAAACACAGCTTCTAAACATTAATTTAAGAACTGAAATCAATAAAACAGATTCATCTTGCTGCAAAATCCATTTTACTTTGTTGGCAAAAAAATATTAGAACTATTTCAAATAATGACATGAACTCGAGGAAATTGTTCAAGATAATATGAACAATATTGTAAATTTTAGTTAACAGGGATTTAATTTGGCAAATTTATGCCAACATATAAAATAGTACCACCCAAATATTAATGGCTTAAATTATAATCAATCTGGATGATTCTTCATATTAGAATCTTAAGTTTCATTTGTCGGATTATTACTCTTTATATTCCTACACTGTCTCAAAACTTCACCATGCTAATTTTAAAATATTGTACGAGTTTGAAATATGTACCAGATTTCTTCAGAGTATTTTAATATCGATTTTTCTTCAACAATTAATGTATTCTTCAAAACATCTGGTAAGTAATTTTAATTTACAATTAGTGGCCAATATATCTTTTTACATCACTATCAACAGATTTTCCTTATCAAGTTAGAAGTTCTTATGTGCATGTTTATAAAAAAAATGTCAATATTCGCAGAGTTCAACTTCTTTTCGCAATTCAACTGTGGGGCAACTATCTAACTGCCTATACTGACTTCAGTTTGCTGCTCAACTAAATATATATATATATATATATATATATATAGTAGGGAGAATTTCTGTTCTGAATATACATTTAGTTATATCCCTTAATATATATATGTAAAAAGATTTTTAAATGGCCTAATTTGGTGGAAATTTGAATCTTAGGGCTGATGAAGGAGTGGGTAGGTGTGTGGGGGGGAGGGGTACCAACCCTCAAAGAAACTAACACCAACTGACCAGGCCAGAGATTTGCACATGCCCAATAACAGACCCACAATTAAACCATAGACATTATTGAATTCTCTGCCTATTGAATCTTTGATCAATAATTGAGTTGAGTCTGGAGTATTTTTTAGAAAAAAAACAATTAAAGGGAGCTGTGTGTTTGACAGAGCCTTGGGTTTAAACAAGTGTTCCATGAGGGATTGAAAATTCTCTTATTGGGATTATATAGTCTGGGCATGAAGTTAAGCATTCTGGGAATGGCATTTCATAGTTTGTCCCATCACAAGCAGACATCCCAGTAAAAGAGATACGGAATGTGTATCAAAAACATTTTAAAACAGGTCTGTGGATAATTCGCCTCTTAGAGAAACTTAAAAGCATCCGATAAGCAAAACAAAGAGACTAGTGTTTCTAAAGAAAAAAAACGGTCTGCAGAAAAAAATATCACAAGAAATCTAATCTCTTTCTTACACATTTACTGAAGAAATAAAAACTTGTCTACCAGAATTTTCTAATTCTAAATATTTGTTATTAAAGGAACACGCCTCAAGATTTATATCAAATTTTCTCAGTCCTTGACAAATTTTTTTTCCAGCATTTGTACAAAGTGATTGAGCAAGATCTATCCAGTATTTATTATAACCCTTACCAGTTACCCTGCTAAATTTCTAAAATAAACTTGTCCATCTTTAAATTAGGAGAGTACCACTAACTGTTAAAAGGGGTTAATTAAAAGCCGCCCCCCCCCCCCCCCCCCCCCCCCGGTGCTTACCAAATAGATACTGACTGAATGGTGAACATGATCTACACTGGTCACAAAGGCAAAATCAATCATATCAAGCATGATAAGGGTTAAAAGGAGAATGACTCTACTGAAGCAGTCATTCAAACTCTTCAGATGTTGTTAGGTGATTCTGCACATAAGATAAACCAGAAGACAATTAGTACATGATTACTTATCTGGAAAACACATAATACAACCTGGATCTGGTATAGGTAGGACAGTAGTTAATAAATTTGCTGTAAGTTCTTTATACAATAAGCAATCTTCCACGAGCTGTCACACATAGCCAGGTCCATTTTAAAAAGAAGTATTACTCACCTTATATTCATAAATGACATATGAGCAACAAACAAGAGGGCCATGATGGCCCTATATTGCTCACCTGAGTTAAGTTGCTTGCTTGAACAAATTTCTTTGCTAAAGCTTCAAAAACAAAAAACTAGGTGAGTAGGTCAAGGTACAGATTATTCAAAACAAGAAACGCGGCAATGCCACGAAACCAGGTTTTCAACACTTTTCATAAGAATAAACAAGAGTGCCAGAATGTCACAATATACGCCCGTCACAGCAAATTTCTTTACTCTAGCACCTGTATTTGCAGATGTAATTTTAATTTTGTGGTTGTTTAGTAATCACTGTAATTCTTTTGTTTTTCTAAGTCCACAAAAAAACTCCTTACCAGGTAGAGATACCTTAAAATTCACCTAAAATTAGAAAGTAACAACTATGTTGTACCACAGAAAAGTGGTCTTGGTTTTTCCCTACGGTCAATTATAAAAAAGTTACAATATAAGTTATTTATAGTAACAACTAAGGGAAGTTAATCTAAAAAAAAAAAAAAAAAAATACAAAAAAAATAATTTTAAGTCCACACAGAAATCCTTACCAGGTAGAGATTGGTCAAAATACACCTCAAAATTGGATGTAACATGCATGTTGTACTACAGAAAAGTGGTCTCAATTTTTCCCTACGTCTAGTAATGAAAAAGTTACAATATAAGCTATTTATAGTAACAACAAAGGGAAGTAATTCTAAAGAATGGAACTGCGCAAGACACTTCGTCTCATGATGGTGTATAATTGTGCCAAGTTACATCAAAATCCCTCTATGCATGAAGAAAATATGCTCCAGACAAACTTTTCATTCTTGTATCCTTTGACCTCTAAGTGTGACCTTGACCTTAGACCTAGGGACCTGGTTCTTGCGCATGACACTCCGTCTCATGATGATGAACAATTGTGCCAACTTTCATCAAAATCCCTCCATGCATGTAGAAGATATGCTAACCCTAACCCTAACCTAACCCTAACCCTATTTTTAGTAACAATGACCTTGACCTTGATCCAAGAAACCCCAAAATCAATCCCAAGCTACAACTTTATATAAGTTTGCTATACACCAAGTTTCATCATGATAGCTCATTCCTAAGTTAAGTTATTGACCGGAAACCCTTTTTCTATTTTAAGTAACAGTGACCTTGACCTTGACCCCAGAAACCCCAAAATCAATCCCAGCCTTTGTCTTGATATAAGCTACATACATACCAAGTTTTATTCAAATATCTTTACCGAAACAAAAGTTATTGACCGGAAACCTTTTTTCTATTTTAAGTAACAGTGACCTTGACCTTGACCCCAGAAACCCAAAAATCAATCCCAGCCTTTGTCTTGATATAAGCTACATACATACCAAGTTTTATTCAAATATCTTTACCGAAACAAAAGTTATTGACCCAAAACCCTTTTTCTATTTTAAGTAACAGTGACCTTGACCTTGAACCCAGAAACCCCAAAATCAATCCCAGCCTTTGTCTTGATATAAGCTACATACGTACCAAGTTTTATTCAAATATCTTTACCGAAACAAAAGTTATTGACCGGAAACCTTTTTCTATTTTAAGTAACAGTGACCTTGACCTTGACCCCAGAAACCCCAAAATCAATCCCAGCCTTTGTCTTGATATAAGCTACATACATACCAAGTTTTATTCAAATATCTTTACCGAAACAAAAGTTATTGACCGGAAACACCAGTTTGACGCCGCCGCCACCGCCGCCGCCGCCGCCCGCCCGCCCGACCGACATCTACCCCAATCTAATAACTCAGGTTTTCGTTGAAAACCTGGTTAACTTGACCTTGACCCCAGAAACCCCAAAATCAATCCCAGCCTTTGTCTTGATATAAGCTACATACATACCAAGTTTTATTCAAATATCTTTACCGAAACAAAAGTTATTGACCGGAAACACCAGTTTGACGCCGCCGCCGCCGCCGCAACCGCCGCCGCCGCCGCCCGCCCGCCCGACCGACATCTACCCCAATCTAATAACTCAGGTTTTCGTTGAAAACCTGGTTAAAAACTACTGAAATCTGTTACAAAATTATACAGGTGGTCCAAATCTCTTTGCTGTAGCTTCAAAAACAAAAAAGTAGGTCAGTAGGTCAGGGTTAAGAATATTAAAGACGAGTATTGAAATCTATATCACAAGTTATACATGTGGTCCAAATTTCTTTGCTGTAACTTTAAAAACAAGAAAGTAGGTCAGTAGGTCATGATTAAGACTATTCAAGATGAGTATTGAAATTTGGATCACATTTGTAATGTTTGATACCATCTGATGATGGTGGGCTAAAAATATGAAGTAAAAAAATTAGTCTGTGTAAAACAAGCTTTTTCTTTAATTTGAGCAGTGACCTAGTTTTTGACCCATATGACCTAGTTTCGAACTTGGCCTAAGAATCATCAAGATAAACAGTCTGACCAAGTTTCAAGAAGATAGGGTCATAAATGTGGCCTCAAGATTGTTAACAAGCTTTTCCTTTAATTTGACTGAGTGACCTAGTTTTTGAACCCATATGACCCAGTTTTGAACCTACCATAGGAATCATCAAGATAAACATTCTGACTAAGTTTCATGAAGACAGGATTATAAATATGGCCTCTAGGGTGTTAACAAGCTTTTCCTTTGATTTGACCTGGTGACCTAGTTTTGGACCCCACATGACCCAGTTGCAAACTTGGCCTAGAGATCGTCAAGAAAAACATTCTGTGCAAGTTTGTATCAAATCAAAGCATAAATGAAACCTCTATATGGCTGACAGGGCCAAAACAGAAAATTTTGCCCCTTTCAGGGACAGTAACTCTAGAACCCACAATGGAATCTAGCTGGTTTTCAAAAGGAAGCCAGATCTTATTGTGACTTAAGTTGTGTGTAAGTGTGGTTAAAATCGAATGTCGAATGTAAAATGTCACTTCTATCGTATTCACAAGGTAAAAATTAACAAATTTTGGCTATTTCAGAGGTCAATCAAGGGCTGTAACCTATTTTTGGATCTGACGTATTCATCATGGAATCCAAGAACTATTGTTATTAAAGACATTTTGCAAGTTTGTATCAAATCAAACCATAAACAAAGTCTCTATATGGCTGCAAAAGCCAAAATAGTAAATTTTGGCCCTTTAAGGGGCCGTAACTCTGGAACCCATGAAGGATCTGGCCAGTTTTTGAAAGGAACCGAGTTATTATGCCATTACAAGTTGTGTGCAAGTTTGATTAAAATTGATTGCAAAATGTGGTCTCTATCGTGTTCACAAGCCAAAATAGCAAATTTTGGCTCTTTAATGGGCCATAACTCTGGAACACGATGGGATCTGGCCAGTTTTCGAAAAAAAAAGATATTATGCCAATACAAGTTGTGTGCAAGTTTGATTAAAATCGGTTGCAAAATGTGGTCTCTATCGTGTTCACAAGGAATTGTGGACGGACATCGCCGACGGACGATGGGCTACCGTAAATACTCGAATATATTACACTAGCATGTATATTACGCACCCCCGATCTTGTATCAAAATCTTGGGAAAAATGCTTACATTGGAATATATTACGCACCAAAAAATCAGTCAGAAAACGTTGTTTACAAAGTCGAAATCGGCCATTAGCGGCATGCGCAAAAACAATTTGTCGTGAATATCGCAATTGCTGCATAATCGGTTACAGACAACAGTGACAATATCTGACAGACAAATCAGTCAGAAAGTGGAAATCGGCCATTAGCGGCATGCGTTACAACGATTTCTCGTGAAAATCGCAATAGACCATTTCACGAAGTATATGCGCATGCGCAAACTGATTACCGTTAATCCGTGTATTAACGTGATTAAACGATAAGACAAAAACTGGGGGCTAAGAGATAGATAGATAGGTTATGTACAGCGTGTTAAGTTTGAGACAGTTTTCTTCAATTTTGAATCGAACTACGTTGAGAATAAACAATGAAATAGTCTGTATAGCTGAACGCTTTACTTAAATGTCTTACAAAAGCTGACCAACTGCTGCGTCTGTAGTTTATTGACAGGTGTAATGAGCGGGAATTTCAAACACAAGTTGCGTCCTTAATAACTTGTTTAATTAATAGCAAAATCTGATCTTCACCTGATGTACAATTATTGAAAAGGTCAAATGCACAGTTTTTATGCAAATGGCATCGAAAAATCACGTTTTAGCCTAAATAGTTTTGATGTTGCTGTTTTAACAGCTATTAATTTAGTTTCGGGCGCCCATTTCAATCAAAAAGAAATTTATTTCATTTATTATAACAGGACCGTTGAAACCTACACAGTAATGTAATTTTCAAATATGTACTCCGACTATTCGCTGAAGGAATTCTTACTTTATGCAAAGACTATGCCAAAATCTTTCTACGAAATTATTATTTTCGAACGGAATGACTAAGTAATGTGTAAAAAAACTAAACTCATAATACAAATTTATTTTACTGTAAAATTAGAGATAAAATGCGGGGTCTCCGACTTTGTTTTTGCTGTATTGTCTTCAATTTTCCCCTACAATCCTTTTTGCACGAGATTTAGGGAAAAATAAAAACAACAACATAAATTGCATTTTAAGCGTACTTCAATTTTGTTAACAATTCTCCGATTTCTTTCTGATTTTTATTGTCACACTTGTATGCCTGAATGCATGTTACACACACAAAAAGGCGTAATGAAAAAATGATACTTTTTATTAAACATTTTACTGCTCATTCTCTCCTCCATAGATTTTTAGAAATTTTCTGAAAATGATCCCGGGATGTTTTTGAATAGAATAAGATAACAAAACTCCTTGACTACCGGGTTTATTTTCACGCTACAGTGCTAAGAAAATTAGGAAGTTTAAGGAACTTTAAACATGTCTTTTCCCGCATTTTCCAACCAAGTTCATATTGTCTGTTTGTGGAATTTATTAATTTATTACCAGCCTTTATTTTACGGCTTGTAGCGTTATTAAATAGGGGTGTTTTTGTTGTTGTTGTTGTTGTTTTTTCGTATAAAGTTTAAGCCCGTTTCAGCTGTTTCATAAATAACTAAATGCGGTTTTCTCCGGAATCTGGAGATGTTAGTTCGGGCCCGACTTCCTACAGCACTGCATGAAGTGGGGAAGATGTAAATTTTTACGGAGAGTACCTACTGGTTAGAAAGTATAAAACAGGTTGTGTAAGCAAACCGCCGTGACAAGGTTGTTGAGAAACGGCGTAAACCCAACACAAACAATGGACATCAAATGGATACGTACAATAATCTATTTATTTCATGTCCGTAAATGACATTAACTTCATGTCGATTTGATTGTGCATATTTCGACCAACTTATAAGGGAATAATTATTGTTTGTTTAGGGTTACTAGTATACACCCGTTTTCTTCAACATATTATTTATTTATTTTTTGCAAGCACTATACTATTTCCACAGTAACTTAAACTTGTCTCATTGATAAATAATACTTACGGATAGAGTGGCCGTACCAGACACCAAACATGTGATCGCTCGACTGACGGGCGAACGATCCAACCAGTGTGTAATTCGTTCCGGGCGGGGGTAATTTTTGACTGGATGAATTAGACAAAGACTATTTTTAAGAGTCATTTGTATTTGATGTTTCAAAACTGGAATTATCTTAAAATCTGAATTGCACGTATTTGTTAACAATGATTTAAAAGGTTCATTTAAAAAGATTAATGTTAAAATGTGGGAAGGACTTATATACCGATCATTTGAAATAAATAACTTGCAGCAAAGAATACATTTATTTTTATAGCTCTTTGCTTGTAGCCTGACCCAACTGTTTTTTATTTGTTGTTTTTTTGTTGTTGTTGTTGTTTCATTTTGTTATGTGTTAAAATGATATCTTGTCTTATTTTATGTATGAAACAAAAAGCAGTCAAATACAATGATTAAAATAAGAAAATGAAGTGAGCATGTAATAGTTTAAACGCGAAAGTCCATTGTCGTTTTTTTTTTTTCCTTTTTTTTCTTTTTGTTAGTGCTTCTTTAAAACAGACTCTTAGTGGTGACACGGGTTCTAAATTTTTGCATAATATTCACGTTATTCAAATTTGATAAAAAAAAAATACTGATATTAAAAAACGGTGGATTCGATATGAATACGGTCAAATGCTGACAAAACCATAACCATATTTTTACTCTAAACAGTCAGATAGGACTTTGAACAGTTTTCCAATGTCAATATCAGCCGAATCAATAAACCACTGAAGTGAAAAACCCTTTTCACCGATTTATCCATCATGAAACAAAAATCGATAAATAACTGAAGAGCCCCCAGTTTTTAAAATCTCGTTGCATCTCGAGAATTCTCGCTTAGAATGCGTCTACCGATCAAGACTTTTCCAATACTTAGACGCTTGCCGTGAAATGGTCTATTGCTGCATAATCAGTTACAGACAACAGTGACAATATCTGACAGACAAATTCTTTCTAAAGTATTTGAGACTTTCTCAAGCTGTCAACACCTTAGTACACTTAAACTGATATGCGAACAAACATCTCATAATTATGGGCACATCAAATGAGAAAATCGCGGTTAATTAGCATGTTTGTTTAACAATGTACGAGCTGATATATTGATCAGTAATAATTTGCTGGAAATAAAGAAATAACAAACAATCTGTTTTAATTGCAATTTATTTGAGCATCCTTGAAAGATAATGATTTTAATGATCAAACACCTACAACCTGGAACCGCGAAATTTTGTATTTTGCCTAATTATTAAACTGACACATTATCCGGTGCTCTGGATATGTACGATACTTATTAAATTAAATTTACAAATACAAAAAATTTAAACTCACAAATAAAATCAACTTTACCATATATCATCAGAGGTTCTGTTCCGTACGTGTTTTTAGACCCACCCAATAAAACGCTCTTCAAGAGGAGGTTAAAAAAGCACGGCCCAAAATGTAAACACATGACAGTTGACAAAATTGTCTGATTTTCGCCGATATTTTCGGGTTTTCAAGCTGGGAAAAAATGTTTGAAGCTCTACCTTGGTATATATGACGCACCCCTTTGAGAAAATGAAAAAAATCGTAAAAAAACTGCGTCATATATTCGAGTTTTTACGGTATCACAAAAGCTCACCTTGTCACTATGTGACAGGTGAGCTAAAAATCACAAAGTAGGGGTCATATTTTTTTGATATGGCCAACACTATGAAACATCTTCCAAACTGACAGCTAGCACATGGGTATAAACAAATGTGTAAAAAGGTATGTTTAAATGCAAAAAAATCTCCTTGAAAATGCTAACAATCCACAATGGAATAAAAACAGGCACTGGCTTATATAAAACATGAAAATGCCACTTTAACTGGGATTAAATTGAGAATTTTTTCTAATGCCACCATTATTATATGACTAGCCTGAAAGTGCTGCTTGATTACCTACTTAGTAGTTTTATACCTACTGTAAATATGATACAAGAAACCCTTGTGCTAATAGATAAAATGTTTACTGTCTTTGTTAACATTATAATTTTATCATAACAAAAATGTAAAAATAAGAAAAATCTAAATAATACCACAAAATCGGCAAAATATCTCAAAAATAAATGCATTATACCTGTACATTTACACAAGCAACTAGACTTGTAATAAAGATATTTCTACATTTTTTCTTTTTTGTCTCATTCCATTTTAGTGTGACAAAAGCCAGTTTTTTTTTCTAGAGATTTTCTTACAGAATGTTGTTAATTCTTTTATAATTATACAGTCGAAACTCGGTATCTCAAACTCCCTTACCTCAAAATTCCTCTTAAGTCAAAGAAATTTTCAAGTCCCGTCAAATTTCCTTCTTTATATATATAATTTGACTCCGGTTATGTCAAAATTTGACTTACTGAGACTCAGGATGTGTCGAAAGGGATTTTCAGTCCCGTCAATAATATTCAAGTGCATTGAAAACTCGGTAAGTCGAAGTGGGAAAAACATGCGATAAAATTTCATACATCTCATTGTGAAGGTGGTTGGTTTTTAACACATTTCCATGTTTATTGCCTAAACAGAGAGCGGTGACGCCGACATATCAAAGGTGCGGCGATTATCAAAGTGAGATACTGTCATAATGCCATAATGATAATGGTTTGATTTAAACATTAGATTTCTTAATCAGTGTTTACTTGTTTTTGCGACGTTATGAAAACTACTTTTAACTAATAAACTAATGGATTAGTTAGTATGAACAGCTGAGATCTTTAATAAGTATTAATTAGAGGTAATGGCGATGAGAATGTATAAAAAATAACTTCTTGGGGGAAAGCATCGTTCGTTCAAAATCAGATCGAACTGCTGTCAATTCCCGGGAGAGGAACTTGGTTCAAAAAGGAAACTTGGCTCAAAACATTTGATGTTAGTATAATTTTTATTTTTCGAAAAACTGAAAACTTTCATAAACACAAACTGTACCGGATTGTGTACGCGTAAAGTGCGTATCCACGGCATCAAGGAAACAATTTTTATTAAATCTTTTCCTTACTAAACCAACTTTTTCTCATTATTTCGTCCATATTCGTCCATCCTCATAACTTGAATTTCGGTTATCTCGAAATAAAAAGCACGGTCCCTTAAAATTCGAGATACCGAGTTTCGACTGTATTGTGATATTGGACATAGGATATAGACTTGATCAGTTCAATCCAAATTTTTCATATCTATATCAGGCTTTTAAAACAAGAGGGCCATGAAGGCCCTGTATGGCTCACCTGACCTATTGACCTAAAGACCATCAAGATTAACATTCTGACCAAGTTTCATTAAGATATGGTATAAATGTGGCCTCTAAAGTGTAAACTAGCTTTTCTTTTAATTTGACCTAGTGACCTATTTTTTGACCCGACATGACCCAGATTCAAACTGGACCATTCTGACCAAGTTTCATGAAGACACAGTCATAAATGTGGCCTCTAGAGTGTTAACAAGCTTTTCCTTTGATTTGACCTAGTGACCTAGTTTTTGACCCCACCTGACCCAGATTTGAATTTTACCTATAGATCATTAGGTTAACATTCTGACCTAGTTTCATTACGATATGGTGATAAATGTGGCCTCTAAGGTGTAAACTAGCTTTTCCTTTGATTTGACCTGGTGACCTAGTTTTTGATCCTACATGACCCAGATTCAAAGTGGACCTTGAGAATATCAAGATTATCATTTTGAACAAGTTTCATAAAGATATAGTCATAAATGTGGCCTCTACAGTGTTAACAAGCTTTACCTTTGATTTGACTCGGTGACCTAGTTTTTGACCTGACATGACCCAGGTTCGAACTTGACCTAAAGATTATCAAGATTAACATTCTGACAAAGTTTCATAAAGATACAGTCATAAATGTGACCTCTAGAGTGTTAACAAGCTTTTCCTTTGATTTGACCTAGTGACCTAGTTTTTGACCCCACCTGACCCAGATTCAAACTTGACCTATACAGCCTCAAGACTAACATTCTGACCAAGTTTCATTAAGATATGATCATAAATGTGGCCTCTACAGTGTAAACTAGCTTTTCCTTTGATCTGACCTGGTGACCTAGTTTTTGATCCCACATGACTCAGATTCAAACTGGACCTTGAGATCATCAAGATTAACATTCTGACCAAGTTTCATGAAGATGCGGTCATAAATGTGGCCTCTACAGTGTTAACAAGCTTTTCCTTTAATTTGACCTGGTGACCTAGTTTTTGACCCCAGATGACCCAATATTAACTACGCCCAAGACTTTATTGAGGGTAACATTCTGACCAAGTTTCATTAAGATTGGGCCTAAATTGTGAACTCTAGAGTGTTAACAAGGTTTTTTCTTGATTTGACCTGGTGACCTAGTTTTTGACCCAGGTGACCCAATATCAAACTCATTCAAGATTTTATTGAGGGTTACATTGTGACCAAGTTTCATTAAGATTGGGCCAAAAATGTACCCTCTAGAGTGTTAACAAGATTTTCCTTTGATTTGACCTGGTGACCTACATTTTAACCCCAGATGACCCAGTATCGAACTCGTCCAAGATTTTATTGAGGGTAACATTCTGACCAAGTTTCATTAAGATTGGGCCAAAACTGTGACCTCTAGAGCGTTAACAAGCTTTTACTTTGATTTGACCTGGTGACCTAGTTTTTAACCCAAGATGACCCAATATCGAAATCATCCAAGATTTAATTGAGGGTAACATTGTGACTAAATTTCATTAAGATTGACTCAAATTTGTGACCTCTAGAGTGTTAACAGTCTTGTTGACGCCGAGGACAACGGATACAGGGTGATCACAAAAGCTCACCTTTGAGCACTTTCTGCTCAGGTGAGCTAAAAATGAGCACATGAACCAATCATTTTTACTGGCTATTTGTTAAAATACTATGTTGCATTAAGAAATCAGAATAAAGTTAAAACTTTGTGCAAATTAAATTTGGTCCAAATATACTTAATTACCTTAACTTAAGTAAAGTCTGTACTTCTTATGTTATTCATTCTCCAGTGACTTAAGCTCATATGGAGATGTTAATTATTTGTGCAGACATGACAGACAGACAGACAGGCAGATGGCCAATCACTGAGCATAAAATGCACTTATTGTACCCATAAAAATATGTGTAATATACCTCTACATTAGTAACATAAATTACAGTCACAGCTGGCTGCAAGAACAATTATTATTTTCATTATTAAATACTGGTTTTGTTGTATCATACATTATGTAAATACAACTCTCAAAACCTAACAATTCATTAATTGTTAAGTGGTAACACAGGTGCTGTTTGTAAAACATAGACAAGGTTTTGCATAATTAAAGGGGATCAAAAGTGATGCTTGCCTTAATATTAAACTGGTAAATAATACTGAGCTACCACAAGGAGATATTTGCAATGTATGCAAATGAAAATCATTCCCTAAGAATTAACACAAACAATGCATTCACAATCTGGTCATGTAACACTAATTCAAACTGAGTCTTCCACAATTTGGCTTGGTTTCCTTCTATATGCTTTTGTAATTCAAGTGATTGTTTGATCGCAACCTTTAAAATTCATCAGTCATGAATCAATAAATCAATCTATTAATCAATTAGAGGATGCTTTTGTAGAAAAGCACAAGTCTCCCCAAATGCATAGTCGTAATAGGCAAGAAGTCAATCAAGGACAGGAGCAAAAATCAAAGAGACACTGATGGTTGGCTACAATAGGGATAGGCTACTTGGCATGTCCAATCATCCTATGAAATTTCAACATTCTGGTTCAAGTGGTTCTCAAGTTATTGATAGGAAACCGTTTTCCATGTTCAGACTCCTGTGACCTTGACCTTCGATCAAGTGACCCTAAAATCAATATGGGTCATCTACTCTGCACATCCAATCATCCTATGAAGTTTCAATATTCCGAGTCAAGTGGTTCTCAAGTTATTGATCGGAAAGTGTGTTCCAAGTTCAGACCCCTGTGACCATGACCTTTGATCAAGTGATCCAAAAATCATTAGGGTCATCTACTCTACTTGTCCAATCATCCTATGAAGTTTCAACATTCTGGGTCAAGTGGTTCTCAAGTTATTGATCGGAAATTGTTTTCCATGTTCAGACCCCTGTGACCTTGACCTTTGATGAAGTGACCTCAAAAACAATAGGGGTTGTCTACTCCATAAGCCCTGCCACCCTATGACGTTTGAAGTGTTTTCCAGTTATTGATCGGAAATGAAGTGTGACGGGCGGACAGACAGGGCAAAAACAATATGTTTCTCCGTGTGTGTGGAGGGGGTGGCTGGGGGGGGGGGGGGGGGACATAATGAAAAATAAGTATAGGTTATAGATCATTTATTGAACTTCTAATGCAATTAAGTTTGCCAAAACTGAGCGTAGCGTAGTGAAGGTAAAACTTAATGCGTTAGAAGTTCAATAAGTGTATCTATAACCTATTTATAGTTTAAACGCCCCATTTCATTTAACTGACAGGTTTAAGAAACAAAAAGCTCTCCCTGAAGTAAACTTAACCACGCCTTCTTCAGTCTCTTGGAATTCATTGGCTAGTCTTATCTACACTCTTGATGGAGAAGTACATGTTTACTACAACTTTATACAAGGTCATTTTAGTGCCAGGAAAACAGCGGTTGATCCAGAGCTGGAAGATTTTATTTTAATTATCATAAATACATAGTAGCCGACTAAGTCTTACTGAGTAGTTTGTGGAACACAATATTATATTCTTATTCAATGGAAATATAATCTGCAGGTTTAACTCCTAATGATCTAACAGTACAATTTAAGCAACTACATGTATAAATAAAACAAGACAAAGTACAATCTAAGTCAACCCTGGTTTATTTTTAGACCAGTAGAGGTAGTGAAATGTGCATAAAGGTCAAACTTGAACTATGAAAGTACAGCTTGCATTAAAATGAAATTTGATATTTGAGCCGCGCCATGAGAAAACCAACATAGTGGGTTTGCAACCAGCACGGATCTAGACGTCTGGTCAGGATCCATGCTGTTCGCTTTCAAAGCCTATTGGAATTAGAGACACTGTTAGCGAACAGCATGGATGCTGATACTGCGCAGATGCGCAGGCTTGTCTGGATCCACGCTGGTCGCAAACCTACTTTGTTGGTTTTCTCATGACATGGCTCATTCATCTAGTTGGTCCGTTTATTACATAGACACATTATTTCTTGTATGCAGTCCCTGCTTTGGTAATTGCTCCGCCTCCTAGAATGTGGGAAATCCATAGTAAAAGGAACAATGAATACTTATTAATTTTGAACTACTTCATCAGATTCTTCAGTTATGAAACAATATGAAAATAAGTTGGTTACTTTTTTGAAAATCCCTCGCTTGTCATTTGATGAAAACGATGTTTGAACTATAAACACAACTAATCAATTAATTTCTCAACCTACCTTCCACTGCACTCCAAGTCAGTTGGTCAGTCTATCAGTCAGACCGTCAGTCCACCAGTTAGTCAGTCAAAATTATTTGCAACAATAAAAACTTAAAACTGACCTTTCATTTTGTTTCATTCATGTCAGTGTCTTACAAATCAACAAAATAATCAATAAAAATAATCCAAAGTATGACTCTAAATCAATTAATCAATCAATAATAATATTACCCAACACACTAGTCAATCTGGCAATCAATTACTCTATCACATCACCAGTGTTCACCAGGATCTCTAATTATAAATCAATGTATAAATGAATAAATCAACAAATTAATCAAGAAATAAATCAATCAATTTGTAATTTATCAACTTACTTTCCATATCACTTATTTCTAGGTCTGAATCCATGTTTCTTGCTTTGACACACTTCTACACATGCAGAAAAGTTCTTTCATCAAACAAAGGAATCATCATTCTGTTCTATTTATATTTTTCTGCCTTGACTTTTTCTCTCTCTTTGCATTCTTCTTGTCTAAAAGTTTACTACAAAAATATGAACAAAAGTTTGATGTTGTTTTAACATACAAGATTAAAAGTATCAAATACTGTTAAAAGGCTGCTTAACTCTCAAATGTGTAATAATATTGACACAGCTCAACAATACATGATACCCAGTTGAACTTAATTCCAATTTGTCATAAATGGAATCTTGACAGTTTATATTTGCCTAATCCTACAGCTCAGGAAAAATGGGGAAAAATAACAATGAAACCCACATCATAATGTTTGTTTTTGGGATAAAATACAATAATGAAGAATTTTACAGGCTTTTCATTAAAAGTGCTACACATGTGAAATACACAAATGAGGTTACAAAACAAACAAGAGCTGTCCGTAAGACAGCCAATACTCGACTTTTCGAAGTGTTGTCCCAGAAGCAGGAATATTACCCTAAAATATTTATAGGGTTTCAATCCAGTATCTGCATTAGTTTTAGAGATAGTACCTTGCATGCAAAACTTTTCTAAGTCCAAAAGGGGGCATAAATTGGCCAAATTACATGTCAGAATTATGGGACTTGATGCTATCACCTAGTTATATAACCCTGAAGACACAATCAATATCTGCTTTTGTTTTGGAGATAGTAACTTGCATGCAAAACTTAAACCAGGATTTTCTAAGTTGAATAGGGGGCATAATTTGGCCAAAATACAAGTGACAATTACGGGACTTGATCCTGTGAGGTTGCTTATTGATCTAGAAAAAGAAAAAAACAAGTTTCAAAGCTACATGCCTTTAAATAATAACAATATGTACTTGCATGCAAAACTTTAACCAGGATTTTTTAAGTCCAAAGGAGACATAACTTCACTAAATTGAACATTAGAGTTATGGAACTTAATGCTATCACCTAGTTTTATAACCCCGAAGACACATGTGAGTTTCAATTCAATATCTGCATTAGATTTGGAGATAGTAACTTGCATGCGAAACTTGAACCAGGATTTTGTAAGTCCAAAAGGGGACATAATTTGGCCAAAATACATGTCAGAATTATGGGACTTGACCGAGTGAGGTTGGTAATTGACCTAGAGAAAAGAAAAAATAAGTTTCAAAGCTATATGCCTTGAAATAATAGCTATACGTACTTGCATGCCAAACTTTAACAAAGGTGTGACGCCAATGCAGACACCGATGCCAGAGTGAGTACAATAGCTTGGACAGCTAAAAACTGTATAAAACCCAATATAAATAAAAAAGTAAAATTGTATGTATTTACTGTTTGATCTTCTTTCATCAATCTATTTTTACTATCAATCTATTGTTGCTATGATTAAAACAAAAGTTTGCACATCCCATATTTATTCAGTGCAATGGTCATTATACAAGGGCAACATCAACATCGGACTACTTTAACATCATCTCCCTTTTCAGGTCTGACTGAAAAAAGTCCCAATTGCCTCTTCTTGGAAAAGTACCAATTATCTCCCTTTTAAGTCTGACTTTGAAAAGCCCTGATTATCTCTTGTTTCTTAACCCTGACTTGGAAAGACCCTAAGAAACACTGACAATCTTGCACTAGCTTCTAAGTTGATATTGTGAACTCTCGAAATATAATGTGAACTTGCGGCACAGCCACAATATATGCTAAAACACACTAATGCTAAGAAATATATAGATGATAAAATGAAACAAGAGGGCCAAGATGGCCCTAGGTCGCTCACCTAAGAAACACTCCGTAACAGTGTAAAACATGTTTGACCTATTGATTTCATGGAAACAAATATTCTGACAATTTTCATTAAGACTGGACCAAAAAATTGGTCTCTTGCGATAAAACAAGCATTTTCTTAGATATGACCTAGTTTTTGACCCTAGATGACCCATGTTCAAACTCGACCTAGACTTTATCAAGGCAATCATTCTGACCAAAATTCATGAAGATCAACTGAAAAATACAGCCTCTATCACATACAGAAGTTTTTTCTTTGATTTGACCAAGTGACCTAGTTTTTGACCTCAGATGACCCATATTCAAATTCGACCTAGATTTCATTAAGGCAATCAACCTGACCGAATTTCATAAAAATCAATTGAAAAAAACAGTCTCTATCGCATACAATAGATTTTTCTTTAATTTGACCTAGTGACCTAGTTTTTGACCTCAGATAACCCATATTCAAAATCGGCCTAGATTTCATCAACGCAATCACACGGACCAAATTTCATGAAGATCAATTGAAAAATACATCCTCTATTGCATACACAATGTTTTTCTTCGATTTGACCTAGTGACCTAGTTTTTGACCCCAGATGACCCATTTTCTAACTCGGCCTAGATTTTATCAAGGTAATCAATCTGGCTAAATTTCATGAAGATCAGTTGAAAAATACTGCCTCTATTGCATACACAAGGTTTTTCTTCGATTTGACCTAGTGACCTAGTTTTTGACCTCAGATGACCCATATTCAAATTCAACCTAGATTTCATTAAGGCAATCAACCTGACCGAATTTCATAAAAATCAATTGAAAAAAACAGTCTCTATCGCATACACAAGATTTTTCTTTAATTTGACCTAGTGACCTAGTTTTTGACCTCAGATAACCCATATTCAAAATCGGACTAGATTTCATCAACGCAATCACAAGGACCAAATTTCATGAAGATCAGTTGAAAAATACATCCTCTATTGCATACACAATGTTTTTCTTCGATTTGACCTAGTGACCTAGTTTTTGACCCAAGATGACCCATTTTCGAACTCGGCCTAGATTTTATCAAGGTAATCAT
This sequence comes from Mercenaria mercenaria, assembly GCF_021730395.1. Classification (NCBI taxonomy): domain Eukaryota; kingdom Metazoa; phylum Mollusca; class Bivalvia; order Venerida; family Veneridae; genus Mercenaria; species Mercenaria mercenaria. Next base: position 79,701,627 of record NC_069366.1, on the reverse strand, counting down.
TCTGGCTAAATTTCATGAAGATCAGTTGAAAAATACCGCCTCTATTGCATACACAAGGTTTTTCTTTGATTTGACCTAGTGACCTAGTTTTTGACCCGAGATGACCCATTTTCGAACTTGGTCTAAATTTCATCAAGGGTATCATTCTGACCAAAATTCATGAAGATCAATTGAAAAATACAGCCTCTATCGCATACACAAGGTTTTTACGTGATATGACCTAGTGACCTAGTTTTTGACCCCAGATGACCCATTTTCGAACTTGGCCTAGATTTCATCAAGGTAATCATTCTGACAAAAATTCATGAAGATCAATTGAAAAATACCGCCTCTATCGCATATACAAGGTTTTTCTTTGATTTGACCTAGTGACCTAGTTTTTGACCCGAGATGACCCATTTTCGAACTTGGCCTAGATTTCATCAAGGCAATCATTCTGACCAAAATTCATGAAGATCAATTGAAAAATACAGCCTCTATCGCATACAAAAGGTTTTTCTTTGATTTGACCTAGTGACCTAGTTTTTGACCCGAGATGACCCATTTTCGAACTCGGCCTAGATTTCATCAAGATTATCATTCTGACCAATATTCATGAAGAAGAATTGAAAAATACAGCCTCTATCGCATACACAAGGTTTTTCTTTGATTTGACCTAGTGACCTAGTTTTTGACCCGAGATGATCAATTTTCGAACACGGCTTAGATTTCATCAAAGTTATCATTCTGACCAATATTCATGAAGATTAATTGAAAAATACAGCCTCTATCGCATACACAAGGTTTTTCTTTGATTTGACCTAGTGACCTAGTTTTTGAACCGAGATGACCCATTTTCGAACTCGGCCTAGATTTCATCAAAGTTATCATTCTGACCAATATTCATGAAGATTAAATGAAAAATACAGCCTCTACCGCATACACAAGGTTTTTCCTTGATTTGACCTAGTGACCTAGTTTTTGACCCGAGATGACCCATTTTCAAACTCGGCCTAGATTTCATCAAGGTTATCATTCTGACCAATATTCATGAAGATTAATTGAAAAATACAGCCTCTATCGCATACACAAGCTAAATGTTGACAGACGACGGACGACGGACGCCGGACATCGAGCGATCAGAAAAACTCACCTGAGCATTGCTCAGGTGAGCTAACAAGAGGGCCATGAAGGCCCTGTATCGCTCACCTGATCTATTGACCTAAAGATCATCAAGATTAACATTCTGACCAAGTTTCATTAAGATATGGTCATAAATGTGGCCTCTAAAGTGTTAACTAGCTTTTCCTTTGATTTGACCCGGTGACCTTGTTTTTGATCCCACATGACCCAGATATGAACTTGACCTAAAGATCACCAAGATTAACATTCTGACTAAGTTTAATGAAGATACAGTCATAAATGTGGCCTCTACAGTGTTAACAGGCTTTTCCTCTGATTTGACCTCGTGACCCAGTTTTTGATCCCAGATGACAAAACATCAAACCCGTCCAAGATTTTATTGAGGGTAACATTCTGACCAAGTTTCATTAAGATTGGGCCAAACTTGTGACCTCTGGACTGTTAACAAGCTTTTCCTTTGATTTGACCTAATGACCTAGTTTTTGACCCCACCTGACCCAGATTTGTATGTGACCTATAGATCATCAAGATTAACATTCTGACCAAGTTTCATTAAGACATGATCATAAATGTGGCCTCTACAGTGAAAACTAGCTTTTCCTTTGATTTGACCTGGTGACCTAGTTTTTAATCCTGCATGACCCTGATTCAAACTGGACCTTGAGATCATCAAGATTAACATTCTGACCAAGTTTCATGAAGATACAGTCATAAATGTGGCCTCTACAGTGTTAACAAGCTTTTCCTTTGATTTGACCTGGTGACTTAGTTTTGACCCAGATGACCCAATATTGAACTTGTTCAAGATTTTATTGAGGGTAACATTCTGACCATGTTTCATTAAGATTGGGTCAAAATTGTGACCTCTAGAGTGTTAACAAGCTTTTCCTTTGATTTGACCTTGTGACCTAATTTTTGACCCCAGATGATCCAATATCAAACTCGTCCAAGATTTTACTGAGGGCAACATTCTGACCAAGTTTCATTAAGATTGGGCCAAAATTGTGACCTCTAGAGTGTTAACAAGCTTTCCCTTCAATTTGACCTGGTGACCTAGTTTTTGACCCCAGATGACCCAATATCAAACTCATTCAAGATTTTATTGAGAGTAACATTCTGACCAAGTTTCATTAGGATTGTGACCTCTAGCGTGTTAACAGTCAAATTGCTGATGACAACGGACAACTGACGGACGGATGACGACGGACGACGGACACAGGGCGATCACAAGAGCTCGTCTATTCAACAGCCTTGTCAAGTGAATGAAGAAAAAAGTGGAAAAAGGGGCATAATCTTGTAAAAATGCAAAACAGGGTTATGGACCTGCACAGTGCATATCAGCTTATGACAGTGGACAAGTGTGTAAAGTTTCAATCCATTCCCATTAGTGAGTATTGAGATACCAGCTTACATACAAAACCTTAACCAAAAATTTCTAAGTAGAAAAAGGGGCATAATTTTGTAAAAATGTTAAGCAGAGTTATGGGACCTGTGCATTACATGTCAGATCATGACAGTGAACAAATATATGAAGTTTCAATCCATTCTGATTAGTGGATACTGAGATACCAGCTTACATACAAAAATTTAACCAAAAAATGCTAAGTGGAAAAAGGGGCAAAATTTTGAAAAAAAAAAAAAACAAAGTAAGAGTTATGGGACCTGCTTAGTGCATGTCAGATCATGACAGTGAACAATTGTGTGAAGTTTCAATCCATTCCTATTAGTGAATACTGAGATACCAGCTTACGTACAAAACCTTACCCAAAAATTTCTAAGTCAAACAAGAGCTGTCTCCATAGGATGACACATGCCCCCGATGGCACTTTGAATGAATAGTTATGGCCGATGTTAAAGTTTAGGACCTTTGACCTACGGAGCTGGGTCTTGCGCACGACACATCGTCTTACTGTGTCACACATTCATGCATAGTTATTTTAAAATCCATGCATGAATGACAAAGATATGGACTGGACATGCCCATCAATGCACTCTCATGAAAAATGATCTTTAACGTCTAAGTGTGACCTTGACCTTTGAGCTACGGACCTGGGTCTTGCGTGTGACACGTCCTCTTATTGTGGTACACATTCATGCCAAGATATTTGAAAATCCATCCATCGATGACAAAGATATGGACCGGACACGCCCATCAATGCACTATCCTTTAACATCTAAGTGTGACCTTGACCTTTGAGCTACGAACCTGGGTCTTGCACAGGACATGTCGTCTTACTGTGGTACACATTAATGCCAAGTTATTTGAAAATCCATCCATCGATGACAAAGATATGGACCGGACACGCCCATCAATGCACTATCCTTTAACGTCTAAGTGTGACCTTGACCTTTGAGCTACGGACCTGGGTCTTGCGCACTGCACGTCATCTTACTGTGGTACACATTCATGCCAAGTTATTTGAAAATCCATCCATCGATGACAAAGATATGGACCGGACACGAAAATTGCGGACAGACCGACAGACAGTTCAAAAACTATATGCCTCCCTTCGGGGGCACAAAAAGGGGCACAATTTTGAAAAAAAGCAATATAGAGTTATGGAACCTGTGCAATGTAAGTCAGTTTATCACAGTGAATAAGAGTGTGATTAGTGGTTACTGAGATACCAGCTTACATACAAAAACTTAACCAAATCGGGACGCTGACATGGACGCAGACACAGACACACGGGTGAGTCCAACAGCTCTACTATTCTTTGAATAGTCGAGCTAAATAATTATAATACATGTATTCTCAAAATATAATGCAAAATGATTATCAGGAAAACTTAAGATCTATTTTTAAATTTATGTACTGTTCAACATTAGAACATTTTCTAACCAATAGATGTAATATCTATTTTTTAGGTGAAACACCAAGACTTTACACGGATAACATAATTCTAAATGCTATAGTACTGAATTTTATATCCTTTCCACACCTGTAATGTAATAAAACCTATTAGCATCTGATGGACCTTCACCCTTCCATAGAATCAACATTTATTACACAAAAGCCATTTAGAAAGTATGGCTGAAATGTCTATGTCAGCAGCTCTTAAATATGAAAATATCTGTCATCTGAGGCATATACTGACACCTTTAAGAAAACACTAAAAAGGGCCTTTCGACTGATTTGACAAAATTCCAAAAATCTCCATAAACCCTTCTATAAAGAGCTACAGCAGGGCAAGAACCATTCTATACAAAGCTACAGCAGCAGGACATGAACCATTCTATAGAAAGTTACAGCAGCAGAACATGAACCATTCTATACAAAGTTACAGCAGGAAGTGAACCGTTCTATACAAAGTTACAGCAGGACATGAACCATTCTATACAAAAGCTACAGCAGGATATGAACCATTCTATACAAAGTTACAGCAGGACATGAACCATTCTATACAAAGCTACAGCAGCAGGACATGAACCATTCTATAAAAAGTTACAGCAGCAGGACATGAACCATTCTATACAATGTTACAGCTGGAAGTGAACCATTCTTCACAAAGCTACAGCAGCAGGACATGAACCATTCTATGAAAAGTTACAGCAGCAGGACATGAACCATTCTATACAAAGCTACAGCAGGACATGAACTATTCTATACAAAGCTACAGCAGGACATGAACCATTCTATACAAAGCTACAGCAGGACAAGAACCATTCTATAGAAAGCTACAGCAGCAGGACATGAACCATTCTATAGAAAGCTACAGCAGCAGGACATGAACCATTCTATACAAAGTTACAGCAGCAGGACATGAACCATTTTATACAAAGTTACAGCAGGAAGTGAACCATTCTTCACAAAGCTACAGCAAGACATGAACCATTCTATACAAAGCTACAGCAGGACATGAACCATTCTATACAAAGATGCAGTAGGAAGTGAGTCATTCTATACAAAGCTACAGCAGGACATGAACCATTCTATGAAATGATGCAGCAGGACATGAACCATTCTATACAAAGATGCAGCAGGAAGTGAACCATTCTATTCTACAGTAGGACATTAACCATTCTATATAAAGCTGCAGCAGGAAGTGAACCATTCTATACAAAGCTACAGCAGGACATGAACCATTCTATGCAATGATGCAGCAGGACATGAACCATTCTATACAAAGATGCAGCAGGAAGTGAACCATTCTATTCAAAGCTACAGTAGGACATTAACCATTCTATATAAAGCTACAGCAGGAAGTGAATCATTCTATACAAAGCTACAGTAGGACATTAACCATTCTATATAAAGCTGCAGCAGGACATTAACCATTCTAACAAAGCTACAGCAGAACATGAACCATTCTATGCAATGATGCAGCAGGAAGTGAATCATTCTATACAAAGCTACAGTAGGACATTAACCATTCTATATAAAGCTGCAGCAGGACATGAACCAGTCTATACACAGATGAAACAGGAAGTGAACAATTCTACACAAAGATGTTGCAGGACAAAGCAAATGGGTAGGTATATGCACACATTAAAATAACTAGATGCCCACGGGCAACATGTCGAGCCCGCCCGCTGTCAAAAGGACTGGGAGTTGCACATGACACTCCCTGTCTCACTGAGGCAAACATTTATGCCAAATAAAAAAGAGATTGCAAAAAGTTACAATATAAGTTATTTAAAGTAACAACAAAGGGACATAAATCTTAAAAAAAATAAAAAAAAAAATTCTAAGTCCACACAAAAATCCTCATCAGTAGAGATAGGTCAAAATTCACCTGAAAATCGGATGTAACATGCATGTTGTACTACAGAAAAGTGGTCTTGATTTTTCCCTATGACCAGTAATAAAAAAGTTATATAAGCTATTTATAGCAACAACAAAGGGAAGTAATTCTAGGATCTTGCGCATGACACTCCATCTCATGATGATGAGCAACTGTGCAAAGTTACATCAAAATCCCTCTATGCATCAAAATGAAATGCTCCAGACAAAGTCATTCTTGTATCTAACTTTTGACCTCTAAGTGTGACCTTGACCTTAGACCAAGGGACCTGGTTCTTGCGCATGACACTCCGTCTCATGGTGGTGAAAATTGGTGCCAAGCGACATCAAAATCCGTCCATGCATGAAGAAGAAATGCCCCGAACAAAGTTGTCATTCTTGTATCCTTTGACCTCTAAGTGTGACCTTGACCTTAGACCTAAGGACCTGGTTCTTGCGCATGACATTCCGTCTCATGATGGTGAACAATTGTGCCAAGTTATATCAAAATCCTTCCATGCATAAAGAAGATATGCTCCGGACAAAGTCATTTTTGAATTTGACCTTTGACCTGTAAGTGTGACCTTGACCTTTGAGATAGGAATCTGGTGTTTGCGCATGACATTCCGTCTCAGTGAGGTTAACATTCATGCCAAATATAAACAAGACTGCTCCATGCATGTCAAAGTTATGGTCCAGACAAACAAATCCGGACGGACACACAGATGCACGGACGCACGCACATACACCGAACAGCCATTTGGACAACTATGTCTTTGCATCCGCAAGCGGGCTCAACAAAAAACCTAAAAAAACTACAAAAATCTGTGACAAGACCAGGACAAAACATAAGACAGAGAACCAGCTGAGATAAAAACACACAGAACTTTGAGACTAGGAACCAGCCCACAAAAAATGTAAATATAATTCATTGGGATCAGGTGTCTGCAGAGAACTAGATGTTGTTAACTGTCTTAAATCAATTATTCTTCATACAATGTAATCCATCAATGGTTGATTGGAACAAATGTATTTAAGAACCAAATGTATACAAACTAGTGAGAACTTGCAGCTTGGCAAATTAATGTAATAATGAATTTAATACAATTTCCGAACTTCTGCCAGAAGGTGCCCTGATTATAAAAACAAGAAATACCCATGTATCATTGCTTCATTAACAAGAATGATCCGAACTTTTCTGAGAGAAGCTGCTTTATAGTTTCTTCATTCTGGTTGTTGTATGGGAGTTGTTTTTGTTGGGATTAACGTCGTATAGGTCATATGGTGACTTTCCAGCTTTGATGGTGGAAGGAAGACCCCAGGTGCCCCTCCATGCATTATTTCATCAAGAGCAGGTACCTGGGTAGAACCACCAACCTTCCGTAAGCCAGCTGGATGGCTTCCTCACATGAAGAATTCGAAGCCCCCAAGTGAGGCTCGAAACCAACATCAGTGAGGGGCAAGTGATTTGAAGTCTGCGACCATAACCACACGCCCACGGAGGCCCTGTTGTATGGGAGTAGATATTACTTATTCACTGGTTAGATATTGGTACTGCAAATCAGAAAACAAAATATATTGGAATTGTTCTTAAATTTTACCACTTTGGTAATTTACTTACAGAAACTTTTCTCAGGAAAGATGTTCCGCTATATATAAATATACACTGAAGGAAAATAATTATGAAATTATGAAAATTGAAATTTGGTATCTTGAATTCAAAGAGACAAAATTTTATTTCCCTAAAATATTGCTACAGTCTCATTTCTGTGTACATATAAACATGGTTAATACATTTTACATACATTTTGAAAATATACACTATTTCTTATTTGCAACACACAATTACTTTAACAAATTATGACAAAACTACATGGTAATTTGATTGACTGCACAAGGGTAATATAAAATTGTTTGGAACAAGTTGGAAAAGCACTTTAGAGATTATTATTTTATTTAAAGTAACATAAAGTTTATCTTTTTAGGCACAGACCTTTATTGCCCTACGGCCTTTTTTTTCAAGAACATTGTCCTTTTCCCCCAGAAATCGTAACTGAGACCTCTTTAATTCCTATTTTATCAAGTTTAACAGAATTTATTTTGGATGCAGGCCTGGTCTGTATTTTTTCACAATGAAGTATTTAAATTGCTCTAAGATAATGAAATAATCATATTTGTTGTTCAATATTAATGTCCAATATTAAAGCAGACAGTTGCCAGATGGCTCAATTCACTAGCAGGAACCAGGGAAAAAGTGCTTTTGCGGCAATCTGGTATCCTTATGGCTGTACAAATTGTAAAATATCCAAAAACTGCATTATATTAGTACTCTACTGAACTCTGGGTTTTTTTTAATTAAATATTATTTAATTTATATACAAGGAAACAGTTTTCACAGCTGCATGCCAGTGAAACATAAGAAGTTTTTAGCTGCTTTTTTTTTTAGTTTCTTTTATCATATGTTTTCAACTGACTACAAAAATAGCATAATTCTGCTTAAGTAAAACTGTTTTTCAATTAATGTCTCTGTCTTTTTTATTGTTTACTATACTGTCTTTTAAATGTTGTCATTAAGAACTGACTGTCACCGCACAAGAAAATAATATTGCAGAAAGGACATCATTATGTTAGTTCCTTGAAACAAATGCTCAGGTCCCGTGTTCACAAAACACTTTCAGTCTCAGCTGAGTTTGATAATGAAACTTTATTTGTCATTTATATCTAAATAGCATGTTTAAAACTAAATTCTAAGTTAATAACTATTTTCAAATGAACTTTCAGTATTGATGGTCAGTTTCAATTGGAATTAAGTCTTGAAGTTTTAGTAAAATTGATATTACAATTTCAAGCTCAAACTCAGTTGAGACCGAAAAATGCTTTGTGAACACGGGGCCAGAACAACGTAAAATATGCGACAGGATCATCAGAATAAAAATGAAACATTGAAGGTGCCACAAATTATTGCTGTTTCAAAAGCATGTCAATAATATCTGAAGTTGACAGTTTGGCCCAAAAGGTAAAAAGAGTTTGTTCAAAGGCCGTTTTCCTGATCCACAAAGCCAAATTTCCGCAAGCAAGCTTTATCTGTATTTTTTTACATATACATGCATACCCTCATGAATCTTTTTTCTGAATATTTCTGAAACATGTCTAAGCATTTCTGTGCACAATTTTCAGCAGTCTGAATTTTCTGAGCAGAGAGTTTATGCTCAGAACATTTCTAAATTTTTCTGAAATGTATCTGGAAGATTCAGTAATGAATTCAGATAGTTTCAGATGAATTTTTCTGAACTTTTACTGAAATGTTTCTGAAAGATTCAGAAATTAATTCAGATTGTTTCAGAATACCTGTATGTTTTTTTCTGAAATTTTTACTGAAATGTTCCTGAAAGATTCTAAAGTAAATTCAGAATATTTCAGATGACAGTTTTTTTTTGTAAACTGCTACTGAAATGTATATTAGAAATTAGTTAAAATGTTTCAGGTTATGAACTTTTCTGAATTTCAGAAATATCTTTCTAAACAAAAGAATATGCAAAAATAATTTTTCACAACGTCAACACATTTTAAAACAGGTGAAATAAATCTAACACAGATTTACATGGTAAAATATATTTTAACATGGAGGGCAATCATTAATATATGGTGGCTGCCACATTTTTGTTATGAACATAATGATAAGTGCATTAAGGATAAATATGACCCTTTTGAAGACAGGATTTTGCTGATTAATTGTAACATCGCTGAAGTCTATGTATGAGAAAAAAGATGTGTTGTGCTTGAAAATTTCTTAACCTTTAGTTGCTGGCAGCAAGTGATTTTGCCTTTGTGACCAGTGCTGACCAAGATCAGCCTGCATATCTGTGCTGGCTGATCATGGTCTGCACTGTTCGCTATTCAGTCTGTAAATTTTCAGTGAACATCCCTTCAAATAGTTAATGGTTACAAATTTTATGAACATTGGCTCTGGTGATCTCAACTGAAACAAGTACTACAACTGTACTCAATAAGTACTATCAGCATGTGAATTTTGAAGGTCCTGGTTGCAGTGGTTCGCGAGTAAAGTGCCTTCATGCAAAAAGTTAACGTTGTGACGAACGAACGAACTAACGAACGGACGGTCAGTTGAAAACTAATATGCCTCCCTTTGGGGGCATAAAAAACTGACCCGACATGTAAAACAAACAAATTGTCTTTTTCTCATGTTTTTCAATGGTTGTGGCAGTTTTTTTTACATTCTATATTTGATAGTTTTCACTCTAAAAGTATCAGCTATTTTCCACTCTAATATTTCAATAAGTCACAGAAAAATATGTAATAAATGTGTAAATCTTTACTATCACTAAAGCATATGATAATTATATGAGCCGCGCCATGAGAAAACCAACATAGTGGCTTTGCGACCAGCATGGATCCAGACCAGCCTGCACATCCGCGCAGTCTGGTCAGGATCCATGCTGTTCGCTAACGGTTTCTCTAATTGCAATAGGCTTTGAAAACGAACAGCATGGATCCTGACCAGACTGCATGGATGCGCAGGCTGGTCTGGATTCCTGCTGGTCGCAAAGCCACTATGTTGGTTTTCTTATGGGCGGCTCATATTTACATGGAAACAATGTTCACAGCAGAAAATCATTATCATCATAGTAATAAACAGTGACACCATTGTTACAGGAAATCTTGCGCTGAATTTGGCCTGCAAGTCACTGACAGTAGGGAAAACATAGATAACAATATTTTCTAGACATTAACCTTCTCTTTATTTCCTATACAAATCATTTTCTCCTGGTAAATATATTGCATTATCACATAAAATACACATTTCTTCTGCTACCAAACTGCAATATGTCAGCCGTAATTATATATATTTAACGAAGAGCAGAATACCTACTTGCTCCAACATGCTAATTCTTTTCGACAACTCGTTTCTTCTATTGTAGATTAGGAAATATTGGCGATGATCTCATTTTCACTAAAATTCGCCTAAAGTGTCAGAAGTTGTTAAGTACCTCCTGATGTCAATGAAATTATCCTTTTTTGCACTGAGTTTACAAAATTTGGATTCGGCAATTTCCGTGTGATTATGTATCCTCTGTGTGCAATTTTAGCATCCTTCGGGCATGACAGAAAACTATTTTACATAACAACCGGAGAATGCCTAAAGCCCACATGGATAAAACAAAATGAAAATGAATTGAAATTGACAATTGTCATTACAGGTCCATTACTTTAACCCTTACCCTGCTAAAATACTAAAATGGACTGGTGCATTATTCAATTTTGACAATACCATTTATTATTCAAAGGGGTGTTCACAGAAAATTTACTCACTGCATAGCAAACAGTGCAGACCATGATCAGCCTGCACACTGATCTTTGTCTGCACTGGTTGCAAAGGCAGAATAACTTGCGGCCAGCAGGCTTACTAACTATGATATGCCAGAATTTTTAAAAGTATCAATAAAGGTTTTTAGAACTGACATGAAATTCTTAAAGTGATGCACAAAAAAGAAACATACTGTAATTTCAACATTTTTTTTTCTTTTTCCTTGAACATTTAAGGATTTTTAAGTTCTTTATTTGAAACCATCTAGTTCACTGACTATGCAAGCTATAATGGATAGAAAGATCTACTGACAACTTACAAGTACTCGATATGACCTTTTTTCAAATGGAGAAGGATATGTCAGAATAAAAAATAAAGATAAATAGACAATTACTGCGAAAATATATAACTTCAGTGTTTTAAAGAACATTTTTGCAAAACAAATTTATCTTTCAAGAGATATCTCTTCTTCAGAAGGAACTAGTCCATACCAGATGATCTCCCCTTGTCATACCACCAGATACCGCCAGATGGTCAGCATATGTGAGCTCAATTATTGGCACTAGAGATTTCAAGAGTGTTTTTGTTCTCTCAATAGCTACAGTTACAAATGATCTGACTTGCAATTTATCTAACAAATTAATTGGTTCACCAAAATAATGCAAAATTCTCAAATATGACTTGATCTTTAAACAAATGTGTTGACCTGTTCCTGGTCCTAATCCAATGTAATCCTTAATAAAGGCGACAAGGAAAATAATATGAGCAAATATAGAACTTGATAATTGTAATCTAAATAAGACAACACTTGGAACATAATCAAAGTACTTGAAATACTGGTTAACAAGAACGTTTTGCAGAAATATGCAGCCTCATTGTAATAAATCCTCTAACACTGGAATGAAATGAGATTGTTGTAGAGAGAGATTGTTGTAGAGAGGCTGTTGCACTACAGAGGTTAATTTAAACTAAGTAATCTGTCTTGTTGGGAAAAAAATCTTCCCTTGGAAAGAAGTATTTCTCCTTAAAATCTGGCTGGAATAAAAGGTCACCATAACCAAGTCTTTGATTACACATTTAGCAATGTCACTAATAAGTGACAAATGCCTCCTAAGTACCTTGCCTCTGACTCCGCCAGAGACCTTTAACTTGGAGATACAACTCTGTCATGTAAAAATTTATGAATCTGTATCCTCGAAAAAAAGAAAATTTGACAGAAACTAAAAAATCTTATTCCCATGAAATTACAAATTTAAATTGTTCTGAGGACCTCACATATTACGCAAAACTACCAAAATTTTAAGGAAAGAAAAAATTGTTACAATATTTTCATTTTATACTTAGAATATTAAATATCAAGTCAACTTACTTTAGTATTTTAAAAACATTGCTGCCTATTATTTTTACTGAAATTGAGAAACATGCACTTTTAAAAGAACGACTACATCAGTTTGAAATAACCTACATAAATCTCTTTCAAAGATAGTTTTGTGTCCCAAAAATTTAAAAAAACATTAGTACAATAATAACACTTATAAAAGGTACAGACAAAAATTTGCAAAAAAATAATAAAATAACACTTGAGACTTCACTAGAAAGAGGTGGAGGCATAATTAAGGCTTAAGCCTGATATTTACAAAAATCTCAACACATATCTTTAACATTTGTAATTAATCAGTCAAATCTGCCTTTGTATTACAAGCATATGGTCATAGTTAAAACAAATATTTTAAATGCTCTTTTCTCCCAAGTAATATTGTAAAAGCCTGCTGGGATAATTGAAATGTCAATTCCTCTGTGTTGCACAGTGCCAAGTTAAGTATCAACAAAGTTGGGTGTGTGTTTTGCAGAAACATTTCCTGAACATGAGGACCAGGATGGCCTTAGATCACTCACCTGAGTCAGGTACCATGTGGCAACCATGTATTTCTTAAAAATAATCTACATGGACTTAACATTTGGTAGAGGGTCAAACAAGGAACTATTGTGTGAAATCATTTGGAAATATAAACAAAAAAACAAAAAAAAAACAAAAAACATGTTTTTGGGGGTTTTCTTATAAATCCTGTGAACTGGACAACTTGACTGAATAATCAAAGAAACATTTCTGCGCAATTTCTTTGAAGAGGACAAAATTTTCAAAGTTTTCCATATGGCTATATAGCTATTAAACACATCAAGCTTAATCACATACCCAGGCAGCCATGTTTGGGACAAACGGTGACATCATTGTGTGACATTATAATAGTGACTGTGTTATAACAAAGATTAGATGCCAGTCCAAAAACTCTTGCATTTGATAGGTTTATTTTGAGTTCAGTCTTGAAACTGACCAATAGCATTTAGGCAGCAGTTGTAGACTGGTCTTTAAACTCAAGTTTTATTACCTCAATGTCTGATCAGTCTTACCAATAATCTCAACAGCAATCTTAAAAACATCAAACTCCATAATCAAGAAAATATCTCAGAAAAAACGTGCATGTCCGCCCTTATAATGAATTAAAGTGGCAATCTGCAATAGTGTTGTACGTCTTCTGGTTTCTGAAAGCAGACGCACATTTTCTATTTTTAACAGCAGCATACCGACCAATAAAAATCTAAGAAATTTTCATGAAATGAGTACAACAGATGTAATTAACAAATACAGTCATCAAACCAACTGATCTGGTACGACTGATCGTTTCATACTCTGTGCATGTAAAAGCAGGTTTAATCAACACTAATTACTCATTATGCCATTGCCAGAATCACAAAACTTTTTATTTCGTAAGGAAAAAAACAACCAGAAGCGGTAGAATTCGTTACAGGCTCAACAACATACCAGACTCTCAATAGACACATGTTTGTACAATATTTCCCATCTGGTGCGGAGTGTTTTACCAATTAAATGTGTTGTATTGCAATCAGCAAGATTCAAATGAAATGTATCACAACATATACAGGCGTTCTCAGGTCACGGAAGCGATATTGCAGATTTTAGGAAGACTGACTGGCGCCATCGTCGATTGAAGAAACAAATGTGGATCTGCAGAAATCATACAGCGATGGGGAGGTACTTGGTGAATGGAAAACACATGTTAGTATTTTGATAGGAGTAGCGATGTAACTATTTAGCAAATGGCTAAAGACAGCGAAAACAGATGTAGAAATATGCGAGTGCAGAAGTTTTGGATATCTGTCTTGATAGGAAATTCTTAACCACTAGTGCTGGAATGAAAATGGCTTTTTATTCTCCTGTAAAAAAAAATGGTTACATAATAATATGATTTAATAACGAATGTTTTTCTGTCATAATTTAATAAAGGAGTGGGACTTCCTAGTTACATGGGGAAAGAGAAATATTTGGCTATGGTGACTGTTTCATGATTCTAATACAAGTTAACCCTTAGCCTGCTGCAGGCGAATTTAACGGCCTTTGCAAACAGCTTGGAACCAGATCAGACGCCGATTAGGTTCCAAGCTGTTTGCTACACTGACAATATTTCTTCCAATTTTGGAGCAAATTGAATGAACTTTACAATTTTAGCAGACGACATTTCCAGCAGACGACAATTTATCTAGCATTCTAATACAAGTTAAACATGCTAAAAGCACACATAAAATACATAGTATAATCATGCTTCAATATTTGCCTTGCTGGCCATTATGGTGTATAGACAGATTCTAGAGGAAATACCAATTTTTGTACACTTAACATTTGATAAACATATTAACTTGTCATTGCTATTATTACTTTAAAACAGTATAATTATATTGGCCTTTAAATAGTATGTATATCTAGGACTTGTTCATATTGACTCCATACATAAATTTAATGTTCACCGTTTGTGCCATTCACAAGTCAACATATATTAACACTACCTCTTGGAGAAAAAATTGTAAAAAAAAATTGTTTCTGATATCATGTAATAAAACACTAACTGAATGGCTTGCCAGTTGATAGTCAAAACTATTATTCCTTGGTTCTCCTGATCTCAGGCAATATTTCTGACTATTAACCAGCAAGGCATTCAATAAGTGCATAATTTAAGTCAGTTGTTTAAAGGGAATGCTCCAAAGTCATTCAAAGATATTTTAGCTAAAGTGATCCCTTAATGTGGTCAAGTGCCAACGTTTGAAGAAATTTAACAGATGATTTTATAAGAATGCTACAGACCAAGTTTGATAAAGATTCATCAAGCTCTTCATGAGAAGAATTCACTTAATTATTTTCCTATTTAGCTGTAACAGCCCCTAAGAGACACCAAGTGTCCCAATTTGAATATATTATTATCCTGCAGAGGATCTTGCAATGTTGCTACAAACAAAGTTTGATGGAGATCAATAAAAGAGTTCATGAAAAGAAGTTGTTTAAAAGTTGCTTCTATTTTTAGCTCTTTTAGCCCTAAAAGGGAATAAGTGCCCCCAGTTGAACAAATTTGAGAGAGAACCTTATAGTGATTTTATAGATCAAGTTTGATGAATCTAGCAAGTGGTTCATGAGAAGAAGTCAATACAGTGTTGTTTTTTTTTCTATTTATAGCTGTAGTGGCCCCTAAATGGGCCAAGTGCTCCCATTTGAAAAACAAAATGGGAGATTTTACTATGATGCTATTGTTCAAGTTTGATGAAGATCCATGAAATGGTTCATGAGAAAAGGTTGTTTTAAGATTTTTCTCATAAATTTTTTACCCTAGCAGCCCATAAAA
Source organism: Mercenaria mercenaria (assembly GCF_021730395.1). Taxonomy (NCBI): domain Eukaryota; kingdom Metazoa; phylum Mollusca; class Bivalvia; order Venerida; family Veneridae; genus Mercenaria; species Mercenaria mercenaria. The sequence continues at coordinate 79,685,768 of NC_069366.1, read as the reverse complement.
GGGGACAAGTACTCTCATTCAAACAAATCTTAGAAGGACCTTATAATGATGCAACAGACCAGGTTTGGTGAAGTTGCATTAAGCCATTCATGAAAAGAAGTTGTATAAAGGTTTTTCTATCTTAAGCTCTTGTGGCTCTTATGAGATGTCCTTATAATGATGCTACAAGTTTGATGAAGATTCAAGTGGTTCATGGGGAGATTATCTTTTTTTTAATTAGCTCTATATAATCTAAATGGCCTCTAAATGGAGCCAAGCCCCGCTCCCCACTTCCACTTGAAAAAAAAAATGATGCTATAGACCAATTTTGATAAATATTTATTAAGTGGTTCATGAGAAGATGTAATTAAAGGTTCTTCTATTTTCAGCTCTAGTGGCCCTTAAATGGAGCAAAGCATCCACATTGGAACAAATTTTGGAGATGACCTTACAATGATTTACAGACCAAATTTGATGAAGATTCATCAAACAGTTCTTGAGAAGAAGTTGTTTTGTGGGTGAGGGATGATGACTGACAGAAAATAGACACCACACAATCCACTTTTACTACCTTCACTTCAGGTTAGCTAACAATTCATATATTTCAGGTAGCAGAAACAAGTATAATTGGTGAAGAAATTTATTCAACAGTACAGTGTAATCATTATTTTCGGCACAGCTGTGCAACTGCAACGAACAAATGAAATAGAATAAAACATTATTTCAATACAATGGTTTAAGCCTTGAAAAACGTATGGTTCTAATACCATTGGTATAAATTATGCAGTTATTGACACCACAGGTGAAAATATCTTTTATAATTATATAAGAAAATATACAAGCATAATAAAGCCTGTATTCTGCACCTGTATACAGATCAAAATTTACTGTAATGAAATATTGCGCAGTGCAATTCAACAATGCCGGGAAGATAACGGAGAGAATGTGACTTCTTTTTTTTCATTCTATACTCATTTTTTTTTCTACGCAGTATTTCATATTTTTATAACATGGCCGTCCATTGTAATGTCCATATTGGATACTGAATGGTGCAATAATTTTGATTCTTTTTTGAATGTTAGTGAAATAATAAAAGCTGTTGACCGATAAATGTACCCCAATGAACATCACCTGAGAAGAGCAATAAATGCCTGATGTAATGTTTTTGTATAGACATTAGAAAGATGAAAGTGTCTATCTGATTGCTTTCTTTTTTTTACCAAGATAAGTAAGTGCAGAATAAAACGATTATGTAACACTGTCCTTTGAATACAGGAAATATTTCAACTTGTACCCATCTGAATATATCACCACAGTCTGCAGAATAATCTCAATAACCTAAATTATGGCATGACAGACACATTCAGCTGTACTTGTAAAAGCAATATAGTTTAAAAGATTTAAACAAGTACACCAACGTTATGGCCTGGACAAGCTCTAAAAAGACCTTTGGCCCCTTAAGTGTGACCTTAGAGATAGGAACCTGTGGTTTGCACATGTCACTCTGACTCATTGAAGTAAACATTCATGTCAAATATAAGCAAGATTGCTCCATGCATGTCAAAGTAATGGCCCAGACAAGCTTTAAAATGACCTTTGACCCTTTAAGTGTGACTTTGACCTTTGAGACATGAACCTGGGGTTTGTGCATGACACTCCATCTTATTAAGGAAAACATTCATGCCAAATATAAACAAGATTGCTCTAATTGCATGTCAAAGTTATGGCCCGGACAAGATCTGAAATGACCTTTGACCCCTTAAAGTGTCACCTTGACCTTTGAGCTAGGAACCTGGGATTTGAACCTGACACTTGGTCTCACTGAGGTAAATATTCATGCCAAATATGAACAAGATTGCTCCATGCATGTCGTAGTCACCGTCTGGACAAAAAAAAATCCGGACGCCCGCAATAACGTACTAACTAACGCATATACACCGAACAGCCATTTGGACGACTTTGTCTTCCATCTGCAAGGGGGTTCGGCAACAAATGAGTATATACAATTTGACTCAACATTCTGCAATTTTCTAAATAACATTTTGGCAACAAGGACCTCTGCCTAACAGGGCATAATATGCCCCTGTCCAAACAAAATAGGAAAGGGCAGTAAAACTTTACATAAATACAACAAATACTTTGAAGGTATGGAGAGGTGGTACAGAGTGTACAGTGGATGATGGATTTCTAAAATACTGTATCAACAATCTAAACAGGCAGTAACAACAAACATGAAACATAAATGGGCCTAAGTTGCTCACCTGAAGAGGACCTTGACCACTTGACCTTGCTTCTGACCAGTTTGGTGAAATTCCTTTAAAAATTTCATTAAAATGAAAGTTATTTCAAGGGTTTTCCTATATTTTACTGATATGGATCATTGGTTACTATTAGAACAAACTTCAAGATAAGAAGCTACTTAACTATTCTTTCTATTATTACATACTCGTTTTTAATTCCCCGTTAAGTTACACTGGTACCGGAAACGTCAATATTTTTCCAAACACTGACGCCTGAATTTCATATCAGGTGCGTGACGTAATTCAGTATGTGTTGTTGCACTATTTCTTTCTATTAAGTCAAGTATTGTCGATCCTATTCAGGCTATTGAACATATTTATGATATTTACATAATATTTATACATGCAGATGCGTATGTAATAAAAAGGTTATTATCTTTGCATCGGGAAATATGCACTCGTTCTTCAGCGGAAGAATATTGCGCTCCTAAAGTCGCGCAATACTTCCACTGAAGAACTTCTGCATATTTCCCGATACAAAGCTAATAACCTATAATTATTAGATCTTGTGTGTACCCTAAAGGGGACCTAGCGAACCATTTGAACAAAATTTGGAAGAGGACCTTACAACGCCACAACAGACCAAGTTTGAGGAAGATCCATCACGTGATTCAGGAGGTTTTTCTATTTTTAGCTCTAGTAGCCCCTAAAGGAGCCAAGTGCCCCCATTTGAACAATTTTGGAACAGGACTTTACAAATAGTCAGAGTTTCATGAGAAGATGTCATTTAATTTTTTGTTTAATTTTTTAACATTTTTAACTCTAAAAGAGCCAAACACCCCCCACTTAAAATTATATGGAGAGGACCTTACAGTAGTGCTACAAACCAAATTTGATGAAGATTCATGAAGCGGGATATCAGAAGAAGTAATTTAAAGTTATTTTTATTTTCAGCTCTAGCACTACACACCAAGTTTCATGAAGATCCATCCAATGGTTCATATTAAGAAGTTGTTTCAAGGTATTTCTATTTTTAGCTATCGTGGTCCCTAAAAGGTGGCAAGTGCCCCCATTTGAACAAACTTGGTAGAGGACCTTATAATGATGATCCAGACCAAGTTTGAGGAAGACCCATCAAGAAGTTCATGAGTAGAAATTGGTTAAAGGTATTTCTATTTTAGCCCTAGCAGCCTCTAAAAGGGGTCTTTTAGGGGTAAAATGTCATACAATTGAACAACTAGAACTGTCACAGGAGTGACTCATACCCCCACCATACGGTCTTGTCACAGAAGAATGGCAACCATAAGGAATCTTAATAATACTTTGGAGTACTTCATCCTGGGCTTCCACATATAAGTAATACTAGTATAATACTAGTATAGTAATACTAGTAAATATATTAAATCTCTAATATTAGAGATACACTAAAAGTGAATACAAAAAAGTGTCTTACCGACCCATGTTACCACGGAAAAATGCTTTTACTTTTTACATAGGACTTATAATAAAAAAGTTAAAAAAATACCTAAAATATTGAAAATCTAAAAATAGGATTTCTAAAAATAGACTAATTCCTCTGGAATTTAAGGGGAAGAAACTCAGTACAAAGGTTAAAAAAAGGTTACTTCCCTTTGGCTTACATCAAAATTAACCTTAAATTCTAGGTAAAAGGGGACACAATTCAAGAAAAATAGTGTCAGAGTTATGTACCTTGTGTCACATGATGTGGGTGATGAGGTGGAACATCTATTTTAAGTCTGAATCAAATCCATTCAGTAGTAATTGAGATACAGTGAAAATACATCAAAATTAACCTTAAATTCTAAGGAAAAAGGGGCATTATTCATGATAAATTGGTGTCAGAGTTATGCACCTTGTGTCACATTATGTGGGTGATGAGGTGGAACATGTATTTTAAGTTTGAATCAAATCCATTTTGTAATAATTGAGATATAGTGAAAATACATCAAAATCAACCTTAAATTTAAAGTAAAAGGGGACATAATTCATAAAAAATTTATGTCAGAGTTAAGCGCCTTATGTCACATCATATGGGTGATGAGGTGGAACAACTATTTTAAGTTTGAATCAAATCCATTTAGTAATAACTGAGATATAGTGAAAATACAACAAAATTAACCTTAAATTCTAAGTAAAAGGGGACATAATTCATGAAAACTTGGTGTCAGAGTTATGCACCTTGTGTCACATGATGTGGGTACATGATGTGGGTGATGAGGTGGAACATCTATTTTAAGTTTGAATCAAATCCATTCAGTAGTAACTGAGATAAAGTGAAAATACATCAAAATCAACCTTAAATTCTAAGTAAAAAGGGGCATAATTCATAAAAAACAAGAGCACCGCCTTGCGGGTGCTGACGCTCATCTGATTTTTTTTGTATAATAGAAATATTGTCCTACCCATGATTTTCTAAGTCTAAAAAGGGCCATCATTCTTGCAAAAAGCAGGATAGAGTTATGTTTCTTGATGTACAGTGTCCACTTATGATGGTGAAAAACTGTTGCAAGTATTAAAGCAATAGCTTTGATAGTTTATGAGAAAAGTTGACTTAAACATAATATTCAACCAAGAAAATGATTTTTCTAAGTCCAAAAGGGGCAATAATTATTGCAAAAAGCAGGATGGAGTTATGTTGCTTGCTTTACAGGGTCAGCTTATGATGGTGAACAACAGTTGCAAGTTTTAAAGCAATAGCTTTGATGGTTCAAGAGAAAAAGTTGACCTAAACATAAAACTTAACCAAGAAATCTGATATTTTCTAAGTCCAAAAGGGGCCATCATTCTTGCAAAAAGCAGGATGGAGTTATGTTTCTTGCTGTACAGGGTCCACTTATGATGGTGAAAAACTGTTGCAAGTTTTAAAGCAATAGCTTTGATAGTTTAGGATAAAAGTTGACCTAAACATAAAATTTAACCAAGAAAACTGATTTTCTAAGTCCAAAAGGGGCAATAATTCTTGCAAAAAGCAAGATGGAGTTATGTTTCTTGATGTACAGGGTCTGCTTATGATGGTGAACAAGTATTCCAAGTTTCAAAGCAATAGCTTTGATAGTTTAGGAGAAAAGTTGACCTAAACATAAAACTTAACCAAGAAATCTGATATTTTCTAAGTACAAAAGGGGCCATAAATCTTGCAAAATGCAAGATGGAGTTATGTGTCTTGCTATACAGGGTCAGCTTATGATGGTGAACAAGTATTCCAAGTTTCAAAGCAATAGCTTTGATAGTTTAGGAGAAAAGCTGACCTAAACATAAAACTTAACCAAGCAACGCCGACGCAGACGCCGACGCCGACGCCGACGCCGACAACCGCTCAAGTGATGACAATAACTCATCATTTTTTTTCAAAAAATCAGATGAGCTAAAAATGGTGTCAGAGTTATGCACCTTACGTCACATGATGTGGGTGATGAGGTGGAACATCTATTTTAAGTTTGAATCAAATCCATTTAGTAATAACTGAGATATTGTGAAAATACAACAAAATTAACCTTAAATTCTAAGTAAAAGGGGACATAATTCATGAAAACTTGGTGTCAAGAGTTATGCACCTTGTGTCACATGATGTGGGTGATAAGGTGGAACATGTATTTTAAGTCTGAATCAAATCCATTTGGTAATAACTGAGATAATAAATTTCGGGACGGGACGGGACGGGACGCGACGCGACAAAACTGACTCCTATATACCCCCCTCAAACATGTTTGGTGGGGGTATAAAAATGATTGAGGACCTTATAATGATGCTACAAATCAAGTTTGATGAAGATCCATCAAGTGGTTCATGAGAAAAAATTGTTTAAAGGTATTTCTATTTTTGGCTTTAGTGGCCCCTAAAAGGGGGCCAAGTGCCTTCTTCTGAATAAAATTTGGAGAGGATCTTATAATGATGCTACAAACCAAGTTTGACAAAGATCCATCAAGCTATTCATGAGAAGAATTTTTTTAAAGGTATTTCTATTTTTATTTCTATTTGCCCCTTTATCGGGCCAAGAGTTTCCACATACATGTGATAAGTCTCGAATCCCAAAACTGGAGGTTTGCCATTTTTCAGCTGGAGTTGGGGTCTCAAAACTGGAGGTTTTTTATCGACATAAATTAAACGCGCGGACACATAACTTAGAGGCAAAATCCAACATTTTTGGTATTTATGGTTTTATCTCTAGTGGCCTATAAAAGGGGCCAATTGGCCCTATTTAAAGAAATTAATGAGAAGACCTTATAATGATGCTACACTGACCAAGTCTGGTGAAGATTCATCCTGTGGTTCATGTGAAGAAGTGGATTAAAGATATTTTTTAGCCCTTATTTAGGTGTGTATGGGAACAAAGAGCTTTGGGTATCCCTGATACTACGGTCAGTGATTCACTGACCCTCAAATCAATCAGAATCCTCCTCCAGTGGTGCCAAGTCATATTGTAAAATTTGAATACTGTAGCTAATATAGTTTGTGACTTAAAAGTTGAACTTGGAACTGGAAACAATGGAAAAAATTGCCAGAAAATAATTTGTGTCCATGTGACCTTGACCTTTGAGCCAATGACACCAAAGTAAATAGTGATCTTCCTCTAGTTGTACTTAGTCTTTGTGTTAAGTTTGAAAGCCATAGACATTACACTTTACAACATAGTATCTGTAAACTAAGTCCAGTTTCCAGGTCAATGTGACCTTTATCTTTGATTTATTGACCCAAAAAACAATAGGGATCCTCCACAATATCAACCATATTTAGAACTTCACATTCCTAAAGCACTAACATGTTAAGCCTATGGTTAAATGCTTATCAGTTTATAAAAAGACTTACTGGATATGTATATAATGTTATACACATACTGTAATGGCAGTCTTTCTAAAACATATCTGTAACTATAATACCAGTAAATCTTATATGAGAAGTACTTTCTATGAGGTTACAATAGATGTACAGAAGAAAGGTATGTTAAACATGTCAGGTGTTCCTAACGAGTTAAGCACATGTGAATGATGAAGTCTGCAGATGCTGAAACAAAATAATGGCGCCCTAACGTTTCACTCAAAATTCTGATTGACTTTTCACACATCTACTTATATACTGGTGAAGTGCTTAAAAAGTTTTGATTCTTTCCCGTGTTGTTTTGTTACCATTGTTGGTTGGCTGTTTAAGTTTATAGAGGATATTTGTTCACAAATGAACACCAAATGCAATATTTTCATGAGCGAAAAAACCACAAGTGAAAATGTAAGATACGGAGTTCATGAGTGAAAGATATTTTGATCTTACATGTAAAACAAACTAATTTTCTGTTTATTTCATGTTTTGACTAAATTTACCCATTTTACAGTTTCTTACCAGTGATAAATATATTTGATATTTTTCAAAGTGAAAATACCAGATATATTTCACTCTAATATTACTATAATTCATTGAAAAACATGTCATAAATTTCAGTTTTACACTGGCAGTGAGTTATAGGATTCTACATCAGCATAGTCAACTGTTTAATTAAGCAGCCAGTCAGTTAACTTCCTAAATTGACCTTTTGTTCTTATTTCAACCTCTTTTAAGCAGCCACCTGCATAAAGCAGCCAGGCTGTATTGCTCCCTTGACTGGCTCATTAATAAAGGTTTGTCTACAATTTTACTTTGATGAAATTAATCTAGCATTTGGTACTTGCTTTAACAAAGTTCTTGAGCACCAAACATCATGACATACAAAGTTGGTTCGGAACCAAAATTCTGGCACTCTTACACGTTTTTTACAGGAAGAATAGACTGTTACTTCATAACTTGTATTTCTGTCACTATAAATCTTGTAATATCAGCAAACATGATCATAAAAAATGTGTTTTCCATCATCGCGCCAGTAGCAGGCATAACTAAAAATTTCATTTAGTTATTAATTATGAAGTGACATATTTCACCACTTACTGATAAATGCTGCTGATTTAAAAGGAACAAAACTGCTATAAATCCTTTTTTATATTTTTTTTTGACATTTATCGGTTATCAAAATTCTTTGTATTTGTTAAATAATGAGGCGTCACACCATCAAATTTTGTTCACATGATTCATTATCATATGGAAAACTACAGACCCAGTATAAATGAAGGACGTCTAAGTGTGGCCATTTGGTTATAGATACTTAAACTTTTGAGTCGTTTGCCATTTTAATAGCACTGCATATTTGAGCCTTCCCATGCGGTAGAATTCTTTAATGTGAGAAATCCATCCTACTTTCTGTAATACTATTTCCATGTTAATTTGATGAAGTGGAAATTTCTACCATTTCCACAAAGCGGACAATTTCATACCTGTACCTTCACTGATGTCTGTACTGGTTTCTCACACTTGAAGTCTAATGTATTATCTCCAGTAATTCTATTAACTGATCAGGTATGGACAGTTATTCAACAATTCAAGTATCTTTGATGTTGTGCTAAAATTTTAATTAGCACATTTATAAATACATTCAAAAACTTTTCCCCATGCAAAGTATCTGCTTTTGGGTGTTTCGTAAACATTTTTTGACTAAAAAACTTACACAGCATAAGTAGATAATTTTAAAGATTCTCAAAGTATATAACTTACTTTTCAATACTATGTAGAGAATTTAAGATTTTTTGGGGGAAAAATGGTGTCAGAAACCTTGAAAAAATCAGCATTTAAAATCGCTATAAAAATGTTTTTTCTCTTTGGGAAACCGCTTCAATCCTGTTTATGATGAATTACATACAAACCAAATGTTTCAAATTTAAAATCATAAGATTATAACAAACCGAAATAACCCATACCATAAAACTGTTAATGTAATAAGAAACAACGAAATACAAAAATGTAGACAGTCAGTGTGAAAAAGATTTGAGAATGGCGCCAGTGAGCTTCGTGTGCACCTGGTTACGCAATCTCCACACACGTGTGTTTCAAATCATCACCACCTGACAAAACATACAGCTTCCATACCTACCGATCATTATTCTTCAACTATTTACGCCATGTTTACAATCATTATTATTACTGCGTTCACAAATTGAAAGATTAGCGTAAAAGAAAATCGTAACTTGTAGAAAAATCGGGCAAACATTTATCCAATTATTTCTTCCATACTTCCTGATACCAACATAATGGGAGCCTATTGAAATGGCATAAAGTTGCACAGGGAAAAAGTTCACATAGAAGGCGTCAGTTACCATCTTTAGCGCAATCTGCCTGTCATTCCAACGAAGAATAGAAAACTAAAAAAGTGACATTCATTATTATGTTGGCAGCTGCAGAAGGAAAATGACTGCCACAAAAAAAAAATGAAATATAATTTTTTACACTATCTTATACATAATTTATTTCGTCATGTTCTATATCAACCTTCTCCTTGGTTTATCGTACCTTTCACTGTCGTAAAATCAGATATTTTTGCTGAGCCAAAATTTCATGAATCAGGAATGTTAGTATTGATTTCATTCACAAGGATAACTAAAAGAATCATAAAATCATCTGAAAATATTGATTCCTTTCTAGCTGGTTTCTGTGGTACTTTTCCTAACATAATGATATAATGCACATTTATAGGCAATTGTACCCACTTATTATCTGAAATGACTCCTGCACAATCTAGTACCATAAGTTATTAAATCGGTCAAAGTCTAAGTTACTTGGTGATTATGTTTTTGAGGAAATATTAATTTCTACTAAGTGACTAACATCGTTTCTACATGATATCTGAACGAAAAAACAAAACCAACACCTCTGATTACTATTTGTTATAACACTGTAATATCTACTAAAGTTCCCAAGAAATAGCAATTTTAGACAAACCTTAGCAAATATGATTTCATAAGGTGTTATAACACTGTAATATCTACTAAAGTTCCCAAGAAATAGCAATTTTAGACAAACCTTAGCAAATATGATTTCATAAGGTGTTATATGCCACGTCACTTTAAATTATTTTACTGTATCCATGTGGTCATTTATCAAAGTAAGAGAAACTTTAGCCAAGTCATCTATAGAATATCACAGTCTAGTGAAGATAATTGCAATATACATGAAAAAGGGAATGCACTGGCTACATTCTCTTCATTTGAATAACAAAATTAAATCCATCCAGTCTTGGAGCTGGTATATATAAATAAGTAGCTAGATGTAAGCTCTGACAGACAGACAGACAGACAGACAGATTAACACAGGCAAGAAGGCAATCTAAGTAATCCTGGCGGCATTGAATGATTTACATATAATAAATTATGTGACTCTCATGAATTGCTGGCCCCAGTTTCACGAAAAAACTTAAGTAAGTACTTAGTTAAGTCTGTTATTTTAAAATCTTGCTATTGCTTAAGCTATTGTTGTTTAATGTTGATTTTTTCTTTACTGATGTATTTATAGCTAAATTAAACTTTGGTTAATAGTATTTGTCTGCAGTACTTATTTAAGTCACGCAAATACGAAATTTCTATTTAAGCACGAGATAACGAACTTAAGTATATGCTTAAGTATATTTCTTCCTTTTATACTTCATTTTCTATAAAATTCAGAATTCTTGTGTTTTGATCTATGAAATAGTCATGTTGATGTCAATATTTTCTATGATTAACTGTTTCAAGCAATGGAGTAAATAGTTACTGTGTTTAGGTATATAATAAACAACCGCAATGATGACGTGATTATAAGCACTCCTAATAAGCCTTTATTGGCACTCAGGCAATTAATGCCCTTGTACTAGGAATAGTCATGCTAATAACCTCGTCAGGTGCACCATTGCCGTTTAATAAGTATGCAGTATAATATATCAATGCAGGTACTATTGGACTGATCGACAATACATATTTTAAATTCATTAAATTATTCCAGCAATGATACCTTTTATATGTGGGGCTGTAGACAACTTCTTACTCATTTCATACAACAATTTCAGCATCAACCTCTGCTCTGTTGTTGTCTGTTTCAAGACAAAAAGAGTTGAACTCCTACGATGACATTTCAACATCCAGCTGAAAAGAATAGAAAGGGTATGTGGTAAGTTTCAAAATAAGTACCAGATTCTCAGTGATAGATTAGGCGCCTTTCAAAAGTCTATTTATATTTTTCACCTGTAAACCAGACCAAGAATACATAACCAGTCTATTTTTTTTCAGTTGCTGCTACTTTTGCCTCAGTGTCTGGGAACTGTCAATTAGTGCAGTGTCAAACTTCCACCGATATATACAAACAGTGGAGATAGTATCTTATCTGGTTCTGTCCATTATAGATCTGTCAGTCTATACAGGGGGATACATAAACCAGATGTGGAAAGCCAGAGGATTGAAATATTTAACAGGTGTCTCCTATCTTACTGTAAGTATTTGCTGGAGTCTGTGTGGCTCCACAGCAGCTGCAGATGAAACTAGTCCAGGGAACCAGCCACAAAAACAACAAAAACAAAAAGTAAAGTGCTCAGTCTACCACATATAGCCAGGAACCAGTAGATCAAAAAATATATCATTTCATCTCCTGCTGCAAATTGTAAAACACTTTAATAATTTTTAGAAATTCATATTGAAGAAGGTAGATCAAATGAGAATATTTTCTTTATTTGATTACTGCACTAACGAAATTGAAAGAAACTAAATACATAACTATGTATCAAACACTTACAGATCTAATATTCATATTCCTTTTCTACAGTCAAACTCATCAGATCAAAAGGGAATCAAAACCTACCTATCATAAACATATTTTCCAAAGGCAAATGTATTGAAGCTTTTTTTAGAAATTAAGTTTTTTAATAAAAACAGCAAATAATATCACTAAAAATTTTATGGGAAAAACAGGGCAAGTTTGAAATTTTTAAGAAAGGGTGCCATATCTAATACAAAAAAAATTAAGAGACACACTTTTTGGACAGTGAAAACCTGCTAGTACATTGTAACAATATTGCATTTCCTTGTAAAGCACCATGCAGTACTGGCTTCTCCAAGAAGCAGACTCAATGTGGTTCAAATATGTGTAAAGCTTTCTTAAGAATATACTGTACTTTTAGTAAATGTATTACCTCCCTTATTTACTGCAGGCTTGTCACATTTATCTCCCTCTATAGATGTTTAATTCCAGGGCAAACATTTCAACTATTTAAACAATATAAAACCAGATGCAGACGTCGACGCCGGCATCGATCAAGTGACGACAATAACTCATCATTTTTTTTCAAAAAATCAGATGAACTAATAAAACTGATCATTCCTATTAAGTTTCAATCAATCCCACCAGCAATATAAGTGAAGTACATGTAGTCTGAATTATTTTTATTAACAAGAGCTGTCTGATGACAGCGCGCTTGACTATTCGAAGAATTTATTGAAGAATGGGGTCAAAATATTTCCACGGATATTCAGACAAAAGAAATAAATAGATTAGACAAACAATGTTCCTGTATTACTTTGATTTCGATAAGTCTTGCACTAAATGGCAATATATGAGCCAATTTCAAAGTCCAAAAAGGGCCATAATTCAGTCAAAATAGTTATGTACTCTTGCCTACAGATGGAAATCATAATGATAAACAAGTGTTCAAAGTTTAAAAGCCATATGTCAAATAGTTTTGACAAAACATGGACTTGTATGAAAACAGAACCAATTTCAAAGTCCGAAAAGGGCCATAATTCAGCCAAAATAGATGACAGAGTTATGTTCTCTTTCCTACAGATAGAGACTATTATACTAAACAAGTGATAAAAGTTTCAAAGCCATATATCAAACACTTTACAAAAAATATGAACTGGTACGAAAAACTTAACCAAGATTTCTAAGTCAAAAGGGGCCATAATTAAGCCAAAATCCTTGATGGAGTTATGTACTCTTGCCTATAACTGGACATGGTGATGGTAAACAGGTGTTGAAAGTTACAAAGCTTTATCTCAAAAGATATGAACTGGTACGAAATATTAACCCAGATTTCTAAGTAAAAGGGCCATAATTCAGCCAAAATCCTTGATGGAGTTATGTGCTCTTGCCTATAACTGGACATGGTGATGGTTAACAAGTGTTGAAAGTTTCAAAGCTTTATCTCAAAAGACTTTGTCTAAATATGAACTGGTACGAAAAACTTAACCAAGATTTCTAAGTCGAAAGGGGCCATAATTCAGCCAAAATCCCTGATGGAGTTATGTACTCTTGCCTATAACTGGCCATGGTGATGGTAAACAAGTGTTGAAAGTTTCAAAGCTTTATCTTAAAAGACTTTGTCAAAATATTAACTGGTAAGAAAAACTTAACCATGATTTCTAAGTCAAAAGGGGCCATAATTCAGTCAAAATCCTTGATGGAGTTATCTGCTCTTGCCTATAACTGGCCATGATGATGGTAAACAAGTGCTGAAAGTTTCAAAGCTTTATCTCAAAAGACTTTGTCAAAATGTGGACTGGTACGAAAGACTTAACCATGGTGTGACACCGACGCCAACGCCAACGCCGTGGTGAGTAGGATAGCTCTACTTATTCTTCGAATAGTCGAGCTAAAAATTACATTTAAGGGGATATAAGTCTGTAATAAGCAATGCAAGTGAAACATGCAAATGACATGCTTAATTAGGTTTCATACTAGTTTCAATGAAATCCAGCCAGGGATTTTTAGAGAAGTTCAGACAAGCTAAATGTACACAGATGGACAGACAGACAGAATGGCATAGGCAAACCCATGAAAATGGGAGACTAGATAATGTCAAAGAATGAGAAGAAAAGACATTTCAAATATAAAGACATGCATTGATTTGTTAACGATTTTAATGATCCCTTTACTTCAGACAATTTCTTAATAGCCTCAGGATGTCATTTTAAAACCAAAAGTGGAACCTCTGTTTATGCTACAACAAGGCCACCGCCTTCGGGTGCCATCGCTCATCTGCAAGTGCTGGTCAGTATGTAAGAAGTGTTATAGTTCAGAATTTCTAAGTACAAAAAGAGCCATAATTCTAACAAAATGCAAGTTAGAGTTATGGTTCTTGGGCTACATAGTCATCTAATGATGATAAACAAGTGTGCAATGTTTCAAAGCTGTAGCTCTAACAGTTTCTGTGAAAAAGTAGAACTAACTAAGCAAAACATTTAACCAAGAAAATCAAATTGTCTAAGTACCAAAGGGCCATAATTCTGACAAAATGCATATCAGAATTATGGTTCTTGGTCTACATAGTCATCGAATGATGATAAACATGTGTGCAATGTGTTTCAAAGCTGTAGCTCATAAAGTTTTTGATAAAAGGCCGACCTAAACAAAAATTGTATAGAGCAATAAACTCAAATTTTTTAAGTACGAAAAGGACCAAATTTCTGATATGGTTCTTGGCCTACAGAGTCATCTAATAGTGATAAACAAGTGTGCAAAGTTTCAAAGCTGTAGCTCTGATAATTTTAATTTTTGAGAAAAGGTAGACCAAACCAAAAATTTTAACCAAGAAACTCAAATTTTCTAACTACAAAAAGGGCCACAATTTTCAAAAAATTCAAATAAGAGTGACGGTTCTTGGTCTACTTAGTCATCTAATGATGACAAACAAGAGCGCAAAGTTTCAAAGGTGTAGCTCTTATGATTTTTGAGAAAAGGTAGACCAAAACAAAAATTTTAACCAACGCCGACGCCAAAGATCAAGCAATGACAATACCTCGTAGATTTATTTCAAAATTCAGACAAGCTAAAAATGAATTTGCACACAAGTCTAAAAACTCCAGCATCTGATTGGTTCTTTTAAACTCACAGACCAATGGAAAAACAGCATACTGAATCTAGTCTTCAACCTCATTTTATAACCTTATAACCCTGAAACCATGTAAAAAGTTGACCTATGACAAAGTCTTTCTTTAGAAATGTCAGCATCATAAGTGTACAATCTGTTTAATTGCCTGGCATGTCTTGCAAACAGATGTAACAGGTTTTTCAAATACATGTAAGGGTATTTGCCAGGGTCTTATTCACAAACAAATGTAACATATGTTTTGTTGTATAAGCATTTTATTCACATACGAAGAGGAAGAGGATATTACAGGAGTGTCTTATCATACTGAATTTATCAAAGAATTTAAATAATACAAAAAAATTAGAATGGCTCCAGTCCCTACGTTTGTTCTGTCATATTTCTCATATATAAATTTTCTTCATTAACAGTGGAAAAAACTCCAGCAGGTTGTTTCTGTATTGACATTTTATGTTGCCCCTGGCTCCAAACATAGATTTAGAGGCTTAAAATTTACTTATAAAAGGTTTGCAGTATTTACAACAAGAGGGCCAAGATGGCCCTAGGTTGCTCACCTGAGAAACACACCATAACACACCATAACAGTATAAACATGTTTGACCTAATGATTTCATGGAAAAAAAAATATTCTGATCAATTATCATTAAGCAAAAAATCTTGAGTTTAAATAAGTATATTCTTTGATTTGACCTAGTGACCTAGATTTTGATCCCAGATGACCAATATTCAAATTCAGCCTAGATTTCATCAATGCAATCATTCTGACCAATATTCATGAAGATCAACTGAAAAATACAGCCTCTATCGCATACACAAGGTTTTTCTTTGATTTGACCTAGTGACCTAGTTTTTGACCCCAGATGACTCATTTTCAAACTCGGCCTAGACTTTATCAAGGTTATCATTCTGACCAGTACTCATGAATATTAATTGAAAAATACAGCCTCTATCGAATACACAAGTTTTTTCTTTGATTTGACCTAGTGACCTAGTTTTTGACCCAAGATAACCCATTTTCGAACTCGGCATAGATTTCATCAAGGTAATCATTCTGACCAAAACTCATGAAGATTAATTGTAAAATACAGCCTCTATCGCAAACACAAGGTTTTTCTTTGATTTGACCTAGTGACCTAGTTTTTGACCCGAGATGACCCATTTTCGAAGTTGGCCTAGATTTCATCAAGGTAATCATTCTGACCAAAATTCATGATTAATTGAAAAATACAGCCTCTATCGCATACACAAGGTTTTTCTTTGATTTGACCTAGTGATCTAGTTTTTGATCCGTGATGACCCATTTTCAAATTCAACCTAGATTTCATCAAGGTAATCATTCTGACCAAATTTCATGAAGATCAGTTGAAAAATACAGCCTCTATCGCATACACAAGCTAAATGTTGACAGACGACAAACGAAGGACGCCGGACATCGAGTGATCAGAAAAATGCAGCCTGGGAGTCAGGCTTCAATAAAATGCAAGGCTCTGTTGAGCATTTCATTATTTTTATTCAAGAAGTGAGAAAATTAAACTGGACAAGATTTGCCTTTTTATATGTCACATAACCTGTAAAGCCTCAAAATATTGCAAAATGATATAGAATTATAAGAAAATAATAAGTCTCCTGACATACAGGGGGATAAAGAAATTATGTTCCTTTGGTATATAATAACTACGTCAATTTCATGCAAAGAACTAGTAAACTGGTCAAACAAGCTAGGCATCAGATCACTATTAAAATGAGAGTATTCAAAATGTACTATACAAGCACAAAACAATTTCACTGTTAAATGATTTTTCTGTTGGAAATTTTTGTTTTATTTTCAAAGGTTGCATCGTTGTGATTTTCTGCAACATGCTGCTATATACAGGCAACATAATGGATGAGTAATACATGGAGGAACAGATGTAACCATACAAGGGCCTTCATGTACAGACATTTACAGTCCTTCATCATTATCTATTTGCTGCATGCAGACAGTTTTTTTTTTACCTTTGACGGGGTGGTTCACTGAGTATTACTCCATCATTCAAACTTCGGAAAACTAGATGGAACAGAAGAACGCAAAGCTAGGTGGAATGGAAAACTAAGCGGAATGGAAAACTAGGTGGTGGAATGGACAGATGTCCCACTGTTGTTGCTTTTTCATTTGATCCTATATACTAAGAGAGGCAAATGAAATGGAACTACTACAAATATGTAGCACAAAAAATGTGCTTTTTCTAGTCCATGTAAAACTTCTTTGTGTGAACTACATGATGTCATATACTTGATGGCCCCTAGAACTTTACTAGGCTTAAACGGAAAATTAATTTTTCAACAACTTGTGACAGAGACATAGTTTTTGCATATCTCCCCATGCATTTTAACTTTAAAGGCCTGGCTATTTATGAAATGAAATACAAATGTAAATGTTGACAGATACAGAGAAAAGGAACACTGAAAAAATACTATTGCAGGACAATATCAAAAAGTCCTCTATCAAAAGGGGCATTTTCTGCCATAGGAACCATAATTTTTATACTGAAACTTATCTGAAGAACCTGCATAATATCATTCTCCAAATAACGTACCATCTGTAAGTTAGGTTTCATGAAAGTTAACAAAAGATCTACCTTTTGTGACTGACAGATGGACCAACAAATGGATGATTGGACGAAAAAAGGACAAATAAAATGATCAGTTGTTTCATTCAACATACCTTTTACTCTCTATCTGTCTTAAAGACGGACAGACAGACAATATTTTCTACCCATTTACCAAATTTCATAAAAATCTCTTTCACTTTGGATTATTTGTTGTCACAGCAATACAAACTGTTTGCAACAAAATAAAAGAATGTGCATATCCTCCATATTGCCATCTATCCAAGTATCAAGTTTCATAAACAAGAGGGCCAAGATGGCATTATGTCGCTCACCTGAGTAACACACCATAACAGCGTAAACATGTTTGACCTAGTGACCAAAGTTTTGATACCATATGACCCAGTTTCAAACTCATCCAAGTTTTCAAGGAGATAAACATTCTGACCAAGTTTTATGAAGATTGGAGCAAAAATGTGGCCTCTAGATTGTAAACAAAATTTTTCTTCGATTTGGACTAGTGATCTAGTTTTTGCCCCAACCTAACCCAATTTTAGACCCGTCTGAGATTTCATGGAAACAAATATTCTGACCAATTTTCATTAAGATTTGACCAAAAATGTATCCTTTTGAGTGTAAACAAGTATTTTCCCTGATTTGACCTAGTGACTTAGTTTTTGACACCATCTGACCTAGATTTAAAACCGGTCCAAGATTTCATGGAGACAAACATTCTGACAAAGCTTCATGCACATCAGAAGAAAAATGCAGTCCCTATTGCACACAACAAGGTTTTCTTTGATTTGACAGTGATCATCAAGATTAACATTCTGACAAAGTTTCATGAAGATGTGGTCTCTAGAGTGTTAACAAGCTTTTCCTCTGATCTGACCCAGTGACCTAGTTTTTGATCCCAGACGACCCAATATCGACCTCATCCAAGATTTTATTGAGAATAACATTCTGGTCAAGTTTCATTAAGATTGGGCCAAAATTGTGACCTCTACAGTGTTAACAGTCAAATTGTTCTTATAGTATTCAAGTAAAGTGGACCTAAACAAAAATTTTAAACAAAAATTCAAATTTTCTAAGTACAAAAAGGGTTATAATTCTATCAAAATACAGGTAAGAGTTATGGTTCTTGGTCTACTTACTCATCTAATGATGACAAATAATTGTGCAAAGTTTCAAAGCTGCAGCACTTAGAGTTCTGGGGAAAACGTGGAGCCAAACAAACATTTTAACCAAGAAATTCAAATTTTTTATGTACAAAAAGGGCCATAATTGTGACAAAATGCTTATCAGAGTTAAGGTTCTTGGCCTACAGTCACCTAGTGTGCAAAGTTTCAAAGCTGTAGCTCTTATTGATTTTGAGAAAAGGTGGACCTCAACAAAATTTTAACCAAAGCCAACGATCAAGTGACGACAATACCTCGTAGATTTTTTTTCAAAAATCAGACAGGCTAAAAGTTAATAGTTCTTTTAAAACTTCAAAATGGTTTATACTGTTTTAAGCTCTCCCAGGTAGGTATGTGTTTAAAAATAATGATGCCTGAATTTTCTAGAAGTGATAAAAAAGACTTCAGTACTAAACTAGAACTGTCACAGGAGTGACTCATACCCCCACCATACAGTCTTGTCACAGAAGAATGGCAACCATAAGAAATATTAAAAATACTTAAGTCTTTGGAGTACTTCATCCTGGGCTTCCACATGTAAGTAATAATAGTATAATACTAGTATAGTAATACTAGTAAATATATTAAATCTCTAATATTAGAGATACACTAAAAGTGAATACAAAAAAGTGTCTTACCGACCCATGTTACCACAGAAAAATGTATTTACTTTTTACATAGGACTTATAATAAAAAAGTTAGAAAAATACCTAAAATATTGAAAATCTAAAAATAGGATTTCTAAAAATAGACTAATTCCTGGAATTTAAGGTGAAGAAACTCCATACAAAGGTTAAAAAAAGGTTACTTCCCTTTGGCTCTAAGCCAATCAGAATGAGATATAGTGAAAATACATCAAAATTAACCTTAAATTTTAGGTAAAAGGGGACACAATTCAAGAAAAATTAGTGTCAGAGTTATGCACCTTGTGTCACATGATGTGGGTGATGAGGTGGAACATTTATTTTAAGTCTGAATCAAATCCATTCAGTAGTAACTGAGATATAGTGAAAATACATAAAAATTAACCTTAAATTCTAAGTAAAAAGGGGCATAATTCATGAAAAATTGGTGTCAGAGTTATGCACCTTGTGTCACATGATGTGGGTGATGAGGTGGAATATCTATTTTAAGTTTGAATCAAATCCATTTTGTAATAACTGAGATATAGTGAAAATACATCAAAATCAACCTTAAATTTAAAGTAAAAGGGGACATAATTCATAAAAAATTTATGTCAGAGTTAAGCACCTTATGTCACATGATGTAGGTGGTGAGGTGGAACAACTATTTTAAGTTTGAATCAAATCCATTTAGTAATAACTGAGATATAGTGAAAATACAACAAAATTAACCTTAAATTCTAAGTAAAAGGGGACATAATTCATGAAAACTTGGTGTCAGAGTTATGCACCTTGTGTCACATGATGTGAGCACATGATGTGGGTGATGAGGTGGAACATCTATTTTAAGTTTGAATCAAATCCATTCAGTAGTAACTGAGATATAGTGAAAATACATCAAAATCAACCTTAAATTCTAAGTAAAAAGGGGCATAATTCATAAAAAAAATTGGTGTCAGAGTTATGCACCTTGTGTCACATGATGTGGGTGATGAGGTGGAACATCTATTTTAAGTTTGAATCAAATCCATTTAGTAATAAGTGAGATAGAGTGAAAATACAGCAAAATTAACCCTAAATTCTAAGTAAAAGGGGACATAATTCATGAAAACTTGGTGTCAAGAGTTATGCACCCTGTGTCACATGATGTGGGTGATAAGGTGGAACATGTATTTTAAGTTTGAATCAAATCAATTTGGTAATAACTGAGATAATAGATTTCGGGACGCGACGGGACGGGACGGGACGGGACGCGACGAACGAACGCGACAAAACTGACTCCTATATACCCCCCTCAAACATGTTTGGTGGGGGTATAATAAACTACCATAATCAGAAAGACATTAAGAAGGGAATAAGGGAAAGTTCATAGAATCTATAAATGACTGTGTTGGTCACAGTATGTGGTATCCCTGTGAACAATTGTTGAGCTGGTAATTACTGAGCTGCTTGAAACTAAACAATAAAAGGTGTGTGTGAGTTGTGACTATTCTCAACTTTCACAACAACAGTCTTTAAGTGCCGTGTGGTGGCTGTAAAAAGTCTCCCCGTATTTGGACTCAGTGTTGTTATATTTGCTAGTAGGTTGGGATCATGGAGTGCATTCATTTGTGTTGTAATAGAATTCTGCTTAAGCCGCTGCTAGGGAACGTGAGGGGTACTGCACATTTCATTACCTCACATGAACAGACTCAATCAAACTGAGTCTGCTATTATGCTGCTTGCTAGCCTTCTATGCTTCCAAAGGATCTTCTCACAAATTATATTTGTGGAGTTATGTGTGTTCAGCACTGCCAATAGATACGGTCAGACTTTTAACTCTTATTCTGTGGAAAAGCAGAACAAGAAAATGGATTTCAATAGCCGATTTACAACACATGAGAAGGCATCAGTTCCTCAACAGCAGCCACAGCAGCAATGGTTCGATAACTGAGAAATAGGCCTAGGGGTTAGGAAAGACCCTGATTCTGCTTGGCTGATAATGCTGCATACCAGAGTTTTTTAGCTTAATAGAATTGTGAAACTGGCTAATTTTGCAATTTTAAATATTAACTGAAACTTAAAAATAAAACAAATTTTAAGCTCTTGGTTTGACCTGAGTTTAGTAACTGTTGCTTGCTTGAACAGTTAAAAGTTTCTACTAAATAAATACAGGCAGGTACTCTGTGTGTGCTGATGTGGAAATGGGGGGTGGGGGGAGGTAAGACATTGGGGGAATGATAATATATCAACATGAAGATTTTTTAAAGTTTCCACTACATTAATAAGGGTAAAGTGACCACATGTCATAGTGGAAATGCTTTTTGATGAAACAGAATAATTTGTACAATCCTTGTAAAGGGTCAGCCAAGAAACATTTGTGTAAAATTGTTTTAAAACTGGTGCTGCTGTTTCTGACAATTATAGTTTATACGTTTAAAATGGCCATTCCCCATGGCTGCCATGTTTTTGACGAATCAGAATAATTTGAACATTCTTGGCAGAGGGTCACACAAGGACAATTCGTGTGAAATTATTTCAAAATCAGCCCAGCAGTTTCCATTTAAGAAGATTTTTAAAGTTTCCACTATATACATATACGAAAAAGTGACCATGCCCTCTGGCAGTCATGTTTTTGGTGGAATCAGAATAATTTGAACATTCTTGGTAGAGGATCACACAAGGACCATTTGTGTGAATTTATTTCAAAATCAGGCCAACAGTTTCATACAAGAAGATTTTTAAAGTTTCCGCTATATACATATAGGGAAAATAGACCACACACCCTGGCAGCCATGTTTTTTGACTAACCATAATAATTCAAACAATCTTGACAGAGGATTTTTCTATTTTTAGCTCCAGTGTATCCTAGGTGCAACCAAGCAGAACCATTTGAATAACTCTGAAAGAGGACACTCAAGGAACATCCAGGAAACCCTTCATCAACTTCCACCCAATGGTTTCAGAGGAGATGTTGTTTGAAGAAAAGTGTGGACAGACCCTTTCAGGGGCCCTAACTCTAGAACCCAAGGTGGAATATGGCTGGTTCAAGAAAGGAACCAAGATCTTATGGGGATACAAGTTGTGTGCAAGTTTGGTTAAAATCAAATCACAATGAAACCACTATCCTGCAGACAAGACCAAAATATCCAATTTTTGCCCTTTCAGGGACCAAAACTCTGAAACCATGGTGGGATCAGGCTGGTTTAATAAAAGAACCAAGATCTTATGGTGATACAAGTTGTGTGCAAGTTTGGTAAAAATCCAACCATAAATTGAACTGCTATTGTGCAGAAAAGACCAAAATAGCCAATTTCTGGCCCTTTCTGGGCCGTAACTCAAGAACCCACAGTGGAATATGGCTGGTTCAAGAAAATAACCGAGATCTTATGGGGATACAAGTTGTGTGCAAGTTTGGTTGAAATCAAATCATAAATGAAACCACTATCATGCAGACAAAACCAAAATAGCCAATTTTTGCCCTTTCATGGGCTGTAACTCTGGAACACATGGTGGGATATGGCTGGTTCAAGAAAGGAACCAAGATCTTATGGTGATATAAGTTGTGTGCAAGTTTGGTTAAAATCAACCTTGCTTCTGACCAGGTTTGGTGAACATCCTTTTTGAAGTTCATTAAAATGAAAGTTATTTAGTTTTTTTCTCTCTATATTTTGCTGAGTAGCCCAAAACTGCATTACCATAAGACCAAACTTCGACATAAGAAGATATTAAATTTTCTTTCAATATTTAGCTCTAAAAGAAACCAAACAATACCATCTGAACAACTTTCGGAGAGGACCTTTCAATGAAACTCCAACCTAGTTTGACAAAGATCCATCAATTGGTTCATGATGAATATTTCTATGTTTAGCTCTAGAGGCCCTTACGATTGGACAAATGCCCCCATTTGAACAAGTTTGTGAGAGGACCTTACAATGATACTACTGTCCAAGTTTAATGAAGATCCATCAAGTGCTTCATGAGAAGGAAGTCTTAAAGGTTTTTCTATCTTTAGCTCAAGTGGCCCCTAAAAGGGCTAAACACCATAACTTGAACAAATTTGGGCGAGAACCTTACAGTGATACTACAAACCAAGTTTAATGATGTTCCATCAAGTTGTTCATGAGAAACAGTCATTTAAAGGTATTTCTACTTTTAGCTCTAGTGGACCCTACATGCAGCCATTTGTCCCCATTTGAACAAAATTGGCAGGAGAACTTATAATGATGCTATGCACAAAGTCTGATGAAGTTCAATCCAGTGGTTCATAAGAAGAAGTTGTTTAAATGCATTTCAATTTTTAACTATGGTGGTCCCTAAAAGGGGCCAAGTGCAAGTGCAAGTCCACCTATACTAATAGCTCATCCTGAACAAAGTTCAGGTGAGCTAATAAAAGGCAATATTTATAATCTTTCATTAAACTATTCCAACCTTAGTGTTATGCTGATGACACTGTTCACTTTTGCCCCAAAATGACAAAATAACTGAAAGTCTTTAAAATGTTAACTTTTAAGTGCTTTTTTTGGCGGTCAACAAATGATTGTTTTATCAAACTGCATGCAAATTTTGAAATTTACTTATTATTGAAGCAAGTAGCTAATGTAAACAAGAGGGTCATGATGACCCTACATCGCTCACCTGTTATGGCCTTGGAGTCACCAAGATAAGCATTCTGGCCAAGTTTCATGAAGACAGGGTCATAATTGTGGCCTCTACAGTTTTAACAAGCTTTTCCTTTGATTTGAGTGGTGACCTAGTTTTTGATCCAACATGACTCAGTTTTCAGATTTGGCAAAGGAATCATCAAAATAAACATTCTTACCAAGTTTCATGAAGATAGGGTCAAAGATATGGCCTCTAGAGTGTTAACAAGCATTTCCTTTGATTTAAGTAGGTGACCTAGTTTTTTGATCCCACATGACCCAGTTTCTAACTTCGCCTAGAAATCATCAAGATGAACATTCTGACCAAGTTTCATGAAGATAGGGTCATAAATGTGGCCTCAAGAGTGTTAATAAGCTTTTTCTATCATTTGGCGGTTGACCTAGTTTTTGACCCCATATGACCCAGTTTTGAACTTGGCATAGGAATCATCAAGATAAACACTTTTAAAGTTTCATGAAGATAGGGTCATAAATGTGGCCTCATGAGTGTTAACAAGCTTTTCCTTTCATTTGATCAGGTGACCTAGTTTTTCATCCCACATGACCCAGTTTTAAAACTGGCGTAGGATTCATCAAGATAAACATTGACCAAGTTTCATGAAGATAGGGTCATAAATGTGGCCTCCGGGGTGTTAACAAGCTTTTCCTTTGATTTGACCTGCTGACCTAGTTTTTGACTCCACATGACCAGGTTTCAAACTTGTCCTAGAGATCATCAAGAAAAACATTCTGTGCAAGTTTGTGTCAAATCAAAGCATAAATGAAACCTCTATATGGCCAATTATAAACAAGAGGACCATGATGGTCCTGAATCGCTCACCTATCTCCACATGACCCAGTGTTCAACTGAGTATGACATCGTTATTTCTATTATTTGACATAGTGACCTAGTTTTTGAGCACATGTGACCTAGATATCATCAAGATAAAAAATTCTGACCAATTTTCATGAAGATCCATTGAAAAACATGGCCTCTAGAGAGGTCACAAGGTTTTTCTATTATTTGACCTAATGACCTAGTTTTTGAAGGCACGTGACCCACTTTTAAACTTGACCTAGATATCATCAAGGTGAACATTCTCACCAATTTTCACGAAGATCTCGTGAAAAATATGGCCTCTAGAGAGGTCACAAGGTTTTTCTATTTTTCGACCTACTGACCTAGTTTTTGACCGCACATGACCCAGTTAGGAACCTGACCTAGATATCATCAAGCTGAACATTCTCACCAATTTTCATGAAGATCCATTGAGAAATATGGCCTCTAGAGAGGTCACAAGGTTTTTTCTATTTTAAGACCTACTGACCTAGTTTTTGACCCCACGTGACCCAGTTTTGAATCTGACTTAGATATCATCAAGATGAACATTCTGACCAATATTCATGAAGATCTCATGAAAAATATGGCCTCTAAAGAGGTCACAAGGTTTTTCTATTCTTAGATCTACTGACCTAGTTTTTAACCCCACGTGACCCAGTTTCGAACTTGACCTAGATATCTTCAAGGTAAACATTCTGACCAATTTTCATGAAGATCCATTGAAAAATATCGCCTCTAGAGAGGTCACAAGGTTTTCCTATTTTTAGACCTACTGACCTAGTTTTTGACCGCACATGACCCAGTTTCGAACTCGACCTAGATATCATCAAGGTGAACATTCTGACCAATTTTCATGAAGATCCATTGAGAAATATGGCCATTAGAGAGGTCACAAGGTTTTTCTATTTTTAGATCTACTGACCTAGTTTTTGACCCCACATGACCCAGTTTCGAACTTGACCTAGATATCATCAAGGTGAACATTCTGACCAATATTCATGAAGATCTCATGAAAAATATGGCCTCTAGAGAGGTCACAAGGTTTTTCTATTTTTAAATCTACTGACCTAGTTTTTAATCCCACGTGACCCAGTTTCGAACTTGACCTAGATATCATCAAGATGAACATTCTGACCAATTTTCATGAAGATGCATTGAGAAATATGGCCTCTAGAGAGGTCACAAGGTTTTTCTATTTTTAAACCTAATGACCCAGTTTTTGACCCTACGTGACCCAGTTTCGAACTTGACCTAGATATCATCAAGATAAACATTCTGACCAATATTCATGAATATCTCATGAAAAATATGGCCTCTAGAGAGGTCACAAGGTTTTTCTATTTTTAAACCTAATGACCTAGTTTTCAAAGGCATGTGACCCAGTTTCGAACTTGACCTAGATATCATCAAGGTGAACATTCTGACCAATTTTCATGAAGATCTTGTGAAATATATGGCCTCTAGAGAGGTCACAAGGTTTTTCTATTTTTAGACCTACTGACCTAGTTTTTGAGGGCACGTGACCCAGTTTCGAACTTGACCTAGATATCATCAAGATGAACATTCTGACCAACTTTCATAAAGATCCCATGAAAAATGTGACCTCTAGAGTGGTCACAAGCAAAAGTTTACGGACGCACGGACGCACTGACGCACGGACGACGAACGACGGACACCGCGCGATCACAAAAGCTCACCTTGTCACTTTGTGACAGGTGAGCTAAAAAGTTACAATATAAGTTATTTATTAGAGACAGGTCAAAATACACCTCAAAATTGGATGTAGCATGCATGTTGTACTACAGAAAAGTAGTCTCAAATTTTCCCTACAACTAGTCATGAAAAAGTTATAATATAAGCTATTTATAGTAAAAACAAAGGGAAGTAATTCTTAAGAAGGGACCTGCCATGACGATCTGTCTCATGATGGTGTACAATTGTGCCAAGTTACATCAAATTCCCTCCATGCATGAAGAAGAAATGCTCCAGACAGAGTTTTCATTCTTATATCCTTTGATCTCTAGGTGTGACCTTCACCTTAGACCTAGGGACAAAGTCATTCTTGTATCTGACCTTTGGCCTCTAAGTGTGACCTTGATCTTAGACCTAGGGACCTGATTCTTGTGCATGACACCCTGCCTCATGGTACGTGGTGAACATTTGTGCCAAGTTATAACCAATTCCCTCAATGCATGAAGATGAAATGCTCCAGACAAAGTTTTCATTCTTATATCCTTTGACCTCTAAGTGTGACCTTCACCTTAGACCTGGTTCTTGCGCAGGGCACTCTGTCTCATGATGGTGAATAATTGTGCCAAGTTATATCAAAATCCCTCCATGCATGAAGAAGAAATGCTCCGGACAAAGTCATTCTTGAATCTGACATTTGTCCTCTAAGTGTGACCTTGACCTTAGATCTAGTGACCTGGTTCTTGCGCATGACACACCGTCTCATGGTGGTGAACATTTGTGCCAAGTTACATCAAAATCCCTCCATGCATGAAGAAGAAATGCTCCGGACAAAGTCATTCTTGTATCTGACATTTGGCCTATAAGTGTGACCTTGACCTTAGACCTAGGGACCTGGTTCTTGTGCATGACACTCCATCTCATGGTGGTGAACATTTGTGCCAAGTTATATCAAAATCCCTTCATGCATGAAGAAGAAATGCTCCGGACAAAGTTTTCATTCTTGTATCCTTTGACCTCTAAGTGTGACCTTGACCTTAGACCTAGGGACCTGGTTTTTGTGCATGACACTCCGTCTCATGATGGTGAACAATTGTGCCAAGTTACATCAAAGTCCCTCCATGCATGAAGAAGATATGCTCCGAACAAAGTCATTCTTGAAATTGACCTTTGACCTCTAAGTGTGACCTTGACCTCAGACCTAGGAACCTGGTTCTTGCGCACGACACTCCGTCTCATGATGGTGAACAATTGTGCCAAGTTTCATCAAAATCCCTCCATGCATGAAGAAGATATGCTCCGGACAAAGTCTGTAGATGCCGCCCTCCCATATGCCCGCCTGCCCATCCGCCAGCCAGTGGCGTTCCCATAATAATTCCCGTTTTTCAAATGGGCGTATAATTAACAAATTTTGGCCCTTCCAGAGGTTGAAACTCTGAAACCTATAATTTGATCTGCTGGATTCATCATGGAATCCAAGATTTATTGTTGTTAAGGATATTTTGCAAGTTTGTATCAAATCAAACCATAAATGAAGTCTCTATATGGCTGCAAAAGCAAAAATAGCAGATTTTGGCCCTTTAAGGGGCCATAACTCTCGAACCCATGATGGGATCTGGCCAGCTTTCGAAAGGAACTGAGATATTATGCCAATAAAAGTTGTGTGCATGTATGATTAAAGGCAATTGCAAAATGTGGTCTCTTATCGTGTTCACAAGCCAAGTAAATATCAAATTTTGGCCCTTTAAGGGATCATAACTCTGGAACCCATGATGGGATCTGGCCAGTTTTCGAAAAGAGCCGAGATATTATGCAAATACAAGTTGTGTAAAAGTTTGATTAAAATTGATTGCAAAATGTGGTCTCTATCCTGTCACAAGAAATTGTGGACAGACGACCACGGACGAAGAGCGATCACAATAGCTCACCTTGTCACAACGTGACAGGTGAGCTAATAAAAACACTTCTAACAAAGGCATGTGAAGCAGTCGATTTCTGACAGATTTTTAAAACAAAGCTATTTCAATATGGGCACAGCTGTTGACAACAACCAAACAACTGCCTTAAATTCTGTTAAAGAAGCTGAACCTATGGTCAAACTATTTTTGTGGTGCTCAACTGTGCTTGCTACTAAAACATATCCTTCTCTTAAATATGGAAAATAAATGTTTATTTTCATTAAGTGATATGTATTGAACGAAGTAATATGTCTGTTGTTTTTTGTTTTTTTTTTGGAAAATAACTTAATTATAAACAACATACATTCTGGTAAGCAACATTTATACAAAATTTCAGTTTTTATCAATTAACCCTTTAATAGGCGTAAAAAAAAATTGTTTGTTTCCGGTATCCCGACCTATCCTAAATATTTGGCCCAACTCTAAATTTCCAAAAAAAAAAAAAATTTCCGACCTACCTACCCTAATTGTTTTGAGCTGGAAACAAAGAATTTTTTTTTAGGCCTTATGCTGAACACAACTGATTCTGCCTTTGCGACCTGTGCAGATCACAAACAGCCTGCACAGTCATGCAGTCAGATCATAATCTGCACTGTTCGCCATTCAGTCAGTAACTTTTTGGTATGCACCCCTTTTAACACTTAATGGTTCTGACCAAACTGAAAGATGGACAAGTTCGTTATAAAAATTCAGCAGGGTATGGGTTAAGAATATTTCCCAATGTTGTAGAAGTGAATGTTATCTTTTGTGATATGAAGTTCACATTAAATCTGGATATGGGTAATAAAGATATTGCTCTTTATCTTGACCTTGAAGCCAGGATGGTAAATTATAAGAACCACATAAGGATTAGACAGGCAATTGAGTCTTCAAGGCATGGACAGTTTGTTTCTGTTTTGTTGGGTTTAACGTCACATCGACATAATTATAGGTCATACGGCAACTTTCAGCTTTGATGGTAGTGAAGACCCCTGAGGTGCCCCTGCATGCATTATTAATTTTCATCATAGAAGGACACCTGGGTAGAACCACCGACTGTTCGTAAGCCAGCTGGATGGCTTCCTCATATGGAGAATACAATGTCAAGAGTGAGGCTCAAACCCACATCTGTAAGGGTCAAGTGATTCAAATTCAGCAACCTTAACCACTTGGCTACAGAAGCCTCCTTTGCATGGACAGAAAGACAAACAGACAGAAAGTATAAGAGCAGTGCCTACCTAGGTAAAATATGCCTGTTCAACAGCTGAATGGGCCATGGTAGTTAACAAGAGGGTCATGATGACCCTGAATCGCTCACCTGAGTAATATGAGCTACATGTTTAAAATGGCAAACTGATGCTAAAATATTAACAAGAGGGTCATGATGACCCTGGATCGCTCACCTGAGTAATATGAGCTACATGTTTCAGATGTCAAAATGATGATAAAATATAAAGAAAGTCAGTAGATCACATTCATGGTCAATGAAATTCAGTTTTATGATTTGTGTGCAAAACTGTGTATGTCATCAAAATTTCAAGGCTGTATCTTAAAAAACAAGAGGGCCAAGATGGCCCTAGGTCGCTCACCTAAGAAACACACCATAACAGTGTAAAACATGTTTGACCTAGTGATTTCATGGAAACAAATATTCTGACCAATTTTCATTAAGATTGGACCAAAAAATTGGTCTCTTGCGATAAAACAAGCATTTTCTTAGATATGACCTAGTTTTTGACCCTAGATGACCCATGTTCAAATTCGACCTAGATTTTATCAAGGCAATCATTCAGACCAAAATTCATGAAGATCAATTGAAAAATACAGCCTCTATCACATACACAAGTTTTTTCTTTGATTTGACCAAGTGACCTAGTTTTTGACCTCAGATGACCCATATTCAAATTCGACCTAGATTTCATTAAGGCTATCATCCTGACCAAATTTCATAAAAATCAATTGAAAAAAACAGTCTCTATCGCATACACAAGATTTTTCTTTAATTTGACCTAGTGACCTAGTTTTTGACCTCAGATAACCCATATTTAAACTCGACCTAGATTTCACCAAGGCAATCACTCTGACCAAATTTCATGAAGATCAATTGAAAAATACATCCTCTATTGCATACACAATGTTTTTCTTCGATTTGACCTAGTGACCTAGTTTTTGACCCCAGATGACCCATTTTCGAACTCGGCCTAGATTTTATCAAGGTAATCATTCTGGCTAAATTTCATGAAGATCAGTTGAAAAATACAGCCTCTATTGCATACACAAGGTTTTTCTTTGATTTGACCTAGTGACCTAGTTTTTGACCCGAGATGACCCATTTTCGAACTTGGTCTAAATTTCATCAAGGTAATCATTCTGACCAAAATTCATGAACATCAATTGAAAAATACAGCCTCTATCGCATACACAAGGTTTTTCCTTGATTTGACCTAGTGACCTAGTTTTTGACCCCAGATGACCCATTTTCGAACTCGACCTAGATTTCATCAAGGTAATCATTCTGACCAATATTCATGAAGATCAATTGAAAAATACTGCCTCTATCGCATACACAAGGTTTTTCTTTGATTTGACCTAGTGACCTAGTTTTTGACCCGAGATGTCCCATTTTCGAACTCGGCCTAGATTTCATCAAGGTTATCATTCTGACCAATATTCATGAAGAATAATTGAAAAATACAGCCTCTATCGCATACACAAGGTTTTTCTTTGATTTGACCTAGTGACCTAGTTTTTGACCTCAGATGACCCATTTTCGAACTCGGCCTAGATTTCATCAAGGCAATCATTCTGACCAATATTCATGAAGATCAATTGAAAAATACAGCCTCTATCGCATACACAAGGTTTTTCTTTGATTTGACCTAGTGACCTAGTTTTTGACCCGAGATGACCCATTTTCGAACTCGGCCTAGATTTTATCAAGGTTATCATTCTGACCAATATTCATGAAGATTAATTGAAAAATACAGCCTCTATCGCATACACAAGGTTTTTCTTTGATTTGACCTAGTGACCTAGTTTTTGACCCTAGATGACCCATTTTCGAACTCGGCCTAGATTTCATCAAGATTATCATTCTGACCAATACTCATGAAGATTAATTGAAAAATACAGCCTCTATCGCATACACAAGGTTTTTCTTTGATTTGACCTAGTGACCTAGTTTTTGACCCGAGATGACCCATTTTCGAACTCGGCCTAGATTTCATCAAGGTTATCATTCTGACCAAAACTCATGAAGATTAATTGAAAAATACAGCCTCTATCGCATACACAAGCTAAATGTTGACAGACGACGGACGACAGACGACAGACGACAGACGACGGACGACGGACGCCGGACATTGAGCGATCAGAAAAACTCACCTGAGCATTGCTCAGGTGAGCTAACAAGCAAGTAGGTCAGTAGGTCAAGGTCAAAGTCAAGTGACATCATATTACTTGGGGTCATCAGGTAATTATAATTAAGCAGTCTTGGAAATAGGATCAGATGAAGTATTTTTCCTAATGTATATAACTCACATAATAACTAAGTGACCCCAGGGGCATAATTTGAACAATTTTGGTAGAGGACTACTAGACAATGCATCATACCAAATATCAAAAGCCTAGGTTGTATGGTTTCAGACAAAAAGAGTTTTAAAGCTTTTTCCTATATAAGTCTATATAAAACTTCCCAGGACAGGGCCTCTTTTCACCCAAAGGGTACAATTTGAATAATTTTGGTTGAGGACCATAAGACAATGCTACAAACCAAATATCAAAGGGGTAAGTGTTGTGGTTTCAGGCAAGAAGATTTTTTAACTTTTTTTTCCTATATAAGTCTATGTAAAACTTGGGACCCCCGGGGCGGGGCCATATTTGATCCTAGGGGGATAATTTGAATAATCTTGGTAGAGGACCACTAGATGATGCTACATACCAAATATCAAAGCCTTAGGCCATGTGGTTTTGTACAAGAAGATTTTCAAAGTTTTCCCTATATAAGTCTATATAAACCATGTGACCCCTGGGATGGGGCCATATTTGACCCTTGGGAATAATTTGAATAATTTTGGTAGAGGACCACTAGATGATGCTACACACCAGATATCAAAGCCCTAGGCCCTGTGGTTTTGGACAAGAAGATTTTTAAAGTTTTTCTTTTTCGGTTGTCATGGCAACCAGAGTTCTGCATGGAATTCAATTCTTTGAATAATTTTGAAAGGGGACCACACTCAAGGATCATTCCTGTGAAGTTTGGTGTAATTCTGCCCAGTGGTTTTCAAGAAGAAGATTTTTTTAGAAATTGTTGACGGACGATGGACGACGCATGACTGATGACGGACGACTGACGATGCACGAATGACGACGGATGACAGACATCAAGCGGTCACAATAGCTCACCTTGTCACTTCTTGACAGGTGAGCTAAAAAGTAGGTCAGTAGGTCATATTCATGGTCACTGAAAGTCAGTTTTAAGATCGGTGTGCAAAACTGTACATGTCATCCAAATTTCAAGGCTGTATCTTAAAAAACAAGGAAGTAGGTCAGTAGGTCAAGGTCACAGTCAAGTGACCCCTAATCACTTGGGGTCATCAGATAATTATAATTAAACAGTCTAGGAAATATATCTGATAATTTTTGAAGTATTTATTCCTATAAAACTCATAAAATAAGTGACCACCAAGGCAGGGCCTCTTTTCACCCCAGGGGAATAATTTGAACACTCTTGTTAGACATTCACTAGGCAATGCTACATACCAAATATCAAAGGCCTAAGCCTTGAACTTTCAGACAAGAAGATTTTTTCCCCTATATAAGTCTATGTTAAATTTGGGACCCCCAGGGCAGGGTCTCTTTTCACCCCAGGGGCATAATTTGAACAATTTTGGTAGAAGACCACAAGGCAATGCAACGTACCAAATATCAAAAGCCTAGGCTTTGCAGTTTCAGGCGAGAATATTTTTAAGTTTTTTCCTATATAAGTCTATGTAAAACTTGGGACCCCTGGGGAGGGTCCTCTTTTCACCCAGGGGCACAATTTGAACAATCTTCATAGAGGACTATTAGATGATGTCACATGGCAAATATCAAGGCTCTACGCCTTGTGGTTTTGGACAAGAAGATTGTTTTTTCCTTTCGGCTGCCATGGCAACCAGAGTTCTGCATGGAATTCAATTCTTTGAACAATTTTGAAAGAGGACCACCCAAGGATCATTCATGTGAAGTTTGATGTAATTCTGTCCAGTGGTTTTCAAGAAGAAGATTTTTTAGAAAATGTTGACGAACGGACATTGAGCGGTCACAAAAGCTCACCATAAGCCTTTTGCTCAGGTGGGCTAAAAAGGACAATCATTGTTTTACAGCTCAAATAAGTAACCAGTAACACAAGGGGTAACACAAAGAACACATTATTTAACAAGAGCTGTCCGTAAGACAGCCAAGCTCGACTATTCGAAATATAGTCACAGAAGCAGGAAATTATTACCCAAAATGTTAAATATCAAAAGAGTTTTAAGTTCGAAAGGGGACATAATTTGACCAAAATGCATATCAGAGTTATGGCACTTGATGCTATCAACTAGTTTTATAACCCCGAAGAAACATGTTAAGTTTCAATTCCATAATCTGCATTAGTTTTGGAGATAGTAACTTGCATGTAAAACTTTAACCAGAATTTTCTAAGTCCAAAAGGGGGCATAATTTGCTCAAAATACAAGTTAGAGTTATGGAACTTGACCCAGTGAGCTTGGTAATTGGCCTAGAAAAAGAATAAATAAGTTTCAAAGCTATATGCCTTTTGGTAATAGCTGTATGTACTTGCACGCAAAACTTTAACCAGGATTTTCTAAGTCCAAAAGGGGGGATAATTTGCCCAAAATACATGTCAGAGTTATGGGACTTGATTCTATCAACTAGTTTTATAACCCCGAAGACACATGTGAAGTTTCAATTCAATATCTGCATTAGTTTTGGAGATAGTAACTTGCATGTAAAACTTTAACCAGGATTTTCTAAGTCCAAAAGGGGGCATAATTTGCCCAAAATACATGTCAGAGTTATGGGACTAGACCCAGTGAGGTAGGTAATTGATCTAGAAAAAGAAAAAATAAGTTTCAAATATATATGCCTTTTAGTAATAGCTGTATGTACTTGCACGCAAAACTTTAACCAGAATTTCTAAGTCCAAAAGGGGGCATAATTTGCCCAAAATACACGTCAGGGTTATGGGACTTGACCCAGTGAGGTAGGTAATTGATCTAGAAAAAGAAAAAATAAGTTTCAAATCTATATGCCTTTTAGTAATAGCTGTATGTACTTGCACGCAAAACTTTAACCAGAATTTTCTAAGTCCAAAAGGGGGCATAATTTGGCCAAAATGAAGGTCAGAGTTATGGGACTTGGTGCTATCAACTAGTTTTATAACCCCGAAGACACATGTGAAGTTTCAATTCAATATCTGCATTAGTTTTGGAGATAGTAACTTGCATGTAAAACTTTAACCAGAATTTTCTTAGTCCAAAAAGGGGCATAATTTGCTCAAAATACATGTTAGAGTTATGGAACTTGACCCAGTGAGGTTGGTAATTGACCTAGAAAAAGAATAAATAAGTTTCAAAGCTATATGCCTTTAAATGATAGCTGTATGTACTTGCATGCAAAAACTTAACCAAGGTTTGACGCCGACGCCGACGCCAGGGTGAGTAGAATAGCTAGACTATTCTTCGAATAGTCGAGCTAAAAATATGAAGAAATGGGGTCTGAAGATTGTTATATTTTTAGCTCTTGTGGCAATGACTTTTTACAATTGGGAACAATCTGAACTACTTGGTAGACAACAGCCCATGGAACATTTCTGTATACATGTATACAGATATAGGGGAAGTCTTTGACCAATCAGATCTATTTGACCTCTCTTAGAAGAGGGTCATCAATAAAAATGTCCGTGTAATTGTAAACCCAACAGTCTCTTACAAAAAGATGCATTAAATTTCCCACTATATATGCATGACTGTTGATCCAGAAGTAAAAGAAGTTAACAAAAGTTACTGCTTAGTGACAATTCTTTTATTTCTGATGTAAATATTGTCTGTAATGTGTAGCATTTGCTGTTACCTTGCATTCCATGTATCTTGGTATCTTGGGAATATATGCAATATATTTTGAGGATATTTTCAGGAAATACTGTAAGTAGATTAAAGTAGCTTGGTAAGAATTATTGTTGTTTTCTTTTCATTATACATGGTTTTACATCTGCAGTGACATTTCTTCTGGATCAACTGTAAAGGAGACCGTTCCATCTGGCGACCTTGCTTTTCTTATGAATCAGACTAATCTGAACACTCTTGGTAATCTAAGAACTATTTGTGTGAAATCATTTCAAAATTAGGCAAGCAGTTTTTGCCAGGTTCCCACAGAATAAATCTTGGTAATCTAAGAACTATTTGTGTGAAATTATTTCAAAATTAGGCAAGCAGTTTTTGCCAGGTTCCCACAGAATAAATCTTGGTAATCTAAGAACTATTTGTGTGAAATTATTTCAAAATTAGGCAAGCAGTTTTTGCCAGGTTCCCACAGAATAAATCTTGGTAATCTAAGAACTATTTGTGTGAAATTATTTCAAAATTAGGCAAGCAGTTTTTGCCAGGTTCCCACAGAATAAATCTTGGTAATCTAAGAACTATCTGTGTGAAATTATTTCAAAATTAGGCAAGCAGTTTTTGCCAGGTTCCCACAGAATAAATCTTGGTAATCTAAGAACTATCTGTGTGAAATTATTTCAAAATTAGGCAAGCAGTTTTTGCCAGGTTCCCACAGAATAAATATCGGTGAAAATGACCATGACCCTTTAAAGCCATAATTATCTTTTTTGACAAATCACATAATTTGATCAACAATGTACAAAGTCATTCAAGTAACATTTTTTTGTCATATTATTTTGAAATTTGGTCAATGGTTTCTGACAATAAGATTTTTAAAAGTTTTTTATTTCTGCTGCCATGGCAAACAGGAGTTTTGTATGTGATGGTTTTCTTTGAACAACTTTTGTAATCAAAGGAACTTCCACTAAATAATTTAAGAAAAGCTGTATAAAACTAGAAATACATTCTGCATGCCCACCAACAGAATGTCAAGCCCGCCAGCACCTTTGACCTCTAAGTGTGACCTTGACCTTAGACCTAGGGACCTGATTCTTGCGCATGACACTGTCTCACAATGGTGAACATTCATGCCAAGTTACATCAAAATCCCACCATGCATGAAGAAGAAATGCTCCGGACAAACTTCAATTTGACCTTTGACCTTCAACTGTGACCTTGACCTTTGAGATAGGAACATGGGGTTTGCGCATGACACTCCTCATTGAGGTAAACATTCATGCTAAATATAAACAAGATTGGTCCATGCATGTCAAAGTTATGGTCTGGACAAAATCGGACGGATGCACGCAGAAATGCACGCACATACACCGACCCATCAAAAGTGACAACTATATCAAGCTCATCGCAAGCGGGCTCGACAAAAATTGACCAGAGGACGTGCAACAGACAGTGATCATGATAGCTCATCCTGAGCACAAACTCAGAATACTACATGCTCAGAGGAGCTAAAAATGTGGGAAAATAAAATTACAGAATAAGCAAGTTTTTTGAAATGTAAATCATAGAGCAGTAACAACTTTTGGATGATGGAAAATAAGCTACGGACAACTGCAGCCTGACCATTCACATGTATTAACAGTTCATCCGGAACCTTTGACTCAGGAGAGCTAATAATAAGAGCTGTCTCATGACAGCATGCTCAACTATTTGGAGGCTTATCAGTAAAATGGATTTTCTATCTAAGGATAGGTATATTGTCAAAGCTGATGTAATAGTTATGGCACTTGAAGCTGTGATCTTGTTCAGCTGCACCCAACATCTGTGTGAAGTTTCAACCATGTTCTGGAGATAGTAATTTTCATGCAAAACTCCAAAGTCCAAACGGGGTATAACTTTGCCAAAATAAAATTCAGCCACCTTTCATCAAAGTTTCAATTCAATATCTACAGTGATTTTGGAGAGAGCAATTTATAAGCAAAACTTCAACCTCCATTTTCTTAGTCCATGAAGGGGGATAATTTTGTTAAAATTCATGTTAAAGTAAAGGGACTTGACGATGTAACCATGTGTGAGAACAGAGTATGATGTTTTAACTTAGAATGTGCAATGGTATTGTATTACACTCCTTGGAAAGATTAAATGAAAAGGGGGCATAACTCTGGAAATACCACAAGCTATGCATCTTGTCACACTAAGTACATTGTCACTATGAGCAAGTAAAGAAAAGTTTCAATTAAATATCTATGTAATGAAGATGATACTAACTACAAAAAAACTCTAAGTTAACAAGGGTGCCATAGTCATAAAATACACCCATCGAGAGCTTGTTAGAAGAAAAATTTTTGTTACAAAACTGCACTTATGATTCAAATATCATGACAGTAGCTTCAAAAATGTGAAAACAAGGGCTATCGTTATAACGATGGATGCTGCCCGACTTGCATATTTGTCAGTAGATGTATAGCTAAGAATTTTAGTCTTAGTAGGTCTCTAGTCCAGGTACCACACAACAAGTCTTGAGATCCTAGGTCAAAAAATAGGTGAGTTTTGAGGAAAAGTTGAAAAATTTCCATGCATGAACTAGAATGTGTCTGCAAAACACAGGGTGTGCCTCCCACTGGTACATTTGTCACAAATACGAGGCAATAATTCAAATGTTTGCTGTCTTAAGGGGGTAATATAGCCTAAACTAACATTTTGTGAAAAGGATTCAGTATTCTAGGCCATATACTTTTTGAGCTATGGGCATCACACACAAAAAATCCATTATTTTAGATATTTCAAGGGCCGTAACTCTGTAATAAGCACTAAAATTCTCAAGAAGAATACCAAGTGTGCAAGGTCACATCATGATAAAGACTCAAGCAAGGTTTCATGAATTTACATCAAATACTTTTTGAGCTAGGCACATTATTAGGTGAAAATGTGCATTTTTGACTATTGCAGGGGCCATAACTTTAACAAGAGGGCCAGAATGGCCTTAGGTCGCTCATCTGTGTAACACACCATAATAGTGTAAACATGTTTTACCTAGTGACTACATGGAGACAAATTCTGACCAATTTTCATAAAGACAGGACCAAAAAAACATGGCATCTTGAGTGTAAACAAGCATTTTCTTTGATTTGACCTAGTGACTTAGTTTTTTTACCCAATATGACCCAGATTTGAACTTGTCCAAGACTTCATGATAACAAACATTCTGACCAAAATTTATGAAGATAGAGTCAATAATGTGCCCCCTATGGTGTAAACAAGCTTATTCATTGATTTGAACTGGTGACCTAGGTTTTGACCCCACATGACCCAGATAAAAATTCATATGATATTTCATGCAGACAAACATTCTGACAAAGTTTCATGCACATCAAATGAACAAGAGTGTTAACAAGCTTTTCCTTTGATTTGACTGGGTGACCTAGTTTTTGACCCCATATGACCCAGTTTCAAACCTGGCCTAGGAACCATCAAGATAAACATTCTGACCTAGTTTCATGAAGATAGGGTCATAAATGTGGCCTGTAGAGTGTTAACAAGCTTTTCCTTTGATTTGACCTGATGACCTAGTTTCTGACCCCATATGACCCAGTTTTAAATCTGGCCTAGAAATCATCAAGAAAAACATTCTGACCAAGTTTCATGAAGATAGGATCATAAATGGGGCCTCTAGGTTGTTAACAAGCTTTTCCTTTGACTGGACCTGACAACCTAGTTTTTGACCTGACATGACCCAGTTTCGATCCAGGCCTAGAGATCATCAAGATAATCATTCTGTGCAAGTTTGTTTCAAATCAAAGCATAAATGAAACCTCTATATGGCTGAAAAGGCCAAAATAGAAAAAGTAACTCTAGAACCCATGATGGAATCTAGCCGGTTTTTGAAAGGAACCGAGATCTTATTGTCACTTAAGTTGTGTGTAAGTGTGGTTAAAATCAAATAAAAATGTCACTTCTATCATATTCACAAGGTAAAAATTACCAAATTTTGACTCTTTTAGGGGTCAATCAGGCACGCAACTCCGGAACCTATGACTGGATCTGATAGATTCATCATGGAATCCAAGACTTATTGTTGTTGAAGATATTTTGCAAGTTTGTATCAAATCAAAGTATAAATGAAGTCTCTTTATGGCTGCAAAAGACAAAATAGCAAATTTTGGCCTGTTAAGGGGCCATAATTGTGGAACCCATGATGGGATCTGGCCAGTTTTCGAAAGTAACCAAGATATTATGCCAATACAATTGTATGCAAGTTTGATTGAAGTTGATTGCAAAATGTTGTCTCTATCATGTTCACAAGCCAAAAATAGCAAATTTTGGCCCTTTAAGGGGCCATAACTCTGGAACGCATGATGGGATCTGGCCAGTTTTCGAAAGGATCCGAGATATTATGCCAATACAAGTTGTGTGCAAGTTTTATTAAGTTGATTGCAAAATGTGGTCTCTATCATGTTCACAAGCCAAAAATGGCAAATTCTGGCCCTTAAGGGGCCATAACTCTGGAACGCATGATGGGATCTGGCCAGTTTTCGAAAGGATCCGAGATATTATGCCAATACAAGTTGTGTGCAAGTTTTATTAAGTTGATTGCAAAATGTGGTCTCTATCATGTTCACAAGCCAAAAATGGCAAATTTTGGCCCTTAAGGGGACATAACTCTGGAACCCATGATGGGATCTGGCCAGTTTTCAAAAGGATACCAGATATTATGCCCATACAAGTTGTGTGCAAGTTTGATTAAAATCAAATACAAAATGTGGCCTCTATCGTGTTCACAAGGAAATTGTGGACAGACACCGGCCGGCCGGACAAAGGGCGATCACAAAAGCTCACCGTCACTACGTGACAGGTGAGCTAAAAATAGGGGTGGAACCTGCTAAAAAATAAGGCAGACAAACAAGAGCTGTCAGAGGACAGCAATGCTCAACTATTCAACAGCCTTGTCGCTTGAATGAATAAGGAAGTCGAAAAAGGGGTATAATTTAGTAAAAAAGCAAAATAGGGTTATGGAACCTGCATAGTGCTTATCAGCTCATGACAGTGGACAAGTGTGTGAAGTTTCAATCCATTCCCATTAGTGGGTACTGAGATACCAGCTTACATATAAGAATTTATCCCAAAACTCCTAAGTTGAAAAAGGGGCATAATTTTGTAAAATGCGAAGTTGAGTTATTGACCCTTTGCACTGCATGTCATATCATGACAGTGAACAAGTGTGTGAAGTTTCAATCCATTCCCACAAGTGGTTACTGAGATACCAGCTTACATATAAAAACTTAATAAAAAATTTCTATGATGAAAAAGGGGCATAAGTTTGTAAAAAAGCAAAATAAAGATATGGGACCTGCTTTGTGCATGTCAGATCATGACAGTGAACAAGTGTGTGAAGTTTCAATCCATTCCAATTAGCGAGTACTGACATACAAAACCTTAACCAAAAAATTCTAAGTCGAAAAAGGGGCATAATTTTGTAAAAAAGCAAAATAGAGTTATGGAACCTGTGCACTGTAAGTCAGTTTATCACAGTAAATAAGTGTGTGAAGTTTCAATCCATTCCCACAAGTGGTTACTGAGATACCAGCTTACATACAAAACCTAAACCAAAAATTTCTAAGTAAAAAAAGGGGCATAATTTTGTAAAAAAGCAAAATAGAGTTATGGAACCTGTGCAATTAAATCAGTTTATCACAGTGAATAAGTGTGTGAAGTTTCAATCCATTCCCACAAGTGGTTGGTGAGATACCAGCTTACATACAAAAACTTAACCAAATCGGGACAAGGACGCCGACGCATGGGGGAGTCCAATAGCTCTACTATTCTATGAATAGTCAAGCTAAAAAATTGGAAGTGCACAAATACATATTATGATAAAGACTCACGCAAGGTTTCATCCATTTATATTAAATACTTTTTGAGTTAGACGCGTCACAAGGTGAAAATGTACATTTTTAACTATTTCAGGGGCCATAACTCCTAAACTAGGGGGCAGAGCCAGATGAAAAATAGGAGGTGCGCAAGTTCATATCATGATTAAGACTATTGCAAGGTTTCTTGAATCTATATCAAATACTTTTTGAGCTAGGTGTCACAAGGTGAAAATGTGCATTTTTGACTATTTCAGGGGCCATAACTCTACAAATAGGGGGCGGAACCAGACGAAAAATAGGAGGTGCACAAGTTCATATCATGATAAAGACTCATGCAAAGTTTCATCATTTTAAATAAAATACTGTTTGAGCTAGGCGCGTCACAAACTTCGGACGGACGCATGCACAGACAAGACCAAATCTATATGCCTCCACCACAAAAAGAAATGCTCTGGACAAAATTGTCATTCTTGTATCTGACCTCTGAGCTCTAAGTGTGACCTTGACCATAGACCTAGGGACCCGGTTCTTGTGCATAACACTCTGTCTCATGATGGTGAACAACTGTGCCAAGTTACATCAAAATCCCTCCACGCATGAAAAAGAAATGCTGCGGACAAAGTTGCCATTCTTATATCTGACCTTTGACCTCTAAGTGTTACCTTGACCTTAGACCTAAGGACCTGGTTTGTGCGCATGAAACTCCATCTCATGATGGTGAACAATATCGCCAAGTTACATCAAAATCACTCCATGCATGAAGAAGAAATGCTTGGGACAGTCATTCTTAAATTTGACCTTTGACCTCTGAGTGTGACCTTGACCTTAG
Source organism: Mercenaria mercenaria (assembly GCF_021730395.1). Lineage (NCBI taxonomy): Eukaryota > Metazoa > Mollusca > Bivalvia > Venerida > Veneridae > Mercenaria > Mercenaria mercenaria. Next base: position 79,643,551 of record NC_069366.1, on the reverse strand, counting down.
ACCTAAGGACCTGGTTCTTGCACATGACAATCTGTTTCATAATGGTGAACAACTGTGCCAAGTTACATCAAAATCCCTCCATGCATGAAGAAGAAATGCTCCGGACAGTCATTCTTGAATTTGACCTTTGACCTCTAAGTGTGACCTTGACCGTAGACCTAGGGACCCAGTTCTTGTTTTTGTTTTGTTTTGGGTTTAACGCCATTTTTCAAGAGTACTTCAGTTATGTAACTGTGGGCAGTTAACCTAACCAGTGTTCCCGGATTCTGTACCAGTACAAACCTCTTCTCCGCATGTAACTGCCAACTTCCCCACATGAATAAGAGGTGGAAGACAAATGATTTTAGACATAATGTCTTTTATCAAATCGCCACAGAGAATATACGGCCCGCCTGGGGATCCTATCGAGCTAAGCGGGCAGGTTCCTGGTTCTTGCACATGACACTCATGATGATGAACGTTTGTGTCATGTTACATCAAAATCCCTCAATGCATGAAGAATAAATGCTCCGGACAAAGTTTGTGGACGCCGCCCGCACTCCAAGGGCGTTTCGTCTATAAGACGGATGTTTACAAAGGAGCATAATTTTAGAAATATTGCAGAGTAACAGAACTTGTCACACTAATGAATATTGTCATTATGCGCAAGTACAACAAGTTTCAATGGAATACCTTTAGTAATGAAGAAAATACTGGACTCCATAAAAATACTTTAACCAACATTGACACCGCCGCCAGGGTGAATGCAACTGCCCTCCCTATCCTTTAGAAAGTTGAGCTAAAAAATTGACAGGGGTAGTTTGGTCATTATACTGTTGTTACACCTACCTCTGAATTTAAGGATGCTGTACACCTGTGAAGTTACAGTGCACCCTGTGCCATTGTTTGATAATTTCCTAATTTACAGCTAACCACAGCATACTAGATGAGGATTGAGAAAAGCCCTCCACATATCTGAAAAATAATAAAAGTGGCTTTTTATGGAAATACTTGTCTTTTACTTTTTTAAATCCACCTAGTTTTATTATAGTTAATCTAAATTCTATATTTCAGTGCACAACATCCATGCTCTAGTCACCAAACATTTTTAAATAACGTAATATCTCAGCCTTAAGAAATATCTGGCTGTGCCTTGTTTATTTGTTGTTCAATTTAATGTTGTTTTTTAATTGATTTTCTTTCATTTTTTCACCAAGTTGTATCTGAAGGGTATAATGACAACATCCCCCATCAAAGAATAAATGCTCAAATGGAAGGTTACTTGAATGTGAAAACATTTTTATACAGTTTTCAGTCGGGGTTCAGACGTTGATTTTCCATGGATACCTGTCTTATCCATCTTTCAGATTTTGTCAAGTTTCAAATGGATAAAGGTAACATGGTTGGAATGGTTCTACTGGATTTACAGAAGGCGTTTGATACAGTTAATCATAGTATTTTGTTAATGAAACTGAATGCAACTGGCCTTAGTTCAGATGCTGTTCTCTGGTTCCAATCATATCTTTCTGATAGACACCAGTTAGTTGCTGTTTCAGGTGTCCATTCCATTCATGCCCCTGTAACCTGCAGAGTTCCTAAAGGTTCAATCCTTGGTCCCCTTTTATTTTTAATCTATGTCAATGATATGTCAGCTGTGGTCAAAAATAAGTTATTACTGTATGCTGATGACTCTGGAATTCTTGTATATGGGAAAAGTATAGCTGATATCGAGTCTATTTTATCAATGGAAATGGAAAATGTAAGTGAATGGCTTATTGATAACAAGCTTTCACTCCATCTTGGTAAAACAGAGTCTATTCTCTTTGGGTCTAAGCCTAGGTTAAAGACACAAAATGTTTTAAATGTTTCTTGTAATGGTACAAACATTCAAGCAACCAGTTCAGTGAAGTATCTGGGTGCTACATTAGACCAAAATCTTTCAGGTGATGAAATTGCACGTTCAGTGGTCACAAAGTCTAATGCCCGGTTAAAATTCCTTCATAGAAAGAATCAGTTCTTGGATCTTCATACTAAGAAGCTTTTAGTAATGTCTCTGATACAGTGTCATTTTGATTATGTATGCTCTAGTTGGTATCCAAGTTTGACCAAGTATTGGAACAATAGGCTTCAAACTACTCAAAACAAAATGATCAGATTTGTTTTGAACATGGATAGTAGGTCTCATGTTGGGTCAGAGCAATTCAAGTCTCTAAATTGGTTGCCTGTCTCAAAGAGAGTAGATCAGATAACTCTCTGTCATGTCCATAGAATAAAGTCAGGCACTGCACCAGAATATCTTAAGGAGCATTTTACATCCCATTTTCCAGCCCATGACCATTTTACCAGATCTAGAGTGTCTGCACTTCCATCATCAAATTCTTTTGATTCTAATTATTCCTTTGTTGAAACTGGTCAGTTTTCTTTGCCAGAGAGGATGGGTAGCTTTGGTAGAAAGTCTTTTGCTTACAACGGGATTGTTTTGTGGAATGGTCTCCCTCAACATCTTAAGGATATTGAATCTTCCCATTCATTTAAGCATGCCATCAAATCCTATTTAATGCCTAATTGATTTTAATAGTCTTTAAGTTGTAGTATATTAAAATCTTTTAATTGATTTAAACAGAAAAGTCTTAGAAATATAATTCTTATCTCAGTCATTTATATTTTTTATTTTTGCTGCTGTACTGATTTCATTTAAATGTAGCTATACTTAAATTTTTAAAGTATAAATATTTTTATTTTCGTCAGAAGTAGTGAGTTTTCTATTTTGGCTGACAACTTTGTGATCATATTATCATTCATTGATCATTCCTCATGAAATATTATGTGATAAATCTTTTACTGTGATACATATATGTGATCTCAATTAGCTTTCATAAATTATTTAGTACTTAAGATTATGTATCTTGCTTTATTACTCAAAAATATAATAGTTAAACATGACTTTCTGTGTCATGCCGCCAATAACAGGGACCACAATGGAAATAAGAAGAATTATTTCATCTTCTTTGTGTTATCCCTGGTATTGGTGAGCATTACATGGCTTTGCTGAGTAATATGATATAACTGTCTAATGATTTGTTGGTTTGTCACTATTTAATATTTATTATGCATTGATTTGTCATTTGTTTTATCACTATATTGCCATGTCATGTACACTTGTGCCAAATAAAACTTACTTACTTACTTACTTTAAAAAATTACCTGTTTTTCATGATTTTTTTTGAAAGCTGTCAGAAGCTTGTGAAGAATTGTCTAAATTCATTTTGTCATGACATGGAAGTCATAATTGAGTCGCACCATGTGAAAATCAACATTCTGGCTTTGCGACCAGCATGGATCCAGACCAGCCTGCGCATCCATGCAGTCTGGTCAGGATCCATGCCATTTGTTTTTAAAGCATATTGCAATTAGAGAACCTGTGACGCGAACAGCATGGATCCTGACCAGACTGCGCAGATGCTGGTCACAAACCCACTATGTTGGTTTTCTCATGGCGCAGCTCAATTATCATTAATACAAAAGTTATGTTCCTCTCTGTCATAAAACTTCCTGAACAAGACAGCCAGACATGGGATAGTGAATTTGTGGTCTTGAATTCCATGAACTTGTCCACTGGGATTTCATTTCATAAATTAAAGAAACCACAAAATCTACTTAAAAATACAAAATGTGCATCTTTCTTTTACATAAATTATTTTTAGATGCTAACTTTAATTTAGAAAATCCTATCAAATGAATTCAACTTGACTAAATATATAAAGAAACTGTGTTTGTAGAGCTACATTAACAAGTAAATGTAATGTATAACAGATATTTCTTAAAATGTTAAAAAAAAAACTTCCAGTTCTTTTCGTGGCAGTGCACATTTATATCTTAAAATTTACCTCAAGCAGTAAAAATTATTTCTTTTTAATTCAAATAGACCTTGAAAACAGTAATCTAATCAATTTGTTAGAGCGTATCTTTTTGCTTTGCAGAGATAAAAATCTTGGTCAGTTCAATATAGCTCCATATGTCTCTTACAGAACAGTTTGATAAAACACGTCAAAGATATGTGACAGATGTGTACGAACTAAACCATTTCTACAGAAACAATAAGCTCCCCGATACCGTGTTGTTGATTTTACTTACAGAAAAACAGACTGTTACCAATAATTGTTCAATATAGGTAAAAACTTAACGTACCACAATCGTTTAGTTGGTTGACATCTGTCGTTGCACGTGTGCCATCTTATCAAATCAGTGTGGTAACATATGCCTGCTGACATATTCAAAACAATTCCAGCTTCACCAGCTGCAACACTGTTCAATAAACATACATATATATGAGTAACATATTGCAACAACTGACGATTTTTACACAGATCAAATGGTATATGATATACATTATCATAGCATGCAATAAATTAGATCCAATTTGAAATTATTCTGTACTTGGCAATGTAATTCTGGTTATACAAGAAAACAACACTAGTCTTGTCTTACTTAAATACCCAAAAATTTCAATTAAAAAAAACAACAACAAATTTTCCACAACAACAAATTTTCCACCCAAAAAAGAAAAAATTTACATACACACTGAATTTAGTTAGATTTATAATTTGAAGACTTACAGTAATTAAACTGAAATACTGTTATCAGTTTAAATAGTCATATTTCATGTTTTCCGGTGGCTTATAGAAAAATAACGATGGATTTTACCGATTTTCATTTTTATAATTTTCTCTGTTATGAAACTACAGTTGAATATGAATTTAAATAAATGGAAGTTCTTTCCAAAAAGTACATCAGTAGATAATTACATAGATGTATATAGATACCTACAAAAACTTAAAAGATATTCAGTCCAGCATATTACCAAAACTACTAATACACTCAAAGAATTATTTGAGCCGCACCATGAGAAAACCAACATAGTGCATTTGCCACCAGCATGGATCCAGACCAGCCTGTGCATCCACGCAGTCTGATCAGGATCCATGCTGTTGGCTTTCAAAGCCTATTGCAATTAGAGAAACCATAAGCGAACAGTATGGATCCTGACCAGACTGTGCAAATGCGCAGGCTGGTCTGGATCCATGCTGGTCGCAAATGCACTAATTTGGTTTTCTCATGGTCCAGCTCATTTATCTCTTTTTTTTTTCAATATTAACATTGTGACATCATGATTTTACATGTGACGTTTACCAATGTGTGTAACATTGTGCACAAAAAACAAGAGCTGTCGGGGGACAGCAACGCTCGACTATTTAACAGCCTTGTCGCTTGAATGAATAAGAAAGTCGAAAAAGGGGCATAATTTAGTAAAAAAGTAAAATAGGGTTATGGAACCTGCATAGTGCTTATCAGCTCATGACAGTGGACAAGTGTATGAAGTTTCAATCCATTCCCACTAGTGAGTACTGAGATACCAGCTTACATATAAGAATTTAACCCAAAAACTCCTAAGTTGAAAAAGGGGCATAATTTTGTTAAATGCAAAGTTGAGTTATTGACCCTTTGCACTGCATGTCATATCATGACAGTGAACTAGTGTGTGAAGTTTCAATCCTTTCCCATTAGTGGATACTGAGATACCAGCTTACATACAAAAACTTAACCAAAAATTTCTATGTTGAAAAAGGGGCATAATTTTGTAAAAAAGCAAAATAAAGTTATGGGACCTGCTTTGTGCATGTCAGATCATGACAGTGTGTGAAGTGTGTGAAGTTTCAATCCATTCCCACAAGTGGTTACTGAGATACCAGCTTACATACAAAACCTTAACCAAAAATTTCTAAGTCAAAAAAGGGGCATAATTTTGTAAAAAAGCAAAACAGAGTTATGGAACCTGTGCAATGTAAGTCAGTTTATCACAGTGAATAAGTGTGTGAAGTTTCAATCCATTCCCACAAGTGGTTGGTGAGATACCAGCTTACATACAAAAACTTAACCAAATCGGGACGCGGACACCGACGCGGACGCCGACGCAGACGCGGACGCGGACGCCGACGCATGGGCGAGTCCAATAGCTCTACTATTCTATGAATAGTCGAGCTAAAAATGGTTCAAAAATGTAAAACTCATTGAATAACATTAACAAAAAAAAAAAAAAAGAGATTATTTTACATGCTTGATCAAAATATCTTTCACTCATGAACAACAGATTGTGATCAAATGAAACAAACATCCATCATCCATTTTGATCAAATTACCAACTCACCCCATTAGACAAGCAAATAAAGCTTTGGACACAACAACTTCACTGACTATACAAGAAACACCATTTAAAGTCTGTTGCTACCATCCTGGTATAGTTTTGCTAGATTATTATTACGGCTTTTACAGATAAGTTTTCCATATTCAGCAATTATTTGTTAGCCATTTTGTGGTTAAAACCTTTAGTGATAATATCACTAAGTTTTAAAACATTCAGTATTTTGCAGAGACATAAACTTACAGTAATAATTCTATTAACCAGTGTTTAATTTAAACAAAAGGGCCCTGAAGGCCCGAAATTGCTAACCTGACCTAGTTCTATCCCTAGAAAACCCAGCATTTTATTTGGCATAGATTTCATAGAAACAAACATTCTGACCGTTTTATGTACATCAGGTAGATCATTAACCAAATTTTTCAATGATTTAACCTGGTGACATAGCTTTTGACCTGGTGACATAGTTTTTGACCTGGTAACATAGTTTTTGACCTCAGGTACCATGAACTTGACTAGCTAGCTTGATTTCATACAGACAAACATTCTGGATGATAAAGTAGAAAATGTGGTCTCTGCAGTTAACAAGGCATTTCTATGGTTTGACTTAGTGACCAAGTTTCTGAACCCAGGTAACCTTGTTTTGAACTTACTCTATACTTCATAAAGACAAATATTCTGACAAAGTTTTATGAAGTTCAAACAGAAAATGTGGCCTTTAGAGTGTTAAGGTTTTTCTATGAGCTGACTTAGTGACCTAATTTTTAACCTCAAATAACCAAGTTATGAATTTGTCCTAGATTATTGTATTAGAGAACAAGAGATCACAGAGTGATCTTGGCGCCCACCAATGTGCCATTTTTGAGTGTTCCAAATTTCAAGACTTACTGACTAGCTCAAGGTCAAATTTCATTTCCGTACACAACACTGCATGTGGTCCAAATTCGAAAGCTGTAGCTTGAGAAATGTGAAAGTAGATCACTAGATCAATTTCAAGGACAAAGTTCTTTGTACACAAAACTATGCATGTGTATCAAGTTTGAAGGCTGTAGTTTGAGAAATTTGAAAGTAGGTCACTAGGTCAATCTTAAGGTCAAAGTTTATTTCGATACACAAAACTATGCAAATGGTCCAAATTTGAAGGCTGTAGCTTGAGAAATGTGAAAGTAGGTCACTAGGTCGAAATCAAGGTTAAATTACACTTCAGAACACAAATCTATTCATGTGGCCCAAATTTAAAGCCTGTACCTTTAAAAATATGAAAGTAGGTTAGGTTAATGTCAAGGTCAAAGTTTGTTTCGGTACACAATCCTATGCATGTGGTCTAAATTTGAAGCCTGTAGCTACAGAAATGTGAAAGTAGGTCACTAGGTCAATATTAAGGTCAAAGTTCATTTCGGTACACAAAACTATGCAAGTGGTCCAAACTTGAAGGCTGTAGCTCGAGAAATGTGAAAGTAGGTCACTAGGTCAAAATCAAGGTCAAATTTTATTTCGGAACACAGAACTATGCATGTGGTCCAAATTTGAAGCCTGTACCTTTAAAAATGTGAAAGTAGGTCACTAGGTCAATGTAAAGGTCAAAGTTTGTTTCCGTACAAAAAACTATGCACATGGTCCAAATTTGAAGGCTGTAGCTTGAGAAATGTGAAAGTAGGTCACTAGGTCAAAATCAAGGTCAAATTTTAGTTCAGAACACGAAACTATGCATGTGGTCCAAATTTGAAGCCTGTACCTTCAAAAATGTGAAAGTAGGTCACTAGGTCAATGTCAAGGTCAAAGTTTTTTTTCAGTGCACAAAACTATGCATGTGGTCTAAATTTGAAGGTTGTAGCTACAGAAATATGAAAGTAGGTCACTAGGTCAAAATCAAGGTCAAATTTTATTTCGGAACACAGAACTATGCATGTGGTCCAAATTTGAAGCCTGTACCTTTAAAAATGTGAAAGTAGGTCACTAGGTCAATGTAAAGGTCAAAGTTTTTTCAGTGCACAAAACTATGCATGTGGTCCAAATTTGAAGGCTGTAGCTACAGAAATGTGAAAGTAGGTCACTAGGTCAAAATCAAGGTCAACTCATGTCAAGGTTCATCTTGCCACTCAAAACCATACATGTGGTCCAAATTAGAATGTTGTAGGTTATTGACAAGAAGATTTTAAAAGCTTTTCCCTATATAAGTCTATATGAACCATGTGACCCCCAGGGCGGGGCCATATTTGACCCAAGGGGGATAATTTGAACAAACTTGGTAGAGAACCACTAGATGATGCTACATTACAAATGCCAAAGCCCTAGGCTTTGTGGTTTGGACAAGAAGATTTTAAAAGTTTTTCCCTATGTAAGTCTATGTAAACCATGTAACCCCGGGACGGGGCCATATCTGACTCTAGGGGGAAAATTTGAACAATCTTAGTAGAAGACCACTAGATCATGTCACATACGAAATATCAAAGCCCTAGGCTCTGTGGTTTTGAATAAGAGGTTTTTCAAAGTTTTTCCCTATATAAGTCTTTATAAACCATGTGACCCCCAGGGCGGGGCCATATTAGACCCCAGGGAAAGAATTTGAATCATCTTGGTAGAGGACCACTAGGCGATGCTTCATACCAAATATCAAAGCCCTAGGCTCTGTGGTTTTGGACAAGAAGGTTTTCAAAGATTTTCCCTATATAAATTTATGTAAATTATAGAAATAAACAAAGGGCCATAACTCACTTATAAATTGTTAAACCAGTCTGATTTTCAGGGGGACACAACCAGGGTACCAATACATCATTCTGACAAAGTTTGGTCAAAATCGCCCCCAGTAGTTTCTGAGGAGATGCGATAACGAGAAATTGTTAACGGACAGACGGACGGACGGAATGACGGACGGACGGACCACGGACGCAGAGTGATTTTAATAGCCCACCATCTGATGATGGTGGGCTAAAAATATTCTGACATAAAGATAAGGTAGATAATGTGGCCTCTACAATGTAAACAATGTTTTCCTATTAATAGACCTGATGACCTAGTTTTTGTCCCCAGATGACCCAGTAACAAACTTATTCAAGGTTTTATTGAGGGTAATATTCTGACCAAGTTTCAAAAAAATTAGGCTCAAACTGTGACCTCTAGAGTGTTAACAGTCAAACAGTTGACAATAGATTATGAGGCATGACATACACAGAGTGATCAGAATAGCTCACCTTGAGCTAAATTCTGAGCATGAATAAAATAACTTACCCTTCTCACCCTGTGAACATGGTAAAAAAGACATTTCAGAGGCGTTTTTTTTTTATGATGAGAAACTGAGGCCAGAGTTTTTAAATCTTAGTGTAGGGACCAGTCTTAATTAGAATGGTTAACTTCTGTACTAAACTCAACCTTGTGCAACCAAAGCATTTACCCATATTTGACCCTAGATTACAATCACACAGTTTAATCAAATAAGTAATTTTAAGAAAAATGTTGATGCCAGGTTGACACTGGACAGATGCCCATGTACCCACCTAAACTGATCGCTACCCCTCTTCCTTTGGCACTTGCAAGCAATAAATGTCCTTGAATTCTTAAATATCATGTTACTTTCTCTTCTATCTAGCTTTTCTCTTTGAAGTTATATCTCAAAACCAGTCTATGTCTTCCCTCAATTTTATATCAATACAAGTCTATTTGATGTCTATTTTCGATATATTCTGTTAGTAAATTAATATGTTTCTTTCCTTTGAACAAAGAAAAAACAATTTCATGGGGGCTTAGTACATATAAAGCAGTCACAGATAAACTTAATATCTCTGTACACATACTGTTCTTTTATACTATTCAGTTTCAATGACCGATCCTTGTTTCAGTATCTTGTCCTTGTCAAAAGCACACCACTTCTTAAAGCCAATTTTTAACAAAGAAGCCAATAAAATTCCCCCTTCACACATCTGGAGATGAGAGAGGCAATTTAACAGATAATGGCTGTGTCATCCTCATATCTCTTCCTCCTCAAATCTAATATCTGTAAATGACTGCAAAATACAGCAACACACTTTTTAAAGCAAAAATTATTTTTTTGTGAGCAAAATTTCCTTTTATTCAATGTCTTAAACAGTATTTATATTTTATACTTATGGTAGTTCTGCACGTTTGATAAACTGGAAGAGATGGCGTAACGTCATTAATTTTATCTGGATAACGGACAATAATGCCTGGATTTGGCGTACAGAAATGAAAAATCATATTATGAATTAATTGCAACCTGTGAGTAAATTTATTACAGTGGCAATGTTACTATCTTTCTAAACTTAAAATATGATATTAAAACATCTGACATGTCAAATAATTCGAAATATTAGCTTAAAACCAGCTTGAAATGTGCGGATCACATTAATCATGGTAAAATATCTCAAAAATAAGCACACGGACCTATTCATTTTATTTTACTATATGACAGGCCATAGCTTAATTTACGACTGTGAGAAGTTTACATTGCAGCAAAAGTTCTATTCGCGAAAATGTTATGAAAATGGTGAATTTCCCATAGTCTCCCACTATGAAAACTTGCGTGAGGTCCTACTTTTTCAAATCAGTCTAGCAAAGAAATCAAGCAAACGACCCTATCTTTTTTATTTGCTGACATTTCTAACTATATTCTGAAGTTTTGAAAAATCATGGTTTAATCAAATTCTACATTGTAGAAAAAAATTTGATCTGAACATGCAGAATTACCTTAAGACTTGGTACGATTCTCAATGGTTTAATTTTCACAAGTATTTGTGAACATAATGACAAGCAAATTCAAAACACTAGTGAATATTAAAATGGATTAATTCCAGTAGTATGAACAGCTACAAAGAGCAAATCTGAAAATTCACATTACATCTCCATTTGTAATGATAAACCTTAAGACCATCCCCACTTCCTGAATGTTTATAATTCCCAAGGAATGTACAGGACTATGACATCAAATAAAAACTAGAGATGTCACAGGAGTGACAAATTATACCCCCACAATACCACTGTAACAGCCCTTTCCCCCAGTCAGTTTTCCCGGGGAAAAAACAACCGGTTGCTTTTCCCTCCCCCACCCACCCCTGGTTGTTTTTTTCCCCATAGTTTTTGTGCATAAGCAAAGGAGAAACAAGAGGGCCATGATGGCCCTGTATCGCTCACCTGAGTATCATTGCTCAAAATGATATGATCAAGTTTTGACATAGAGCACATAGGCATACACATTAAATATCATCAGGATAAACATTTTCTTGTAACAGTCCCTTCTGACCTAGTCAGGGCCAATTTCCATACCAAGTTTGAGGGTCCTAGGCTCAAATGCTGCATTTTTGTACTAACATGGCTATTCCTTACCCTGGAAGACTTAAATAACATTTAAAACCAATCTCATTAGATGCTGCTGATATATATTCGTTTACATAAAATAAAGGGAGGTATTTTGTCATAAATTCAGTCAAAAGTTATCTACCCTTTTTGCCAGAGTCCATCTGATGGCACAAATGACATTTCAAATCAGTCATTGGTTACTGAGATACACCCATTTTAATTTGAAACAAAGAAGGTTAATTTGACATAAAATCAGTCCATAGCCTTCTATCCTGATTGCCTCAGCCCAACTAAAGACAATAATAAAATTTTAAATTAGTTCTATAAATATTTACTGGGATAAATCCCTTTGTATTAAAATCAGGGGAGGTAATCATGCATTGGTATATGCATGTAGAAGAAGTATATTAGTAAAGTATTCATACCGATAAATGTTCAATCAAGAGTTATCTAATATGAAAGAAGACATAAATAGTGTTTAAAACCAATCTCATTAGAAGCTGCTAAGGTGTATTCATTTAGATAAAAATAAAGGGAGGTAATTTATCATAAATTCAGTCAATATGTATCTACCCTGATTGTCTCAGTCCAACTAATGACAATAATGAAATTTCAAATAAGTCCTATAAGTACTTACTGATATAAATCCATTTTGATTACAATCAGGGGAGATAATCAGATATGAAATAACTCTGGAACCTATGATTGGATCTGACAGATTCGTCATGGAATCAAAGATTTTTTGTTGTTGAAGATAATGTGGAAGTTTGTATCAAATCAAACCATAAATGAAGTCTCTATTTGGCTGCAAAAGCCAAAATAGCTAATTTTGGACCTTCAAGGGGCCATAACTCTGGAACCCATGATGGAATCTGGCCAGATCAAGAAAGGAACCAAGATCTTGTGGTGATACAAGTTGTGTGCAAGTTTGGTTAAAATCAAATCATAAATGAAGCTGCTATTGTGCAGACAAGGTCAAAATAGCTAATATTAGCCCTTTCAGGGGTCATAACTCTGGAACCCATAACTGGATCTGGCCAGTTCAAGAAAGGAACCGAGATCTTAATATGTTGACACCAGTTTTGTGCAAGTCTGATTAAATTCAAATCATAAATGAAGCTGCTATTGTGCAGACAAGGTCAAAATAGCTAATTTTGGCCCTTTCAGGGGCTGTAACTCTGGAACCCATAATTGGATCTGGCCAGTTCAAGAAAGGAACTGAGATCTTATGGTGATACAAGTTGTGTGCAAGTTTGGTTAAAATAAAATTATAAATGAAACCTCTATCGTGCAGACAAGAAATTGTTGACGGACGCACACACGCACGGACTGACGACGGACGAAGGGTGATCACAAAAGCTCACCTTGTCACTATGTGACAGGTGAGCTAAAAACCAACCGGTTGGTTTTTTCCCCCCCCCCCCCCCCCCTGGTTGTTTTGCCCCTCTAGTTTTTGTGCATAAACAAGGTATAAACAACTGGTTGGTTTTTTCTCCCCTAATTTGTTTTTCCCCCCTAGTTTTTGTGCATAAACAAGGTAGAAAAAAACAACCAGTTGGTTTTTTCTCAGCCCTGGTTGTTTTATTCCCCTAATAACTAAGTTTTGTGCATAAACAAGGGAGAAAACCAGTTGTTTTTTTTTTTTTCTTTACCCCCCCCCCCCCCCATTACTAAGTTATTGTGCATAAACGAGAGAGAAAAAAACAACTGGTTGTGTTTTTTTTCCCTTGTTTATGAAAAAAACTAGGGGGAAAAAACTGCCTGGTTGGTTCTTTCCCCCCTAGTATGTATGTGTCTACATGTGTTAATAACAGGCAGTGATGGAGGAAGAAACTGACTGGTATGTGTGACTTGTTGGTTCTTTCCCTCTAATATGTATGTGCCTGCATGTGTGAATAATAGGCAATGAAGGGGGAAGAAACTGACTGGTTGGGTTCTTTCCCTCCTTGTTTGTATGTATGTACAGGTGTGAATAATAGGCGGTAAAGGGGGAAGAAAATGACAGATTTGTTCTCTCCACCTTAGTATGTATGTATCTACATGACTAGATGGTTCTTTCCTCCTAGTGTGTTTGTATCTATATGTGTGAATAACAGGCGGTAAAGAGAGAAAAAACTGACTGGTTGGTTCTTTCCCCCTAGTATGTACAAGTTTATATGTTTACATGTGTTAATAATAGGCGGGGAAAGGAGAAGAAACTGACTGGTTGGTTCTTTCCCCCTAGTATGTACAAGTGTATGTGTCTACATGTTTGAATAATAGGCGATGAAGGGAGAAGAAACTGACTGGTTGGTTCTTTCCCCCTTATTATGTACAAGCGTATGTGTCTACATGTGTGAATAATAGGCAGTGAAGGGAGAAGAAACTGACTGCTTGGTTCTTTCCCCCTTGTATGTACAAGTGGATGTGCCTGCATGAGTGAATAATAGGCGATGAAGGGGGAAGAAACTGACTGGTTGGTTCTTTCTCCCCTAGTTTGTATGTATGTACATGTGTGAATAATAGGCAGTAAAGGGGGAAGAAAATTATGACAGATTTGTTCTCTCCACCTTAGTATGTATGTATCTACATGTGTGATTAATGTACAGTAAAGGGGAAGAAGCTGACTATTGGTTCTTTCCCCCTAGTGTGTATGCATCTATATGTGTGAATAATAGGCGGTCAAGGGGGAAGAAACTGACTGGTTGGTTCTTTTCCCCCTAGTATGTACAAGTGTATGTGTCTACATGTGTGAGTAATAGACAATGAAGAGAGAAGAAACTGACTGGTTGGTTCTTTCCCCCTAGTTTGTACAAGTGTATGTGTCTACATGTTTGAATAATAGACGGTGAAGAGTAAAGAAACTGACTGGTTGGTTCTTTCCCCCTAGTATGTACAAGTGTATGTGTCTACATGTGTGAATAATAGGCAGTGAAGCGAAAAGAAACTGACTGGTTGGTTCTTTCCCCCTAGTATGTACAAGTTTATATGTTTACATGACATTGTGTGAATAATAGGTGGTGAAAGGAGAAGAAACTGACTGGCTCGTTCTTTCCCCCCAGTATGTACAAGTGTATGTGTCTACATGTGTGAATAATAGGCAGTGAAGGGAGAAGAAACTGACTGGTTGGTTCTTTCCCCCTAGTGTGTACAAGTGTGTACAAGTAAAAAAACCAACTAGTCAGCTTCTTCCCCCTTCACCGTGTATTATTAAGACTTGCAGATATACACATACCAGGGGTGAAAGAACCAACTAGTCAGTTTCTTCCCCCTTCACAGTGTATTATTCAGACATGCAGATATACACATAACCTGGGGGGAAAGAACCAACTAGTCAGTTTCTTCCCCCTTCACCGTGTATTATTCAGACATGCAGATATACACATAACCTGGGGGGGAAAGAACCAAATAGTCAGTTTCTTCCCCCTTTACCATGTATTATTCAGACAAGCAGATATACACATACCATGGAGGAAAGAACCAACTAGTCAGTTTCTTCCCCTTCACCATGTATTAATCAGACACACAGATACAGATGATTTCAAAGTCCAAAAAGGGCCAATATTTGCCCAAATATCTAAGACATAGTTACATACCCTTGACTACAGATGGAGACTATGACAATGAACAAGTGTTTTAAAGTCACATGTCAAATGGTTTTGAGAAAACATGGACTTGTACCGAAACTGCCCAAAAAGGGACATAATTCAGCCAAAATACTTGATAAGAGTTGTACTCTTGCCTACAAATAGAGACTGTTATAATAAACATGTGATAAAAGTTTCAATACTATAATATGTCAAACAGTTTACACAAAATATGAACTGTTAAGAAAAACTTAACCAAAATTTGTAAGTTAAAAGGGGCCACATTTCTGACAAAATCCTTGATGGAGTTACCTACTCTAGCCTAAAACCGATGCTGATGCCATGGTGAGTAGGATACATGGATAGCTCTCCTTATTCTATGAATAGTCGAGCTAAAAATGAATTCAAAATAAATAGGCCACATAAAACTAGAACTTTCTTCAAACAATTCTTCCATTCAAAAGCATTAGTGCCATTAAGTTTTCCCTGATTAATGATCCCAAAATTACTTTGAGGAATTTTCTAAGAAGATTATTCAATAGTTAAAAACAGACAATTGAGAGAAAAAAAATTAGCCATAATTTCCCAATAATTCCTTGAGATATTCATCAATATATTTGCTGTTTTGCATGTTTAAATGGTGTAGTGCTGGCACATTAAACATTCATGCCACTTTTTTTAACCATTCTTTTAAAACAAAAATCACAATAAACCATGTACTATGCTGGATAGATTATATCAAGATTGATTATGAACGGAATAAATTTCCAATTTTACCATGCCGTAACCATATTTACCAGATAAGAAGGCATTTGTTTCGTTTCTAGCTGACAAATATCTTTGCCTTTGAAATAAACCATCTAAAATCAATCTTATTTATGCAGAGTTTTAAGCAAATTTTCTGGAGTCTGCAAAATTTCATTTAAGATGGTTCTCTCATAGTAACAAGTTTAAGGCGGCACAAGTTCACAAAGATTGTCTCACTAAAGGAAGCAGATGGCCTCAAAGATTTTTTCATCCTTTTACTGATTAAAACTGACAGACAATGAGAAAACGTCCCTAGTTATTTGGCATATAAAGGACAAAGTCTGTAAAATTGTTTATTTTCATGACTTTCCCTACAGAATCTGGTAATTTTCTTCATTGAGCAAATAAATCTTACACTCCACCCACTACAGATTCACTTCAGCTACCTATTAACAATACCATAAAATGACTTGTTTCTTTTTTTTGTTTTGTTTGCTTTTATGTCACACAGACACATCTCAAGTTATAATGGCAACTTTCCCACTTTTTTATTTCTTTATTTCAGTCTCTTCCATTACAAAACATACACAAATATACATCAAAGCATTAAAAACATAAGTAAATGGCCACTCAATTTTATAATTAGAAAGGTGGATGAAAACTCCAATGCTGAACTAAAATCTAGCCGCATGACTTCCAAATACGAAAGAATTCTTAATCTCAACTGAGCAGTAAAGATTTAATGCAAATATTCTTCCAAGGGACCATATGAGGCAAACATTTATGCCAAATAAAAAATATTGCAAAAAGTTAAAATATTAGTTATTTATAGTATCAACAAAGGGAAATAAATCTTAAATATTTTTTTTAAATTCTAAGTCCACATAAAAATCTTTACCAGAAGAGATAGGTCAAAATACACCTCAAAATTGGATGTAACACGCATGTTGTACTACAGAAAAGTGGTCTTCATTTTTCCCTATGCCCAGTAATAAAAAAGTTACAATATAAGCTATCTATAGTAACAATGAAGGGAAGTAATTCTAGGTTCTTATGCTGGACACTCCGTCTCATGATGGTGAACAAATGTGCCAAGTTACATCAAAATCCCTGCATGCATGAAAAAGAAATGCTCCGGACAATGTTGTTCTTGCATCTGATTTTTGACCTCTAAGTGTGACCTTGAACTTAGACCTAGGGATCTGGTTCTTGTGCACGACACTGCCTCACGGTGGTGAACATTTGTGCCAAGTTACATCAAAATCCCTCCATGCATGAAGAAGAAATGCTTCGGACAAAGTTGTCATTTGTACCCTTTGACCTCTAAGTATGACCTTGACGTTAGACCTAGGGACCTGGTTCTTGCGCAAGACACTCGGTCTCATGATGGTGAACAACTGTGCCAAGTTATATCAAAATCCCTCCATGCATGAAGGAGAAATACTCCAGACAAAGTCATCATGAATTTGACCTTTGACCTCTATGTGTGACCTTGACCTTTGAGATAGGAATCTGGGGTTTGCGCAAGACACTCCGTCTCACTGAGGTTAACATTCATGCCAAATATATATAAGATTTCTCCATGCATGTCAAAGTTATGGGCTGGACAAACAAATCCAAACGGAGGGATGCACACATGTCGGGATGCACGTATGCATGCACATACAACGAACAGCTATTTGGACGACTATGTCTTCACTTTCGCAAGCGGGCTCGACAAAAACGTATTTGGCCCCAAGATACTGGGTCTGAGGTAACTGGGAATGTTATTTCAAGTATGACGTCACATTGAAACAGGTCATATACTGACAACTTTGAACTATGATGACTGCAGGTCAAAGCATTCTCTAATAATTAATCTGAAAATAAAATCTGGTTAATGTCAAGGTCTTTGTGACCTTGACCTCTGACCTATTGTCACCAAAAAGATAAGAGATTATCCTTTAAAGTTTGACCACTACAAATTCTTTATTTTCAGTCTAATGGCTAGTGTAGAATTTTGTTAAAGTTTGAAGCAAATCAGGCTAAAAGTGCGGGAGGAGTTTGATACATGAGATTTTTTCCTATATCATTTATAGCAAAACTATCAAAGGCCACAACTGCAGTAAAAATAGACACAGCAGTTCTTGCCTCTGTGGTCATCTACACATCAAGCTTGTTCATCTGTCAAAGTTTGAAGCAAATGTGCGGATATAACTAGATGCCCACTGGCAACATGTCGGGCCCGCCAGCTGTCAAAAGGACTAACACTGATTATACTATTTGGCGAGGACAGAACTGATTGCGGCAAACACTTCTGCCAAGCTATTTAAGAACATCTCCGTCCATGGCTAAGTTACAGCCCAGACAAGATAAACTGCATCAACTTTTGACATTTGACCCCTAAGTGTGACCTTGACCTTTCAACTACTTACACCAGATAGACTGTCGCATTAAGGCAAACAATTGTGCCAAGTTATTTAAGAAACCCTCAATCCATGGCTGAGTTACAGCTCGGACAAGGAAAACTGCATCAAGTTTTGACCTCTAAGTATGACCTTGACTTTTAAGATTCCAATCTGGTTGTTGACACATCATCTTACCAAGGCAAACATTTGTGCCAAATTATTTAAGAATCTCTCAATCAATGGCTGAGTAAAATCCAAGACAATCAAAACAGCACCAAGTTTTGACCTTTGACCTCAAAGTATGACCTTGACCTTTAAGCTACCAATCTGGTTCTTGCATGTGACACATCCTGTTATTGAGGCAAACATATGTGCCAGATTATTTAAGAATCCCTTGATCCATAGATAAGTTACAGCCTGGACAAACTCGGCCGCAGGCACATACACCGAACCACCATTGTGACAACTATGTTGAGCTCACCGCCAGCAGGCTCAACAACAAGAGCTGTCACAGGAGACAGCGCGCTCGACTATTTCAATGCTGGATAGTGAAACTGGGCACATCTGTGGAAGCTGGAGCTGTCATTGGAATATTTAATGACTCCAATGGTGGATGAAGATATTGGACAAAAGCTTGAGACTGTGTCAAAAATATTAAGTAATAAGAGAGATAAAGATAAAGTGTATCAAAACACTAAATAAGTACATTTCTAAGCAAAAAGGGGGCATAATTCATTAAATATTTGTGCAAGAGTTATGCACCTTGTGTCATATGATGTGGGTGATGATGTGGAACGACTACTTCAAGTCTGAATCAAATCCATTTAGTAATAACTGAGATGTAGTGAAAATGCATCAAAATTAACCTTAAATTCTAAGTAAAAGGGGGCATAATTCAAGAAAATCAGTGCCAGAGTTATGCACCTTGTGTCATATGATGTGGGCGATAAGGTGGAACAACTATCATAAGTTTGAATCAAATCCATTTAGTAATAATGGAGATAGAGTGAAAGTGCATCAAAACATTAACCTGAAATTCTAAGTAAAAAGGGGGGATAATTAATAAAAAAATTGGTGCAAGAGTTATGCACCTTGTGTCATATGATGTGAGTGACACAAGTATGAATCAAATCCATTTAGTAATAACTGAGATGTAGTGAAAATGCATCAAAATTAACCTTAAATTCTAAGTAAAAGGGGGAATGATTCATGAAAAATTGGTGCCAGAGTTATGCACCTTGTGCCATATGATGTGGGTGATAAGGTGGAACAAGTACTTTAAGTCTGAATCAAATCCATTTAGTAATAACTGACATAGAGTGAAAGTGCATCAAAACTTTAACCTGAAATCTAAGTAAAATGGGGGAATAATTCATGAAATATTGGTGCAAGAGTTATGGACCTTGTGTTGTAACTTTAACCAAAGAGCGGACGTGGAAGGACGCCGACGCAGACGCCAGGTTGAGTAGGACAGCTTTCCATACTTCGTATAGTCAAGCTAAAAATGAAAACGTGTTCCTTTTACAGAAAACGAAATTTGGTTTGTCAGAAATATAATGTATAACTTATGTCAGAAAACCAACATTGAATCATCTGAAATCAATTGTTAATAAAACTTTCATTATTTGACCAAAGATGACTTAATTTCAAACAAGACCTAGATTACAGAAAAAACAAGAGCTGTCAGTGGACAGGGCGCTTGACTATTCTCAGTGCTTAATAGTATAATATAAGCAATGAGTAAAACTTTAACATTACAATAAGAATATTTTCTTAGTCAAAAAGGGGCCATAATTCAGTCAAAATGCTTGATAGAGCTGCCTCCTCCTTTTTACAGACAGGGGTCATGATGGTAAACAAGTATGCAAAATATGAAAGCAATATCTCAATGGACTTTGAAAACATTTGGGGTGGTACGCAAACTTTAACATTTATTCTAAGTTGAAAAAGGGCCATGATTTAGTCAAAATGCTTGATAGAGTTGCCTCCTCCTTTTTACAGACTGGGTCATGATGGTAAACAAGTATGCAAAATATGAAAGCAATATCTCAATGGACTTTGAAAATATTTGGGGTGGTACGCAAACTTTAACATTTATTCTAAGTCGAAAAGGGGCCATAATTCAGTCAAAATGCTTGATAGAGTTGCCTCCTCCTTTTTACAGACTGGGGTCATGATGGTAAACAAGTATGCAAAATAGGAAAGCAATATCTCAATGGACTTTGAAAATATTTGTGGTGGTACGCAAACTTTAACATTTGTGTGACGCTCACGCTAATGCTCACGCCGATGCAGGGGCGAGTAGGATAGCTTCTTTATTCTTTGAATAGTCGAGCTAAAAATCATTATGATGAAGTTTCATAAGGAATATGTAAAAATTCTGGTCTCTTAGATGTTTACAAAGTTTTTCTTTTATTTGACCTACTGATTTAGTTTTTGAAACCATATGACCCAGTTTAAAATTTGGTCAAGACTACACAAAGTCAAACATTCTGACTGGAAGTCATATAAAGGTCAAGTACAAAATATGGATTCCAAATTTCAAAGTAAATAAGGTTTTTCAATGGTATGACCTAGCTTTTTACCTCCCGATTAATCTAAATACCAAGATTTTATTAAGACAAGAGGACCATGATGGTCCTGAATCGCTCATCTGTTCCCACATGACCCAATTTTGAGTATGACGTTGTTTTTTCTCTTATTTGACATAGTGACCTAGTTTTTGAGCTTATGTGACCCAGTTTTGAACTTGACCTAGATATCATTAAGATATAAATTCTGACCAATTTTCATGAAGATCCATTGAAAAATATGGCCTTTAGAGAGGTCACAAGGTTTTTCTATTGTTTGACCTACTGACCTAGTTTTCGAAGGCACATGACCCAGTTTCAAACTTGACCTAGATATCATCAAGGTGAACATTCTGACCAATTTTCATGAAGATCTTATGAAATATATGGCCTCTAGAGAGGTCACAAGGTTTTTCTATTTTTAGACCTACTGACCTAGTTTTTGACCGCACGTGACCCAGTTTCGAACTTGACCTAGATATCATCAAGATGAACATTCTGACCAATTTTCATAAAGACCCCATGAAAAATGTGACCTCTATTGGTCACAAGCAAAAGTTTACGCACGCACGGACGGACGGACGCTGCGTGATCACAAAAGCTCACCTTGTCACTTTGTGACAGGTGAGCTAAAAAAAACATTTTGACCAAGTTCCATTAAGATTGGGCCAAAATTGTGATTCCTAGAGAGTTAACAGTAAAATTGTTCCTGTACACTGGCATTAAAATACCTCACCTTTAGCATAAAGTGCTCAATAAAAAAAATCCATGAAAGGATTTGCATAACAGATTTTATATAGTAACAATAATGGACTGACATATGTCTTTAGCACATTTTGCCCAACTTATCCCTCAGCAACAGGAAAACAATTAACATGTTTCTCTCTAAACTGCAGGAGCTGTAAAAACATCACAAAGATGTCTCAAAGATAAACAAGAGGGCCATGATGGCCCTAAATCGCTCACCTGTTATCATTGCACTTGAGGACAAGAAGGTCCTCAGAAAAAATATCTAAGTCCAAAGGACAGGAACAACAAAGGGAAGAAATTTAACCAAAAAGAAAAATTTTTTTTTAAAAGGTACAGATATGTCAAAATACACCTAAAAATTGGAGGTACCATCCATGTTGTACCACAGAAAAGTGGTCTCGGTTTTTCCCTACAGCCAGTAATAAAAAAGTTACTAAAAATAAGCTGTTTATAGTAACGTAAAAGGGAAGTAATTAAAAAGAAAATTATTGTAAGTGAACAAAAGAAGGATTTGCCAAATAAATCTGTTGACATTAATGAAATTTCAGATCAGTATCTTCATTAGTTATGGAGATATACCCATTTTAATTTGAAATAAAGGGAGGTAATTTGACATAAAATCAGTCCATTGTTAACTACCCTGATTGGCTCAGTCCAACTAGTGACAATAATGAAATTTCAAATAAGTCCTATAAAGACTTACTGATATAAATTCATTTTGATTACAATCAGGGGAGGTAATCAGATATAAAATAACTCTGGAACATACGATTGGATCAGATTTGTCATGGAATCCAAGATTTATTGTTGTTAAGATATTTTGGAAGTTTGTATCAAATCAAACCATAAATGAAGTCTCTATATGGCTGCAAAAGCCAAAATAACCAATTTTGGACCTTTAGGGGGCCATAACTCTGGAATTCATGATGGAATCTGGCCAGTTCAACAAAGGAACCAAGATCTTGTGGTGATACAAGTTGTGTGCAAGTTTGGTTAAAATCAAATCATAAATGAAGCTGCTATTGTGCAGAAAGGGTCAAAATAGCTAATTTTGGCCCTTTCAGGGGCCATAACTCTGAAACCCATTATGGGATCTAACCGGTTCAATAAAGGAACTGAGATCTTATGGCGACACAAATTTTGTGCAAGTTCGATTAAATTCAAATCATAAATGAAGCTTCTATTGTGCCGACAAGGTCAAAATAGCTAATTCTGGACCTTTCAGGGGCCATAACTCTGGAACCCTTAATGGGATCTCGCCAGTTCAAGAAAGGAACCAAGATCTTGTGGTGATACAAGTTGTGTGCCAGTTTGGTTAAAATCAAATCATAAACTAGAAAATGCTTTTGTAAAAAAGCGCATGTCTCCCCCAATGCAAAGTCCTTTAGGCAAGAAGTCAATAGGGGTCAGGAGCAAAAGTCAAAGAGACACTGATGGTTAGCTGCAATAGGGATCATCTACTTGGCATGTCCAGTCATCCCGCTAAATTTCAACACTCTTGGCCTAGTGGTTCTCAAGTCACTGTTCAGGGTCCAGTGACCTTGACCTTTGATCAAGTGACCTCAAAATAAATAGGGGTCATCTACTCTGCATGTCCAATCATCCTATTAAGTTTCAACATTGTAGGTCAAGTGGTTCTCAAGTTATTTCCAAAAAATGATTTTACATGAACAGGCCACTGTGACCTTGACCTTTAATAGACTGACCCCAAAATCAATAGGGGTCATCTACTCTGCATGTTCAATCATCCTATGAAGTTTCAACATTCTGGGTCATGTTTGTTTGTGTTGGGTTTAACGCCGTTTTTCAACAGTATTTCAGTCATGTAAAGGCAAGTCTGGGTCATGTGGTTCTCAAGTTATTGATCGGAACTGGTTATCAATATTCAGGCCCCTGTGACCTTGACCTTTGACAGAGTGACCCCAAAAACAATAGGGGTTGTCTACTCCAGCAGCCCTACAACCCTATGAAGTTTGAAGGTTCTAGGTCAAATGGTTCTCCAGTTATTGCTCGGAAATGAAGTGTGACGTACGGACGGACGGACAGGGCAAAAACAATATGTCTCCTGGGGGAGACATAATAAAGCTGCTATTGTGCAGACAAGGTCAAAATAGCTAATTTTGGCCCTTTCAGGGGCCATAACTCTGGAACCCATATGGCCAGTTCAAGAAAGGAACCGAGATCTTATGCTGATACAAGCTGTGTGCAAGTTTGGTTAAAATAAAATCATAAACGAAACCACTATCGTGCAGACAAGAAATTGTTGACGCATGGACTGACGACGGACGAAGGGGGATCACAAAAGCTCACCTTGTCACTATGTGACAGGTGAGCTGAAAAAAAAGAAAAATTGACCTTGATGATTTTTTATTCTGCTTCACGAAACCAGAAAATGGCCAACAACTTCATTAATCTAGTAAAATTTGTCTCCCTAAAATTCTTAACAAATTTTACACTTATTTATGTAACCAAAGTAGCCACGTTTTTAAATTATATCAAACTAATGCAGATACTTGGCTGACACAAGAGCTTGATCATAACAAAAGCTGAAAAATAGTTCAGTTTCAATTCAGTATCTGCACTGACTTGGGAGAGATTGTATTTAAAACTTCAAGAAGGGGAATAACTTTGTTCAAATTCATGTAAGAGTTATGGGACTCGATGTCCGAAAGGTAAATGTGAAGTCTGAGCCCTAGATAGGTCACCCAAGTTTCACTGCTTGCTTTAATGTCTCACAAGGAAAATATGTATGAAATTATTTTGAAATAAGAAATGCTTTTTAAAAAGAATATTTTTTACAGTTTTCACAACATACATATAGCAAAATATAGCAAACAGTATTTAATGATCTATGCAAATTAGGTACAGGGTTACCAAACAAGAGGACCATGATGGTCCTGAATCGCTCACCTCTTCCCACATGATCCAGTTTTGAGTATGACGTCGTTTTTTCTATTATTTGACATAGTGACCTAGTTTTTGAGCTCATGTGACCCAGTTTTGAACTTGACCTAGATATTATAAAGATAAAAATTCTGACCAATTTTCATGAAGATCCATTGAAAAATATGGTCTCTAGAGAGGTCACAAGGTTTTTCTATTATTTGACCTACTGACCTAGTTTTTTAAGGCACGTGACCCAGTTTCAAACTTGACCTAGATATCATCAAGGTGAACATTCTGACCAATTTTCATGAAGATCCATTCAAGGGTATGGCCTCTAGAGAGGTCACAAGGTTTTTCTATTTCAAGACCTGCTGACCTAGTTTTTGATCGCAGTTGACCTAGTTTCAAACTTGACCTAGATATCATCAAGATAAACATTCAGACCAACTTTCATACAGATCCCATGAAAAATATGGCCTTTAGAGAGGTCACAACGTTTTTTCATTATTTGACCTACTGACCTACTTTTTGAAGGCATGTGACCCACTTTCGAACTTGACTTAGATATCATCAAGGTGAACATTCTGACCAATTTTTATGAATATCCATTCACAAGTATGGCCTCTAGAGAGGTCACAAGGTTTTTCTATTTTTAGACCTACTGACCTAGTTTTTGACCGCACATGACCCTGTTTCGAATTTGACCTAGATATCATCAAGATGAACATTCAGACCAACTTTCATGAAGATCCATTGAAAAATATGGCCTTTAGAGAGGTCACAAGGTTTTTCTATTATTTGACCTACTGACCTAGTTTTTGACGGCATGTGACCCACTTTCAAATTTGACCTAGATATCATCAAGATGAACATTCAGACCAACTTTCATACAGATCCCATGGAAAATATGGCCTCTAGTTAGGTCACAAGGTTTCTTTATTATTTGACCTACTGACCTAGTTTTTGATGGCACGTGACCCACTTTCAAACTTGACCTAGATATCATTAAGGTGAACATAATGACAAATTTTCATGAAGATTTCATGAAATATATGGCCTCTAGAGAGGTCACAAGGTTTTTCTATTTTTAGACCTACTGACCTAGTTTTTGACCGCACGTGACCCAGTTTCGAACTTGACCTAGATATCATCAGGATGACCATTCAGACCAACTTTCACACAGATCCCATGAAAAATATGGCCTTTAGAGAGGTCACAAGGTTTTTCTATTATTTGACCTACTGACCTAGTTTTTGATGGCACGTGACCCAGTTTCGAACTTGACCTAGATATCATCAAGGTGAACGTTCTGACCAATTTTCATGAAGATCTTTTGAAACATATGGCCTCTAGAAAGGTCACATGGTTTTTCTATTTTTAGACCTACTGACCTAATTTTTGATGGCACGTGACCCAGTTTCGAACTTGACCTAGATATCATCAAGGTGAACGTTCTGACCAATTTTCATGAAGATCTTGTGAAATATATGGCCTCTAGAAAGGTCACAAGGTTTTTCTATTTTTAGACCTACTGACCTAGTTTTTGATGGCACCTGACCCAGTTTCGAACTTGACCTAGAAATCATCAAGATGAACATTCAGACCAACTTTCATACAGATCCCATGAAAAATATGGCCTTTAGAGAGGTCACAAGGTTTTTCTATTATTTGACCTACTGACCTAGTTTTTGAAGGCACGTGACCCAGTTTCGAACTTGACCTAGATATCATCAAGGTGAACGTTCTGACCAACTTTCATGAAGATCTTGTGAAATATATGGCCTCTAGAGAGGTCACAAGGTTTTTCTATTTTTAGACCTACTGACCTAGTTTTTGACCGCACGTGACCCAGTTTCGAACTTGACCTAGATATCATCAAGATGAACATTCTGACCGATTTTCATGAAGATCCATTGAAAATTATGGCCTCAAGAGAGGTCACAAGGTTTTTCTATTTTTAGACCTACTGACCTAGTTTTTGACGGCACGTGACCCAGTTTCGAACTTGACCTAGATATCATCAAGATGAACATTCTGACCAACTTTCATAAAGATCCCATGAAAAATGTGACCTCTAGAGTGGTCACAAGCAAAAGTTTACGGACAGACAGACGCACGGACGGACGAACGGACGGACGACGGACACCGCACGATCACAAAAGCTCACCTTGTCACTTTGTGACAGGTGAGCTAAAAAACATTTCTATGAAATTATTTAAAATCTGGCCAGGGTTTCACAAAAGAAAATTTTTAAGTTATCCAAACTGCCATTTAGAGAAAACTAGCCATTCCTCCTGGTGGCAATGTTTTTAAACAAATCAACATAGAAAGAATATAGTCGGCGGTAACTCCAGGAACATTCCTGTGAAATTATTTTGAAATCTGGCCAGCAGTTTCAGAGTAGACTATTAAAATTTTCTTTAAAGCCATGTAGTGAAAGCTAGCCCCATCCCCAAAAGCCATGTTTTTAGACAAATAAAATGACTTGAAGAAATTTGGTAGTAGGTCACCAAAGAAACGTTGCTGCGAAATTAATTTGGAATTGTGTAAGCAGTTTCTAGGAAGTTTTCCTTTAGGTTGCTATGGCAACCAGAATTCTACATGGATGACCCAGATTTGAAGGAATCTGGAAGAGGACCACCCAAAAAACATTCCTATGAAGTTTGGTTGAAACTGGCTTGGTGGTTAATAAGATGTTCTTTCAAGTAATAGAAGAGAATAGACATTTGACAATCCTAAAAGATCATCATGATTTAAAAAGACCACTTTGTTGAATCTTACAACAAAATTTTTATTTAAATCAAAGTTCTTCATAAAATACATCTAAGTTTTGAGGAAATAATTTAACATATTCTTTTGTGTATTGGTAAAAACACTGAAATGTTCAAAAAAGTCATAACAATAGTTGTTGTATTTTAAAGTATTGTTAACTCATTCTGCACACACGATGCATTAATGTGTCACCCGAATGTTATCTGTATACCATGTGCCGCTTCTAAGCGGTGTTGCTATCTACATCTGCAAACGCAGGCTGCATACATGCATCTTTACAGTAATAGCTCTGAATTCTGAATGACGCTTTCAGTCGTCACATTTCATTGACCTTATGATAAAATCTTTTAATTCTTTCAAACAAATTGGACCAATCAACTTTTTTGTTGCGTAACATTTTTTAAACATAAATAAAACTGGATGTTGTGAAAAAAGAAAGTGTGTTTATGTTGAAGAAAGCAAGCGTCGTTCAAGATATAATTTGTGATTTCTCCAAGCCTGAAAATTACAGATGGTTCTTTATATATACCAATGAAGATTCACTGAGCAATGACAGTTGAAATAAGGCAACCCAAAATAAAAGATGTTTTCGCTCGTCGCTATGTGGCAAATAATGCTATCTGCGGGATCAAACAATTTTACGCATACCCAGAAATCTAAGCCAATTTGCTGGCTTATTGGCGAAATTGTCTCCCTTGAAAACAGGTTATCGAGTATATCGATTAGCCTTTATCTGTCAATTTAAGCCTATTGAAATATAGAAGGAGAAAAACTTCTACACATCAAATGACATCAAAGGCATCATCTGATAATATTTATTAAGTTATTGAAGTAATCTGCAATATTTGCATTTTCTTTCAATATAATTTTTAATAAAATAAAATATGATCTTCTTGCTTCCCTATGCGTTTGAAATAAGTAACTAATTTTGATCCCGAGCCCCACTGATTTCTGTAGGAAATGACAGATTTTAAGCTTTACATGGTCTTTTAAAATGATATATTCTTATATTTATAATCATCTCACAACATTTATTAAGTTACTGAAGTAAACTAGAAAAGTTAATCTTTCTTTCAATGAGTTTATTTTTAAGTTATTTTTATGTCTTCTTGCTTCCCTAAACGTTTGAATATCACTGACTTTACTAATTTGGAAAATTTTGCCCATCACAGTACACGTGTACTGATGACACCAGATAAACTGAATCAGATAGACATGTGTGTCAATCTAATTCAGTGTTTAATGTCATTACTTTGTCAGATTAAATAACAAGAGGACCATGATGGTCCTGAATCGCTCACCTATTCCCAAATGACCCAGTTTTGAGTATGACGTCGTTTTTTCTATTATTTGACATAGTGACCTAGTTTTTGAGCTCATGTGACCCAGTTTTGAACTTGACCTAGATATTATCAAGATCAAAATTCTGACCAATTTTCATGAAGATCCATTGAAAAATATGATCTCTTAGAGAGGTCACAAGGTTTTTCTATTATTTGACCTACTGACCTAGTTTTCGAAGGTACGTGACCCTGTTTTGAACTTTACCTAGATATCATCAGAACATTCTCACCAATTTTCATGAAGATCTCATGAAAAATATGGCCTCTAGAGAGGTCACAAGGTTTTTCTATTTTTATACCTACTGGCCTAGTTTTTGACCGCACGTGACCCAGTTTCGAAACTGACTTAGATATCATCAAGGTGAACATTCAGATCAATTTTCATGAAGATCCATTGAAAAATATGGCCTCTAGAGAGGTCAAAAGATTTTCCTAATTTTAGACCTACTGACCTAGTTTTTGACCGCAGTTGACCCAGTTTCGAACTTGACCTAGATATCATCAAGATGAACATTCAGACCAACTTTCATACAGATCCCATGAAAAGTATGGCCTCTAGAGAGGTCACAAGTTTTTTTTATTATTTGATCTACTTACCTAGTTTTTTAAGGCATGTGACCCAGTTTCAAACTTTAACTAGATATCATCAAGATGAACATTCTGACCAATTTTCATGAAGATCCATTCAAGGGTATGGCCTCTAGAGAGGTCACAAGGTTTTCTATTTCAAGACCTACTGACCTAGTTTTTGATGGCAGTTGACCCAGTTTCAAACTTGACCTATATATCATCAATATTAACATTCAGACCAATTTTCATACAGATCCCATGAAAAATATGGCCTCTAGAGAGGTCACAACGTTTTTTCATTATTTGACCTACTGACCTACTTTTTGAAGGCACTTGACCCACTTCCAAACTTGACAAAGATATCATCAAGATGAACATTCTGACCAATTTTTATGGAGATCCATTCACA
The DNA here is from genome assembly GCF_021730395.1 of Mercenaria mercenaria. Classification (NCBI taxonomy): domain Eukaryota; kingdom Metazoa; phylum Mollusca; class Bivalvia; order Venerida; family Veneridae; genus Mercenaria; species Mercenaria mercenaria. The sequence goes on along the minus strand of NC_069366.1, from coordinate 79,614,066 downwards.
AGTATGGCCTCTAGAGAGGCCACAAGGTTTTTCTATTTTTAGACCTACTGACCTAGTTTTTGATCGCACATGACCCAGTTTCGAACTTGACCTAGATATCATCAAGATGAACATTCAGACCAACTTTCATACAGATCCCATGAAAAATATGGCCTTTAGAGAGGTCACAAGGTTTTTCTATTATTTGACTTACTAACCTAGTTTTTGAAGGCACGTGACCCATTTTCGAACTTGACCTAGATCATCAAGATGAATATTCAGACCAACTTTCATACAGATCCCATGAAAAATATGGCCTCTAGAGAGGTCACAAGGTTTTTCTATTATTTGACCTACTGACCTAGTTTTTGATGGCACGTGACCCACTTTCAAACTTGACCTAGATATCATCAAGGTGAGCATTCTGACCAATTTTCATGAAGATCTCATGAAATATATGGCCTCTAGAAAGGTCACAAGGTTTTTCTATTTTTAGAACTACTGACCTAGTTTTTGACTGCACATGACCCAGTTTCGAACTTGACCTAGATATCATCAAGATGAACATTCAGACCAACTTTCATACAGATCCCATGAATAATATGGCCTCTACAGAGGTCACAAGGTTTTTCTATTATTTGACCTACTGACCTAGTTTTTGATGGCACGTGACCCAGTTTCGAACTTGACCTAGATATCATCAAGGTGAACGTTCTGACCAATTTTCATGAAGATCTTGTGAAATATATGACCTCTAGAGAGGTCACAAGGTTTTTCTATTTTTAGACCTACTGACCTAGTTTTTGATGGCACATGACCCAGTTTCAAAACTGACCTAGATATCATCAAGGTAAACATTCATACCAATTTTCATGAAGATCTTGTGAAATATATGGCCTCTAGAGAGGTCACAAGGTTTTTCTATTTTTAGACCTACTGACCTAGTTTTTGATGGCACGTGACCCAGTTTCGAACTTGACCTAGATATCATCAAGATGAACATTCTGACCAACTTTCATAAAGATCCCACGAAAAATGTGACCTCTAGAGTGGTCACAAGCAAAAGTTTACGCATGGACACACGTAAGGACGGACGACGGACGCTGCGTGATCACAAAAGCTCACCTCGTCACTATGTGACAGGTGAGCTAAAAATAAAGTTATTTTAAATTACATGTTCAAATAAAAAATATTCCATTTTTTAATTCATTTAATACCATTTTCACTGCTAGAATTATTTATTGCATTAAAACATAACATAACATAAAGTTGATTAACATATAGAATTACATGTTCATAGTTAAACTTGAATATTGTACATGTCAATATAACAAGTCCATTGGGTCGGGTGTAAATTTCATGTTTCTTGTTTGTAAGTATCATAATGTTGTTATAAATTTCTTATCTTATCTTTTTGTAATGATTATATATGTATGATAAAGTCAAATAACGGTTTGACAATAAGTTAACTGAATGGTGACATATTTCTGTTTATTACCGTTACTAATTGGATTCGTGTCTGTTTGTCTGACATGCCCCGTGGCCTAAAGGGACAATTATTACGGCTCTTGCATAAACACTTTAAAGTTAAAATCTAAATTATGGATATGGAGTTATAAATTTTGATAATTTATCTTACCGTTCAAAATCCAAATTCACAGTATTGTAAAGTAAAATGCATTTATAGGCCACGGATCCATAATATTTAAAAAAAACTTTTGAAATTGAAAAGACACATTTTCAAGGAGACCCGAAATACACATATATTTCGCCCTCAAAAAATATTTTAAAAATTAAAGGGACTATCCTCCAGATCGTTCGACAACAAGAAAAAATACTTTTATAGATATCTGGAAATAAATGCTATATTTCTTAAGAAGGCCAAAGAACTATAAAATTATTTTATAACTCTTCGAGAAGGCTTTAAAACTTAATTACTGACAAACTATATGTTACGGAAATACATGAGAATTTGCTGTTTTACTAATTTTTATGATGAAAATCGAAAAGCGATTGTAACGCTTTACTCAAGGTAAACTGTCTCGATTATAAAAAAATCTATATTTTGAAGTCATAATTCACATATGTAGCGCTATTGGTTTCGACGAAATATTTTAGAAACAAAAACTCATCTTCTAGTATTAACAAACTTCAATTTGAGAGAAAGATTATTTTAAGTCAAATCTGGAGGTCAGTGCCTTTAATTACATATTTTAAAAATATGTTGAGCAATGGGAATAATAATTATGCTTCCTGACAATTTTTTAATAAATACCAGATTATCATTCAAAATCACCAATTTGAAGAAATAACAATGTTATGTATATCAGATAATAAACATGTACGTCGATCTAATTCCATCTTTGTCAAATTAAATTAAAACTGTTATTTTAAATTACATGTTTGAATAAAAATATTTAAATTTTAAAAATTATTTTTTAATCAATTAACTTTTAATTTATGATTCACATATATTTTTGCCCTTAAAAGATATAATCAAAAGATTAAATACATATCTAAAAGTCACGATGAGTAATGGGAATATCCTTCCCGGCTCTCAATTTTGAAACAAAAACCCGATTACCATTAAACATCACCAATTTGAAGAAAATACTGCAAATAGCCTAGGGCAAGGTATAAACTCCGCTTGTGTAAAAAGTTTCACAATGTCGTCGCAATACCCCTAATTAACAAAACCAGTGTAAAGTCAAGATTATCAAGATAAGAGAGATTAACAAAAATCGATACTCGCATTAAGATGGTATAAAGGGAAACAATCAAGTTTAACCGATCTGGCTTAATAATCAAGGGACAATACTCTTCAAGACACGGTCTCATTTCTGGACATGGCTAAATGAGTTTACTTCTGATTACTATCATGCTTATATTTTATTACAATAAAATGTGCCAGAATTTCATACAAATCTGTCAAAATTTAGCAGACATAAAAATAAAAACCCAACTATGGAGGTAGAAAAGGCATTAACTATATTCTTTATAAGTATGGATCTAAACATTTGAGTGTGGAAAAATTTTGAATGGTAAATAATTGGGTATTGTTATAAAAATACACCTCAATAAAGACAGACGTACATAATTACTAAACAAAAATAACATGTACGCATCATACCAAAATGAAAAAAAAAAAAACATCTTATAAAATTATTTTACATTTTCATATCGCATGAACATTGTCACATCAAGATGTTCTAGATTTACGTCATGACGATGCACACAACACTACCTGGACAAAACTGTAAAATTGTGGATTATATCATTGAAAAGAAAAAATCTAAAATATTTTTTCTTTCACATGTTTACATGTAAGATTAATCTATCTTCCACTCATGCACACAAGACCTTTCATTTTTACCTAAGCGATATGACAATGCTCAAGTATGTATGAAAAAGTAAAATAATCTTGATGGGTATCTATTTATTTATTTATTCATCTATTTTTTTTTTGTTAAACTTTGAAACTGTCTCTTGTTTCTATAGAATAAAGTGTCAATAATAATTCAATTTTTTTTGACAACTTGTGTGATACTTTAGAAAGTCTACAAAACTGTTTCAAAATTTTCATAATAAAGTACATGTTTTCTAAAAATTAGTCCAAAATAATCTAATATTCAGGACAATTATAGTTTCTGTCTAAAATAGTAAAAATATTCACTTATTTCCATTTTATTACATCTTCATATGAAATACATACACTATTTTTAATGAGAAACAACTTTATTCTGATGTGTTTTGATTGCCTGGATGCATATAACTGAGTAAAATCCGTGTTATAAAATGACAATAATATTTATTTAAGATTATTTTTAAGAATTGTTCTAATTTGTTGTTTAAATCTGTGCATGATAAAATTTAGCATTTTATAAATGTTGTTTAGCCAAAACAAAATCTGATGAGAGATTATGGTCGTTTTGCGTCTTTAATCCAAGTCTGTTAAAATAATGACTGTGTGAATTCCATACCTATTAACACATATTTGATGTCATATGTCACTAATTAACAAAAATATCCCCGAGTAAAAAAAACTACAAAATCAATGTAATCTCTCAAAACATCTCTAGGTATTAAGGGGTAGATTGGCTTATCAGCCTCCTAGGTGGCTGAAAAATAAATATCGGCAGAGTAAAGTGGAGATAACGCTTAAGGGCAGAATGAGTTAAAACATAAATTTGCAAGATGCTGCTTTTTTTTACATGACTTCAATGATGTTGTCAAAAATCTATAACAGCTTTGTCAATCTTCTTGTTAAATACTGACAACTTTTCCAAAACTGTATTATTTCCAGAACCATTTGTGTCATAAGTGTCTTCCTGATTATCATTACAGCTACATCCCGATTGGCCAGCCTTATCCCTACAGCAGCCATCTGATTGGTCATTGGTAAGTCCAGAGCACCCTGATTGGTTGGTCTGAATTTGACAGCCACAATTTGACCTATCACAAGCAAGATCAGAAGAGAGAGCTGAATCTAGGCTTGACATATCGGAAAGGGAACCAGATGCCATGGATCCTGAATCACTGGCCCTGTCAGTCAGCATCTGCTCCATCTGAAATATGTACAGGAGAACTGTTTATTTTAGCGTAAGATCGAAACATTTTTCACAAAAGTATACATCAGATGCAATGTTTTCTTGAGTGGAAGGTATTTTGGATGTAACGTGTAAAACAAAACAATATTTTTGACTGTATTTCATACTAATAAACAAATTTATCCATTATGAAGTTCAATACCAGAGACGAATGATATACACTTATTAAAAAGCAATGGTGGGCCTGAAGCAAAGTTATTAGCATCACTAAACCTTTATGAGCACGATAGTGTAGCCTGAGTATCAATACAGACTCAGGAGTGCCAACATCCATGTAAAGTATGTTACTGCCATTGAATGAGTTGTTTATTTTACATATAAGAACAACAACAAGCACTTACTCATTTAAATCATTTAATTGTACAAAATGTTGATGTTAACTAACTTTTAATGTGACAAAGAAACTACTTTATAAAACTTTTTTAATGCTAAGACTCTCTGTAATAACAAATGAGCCACGCCATGAGAAAACCAACATAGTGGGTTTGCGACCAGCATGGATCCAGACCAGCCTGCACATCCACGCAGTCTGGTCAGGATCCATGCTGTTCACTAAAGGTTTCTTTAATTGCAATAGGCTTTGAAAGCGAACAGCATGGATCCTGACCAGACTGCGCAGATGCGCAGGCTGGTCTGGATCCATGCGGGTCGCAAACCCACTATGTTGGTTTTCTCATGGCATGGCTCAATTATTATAAATAGAACCAAAGCAGCTGATTTTTGTTTAAAACAGTTCAGGTTAAATTGTGAAATTTAGGCATTAATTTTTTCTCCCAAAGAATAATTAAACAAATACAATATTGCTTTTTGTGGGACAGTAATATTGATAACATGCAGAGAAATACATGTACTATCAGTTTTTGGCTCCATCTTGGTTAAAAGTATTTTCTTCTTACTAACAATATTTATTGTCAAACTGAAAGTAATGTGCTATTTATATACTGTCGCATGACAGTAATTCACTGAAAACGTATTCCAAATACTATGAAATCAGAAATATTAAAGGTGACTAATTTTTGTGGATTTCCCAGTCGAGTCAATTTATATAATTAAATCCCAATGAGCAAGTAAAATTCCCTTTCATAATATGTCAAAGGTCAAAACCAATGAATTTATATTCCCACAAAATAGATTGATTTTACATTATTTCTTTTTATTCTGCAAGGTTTTAAATGGACATATATCCAGATCTGCGTCATAATTTCGAAACTTTCTAAACAGATATATCAATATCAATAAAGTCAGTTTTCATAGTATACTTTGTTTTTCCTGGTCATTAAGTACATTTTGACTATCCTTGAACACAGAATCATAAGGTTTCAAGTTGGTCTTTATTAACACTCAGGATAGGTACGAAATACAGGGTGAGAAACAAGAGACCAAGGCAGGGCTCTTGATCTCAGTGAAGGTATATGACCTTTCATAAATAAACAAGTACATCACTAAAAGTGCCTCTTTAGTATCTAAGAATGATTTTGTTTTTCGTGTTATCAATGTGACTATATAATCAAGCCAACAATATTTTATAGATAGAACTTTGAAAATCGAAAGTGTAGATCGGGTAATACACCTTGGGTAATATACCCAATGAATAATTGTGTGTGCTTGTGTGCGTGCGTGTGCAGGTTTAGCAGCTTTTTCAACAATTTGTTTGGTCATATAGCTGACAACAGTGTCTACTTGTAGCAGTGAGCAGAATGCTCTATAGTTCTTCCCAGAGGAATAATATGCTGCAGACATGTGACATGATAACCTACTCAGTCACATTATACTGACACCAGCCTGACCAAACATCTTAATGCTGAGCACCATGCAAGGGAGCTACTAGTACCATTTTACACATCTTTGGTTTGATACAACCAAGGAGCTAACCCATAGAGGTGCGCGGTATTACCGGTATACCGGTAACCGTGGTATCATTTTCCCGTGGTACGATACCGCGGTACCATCGGGGAATACCGGTATTTTATCAACATTATCCCTACTTCTGTTTATTTTCAATTTACATTGTCTATGTAGCCTTCCGTAACAGCAATTGACACCATGCATGATTTTCCGATTTATATCTCTGGAATTCCCATACTACTTTTATTAGTTTCCAAAAATAACCACCCAATGGTGCAATTGAACATGTATGACCGACCGTGTGATCCCCAATCAAAACCTTCGAAAACCTCCAGATTATTCCGTATAGATGAATGACATCATGGGCGCACTTGCTTTTACTTTAAGTCTGGTAAATTCGGCAAGTCCCGGCTTCTTGTTTAAATGATGATAATTTAAAATATCCCAGTATGTATTTGCACGTATTAAAAAAGAAATAAATAGTATGGAAAATGTTGAGTCTAAATTCATTATTTTTTGCTTGAAAACGATCTAATTAAGCCTTCATAAACGTTACTGGTTTATCAAACGGGTGCACGAATCGAACTTCAAACAAGCGCGACCTATATACGTGACCCAGTGCTTCCCTAGAGACAATATGGCGTCTTCCGACAAATACACGCTAGTAAAAAATACTAAGGGTCATTAATCTAACTAGTCATTAGTCAAGTTAATATTCCAGATTATTTTTTTCTTTAATTCTAGTCAAGTAACTAGTCTTTGTTGTTGCTCATAATAAATAAAGTATTTCTGCGAGTTTTTCAATATTTTTATGACCACTACCATAGCTGTAAGTCTTACGATAAATATGGTGGTATACCGTGGTATATACCACGGTAATTAGGAAATAACCGTGGTATACCGTGGTATTTTTTTCAAGGCAGTACCCAGCCCTACTAACCCATGACCTCCAATACTCAAAGCAGGCACTTTACCACAAAGCGGTCACACACAAAGAAACAGGAAAATTAAAAAGACTCATTAATATTAAGGAGTGCTATTTTTAACAGTATAATAAGTAAAAAGCAAAATTCGTAACAACTGTGTATAAAATGGGGGAAATACAACATGAAAATTGCTCAATCTACAGTAGCATAAAACAAGAGCACCGCCTTGCGGGTGCTGACGCTCATCTGATTTTTTTTGTGTAATAGAAATATTGTCCTACCCATGATTTTCTATGTCTAAAAAGGGCCATCATTCTTGCAAAAAGCAGGATAGAGTTATGTTTCTTGATGTTCAGTGTCCACTTAAGATGGTGAAAAACTGTTGCAAGTTTTAAAGCAATAGCTTTGATAGTTTATGAGAAAAGTTGACTTAAACATAATAATCAACCAAGAAAATGATTTTCTAAATCCAAAAGGGGCAATAATTATTGCAAAAAGCAGGATGGAGTTATGTTGCTTGCTGTACAGGGTCAGCTTATGATGGTCAACAAGTGTTGCAAGTTTCAAAGCAATAGCTTTGATAGTTTAAGAGAAAAAGTTGACCTAAACATAAAACTTAACCAAGAAATCAGATATTTTCTAAGTCCAAAAGGGGCCATAAATCTTGCAAAAAGCAGGATGGAGTTATGTTTCTTGCTGTACAGGGTCAACTTATGATGGTGAACAAGTGTTGCAAGTTTTAGAGCAATAGCTTTGATAGTTTAGGATAAAAGCTGACCTAAACATAAAACTTAACCAAGAAAACTGATTTTCTAAGTCCAAAAGGGGCAATAAATCTTGCAAAAAGCAAGATGGAGTTATGTTTCTTGATGTACAGGGTCTGCTTATGATGGTGAACAAGTATTCCAAGTTTCAAAGCAATAGCTTTGATAGTTTAGGAGAAAAGTTGACCTAAACATAAAACTTAACCAAGAAATCTGATATTTTCTAAGTACAAAAGGGGCCATAAATCTTGCAAAAAGCAAGATGGAGTTATGTTTCTTGCTTTACAGGGTCAGCTTATGATGGTGAACAAGTATTCCAAGTTTCAAAGCAATAGCTTTGATAGTTTAGGAGAAAAGCTGACCTAAACATAAAACTTAACCAGGCAACGCCGACGCCGACGCCGACAACCGCTCAAGTGATGACAATAACTCATCATTTTTTTTCAAAAAATCAGATGAGCTAAAAAGATCCAAAACAAAGGAACTGCATTAAAATATCCAAAAAACAAGAGGACCATGATGGTCCTGAATCGCTCACCTATCCCCACATGACCCAGCTTTGAACTGAGTATGATGCCGTATTTCTATTATCCTACTTTGACATAGTGACCTAGTTTTTGAGCTCATGTGACCCAGTTTTATACTTGACCTAGATATCATCAAGATAAAAATTCAGACCAATTTTCATGAAGATCCATTGAAAAATATGGCCTCTAGAGAGGTCACAATGTTTTTCTATTATTTGACCTAATGACCTAGTTTTTGAAGGCACGTGACCCAGTTTTGAACCTGACCTAGATATCATCAAGATGAACACTCTTACCAATTGTCATGAAGATCTCATGAAAAATATGGCCTCTAGTGAGGTCACAAGGTTTTTCTATTTTTATATCCACTGACCTAGTTTTAAACCGCACGTGACCCAGTTTCGAATTTTACCTAGATATCATCAAGGTGAACATTCAGACCAATTTTCATGAAGATCCATTGAAAAATATGGCCTCTAGAGAGGTCAAAAGGTTTTTCTATTTTTAGACCTACTGACCTAGTTTTTGACCACAGTTGACCCAGTTTCATTTCTGACCTAAATATCATCAAGATGAACATTCAGACCAACTTTCATACAGATCCCATGAAATATATGGCCTCTAGAGAGGTCACAAAGTTTTTTTTATTATTTGACCTACTGACCTAGTTTTTGACGGCACATGACCCAGTTTCAAATCTGACCTAGATATCATCAAGATGAATATTCTAACTTTCATGAAGATCCACTGAAAAGTATGGCCTCTAGAGAGGTCACAAGATATTTCTATTTTTAGACCTACTGACCTAGTCATCAAGATGAACATTCTGACCAATTTTCATAAAGATCCCATGAAAAATGTGACCTCTAGAGTGGTCACAAGCAAAAGATTACGGACGCATGGACGGACGCTGCATGATCACAAAAGCTCACCTTGTCACTTTGTGACATGTGAGCTAAAAATAAAACCGTCTAGAGAGCCTAGTGGTAGAGCTTCCACTTCAGGTGTCTGAGGTCTCAGGTACAATCCCCAGCTGCGTCATACCATAGATGTGAAAAATGGTACCAGTAGCTTCCTTGCTTGGCACTAGCATTTAAAGGGAAACTTGCATCTCTTCACTCATACCCTAGTGGCCATGTATTCCATCAAAAAATGAGGTGCTGAGAGTGAAATTGAAAATAGCAAAAGAAACTGAACTTTGAATATGTTTTACACTTGATTCTAAAATATGCAACAAGAGTTTATGCTGAGCTCTATCAATGTATTATTGATATCTGAAAGTCAAATTACAGGGCCTCCTCTGCCATTCGCCAATGTAGCTAAATGCTACAAATTCAAAGAACTGGCTACTGATTTCTGAAAGTGGCGACAAGAATTTTATTAAAATGTAGCGAAATTTCAGCAATTCAGATTCAGTTTGGCACTTCCTCTCAAAAAATGGCTACAACTTTATAAGGCCCAAGAGAGGCCCAGAAATACCAACCAAAGGTAGTCTTACCTGTATCCGCTGATGGTTTTAATGTTTGTACATACCTTTCTTCTTTCCTTGTGGGTTTTACCTATCCCGAGTCTGGGCAAACCCTTATTGAGCCCCTCCAACATTACACATGCCTTGCATATCGGATTACTTGATATATACCCACACCTCTCACAAACACCTAAATACAATAAATAAATAGAAATTATAAATCATTTTATGTTTTTGTCCACAAATTTCCTGGTTGTCCCTGACACGGCATTTTTTTCAGAGTACATCTGTTGATTTTAATTTTTGAAATGTCTTAACAGTCCTTTTCAGTATTTATCACCCATAAATCTTTTTTTGTCATAAAAATATTCAACTTCCTCCATCTTGTATATCACTCATTTTTGTATGATACAAGAAATGTGAATATTCAACAAACAAGAGGGCCAAGATGGCCCTAGGTCGCCCACCTGAGAAACACACCATAACAGTGTAAACATGTTTGACCTAGTGATTTCATGGAAACAAATATTCTGGCCAATTTTAGGATTGGACCAAACATGTGGTCTCTTGAGCTTAAACAAGTTTTTTTTTTTCAAGATTAATTGAAAAATACAGCCTCTAACGCATACACAAGGTTTTTCTTTGATCTGACCTAGTGACCTACTTTTTGATCCAAGATGATCCATATTCGAACTCAACCTAGATTTCATCAAAACAATCATTCTGACCATATTTTATGAAGATCAATTGAAAAATACAGTTTTTCTTTGATTTGACCTAGTGACCTACATTTTGACCCCAGATGATCCATATTCGAACCTGACCTAGATTCCATCAAGGCAATCATTCTGACCAAATTTCATGAAGATCAAATGCTTTGACAAAAGCTACCTGCTGAAAACAGATGTACTCAAACTAAAGATAAAGAGCATAAACCCTTTTTCCTATTTCTTAGTAACAGTGTCCCAAAAAACAATCCAAAGCCAATTCTTCATATCAGCTTGCTATACATCAACTTTAGCGGCAGTAAGTCAATCCTAACTTATTATAAACTGAAAACCACCTTTTTGATGATCACAGTGAAAAAACAAGAGCTGTCCGTAAGACAGCCAAGCTCGACTATTCGAAATATTGTCCCAGAGGCAGGAAAATATTACCCAAAAAGGGTAAATATCAGAAGAGTTTTAAGTTCAAAAGGGGACATAATTTGACCAAAATGCATATCAGACTTATGGGACTTGCTGCCATCAACTAGTTTTATAACCCTGAAGGCACATGTGAAGTTTCAATTCAATATCTGCATTAGTTTTGCAGATAGTAACTTGCACGTAAAACTTTAACCAGAATTTTCTAAGTCCAAAAGGGGGCATAATTTGCTCAAAATACATGTCAGAGTTATGGAACTTGACCCAGTGAGGTTGGTAGTTGACCTACAAAAAAAAAATAAGTTTCAAATCTATATGCCTTTTAGTAATAGCTGTATGTACTTGCACGCAAAATTTTAACCAGAATTTTCTAAGTCCAAAAGGGAGCATAATTTGGCCAAAAGAAGGTCAGAGTTATGGGACTTGGTGTTATCAACTAGTTTTATAACCCCGAAGACACATGTGAAGTTTCAATTCAATATCTGCATTAGTTTTAGAGATAGTAACTTGCATGTAAAACTTTAACCAGAATTTTCTAAGTCCAAAAGGGGGCATAATTTGCTCAAATACTGTCAGAGTTATGGAACTTGACCCAGTGAGGTTGGTAATTGACCTAGAAAAGAAAAAATAAGTTTCAAAGCTATTGCTTTTAAATGATAGCTGTATGTACTTGCATGCAAAAATTAACCAAGGTTTGTGACGCCGACGCCAGGGCGAGTAGAATAGCTAGACTATTCTTTGAATAGTCGAGCTAACAAGAGCTGTCACAGGAGACAGCGCGCTCAACTATTTCAATGCTGGATAATGAAACTGGGCACATCTGAGGAAACTGGAGCTGTCACTGGAGTGTTTAATGACTCCAATGGTGGATGAAGATATTGCACAATAGCTTGAGTCTGTGTCAAAAATATTAAGTAACTAGAGCTTTCACTAAAGGTGATGAATGTACCCCCCGCATGCACTGACACAGTACATTGCAATTTGCGCACAAAGATTGCTAATTACGTGGACTGTATGTATATAGACTGTATGTTTTACAGTAAAGTAACAAAAAACAAAGTCCATAACTATGCAGAATTTTATCTAAAAGAATGTAACATGCACCATGCACAACTAGGGTTGGTACTGATTACTTGTGTGAAGTTTCATTAAATTGTGTGTAAGGGTTTGGTAGATTAGGCATGCACAAGATTGCATATGCAGACTGTATGTACATACATGTAGTATGTTAACAAGAAACAAAGTCCCATAACTCTGCAATTTTTGTCGCTGAAAGAACCTAACATGCCCTATGCACAACTACTGTTGATACTGATCACTTGTGTGAAGTTTCTTTAAAATTGTGTCAAGGGGATAAGGAGAGATGGTGCGCAAAAGATTGAGTCTTTTGTATATAGTACAGTAACAAAAAAACAAAGCCCCTTTAACCTCCCAATTTTTTTTCTGAAAGAACCTAACATCCCCCATGCACAACTACTGTTGGTACTGATCACTTGTGTGAATTTTCTTTAAAATTGTGTCAAGGGGATCAGGAGAGATGGTGTGCACAAGATTGTGTCTATGTATATAGTATAGTAACAAAAAAACAAAGTCCCATAACTCTGCAAATTTTTTTTGTAAAAGAACCTAACATGCCCCATGCACAACTACTGTTGGTACTGATCACTTGTGTGAAGTTTCATTAAATTGTGTCAAGGGGATGAGGAGAGATGGTGCGCACAAGATTGTGTCTTGTATATATTTATAGTAGCAAAAAAACAAAGTCCCAAAAACTCTGCAATTTTTTTTTTCTAAAAGAACCTAACATACCCCATGCACAACTACTGTTGGTACTGATCACTTGTGTGAAGTTTCATTAAATTCTGTCAAGGGGATAAGGAGAGATGGAGCGCACAAGATTGCGTCTACGGACAGACAGACAGACGGACAACCTGAACCAGTATACCCCCCCTTACAACTTTACCCCCCTTACCAATACCATTTAAGTATAATTACTAAGCATAATTCATAAATATTTGTGCAAGAGTTATGCACCTTGTGTCATATGATGTGGGTGATAATGTGGAACAACTATTTCAAGTCTGAATTAAATCCATATCCTTATAACTGAGATATAGTGAAAATTCATAAGTTAACATAAGATTCTAAGTAAAAAGAGGGCATTATTCATGAAAAATTGGTCCAGAGCTATGCACCTTGTGTCATATGATGTGGGTGGTAAGGTAGAACAACTATTTTAAGCTTGAATATTTTAAGTTTGAATCAAATCCATTTAGTAATAAGTCAGATATTTAGTGAAAGTGCACCAAATTAACCTGAAATTCTAAGTATAAAAATGGGGGGGGGGGGGGGGGGGGGGGGCGGTAATTCATGAAATACTGGTGCCAGAGTTATGACCCTTGTGCCATATGATGTGGGGGGTAAATCATAAAATACAGGTGTCACAGTTATGCCCCTCGTGTCAAATGATGCAGGTAGTGATGATGATCAATTATTTTAAGTTTGAATCAAATCCCTTGTGAAATAACACAGATACAATGAAAATGCATTAAAAGTTGGTGCCAGAGTTATGCACCTTTTGTCATATGATGTGGGTGATGATGTGGAACAACTATTTTAAGTTTGAAAATCCATTAAGTAATAACTTAGATAAAGTGAAAGTGCACCAAAACTTTAACCTGAAAATCTAAGTAAAAAGGGGGAATAATTCATGAAAAATTGGTTATGCAATTTGTGTCATATGATGTGGGTTATGATGTGGAACAACTATTTTAAATTTGAATCAAATCCATTCAGTAATAACTGAGATAAAGTGAAAGTGCACCAAAACTTTAACCTGAAATTCTAAGAAAAAGGTGGGGATAATTCATGAAATATTGATGCAAGAGTTATGACCCTTGTGCCATATGATGTTGGTGATGATAAGGAACAACTATTTTAAGTTTGAAGCAAATCCATCAAGTAATAACAAAGATAATGAGAAAGTGCAAAAAAAATTCAACCAAAGTGCGGACGCGGAAGGAGGCCGACGCCGGGTCAAGTAGGATAGCTCTCCATACTTCGTATAGTCAAGCTAACTAGAAGGTGTTTTTGTCACAAAAACGTATGTCTCCCCCTATGTATACCTTTAGCTCTGGTGGCCATATTGTGCAGCGAAGCGGAACGTGTCGGCGATATGCACAACTAGGATTGGTACTGATCACTTCTGTGAATTTTCATCAAAATCTGTTCAGCAGTTTGACCTGTGAAAGCCAGACAAGATTTTTCTATTTTTAGCTCCGGTGGTTATTCTGTGCAGCAAAGGGGAACATGCCGGCGATATGCATAACTAGGAATGGTTCTGATCACTCCTGTGAAGTTTCGTCGAAATCCAGCCGGCAGTTTGACCTGTGAAAGCCTGACAAGATATTTCTATCTTTAGCTCTGGTAGCCATTTTGTGCAGTGAAGTGAAATGTGTCGGCAATATGCACAACTAGGCTTGGTACTGATCACTCCTGTGAAGTTTCGTCGAAATACGGCCAGCAGTTTGACCTGTGAAAGCCAGATAAGGTTAATGCGGACAGATGGACAGACAGACGGACAGACTGTGAAGGCAAAAACAATATGTCTCCCCTACCTATGAGGGAGACATAAAAATCTATTTATTGTAACTGTGACCTTGACCAAATGGCATTAGAATTACTTTTTTTATAAGAAAAAACAACAAAACAAGAAATTCCACAAAAACCAGGTTTTCAAACTTTGCACCATGCCAACAGGCCCTGTTTAAAAAACGGTCATGTTCTATCATACAGATCTGACTGCATCTAATCATCAGAAGTACAGATATAACAAATGTAGATGTGTCATTGCCATATGTAATTCCTGATTCTTTGATAGAAGTTACCTAAACACTAATTTTGCTGAAAACAGGTGTACCAGAACTAAAGACATTGAGCATTAACCATTAACCATTTTCCATCTGTACTAAGGGCCATAAATCTTGCCTTCCTCAGGTAATATGATTAAAACTTGCAGGTTGACTGGTTGTCATATTATGTGCAAACTGGGGGTAAGCTTGGAGTCATCTTCCATCATTAAAGCAGGCAAGTTGTCATATTACCATAAAATGATGTAAGTATGATTTAAAACCCAAGAAAATCAAACAAATATACAAAAGTTCCGACACAATCAGTGGCAATTCTTCATCCTACCTTGTACTGGCATTCTAACTTCTTTCTTGACCGATAAACTCTCCCCCGAGTGTATAATATCTGAAATATACATGCAAGAAATGGGAGTGTATATGGGAATATCCAAACACTTGTGACAAAAAAGGTACAAAGAGTGTGATATCTGAAATATACGTATATCAAGTAAGTGATTATTGCTGCTGACGTTATTCCTTTTAAGGTGTTAATGACCCTCTCACACTTTCAGCCTGATTGAAACAACAGACTGTATAACTAGCACTGAATCACACTTTTTTTGCCAACCTGTACAATTTACAAGTTTTAAAATGTGCTTCAAATCATACACACATCAATCCTAGCTTGAACAAAAAAATCAAGCTGAAGGGGCACCAGAATCTTTTGACAAAACCCCACCATTACAGTTTATGAATGTTTCTTTTTTCTTTCTTTTTTTTTAATTTTTAATTATTAAAGAATGGCTACTAAATAAAGTTGCAGAGGGATACTTATCATTTTAGTCATAATCAGGCTTGTTCAGTGTTTCTTATTTCTCTTTTTTTTATTTTGCTATTAATCATATAAATAAGTTAGTAAGAAAGGTGATTTATTTTTCTGTCTGTATAATTTAGTTATAGCAATTCTTATCATCAAAAAAATGTGCATTAGCATGTCTGTAAAACATTTTTTAAACTTCTGACCTTCAACTGATGTCAATGATAAACTGAAAGAAAAGTGCAAAGCATTTCAATGGGAAAGTGCACAGATTTTAAGTTTGTTTCATTTGGTAGTGCTACATTACTGTACAGGGTATTGAAACTACTGGCCCTTTTTTCCCGTTTTGTCAAAAAAAAGCTCTGGTTCATAGTCTGTTAAATTCAAAGGTATCAAATGCCAGTCTTCCATTAAAATATCTTCTCTTTAGATATTTACTTCAAATGTAGAAAGTCCTCATCAAATGTATTTAATTTTGTTTGTATGTTTGTTTTGGGTTTAACGCCGTTTTTCAACAGTATTTCAGTCATGTAACGGCGGATAGTTAACCTAACCAGTGTTTCTGGATTCTGTACCAGTACAAACCTGTTCTCCGCAAGTAACTGCCAACTTCCCCACATGAATTATCAGAGGTGGAGGACGAATGATTTCAGACACAATGTCTTTCATCAAATCGTCACAGTGAACATACGCCCCGCCCGAGGATCGAACTCGCGACCCCGCGATCCGTAGACCAACGCTCTCCCTACACAGCTAAGCGGGCAGGTGCAAATGTATTTACTATTACTTAATAATTATATAATTGGTTATACTAAGCTACATCAATAATTAAAAGGCATGCAGTAACAGTCAATTGCTAAAAAAAACTTCCAGTACTTTAGTGGTGGCACATATGTATGCTGTGTTAAGCTATACATGTATTAAGTGTGTGGTGTTACACATGTATGCTGTGTTAAGCTATACCTGTATTTAGTGTGTAACTACTTGTTTTCTTTGTAAATGTGTAGGTAAATTCATTATTATAAGAAGTTACAGTCAAAATTGAGTTTCTAAAAAGTGTCTGCAGTCTACTGTATAGGAGTTAGCTTGATGTGTCACACTCATTTGTTTGCAACAAAAATATATACCCGGTAGTTTTAAAATGAACTCTATTACTGACAGGTAGAGGTAGATACAGTCCTACTGTTACACATTTATTCCACTGATAGTTGATAAAAAACTAAATACACATTTATCAATTTCAATTTTATATCAAAATTATTTCTTGTACTTTCGAGTTACTTCCCTTATCAGGAACAGCAAATCTTGACTATATATTCCGATTGTATGGAGCAGATTTAAACTAGAGCTGTCACAGGAGTGACAAATTATACCCCTACAATACCGCCTTGTCACAGAAGTAAGCCAATGTCAAAGTCAAACCTCAAAATTTATAGGGGTCATCTGCTGGTCATGATCAACCTCCCCATTAAGTTTCTTGATCCTAGGCCCAAGTATTCTCAAGTTATTGTCTGGAAACAATTTAACTGTTCCAGGTCACTATGACCTTGACCTTTGACCTACTGACTTCAGAATCAATAGGTGTCATCTGTTGGTCATGACCAACCTTCCTATCAACTTTCATAAACCTAGGCCGTTATCATCTGGAAATAGTTTAACTGTTCTGGGTCACTGTGACCTTGACCTTTGACATACTGACCTCAAAATCAATAGGGGTCATCTGCTGGTCATGACAAACCTCCCTATTAGCTTTCATGATCCTAGGCCCAATTGTTCTCAAGTTAACATCTGGAAACTGTTTAACTGTTCCGGGTCATTGTGACCTTGACCCTTTATCTACTGACCTCAAAGTCGAACTTGACCTGTATTTTATAATGTTACACCTGTGTTCCAAATTTTTTTTAAATATGTCGAGCCTTTCATGAGTTACTGTCCGGAAACCAAGAAAACCAACAGACCGACAGACAGACACTCCTATATACGCCCCCTCCCCCACCCCTACCCACAAACTTGGTTTTGTGGGGGTATAAGCACAGTTTCTGAATTTGAATATAGTGGGAATAAAAACCGCTTGTGTACAGTACAAGGAATTTATATAGGATTAAACTATTTTTTCTGGTGTTCATGCATGTGTAAACCCTGTTTTTTTTATGCGCACATTTATCATAAAGCTCAAAATGTGTAAACCCTGTCTTTGTGGCCCGGTGGTTTAGTGTTAACACTCTTGACTGTCAATACAGATGTCTGGGGTTTGAATCCCAGTCCATGCATTTGAAATGTCTGAGATGCTTTTGAGTGTCTCCCACCTAAGAGGCCAGTACTGGTTCTTCCAAGGAAAGACAACTTTGATCTATCGGTGCATTAAAGAACCAGCCTGTCTATTCACAAAGAGCTAGGCTATGTTAGCTGGACAGGCCTGTATCTAAAAGGATTTCTCTCTGTCTCTTTGTTCTGGCGGTTTTCTCTGGCTCTGTCCCTATAGACAGATTGCTCTGTGTCTGAACTAGCAGAGAACGAATTTGGCACCCTGAGCGGCTGCCTTTATAAAAGCGCCTTGAATGCGTTTATCATGAAAAGGGCTCTATATAAATCTGGAATGATTGATAATTGATGACAACATACATGTTTAACTTAAAGCCTGAAGCAAGTTTTTAAGATACAAATTTAACACAAAGCTGGAAGGGCTTTTTGTTAAATGAGTGCATTAAAAAATGGTTAACATTTGAATTAATTCCTAATAAACAAGTTTCCTCACAAGATTTTCTTTCTAACATCAAACTTTGATAAAAACCATGATAATCAGATAGAAAATGATTTCACTAATAAAATGAATGCTCATACTTAAACACATCCTTCAGCTATAAGAGAAAGTTCTTTTTCATACCAACCAAAAAAAAAATTTATGCGGAAAACACATAATCGAACGGAAAATGCCAATTTTCAATATGGGTACACTACCTTACATTCTCCATTTTTGATTTCCCATCTCTTAGTGGGTTAAAGAAAATGGGTGTAAACTGAATTTACTTACGCAGTGGACTGTATGAACTGCCAATTAATATTCATAAAAGATTTCCTATTTTCAAGGTTTATTTATTTATTTTGTTGGGTTTTATTGTCGCACCGACACATTTAGGTCATATGGCGACTTTCCAGCTTTAGGTGGGAGGAGACCCCAGGTGCCCTCGTGATATTCATCACGAGCGGGGAACTGGGTAGAACCAACGACTCAAGTGTTTTGGAAGTTATGTGTGTCTAAGTACTTTAGTCCAAGAATCTTAATTGCCTAACGAGGAATCATAATCATAAGAATTGTGAGTGTCTTTTGGGTCTATTCCTAAACGGTTAAAGAATATTAATCATGAAACTCCGATGTAATTTTCAGATAATCACCTTAAAGATGGGATTTTGTACATTTACAATAAGATGTAAAGGTTTTGTCAGAAAGGCTACATATTTACCTATAATTGCACTAGATCTAATTTTTTCCACATCTTTAATATATGCTCTGGCAAATCCTCTGAAATTGAATGTGAAAGAAAAATTAAATCTATGTTACAAAAGCTGCCCATACGACAGTGCCCTTTACGTCAAAAATGGATCATAACTTTCAATATGGTCAGGCAAGATTTACATAAACAAGTTATTTCATCATAATTTAAAACTTTAAAATAGGGACATGATAACAACTTGCATGTAAACTTCAACCACTTTTGTAAGTCAAAAACGGTCACTATTTAAATTAGTTTCAACCAAGAGTTCTCTAATTTTATTTAATGAGAAGATACCTTGCAGAAGTTTCAGTCCAATATTATATAGTTGTTACCGAGATATCGTTTCACAATTAGTTGCACTCAACAGTTTAACCAAATTTTCTAACAAAGCTCTGCCAAGCGGGGCAATATATGCCTGAAGGGTTATATCAATGGAGGACAGAAGCAAAATTTAAAGAAATAGCAAAATTTAAAGTATTTCTTTTGTTATAAAGTATCCAACCAGTGAAAGGAAGTACCCAATAAGCAGTATGAAATGAATATAATTTACCGTTACCTATTGTCCTCAGTACCCGACAAAAGTTCTCTCATTTGCTCAGAGAGACAGATTCAAGCACCATCACATAATATGTCTGTTTTTTCAAAATGGGCGTATAAAAACGTTCTGGCCGTAGGTATTTTAAACTTGACCTAAATTCCATGAGGACAAATATTCTGACATGGTTTTATGCAGATCAAGTAGCAAGAGTTAACAAGGTTTTCTTTGATTTCACTACTGTCCTAGTTTTAAAGCCTGTATGACCCAGTTTCAAAGTTGACCTGGACTTTAAAAAGGGAAACATTCTGACCAGATTTCATGTTTATAGGTAGAAAATTTTGCATCATGCTGACAAAAACTTTTCTATGATTTGATTTAGATTTTGACTCAAAATTAGCCAGTTTTGAAGCTGATCTAGAGTTCACAAAGACAAACATTCTGACCAGGATTATGTAGATCAGTTAGAAAGCATGGAGTGTCAATGGTTTTAGTACAGTCTACTGAAGTACAGCTGTAGTTAATATGAAATAAGGCACTGCCTCAATCAGGAATTGATCCGACTTCAACTCATCCTGTAACATTTGAAAAGAACTGTCTAATGACAGCACGGAAGGACACATTTTTTTAATTCAATAGGTATATCGCATGTTACCATGAAGGGATCGAACCCGATTTTCACTGCTACACGTAGGATCGATTCCCTATAAATTTAAAGGTAGATATTGAAATAAAAACAACACTGCCTATATTGTATTGTATTACATGTAATTTCCGCCTCTTGGATAGGCGCACCCTCCGGCGAGGTATATTTATTTTTATGAACTGTGCTCTCTAGGTGCTTTTATTTACAAGTGAACACTACGTGTATATATACCATATATCCATATTTGTACTGATGTGCAAGACGTTGCGGTTCGGACATGTTATGTGGACGCTTATTAGGCACAAGGAAAAAGCATACTCTTCCAAAAAAATTCGAAGTCAGATGCTCTGTGCACGTGCCGGAAGTACACATTTTTAATTCGATAGCATATATCTCATGTTACCGTAGAGGGATCGATCCCAATTTTACTGACTTTCCTCATGATCAGAGGCAAACTGCATTATTTACTGAAGAATTTCAAGCTTTGAACACTGCACTACTTCTGAGACCCACTTTTCATTATATATAACAAATAAACATTACACATTCTGTGTATTTCATTACTCTGAATTATGTTCAAATAGAAAATGTTTCAGTCATGACCTCATTAATTTGCCTGGACTGAAGGTCTGCCTACCTTAAGGTTGGTACTTGGCATGCTTTCCACCAACAGAATAATGAAGGTTCTAATGATGTCTCTAGAATGTTGAAATGTTTTGTTTTTTTCTGTGATCTGACCAAATGACTTTTTGTTTTACCCCAGATAAATCAATTCTAAGCCTGGCTAAGACTTCATGAAGACAAACACTCTGACCACGTATCATGTATGAAGTAGAAAACATAGGATATAGTTTAAAAAAAGGTTTATATATGATTTGATCTAGTGACATAGATTTTGGGCCAAAATGACCCAGTTTCAAACTTGCCCTAGACTTCATTAACATTCTGACTGGTTTTGCGTTTTGTCAATTTGTCCTCTGATCTGACCTAGTGACCTAGGTTTTAACCCCAAATTACCCTGTTATAATCTTGACTTAAAACAAGAGCACCGCCTTGTGGGTGCTGACGCTCATCTGATTTTTTTTGTATAACAGAAATATTGTCCTACCCATGATTTTCTAAGTCTAAAAAGGGCCATCATTCTTGCAAAAAGCAGGATAGAGTTATGTTTCTTGATGTACAGCATCTGCTTATGATGGTGAAAAACTGATGCAAGTTTTAAAGCAATAGCTTTGATAGTTTATGAGAAAAGCTGACTTAAACATAATACTCAACCAAGAAAACTGATTTTCTAAGACCAAAAGGGGCAATAATTATTGCAAAAAGCAGGATGAAGTTATGTTTCTTGATGTACAGGGTCAGCTTATGATGGTGAACAAGTGTTGCAAGTTTTAAAGCAATAGCTTTGATAGTTTAAGAGAAAACGTTGACCTAACATAAAACTTAACCAAGAAATCTGATATTTTCTAAGTCCAAAAGGGGCCATAAATCTTGCAAAAGGCAGGATGGAGTTATCTTTCTTGCTGTACATGGTCAGCTTATGATGGTGAACAAGTGTTGCAAGTTTTAAAGCAATAGCTTTGATAGTTTAGGAGAAAAGCTGACCTAAACATAAAACTTAACCAAGAAAACTGATTTTCTAAGTCCAAAATGGGCAATAATTCTTGCAAAAAGCAGGATGGAGTTATATTTCTTGATGTACAGGGTCAGCTTATGATGGTGAACAGGTGTTGCAAGTTTCAAAGCAATAGCTTTGATAGTTTAAGAGAAAACGTTGCCCTAACATAAAACTTAACCAAGAAATCTGATAATTTCTAAGTCCAAAAGGGGCCATAAATCTTGCAAAAGGCAGGATGGAGTTATGTTTCTTGATGTACATGGTCAGCTTATGATGGTGAACAAGTGTTGCTAGTTTCAAAGCAATAGCTTTGAAAGTTTAGGAGAAAAGCTGACCTAAACATAAAACTTAACCAAGAAAACTGATTTTCTAAGTCCAAAAAGGGCAATAATTCTTGCAAAAAGCAGGATGGAGTTATGTTTCTTGATGTACAGGGTCAGCTTATGATGGTGAACAAGTGTTGCTAGTTTCAAAGCAATAGCTTTGATAGTTTAGGAGAAAAGTTGACCTAAACATAAAACTTTACCAAGAAATCTGATCTTTTCTTAGTCCAAAAGGGGCCATAAATCTTACAAAAAGCAGGATGGAGTTATGTTTCTTGCTGTACAGGGCCAGCTTATGATGGTGAACAAGTGTTGCAAGTTTCAAAGCAATAGCTTTGATAGTTTAGGAGAAAAGCTGACCTAAACATAAAATTAACCAGGCAACGCCGACACCGATCAAGTGATGACAATAACTCATCTTTTTTTTTTCAAAAAATCAGATGAGCTAAAAAATACAAAACAATCTGATCAGATCTGATGTAGATCAAGCAGAAAATTTGACAGCAAGTGTGTCAACAAGATTTCTCTATAATTTGACTACAATGTAGATTTTTTAAACTCCAGCTGACCCAGTTTTGAAATTAGCCTATATTTATAAAAACAAACATCCTGATAATGTTGCTTGAAGATCAGGCAGAAAATGTGGCATCTATCGTGTTAACAGGGTTTTTCCTTACTTGACCTAAATAACTAGTCTTTGACCCCAGATGAACAATTATAAAAGTTGTATGTTTTTTATTGAAGAAATCAATCTAACCAAGTTTCATAAAGATATGATGAAAATTGTGGCCTCTAGCATGTTTACAGTAAAATTGAAGATGCAGACTACAACTGACACAGGGCAATATCATGATAGCTCACCTTGAGCACCTTGTGCTCAGGTAAACTGAAAGAACTAAGTGTATTTTATACAACACAAATATCATGTAAACTATAATTCATTCCCATATCTACAGTTTTGTATTGGCATGTAAAAAAGGACAACAACACTTGCGCATTAACCTATATACGATTTCCCTTCCAATCGGCATGAGTCATCAAGAATTGAAATATGACTCTGGACAAGAGTTCATAGAAGACATACAGTCTAACATAACTCAGGATCCCTCACAGCCTGAACTAGAGTTTATAGAATATATCTGAACTGCATGTATTCCTTGATAATTTTATTTATGTGTTTTTGTCGGGTTTAATGTCAACACAACCCAAAGTGAAATGGAGACTTTCCACATTTTGATGGTGAAGGAAGACCCCAGGCACCCCTCCAGGCATCAGTTCATCACAGACGGGCACCTGGGTAGAACCACCAACCTTCCATAAGCCAGACTGATGACTTGACAAAATAGTTACCTGTACGCATTAGGAGAATATATGCACTCTGTAGAGAAGTAGTCAAGGTTCTTGAAGTATGCATACATCACAATCTCTTTCTCATATGTGTATTTAAAAGGTTTACATCTTGGTAATGCCCCATCTGTACCCTGTAGACAAGAAAAGGAAACATTTACAAACGTCTTGAAAAAGAAAAGGTAACAAATACAAATGTCTTCAAAAAGACAAGAGGGCCAAGATGGCCCTAGGTCGCTCACCTGAGAAACACACCATAATAGTGTAAACATGTTAGACCTAGTGATTTCATGGAAACAAATATTCTGGCCAATTTTCATTAAGATTGGACCAAAAATGTGGTCTCTTGAGATTTAAACAAGTATTTTCTTAGATATGACCTAGTGACCTAGTTTTTGACCCCAGATGACCCATATTCATAGTTGACCTAGATTTTATGAGGGCAATCATTCTGACCAAATTTCATGAAGATCAATTGAAAAAATACAGTCTCTAACACAAACTCAAGGTTTTTCTTTGATTTGATCTAGTGACCTACCTTTTTGACCCCAGAAGACCCATATTCAGATTTTTCCTAGATTTCATTAAGGTAATCATTCTGACCAAATTTCATGAAGACCAATAATTATTGAAAAATACAGTCTTTATCACATACACAAGGTTTTTCTTTGATTTGACCTAGTGACCTACTTTTTGACCCCAGATGACCCATTTTCGAAACTGGCCTAGATTATATCAAGGTTATTATTCTGACAAAATTTCATGAAGATCAGTTGAAAAATACAGCCTCTATCGCATACACAAGGTTTTTTTTTTTATTTGACCTAGTTTTTGAACCAAGATGACCCACTTTCAAACTTGGCCTAGATTTCATCAAGGCAATCAATCTGACCAAAACTCATGAAGATCAATTGAAAAATACAGTCTCTATCGCATACACAAGATTTTTCTATAATTTGACCTAGTGACCTAGTTTTTGACTTCAGATGACCCATATTCGAACTTGACCTAGATTCTATCAAGGCAATTATTCTGACCAAATTTCATGAAGATCAATTGAAAAATACAGCCTCTATCGCATACATGTTTTTTTTTATTTGACCTAGTGACCTACTTTTTGACCCCAGATGACCCATATTCAAGCTCGACCTAGACTTTCTCATGGCAATCATTCAGACCAAATTCCATGAAAATCGTTTGAAAAATATAGTCTCTATCGCATACACAAGATTTTTCTATAATTTGACCTAATGACCTAGTTTTTGATCCCATATGACCCATATTCAAACTCGACCTAGAATTCATGAAGGCAATCATTCTGACAAAATTTCATGAAGACCAGTAAAAAAATACAGCCTCTATCGATTACACAAGGTTTTTCTTTGATTTGACCTAGTGACATAGTTTTTGACTCCAGATGACTCATTTTCGAATTGGCCTAGATTTTATCAAGGTAATCATTCTGACCAAAATTAATGAAGATCAATTGAAAAATACAGCCTCTATTGCATACACAAGGTTTTTCTTTGATTGGATCTAGTGACCTAGTTTTTGACCCCAGATGACCCATTTTCGAACTCGGCCTAGATTTTATCAAGGCAATCATTCTGACAAAATTTCATGAAGATAAGTTGAACAAGAGGGCCAAGATGGCCCTAGGTTGCTCACCTGAGAAACACATCATAATACACCATAACATTGTAAACATAGACCTAGTGATTGCATGGAAAAAAATATTCTGACCAAGTATCATTAAAATTGGAGCAAACACAAGTATTTCTTTTATTTGACCTAGTGGCCTAGTTTTTGACCCCAGATGACCCATACTCAAACTTGACCTAGATTTCATCAAGGAAATCATTCTGACCAAATATCATAAAGATCAATTGAAAAATACAGCCTCTATTGCATACACAAGGTTTTTCTTTGATTTGATCTAGTGACCTAGTTTTTGACCACAGATGACCAATAACCAAACTCTACCTAGATTTTATCAAGGCAATAATTCTGACCAAATTTCATAAAGATCAATTGAAAAATACAGCCTCTATTGCATACACAAGGTTTTTCTTTGATTTGACCTAGTGACCTAATATTTGACCCAAGATGACCCATATTCAAACTTGACCAAGATTTTATCAAGGCAATCATTCCGACTGAATTTCATGAAGATCAATTGAAAAATAAAGCCTCTATCGCATACACAAGGTTTTTCTTTGATTTGACCTAATGACCTACTTTTTGACCCCAGATGACCCATATTCGAAGTTAACCTAGATTTCATCAAGGTAATCATTCTGACCAAAATTCATGAAGATTTATTGAAAAATACAGCCTCTATCGCATACACAAGGTTTTTCTTTAATTTGACCTAGTGACCTAGTTTTTGACCCAGATGATCCATTTTCGAACTGGGCCTAGATTTCATTAAGGTTATCATTCTGACCAAAATTCATGAAGATTACTTGAAAAATACAGCCTCTATCGCATACACAAGGTTTTTCTTTGATTTGATCTAGTGACCTAGTTTTTTACCCCAAATGACCCATTTTCGAACTGGGCCTAGATTACATCAAGGTAATCATTCTGAAATTTCATGAAGATCAGTTGAAAAATACAGCCTCTATCGCATACACAAGCTAAATGTTGACGGACAGATGACAGACAGACAGACGCCGGACATCGAGTGATCAGAAAAACTCACCTGAGCATTGCTCAGGTGAGCTAAAAATACAGCCTCTATTGCATACACAAGCTAAATGTTGACAGACGACAGACAAACAGACGCTGGACATCGAGCGATCAGGTGAGCTAAAAAGGTAACATTTACAAATTTTCTCAACAAGAAATGGTAACATTTACGTGTCCTCCAAAAAAAAGATACGGTAACATTTACAGAAAGCTGAATTCCCCTCCTGAGAGATAATCCATTTAGTGACAAGTGAGATAGAGCGGAAGTGCATAAGAACTTTTAACCTTAAATTCTAAGTAAAAGGGGCATACTTCACAAAATATTGGTGGAAGAGTTATGGACCTTGTGTCAGATGATGTGGGTGGTGATGTGGACAAATAATTCTAAGTTTGAATAAAATCCATTCAGAGATATGGTGAACAAGCATCAAAATTAAACTGAAACTAGAGATGCTTTTGAGAAAATTGCATGTCTCCCACAACTGCCTAATCATCTAAATAGTAAGTCAGTCTTTATATACTGTTAACTTAATCCACATGTGCATGTGTGACACCAAAAGGACGCCTATACTACTAGTAGTATAGGCGTCGGTTTGGGGGCAAAACTGCGCAAGAAATCTGAGTGATTTTGGTAATTCAAGGGCCATAATTCCGAAGTGCCTGGGTCGATTTGGCTAGTTATCGAACTTGGCTGAGCAATTATTGGCAGACACATTTTGTTGAAGTTTGGTGAAGATCGGATGAGAAATGTTTGACTTAGAGTGCGGACAAGCTTTGTGACAGACAGACAGACAGACAGACACACACACACACACACACACACAGACTGGAGTAAATCAATATGTCTCCCACACCACTGTGTGGTGGGAGACATAATTAGTTAGGCATGTTGGGAATTTATGTCCCCTATTAGAATAAGTAAATGGGGGATATAATTCCCAACATCTCTGTGCTAGTTATGGACATTTTGTAATATGGCTCAACCCTACAAACTCAGACACACTGTCTTCAGTCTATTATCGAGTAGGCCATACGCCTCACCTAGGACTCAACCCTACAAACTCAGACACACTGTCTTCAGTCAATTATCGAGTAGGCCATATGCCTCACCTAGGACTCAACCCTACAAACTCAGACACAATGTTTTCAGTTAGCTATCAACAAGAACACAGCCCTTGCCCATGACCTAACAAGAGCGCCGCCAAGTGGGGCAATATACGCCCGAAGGATTACATCAGAGGATGGGAGCAAAATTTAAAGAACTTGACTGTTGATGCCCAAAGGACAGGAACAATAAAAAAGAAGAAATTTCAAAAAAAAAAATTCTAAGTCCATAAAAAAAAATCTTACCAGGTAAAGTTATGTCAAAATACATCTAAAAATTGGATGTACCATCCATGTTGTACCACAGTAAAGTGGTCTCGGTTTTTCCGTATGGCCAATAATAAAAAAGTTTCAAAATAAGCTATTTATAGTAACAAAAAAGGGAAGTAATTCAAAAACAAAAATTATTGTAAGAGAACAAAAAAGGATCTGCAAAATAAAAACAAGAGCACTGCAATGCAGAGCAATATACACAAAGCAAAGTCATATATTACCTTTGACTCCTAAGTGTGACCTTGAGCTTGAAGCAAGTCATCCAAAACGTGCGCTCTGCATGTCGCCTCAGTGTGGTGAACATTTGTGCCAAGTTTCTTTTAAATCATTCAAGCAGTTCAAGAGTTACAGAGCGGACACGAAACACACATATGACCTTTCACTCCTAAGTGTGACCTTGACCTTGAAGCTAGTCATCCGAAACAAGCACTCTGCATGTCGCCTCAGTGTGGTGAACATTTGTGCCAAGTTTCTTTGAAATCCTTCAAGCAGTTCAAGAGTTACAGAGCGGACACGAAACACACTCATATGACCTTTGACCCCTAAGTGTGACCTTGACCTTGAAATGACACATCCAAAACATGCGTTCTGCACGTCGTCTTGGTGTAGTGAACATTTGTGTCAAGTTTCTTTGAAATCCTTCAAGGGGTTCAAGAGCTACAGAGCGTACACGAAATTGTTAACGGACGGACGCAAGGACGGACACCGGGACCATAACATAATACGTCCCTTCGGGCGTATAAAAATTATCACACACTGTCTTGGAAAACATATGCCTCCTCCTGTAACAAAGCCTACAACCTCAGACACATTGTGTCACATGTTTAACTGTAAAGTGCCTTTGAACGTATATTCCATATGAAAAGGGCGCTCAACAAATCTAGTATAATAATAATAATAATAATAATAGTCAGTCATCAAAGAGGACATATGCCTCACCGAGGAATCAATGCTTCAACCTCAGACTCTGTCTTCAATCACCGTGCAGAATATATGCCTTGTCCAAGACTCAAGCCTATTTAAAACCTTCTGCCTATAAATCTTGTGCTCTATTCAAAGATCTAACTGGGCAAGCCCTTACTGAGACAGGTACTCACAGTGGTGATTGCAGTACATCTCCTTAGTCGTCCAATATCACCTCGGAGAACTGAAACAATTAAATAAAACAAAAATTTGAAAATATTTCTTATTCACGTTTTCCTTTCATCTGCTATACTTCTCCTGTTATAAATAAACAGATGCATATCTTATATGCAAGTATTTGTGTGTTAATTTATCCACACGTAATCTAATCATCAATGATACCCTTAAACGGAGGCACAGTGGTGCAGAAGTAGTGCATCTGACTCCTGATCCCAAGGTCTCAGGTTCCAGTCTTATCGTGGGATGAGTTAACCATATTCTCCAATATCCATAAACATGGCAAGAGCATTAGTTAGAAATTTTGGAAGTAGCCTTGAGCATATTTATCATAAGTTGTAAGAACTTGCTTTAGCTCTTACCATTCATAATGACTGTCTCCGCAATATCATCCGCATTGTGACCTGAAAAAATAATGAGAAATGTTTGTTTGTTTGTTTTGTTTGCTTGTTTTGGATTAAATGCCGTTTTTTAACAGTATTTAATGGCGGGACGTTAGCCTAACCAGTGCTTCTGGATTCTGTACCAGTACAAAACTGTTCTCCACAAGTAACTGCAAACTTCGCTACATGAATCAGAGGTGGATGAGGAATGATTTCAGACACAATGTCCTTCATCAAAATGTCATGGAGAACATGCACCTCACTTGGAGATTGAACTCACAACCTACAATCTGTAGATCTACGCTCTCCCTAATGCCCTATGTGGGCAGGCTGTGAGTAATGTGTCCACTGTACACTGAAGTCCACAAAAAACAGTAAGTCTGCTGAAATTTCCATTCTAACATACCAGTGAAGAACCTTAACCAAAGCTGACTCCCAAAACAAACTCTTTGTTTTAACTTTATCTTAAGCACCTACCTGCCTTAAGCAACCAGATTGTGTCATTCCTTTTACTGGCTGTTTAACACAGGTTTGCCTGTACTTGTGTATTGAGCCACGCCATGAGAAAACCAACATAGTGTGTTTGCGACCAGCATGGATCCTGACCAGCCTGCGCATCCGCACAGGATCCATGCTGTTTGCTAACGATTTCTCTAATTGCAATAGGCTTTGAAAGCAAACAGCATGGATCCTGACCAGACTGCACGGATGGGCAGGCTGGTCTGGGTTCATGCTGGTCGCAAACGCATTATGTTGGTTTTCTCATGGTGCGGCTCAAATGTTTTGTTTACTTGTTTGATGTGGGTGTCAATTAATGTAATGCTGGTCAGTTGACAGTATTTTAGGCTTTTTAAACAACAGTTCCGACCTGCCAAGAAATTTACAGCCTGATCCCCAATCTTTAGTGTTACTTTAAACAAAAGTCTCTGGTAAGAATGCTTCAAACCTGACATTTTATATAGCCCAATTGGTTTTCCTATTTAAAACAAAAAAAAATTGAAAAAGTAGCTTTATTCATTATGCAACAGAAGTACATCACTGTGGCAAACATTATAAGTGCATACTGAACATAAATACACATAACAGACACAGTTTTGGTGGATGTCAACAATGACAGAAATAGTAAACCTTGATGTCATTTTTAGAATCAAAATAATATATCTCAGTAATTTTATCTTCAATAAAATTATTGTTTTTCCTATATATATCATAACAATCCACTGTAAAGCAAAGATTTTGTGTCATTTTTAGAATTTATCTTCAATCATTGTTTTTTGGTATATATCATAATAATGAACTATAAAGCAAAGTTGTCATATCACCATTTATAATCTCTGTTCATGTCTCATAAATCAACAGTGGCTTTAACAAGCCCTATTTAAGGTGGAATGCGCCTAATTTGAAGTTGTTGGGTTTCGTTTTGACATTTTGATTAATATGAAATTCAGCATATTTCTCATAGACTGCGTATTTTACTTTTTTGATATTTCTGTAACTTTTTTCGCTGCAAACCTTCAAAAACGAACATTGCAACTATATGCTCGCCTTTCCCGGTGCATAAAAATATCCATGCAAAGATGCTATAGAAGGAGTTTGTTGAAAATCTATCCAGAGGTTCATCAGAAGAATTTGTCTGAAAGCTTTTTTTTCTTTTATTTTTAACTTCGGTGGCCTCTACAACGGTTCAAGTGGAAATATTTGAAAAATCTTGAGAAAGGTCCATGTCAGAATGCTATAGACAAAATTTTATGATGGACCATGAAACAGTTCATATTGTTAAGACTTTTGCTATTTTAACTCTGACGGCCCATACAAAAACCTATGCCAAATCATCTGATCAAATATACATAAAAGTACAAAAGGCCATAAATCTAGTCTTCATCTGGCTAAAGCACTGAAAATTACAGGGCTGAATTTTCCCAGCGCAGTAAAAAGGTCTACCATGTTTTATTGATATACTCCAAATTATGTCTTAGATATGGCTCAAGATGGATGTAAAATAGAAACAAGAGGACCATGATGGTCCTGAATCGCTCACCTCTTCCCATATGACCCAGTTTTGAGTATGATGTTGTTTTTTCTATTATTTGACATAGTGACCTAGTTTTTGAGCTCATGTGACCCAGTTTTGAACTTACCTAGATATTATCAAGATAAAAATTCTGACCAATTTTCATGAAGATCCATTGACAAATATGGTCTCTAGAGAGGTCACAAGGTTTTTCTATTATTTGACCTATTGACCTAGTTTTTGAAGGTACGTGACCCTGTTTTGAACTTTACCTAGATATCATCAAGGTGAACATTCTCACTAATTTTCATGAAGATCTCATGAAAAATATGGCCTCTAGAGAGGTCACAAGGTTTTTCTATTTTTATACCTACTGGCATAGTTTTTGACCGCACGTGACCCAGTTTCGAAACTGACCTAGATATCACCAAGGTGAACATTCAGATCAATTTTCATGAAGATCCATTGAAAAATATGGCCTCTAGAGAGGTCAAAAGATTTTAATAATTTTAGACCTACTGACCTAGTTTTTGACCGCAGTTGACCCAGTTTCAAACTTGACCTAGATATCATCAAGATGAACATTCAGACCAACTTTCATACAGATCCCATGAAAAGTATGGCCTCTAGAGAGGTCACAAGGTTTTTTTATTATTTGGCCTACTGACCTAGTTTTTTAAGGCACGTGACCCAGTTTCAAACCTGACCTAGATATCATCAAGGTTAACATTCTGACCAATTTTCATGAAGATCCACTCAAGGGCATGGCCTCTAGAGAGGTCACAAGGTTTTTCTATTATTTGACCTACTGACCTAGTTTTTGATGGCACATGACTCACTTTCAAACTTGACCTAGATATCATCAAGATGAATATTCAGACCAACTTTCATACAGATCCCATGAAAAATATGGCCACTAGAGAGGTCACAAGGTTTTTCTATTATTTGACCTAATGACCTAGTTTTTGAAGGCAAGTGACCCACTTTCGAACTTGACTCAGATATCATCAAGGTGAACATTCTGACCAATTTTCATGAAGATCTCATGAAATATATGGCCTCTAGAGAGGTCACAAGGTTTTTCTATTTTTAGACCTACTGACCTAGTTTTTGGCCGAACATGACCCAGTTTCGACATTAACCTAGATATCATCAAGGTGAACATTCTGACCAACTTTCATGAAGATCCATTGAAAATTATGGCCTCTAGAATGGTCACAAGGTTTTTCTATTTTTAGACCTACTGACCTAGTTATTGGTCACACGTGACCCAGATTTGAAATTATCCTAGATATCATCAAGGTGAACATTCTGACCAACTTTCATGAAGATCCATTGAAAATTATGGCCTCTAGAGTGGTCACAAGGTTTTTCTACTTTTAGACCTACTGACCTAGTTATTGGCTGCATATGACCCAGTTTCGAACTTGACCTAGAAATCATCAAGGTGAACATTCTGACCAATTTTCATGACGATCCGTTGAAAATTATGGCCTCTAGAGTAGTCAAAAGGTTTTTCTATTTTTAGACCTACTGACCTACTTTTTGGCCGCACGTGACCCAGTTTCGAACCTGACCTAGAATTTACCAAGATGAACATTCTGACCCATTTTCATAAAGATCCCATGAAAACTGTGACCTCTAGAGATGTCACAAGGAAAAGTTTACGCACGGACGGACGACGGACCCTGCACGATCACAAAAGCTCACCTTGTCACTTCGTGACAGGTGAGCTAAAAATATATAATTATGCACTGAAGATATAATGTAAAGATTTTGTCTTTCTCAAACAATCTGAATGAAATATGTGGGGCTTACTTCACTATAGCAGTTAATATTTCTACAATATTTTTTTCTTTGAAATCCTTCTAATCATGTCTGAGGTATGACTCTGGATGGATGAAAACTGGAATACAAACACTATACATAAATATTATGTCATATTACAAGTTACAAACCCATAAATATTGTCTTCCTACCGCTGACTGGAACTTGCAGCATGAATCTCACTCTAGCAGTAAATTTTTCTACAATGTTACATTAACCCTTATCCTGCTGGACACAATTGATTCTGCCTTTGCGACCAGTGTAGATCATGATCAGCCTGCACATCTGTGCAGTCTGATCATGATCTGCACTGTTTGCCACTCAGTCAGTAAGGTTTTGGCAAGCACCCCTTTTAACAGTTAATGGTACTGTGGACAAGTACATTATAGAAATTTAGCAAGGTAAGTGTTAAAGTACTCCAAAACATGTCTTAGCTATGGAAGGACAGTCTAAACGACAGACATGATGACAGAAGGACAATGTCAAACTACAGAAATTACAGAATGTCAAACTACAGAAATAACAGAAATGAACTGAATATTTTTGAATTTTAAATGCATATCTATGCTGATAAAAGTGTTATCTACCGTGCTGCTCTAAAGCCAGTGATTTGTTG
This sequence comes from Mercenaria mercenaria, assembly GCF_021730395.1. Lineage (NCBI taxonomy): Eukaryota > Metazoa > Mollusca > Bivalvia > Venerida > Veneridae > Mercenaria > Mercenaria mercenaria. The sequence continues at coordinate 79,580,132 of NC_069366.1, read as the reverse complement.
CCATTAGTTTCCATAAATTTACCATTTGCCAATACTCCTATCTCAAGTGGACCCTATTTAACAATCTTCAACTATTCAAAAGCGAATATGAATTAGAAATATGTCCATTTCTGCAAAATATATCCATATTCACATTCTTGGAAAATGAAGACAACAAAGGGAAATAAGTCCAGAAGCTCAAAAATTCTTTATTTGCCAATTACCTATGCTTCATGCCTTCACATTTGGAGGATTTTAGAGATGTTACAAAAAAATGATTGACTGACGTTTTACTATAAACAAGAGGGTCATGATGACCCTGGGTCGCCCACCTGAGTAATATGAGCTACATGTTTCAAATGTCAAACTGATGATTTTTAGAAATTTTTTGGAAGATGTTCCAATGTACAATCAAGTAACCCCTGGGGTTTGGCCAATTTTACCTCGGGGGTCATGATTTGAACAAAGTTTGTAGAAGTCTACTAGGCAATGTTACATATCAAATATTTAAAATTTAGGCCTTCTGGTTTATTTTTAGCAAATTTATGAAGATTTTCCTATGTAAAATCAAGTGACCCCTGGGGCGGGGTCAATTTTGACCCCGGGGGTCATGATTTGAATAAATTTTGTAGAGGTTCACTAGGCAATGCTACATGTTAAATATCTAAGCTCTAGGCCTTCTGGTTTATTTTTAGAAATTTTTTGAAGATTTTCCTATGTAAAATCAAGTGACCCCTGGGGCAGGGTCAATTTTGACCCCGGGGGTCATGATTTGAACAAATTTTGTAGAGGTCCACTAGGCAATGCTACATGTGAAATATCTAAGCTCTAGGCCTTCTGGTTTATTTTTAGAAAATTTTTGAAGATTTTCCTATGTAAAATCAAGTGACCCCTGGGGCAGGGTCAATTTTGACCCCGGGAGTCAAGATTTGAACAATTTTAGTAAAGGTCCACTAGGCAATGCTACTCGCAAATATCTAAGCTCTAGGGCTTCTGGTTTTTGAGAAGAAGATTTTTTAAGATTTTCCTATGTAAAATCAAGTGACCCCTGGGTCATGATTTGAAAAAATTTGGTAGAAGTCTACTAGGCAATACTTCACACCAAATATCTAAGCTCTAGGGCTTCTGGTTTTTGAGAAGAAGATCTTTAAAGTTTTACCTTTCGGTTGCCATGGCAACCAGTGTTTTGCATGGAATTCAATTCTTTGAACAATTTTTGTAGAGCTTCACCAAAGGAACATTCCTGTGAAGTTCGGATGAAATTGGCCTAGCGGTTTATGAGTAGATGTCGTTTAAAGTAAAAGTTTACGGACGGACAACGGACGCCGGACGACTGACGCCGGACGGTGAGTGATCAGAATAGCTCACCCTGAGCCTTTGGCTCTGGTGAGCGAAAAAAATGAATTCTGGGTTATATATTTGAATAGAGAGCTGGTTCAAAAAATAAAATATGTTATTTATAAAATGTCAGCAGATTGTACTAAAAATAAGTCACCTGTAGCTATCTTATCCACTTTCAAAAGGAGGGCACCTCGATCTAGAGCCTGACGCCGGAAAACACCACAAAATGTACCTGAAAAATCAAACAGATTACAACACATTCATATATTTTCTCTAGAAACAGATCTTCATTACAGTAACTAGTATACAAATAATTCGCCACTGTTTTCCAAACTGAAATCTTCAGACTGTTAATTGAAGGAACAGTGCTTATATTATAATCACACCTCATAAAGATGTCTATGATCTAAATTTAGCTGGCCATTTTTCGGACAAACCTAAATCACTGCAGTCAACAAAAGTAAGCTTCAAAGCTAAAGAGTATAAGGTCAAATTGCCACTGTAAATACAGCCAGTGCATTGTTTTACTAATTAGGTATTAAAACAGAATTTGTCCACAAACTAGAAATGTGTCCATGGGACACAGGCGCCCCAACTACATGACATTAAAATAGCAATTTTTTCCTAAGTCAAGGGCCATAACTCTTACAATACTGAATGAATCCGGACACAAAACCCCAGAGGCACAACTGCACATGCTGACCAACATTCCTGTAAACTTTGGTGACTCTAGGTAAAGTACTTTTGGAGCTACACGCAACACATTAAAATGACCAATTTTAAACTAAGTCAGGGGCCATAACTCCTACAAGACTGAATGAATCCGGACGCGAAACCCCAGGTGCACAACTGCACATGCTGACCAACATTCCTGTAAACTTTGGTGACTCTAGGTCAAATACTTTTGGAGCTACACACGACACAACATTAAAATGACCAATTTTTAACTAAGTCAGGGGCCATAACCCCTACAAGACTGAATGAATCCGGGTGTGAAACCCCAGGTGCACAAACTTCATATGCTGACCATCATTCCTGTAAACTTTGGTGACTCTAGGTCAATTACTTTTGGAGCTACGCGCGACACATCATTAAAATGACCAATTTTTTTACTAAGTCAGGGACCATAACTCCTATATGACTGGATGAATCCCGATGCGAAACCCTAGGTGCACAACTATACATGCTGACCAACATTTCTGTAAACTTTGGTGACTCTACGTCAAATACTTTTGGAACTAGGCGCGACACAACACTAAAATGACCAATTTTTACAGAGTCAGGGGCCATTACTCCTACATGACTGAATGAATCCGGACGTGAAACCCCAGGTGCACAACTACACATGCTGACCAACATTCCTGTAAAGTTTTGTGACTCTACGTCAAATACTTTTGGAGCTAGGTGCGACACAACATTCTCGGAAGGACGGACAGACGGACAAGGGCAAATCTATATGGCCCCCCCCCCCCCACAAAGTGGGGGCATAAAAACATGTTCATCAGTGATTCTGTCCGATTTACACCGACCACAGCACTTGAAGCTCTATCAGTAAATATATGCATCATCATCCCCTACCCACTTTTATACAATGAGATAGTACTGGATCTCTTTCAGAGATCTCCTCAAGAAATCTAGCCTGCATATATTTTATTGACTGAGCTTCAAACACCTGTGGATTAACCTACGTGCTAGGAAAATTTCTTATATTGTTTGTACTTGTGTCACTTGCTTAAAAATTAAGAATCGACGGAAAAATCCACATCCTGTTAAAAAGTCAACGATTATACTTACAGTTATTTTTCAAACCAATTTGTTTCACAATAGCATCCATTGTCCAACCATACAATTCCTAAAATACAAAATTTCAAAATTAAATCTTACTACTAAAAACAAAAGTTTAACAAGAGCTGTCCGTAAGACAGCCAAGCTCGACTATTCGAAATATTGTCCCAGAAGCAGGAAAATATTACCCAAAAAGGTTAAATATCAAAAGAGTTTTAAGTTCAAAAGGGGGCATAATTTGACCAAAATGCATATCAGTTATGGGACTTACTACTATCAACTAGTTTAATAACCCCGAAGGCACATGTGAAGTTTCAATTCAATATCGGCATTAGTTTTGGAGATAGAAACTCACATGTAAAACTTTAACCAAAATTTTCAAAGTCCAAAAGGGGGCATAATTTGCCCAAAATACATGCCAGAGTTATGGGACCTGACCCAGTGAGGTTGGTAATTGATCAAGAAAAAGAAAAAATAAGTTTCAAATCTATATGCCTTTTAGTAATTGCCGTATGTACTTGCACGCAAAACTTTAACCAGGATTTTCTAAGTCCAAAAAGGGGAATAATTTGCTCAAAATACATGTAAGAGTTATGGGACTTGATCCAGTGAGGTTGATAATTGATCTAGAAAAAGAAAAAATAAGTTTCAAATCTGTATGCCTTTTAGAAATAGCTGTATGTACTTGCACGCAAAACTTTAACCAGAATTTTCTAAGTCCAAAAGGGGGCATAATTTGGCCAAAATGAAGGTCAGAGTTATGGGACTTGCTGCTATCAACTAGATTTATAACTCCGAAGACACATGTGAAGTTTCAAATCAATATCTGCATTAGTTTTGGAGATAATAACTTGCATGTAAAACATAACCAAAATTTTCTAAGTCTAAAAGGGGGCATAATTTGCTCAAAATACATGTCAGAGTTATGGGACTTGACCCAGTGAGGTTGATAATTGATCTAGAAAAAGAAAAAATAAGTTTCAAATCTATATGCCTTTTAGAAATAGCTGTATGTACTTGCACGCAAAACTTTAACCAGAACTTTCTAAGTCCAAAAGGGGGCATAATTTGGCCAAAATGAAGGTCAGAGTTATGGGACTTGCTGCTATCAACTAGTTTTATAACCCCGAAGACACATGTGAAGTTTCAAATCAATATCTGCATTAGTTTTGGAGATAGTAACTTGCATGTAAAACTTTAACCAAAATTTTCTAAGTCCAAAAGGGTGCATAATTTGCTCAAAATACATGTCAGAGTTATGGGACTTGACCCAGAGAGGTTGGTAATTGACCTAGAAAAAGAAAAAATAAGTTTCAAAGCTATATGCCTTTAATTGATGGCTGTATGTACTTGCATGCAAAAACTTAACCAAGGTGTGACGCCGACGCCGACGCCAGGGTGAGTAGAATAGCTAGACTATTCTTTGAATAGTCGAGCTAAAAATTAAAGAGGGTTTGTGTTATGACAGAACATTCTTCATGACTTGCCTTCATAAATGTGAAATTACAGTTGAAACCCGGTCTCTAGAATTCCAAGCGATCAAGCATTTTACTTTGAGATAACTCTAATTCAACATAAAATAAGATTTGGTGCAAGTGTTTTCTGGACGGAACATGAAAATGTCTTTGAGATACCCGGAATTTTGAAATAAGCCAGTTTGAAATATCGAGTTTCAACTGTATTTTGAAATTGGGCCAGTGTTTTCTGACAAGATTTTTCAAAGATTTTTCAAATTTCTACTAAATACAGGAAACACTATATGAAAATAAGAAAAAGTGACCACACTCTCTGGTGACCAAGTTTTTGACAGAATGAAATACCAGTTACTTGAGCAAACCTAGTATAGGGTCACCAAAGGAACATTTTGTGAAACTATTTCAAAATCAGACCAGCAGTTTCTGAAAGGAAGCCATTTTTTGACAATTCAAATGAATCTGAACACATTTTGTAGACGGTCCTCATAAGGAATATTCTATATCAGGTCAGCCTTTCCTGAAAAGATGACACAAAGTTTACATATACAAATTGAGAGAAAATCTTGATGCCCTCTGATGGCAAAGTTTTTATCAAAGTGGAACACCCTGAAGATGTTTGGTAGAAAATCACCTAAGAAACATTTGTTGGAAGTTATTTGAAAATTTAGATAAAATTTGAGGGAAGAAGATTTTTAACAAGAGGACCATGATGGTCCTGAATCGATCACCTCTTCCCACATGATCCAGTTTTGAGTATGACGTCGTTTTTTCTATTATTTGACATAGTGACCTAGTTTTTGAGCTCATGTGACCCAGTTTTGATCTTGACCTAGATATTATAAAGATAAAAATTCTGACCAATTTTCATGAAGATCCATTGAAAAATACGGTCTCTAGAGAGGTCACAAGGATTTTCTATTATTTGACCTATTAAACCTAGTTTTTTAAGGCACGTGACCCAGTTTCAAATTTGACCTAGATATCATCAAGGTGAACATTCTGACCAATTTTCATGAAGATCCATTCAAGGGTATGGCCTCTAGAGAGGTCACAAGGTTTTTCAATTTCAAGACCTACTGACCTAGTTTTTGATCGCAGTTGACCCAGTTTCAAACTTGACCTAGTTATCATCAAGATAAACATTCAGACCAACTTTCATACAGATCCCATGAAAAATATGGCCTCCAGAGAGGTCACAACGTTTTTTCATTATTTGACCTACTGACCTACTTTTTGATGGCACGTGACCCACTTTCGAACTTGACTTAGATATCATCAAGGTTAACATTCTGACCAATTTTTATGGAGATCCATTCACAAGTATGGCCTCTAGAGAGGTCACAAGGTTTTTCTATTTTTAGACCTACTGACCTAGTTTTTGACCGCACATGACCCTGTTTCGAATCTGACCTAGATAGCATCAAGATGAACATTCAGACCAACTTTCATGAAGATCCATTGAAAAATATGGCCTTTAGAGAGGTCACAAGGTTTTTCTATTATTTGACCTACTGACCTAGTTTTTGATGGCACGTGACCCACTTTCAAACTTTACCTAGCTATCATCAAGATGAACATTCAGACCAACTTTCATACAGATCCCATGGAAAATATGGCCTCTAGTTAGGTCACAAGGTTTTTCTATTATTTGACCTACTGACCTAGTTTTTGATGGCAAGTGACCCACTTTCGAACTTGACTCAGATATCATCAAGGTGAACATTCTGACAAATTTTCATGAAGATTTCATGAAATATATGGCCTCTAGAGAGGTCACAAGGTTTTTCTATTTTTAGACCTACTGACCTAGTTTTTGACCGCACGTGACCCAGTTTCGAACTTGACCTAGATATCATCAAGATGAACATTCAGACCAACTTTCATACAGATCCCATGAAAAATATGGCCTTAAGAGAGGTCACAAGGTTTTTCTGTTATTTGACCTACTGATCTAGTTTTTGATGGCACGTGACCCAGTTTCGAACTTGACCTAGATATCATCAAGGTAAACGTTCTGACCAACTTTCATGAAGATCTTGTCAAATATATGGCCTCTAGAGAGGTCACAAGGTTTTTCTATTTTTAGACCTACTGACCTAGTTTTTGACCTCACGTGACCCAGTTTCAAACTTGGCCTAGACATCATCAAGATGAACATTCTGACCAATTTTCATGAGGATCCATTGAAAAATATGGCCTCTAGAGAGGTCACAAGGTTTTTCTATTTTTAGACCTACTGACCTAGTTATTGGCTGCACATGACCTAGTTTTTGACGGCACGTGACCCAGTTTCGAACTTGACCTAGATATCATCAAGGTAAACATTCTGACCAACTTTCATAAAGATCCCATGAAAAATGTGACCTCTAGAGTGGTCACAAGCAAAAGTTTACGGATGGACGGACATCGCGCGATCACAAAAGCTCACCTTGTCACTTTGTGACAGGTGAGCTAAAAAAGTTTTCCTTGAGCCATATAGATAAAACTAGATCTACCACCTGGCCACCATGTTTTAAACAAACCAACATGTCTTGTATTATCTTGGTTCAGGTTCATTAAAGGAACACTGCTTTGAAATAATTTTGAAATTGAGCCAGCAGTTTCTGAGATTTTTTAAATTTTTCTTTTCGGTTACATGGGTAACCAGAATTATGCATTGATGACCCAGATTTGAAGGCATCTGAAATGGACCCATCAAAAGAACTCTGATTAAATTCTGAACAACAGATTGTTGGAAAGACAGATGACAGGCGGACATCCGACGACCCAAAAAAGCTCACCATGAGCACTTTGTGCTGAGCAGAGTTTAAAACACTGTTTCATGTCTATTCAAATCTAGCTATTGTAATCACACGTTTTCCTCACTTTCATTGGTAAAATGCATTTTTTGACAAAACTTTATGGTCTGACATCAATGAACCCTTTTGAGATATCATTGTTTTAATATCATATAAAATATACCTCGTAAGATATTATCTTCAGTGGTAGATCATACTGCTTCTGGTTTCTCTTCACAGTCTGAAAATATAAATGTACTTCAGTATTATAGGAGTAACATCAAGCAGATGCTTTAAAAGAATCATCTAGCAGAGCAGAGGTCTCTGCGGCCAATTGGTAAAGGGCGTCAATTCCATATCACTTGCTGCTCACGACTGTGTATTGGACTATCACAACGCATCAAGTTCAAGCTTTGTTCAGATTGAGCTACTGTACAAATTTGAGTTTTATACACAAAAATACTTTGAACTGGATTTTTTACTGAAAAACAGCTACTCTATGGAGCAGGTAATTATAGACCTAAATCTATCCACATTTAAAGCAGACCTGCAAATATTCCACTGGACTTACTTTTGTTTATAGTAAATTCATACTGATGAAATACTGCTGAACTGTCTGCAGCAGCTGACCAAAAATTCACATGAAGTTTCATTAAATCAGTGTTAATTCAACAATAAGAGAGCCAAATGAAATTTAAGCTTTAAGAAGTGTAAGTCTAACTTCAATACTTAAAATGTTGATGTATACTGACCCTGGCCTCTGATTCCAGGTGGATGCTTAACAGAGGTCAATTTAGAATTTACACAAGATCTGTCAGAATGGGGTCAAGAAAATGTGACAGCTCAAGCCAGCTGATTAAGTTTGACAATAATGCTGCCTACACTTGAATGAAAATACTAGAAAAGAATTTTGATGTACCTTACCTCTAGAGAGTCATCTCTGTACCCTGTGATTCCCTCATCTACAGACAGCAGAACAAGCTTGACACCATAGTCATATCTCTTGTTCAATAACTTCAAAATATATGCCAGAACTGTTGAATCTGTAAGATGTAAACAGTTTCTTTATCTATCTGTTTTGTTTTTTTTAAACTGAAATAATAAGAGCTGTTGGTAAAACATTATGCTGCTTGTGATGGCCTGTCAGAGGCATCGAGATGTGTGATTTGATCTGTGACCTTGATCTTTGACTAATGACCTCAAAAACAGCAGGAGTCATCTACTGTCTACAGGCAACCATCCTATGAAGTTTGAAAGTCATAGACAGAAGCATTCGCAAGTAGCAAATCAGAATTTGTTTTCTATCTTCAGGTCACAGTCTCTAAATGTTACTGTTACTTGAGGTACTTAATCATAAAGCCATAGGAATCATCTGCTGACAACAAGCAATCATCCTATGAAATTTGACAGCCTTAAGCCCAAAGTTCTCCAGAAACAATTCATCAGATAAAAAAAATCACTCAAAAGGTTTCAAGGGCTAGAACTTTTCAATTTTAAAGATATCTATAGATTTTATTAACAACATTGCATTCCACAGTCATGTTCTGGTCAATAAAAATTTCAAATGTTTTTTCTTTAAATTTTACAACATTTTTACATTACTGTATATCATTTATGCTAAGATATCCTGAAAGTTTTCTAAAAATCAATCAAAAAATTTAAGCCAAATTTTTTTGGTTTCCAAAGTGGCTGAAATTTACTGTCAAAACCATTGTTTTACAACCAATTCAAAATTATTCAATTAAAAAGGTTGTACTCCAGCCTTGGAGACCTTTACAACTACATTTTGTATGTATAATAAGAATAGTGAGAAAGCAATGAAAACCCTTCTTGCTGAAAATTTGTATAAAACAGCCACAAAGGATTATTAGCCAGAAATAATCAAATAACAAACAGCTAACGCCTGACGGCGTTTTGGCCGGGTTTTCCAAATTAGGTGATAATGAGTTAAAAGTTCTAATAAATAAATTAAATAACCCCCAAATTAATAAGCACTATTGAAGGGAAAAGGGAAAAAAAGAAATGGACAGAAATGGACAGGTAGATAATGAAATTAAAGTTATTGGTGTAAAATAAATTGATTAAATAATTATATAAATATAGATTTAATAAACTGGTGTAAAAAAATCAAAGTAAGAAAAACACCATTTTCAATGTTTATATCCCTGTGACCTTGACGGTCAGACCTTTGACCCTGAAATCAATAGGGATCATGTACACATCAAGACCATCAAGGTCCTAGGTGAAATACTTTTCCAGATATTGAGCATGACCTTGATCTTTGACACCAAAATCAATAGGGGTCATGTACACATCAAGACCAAGATACGTATGAAGTTTCAAGGTCCTAGGTGAAATACTTGTCCAGATATTGAGCAGAAACCATTTTCAATGTCCAGGTCCCTGTGACCCTGACCTTTGTCCCAGTGACCCCATCCTCATTTTGGACCAACTAGGGTAATAGGGGATCATTCTGACCAAGTTTCTTAAAGTTTGGATAAGTAGTTGTTGAGAACAAGAGCTGTCGGATGACAGTGCGCTCGACTATTCGAAGAATTGATATATATAAAAATATTTCCATAGATTTTAAGACTAAACAAAAAACTGGATTAAACAAAAAATGTTCCTGTATTGGTGGATTTCGATTAGTCTTGCACTAAATGGCAATGTGTGACCATGATGGCAAATATGTTAAGTTATATGTTAGGCAAAACATGGACTTACATGAAAAATTTAACTAATTTCCAAGTCCAAAAAGGGCCATAATTCAGTCAAAATAGTTGACTGAGTTATGTACTCTTGCCTACAAATGGAAATCATGTTGATAAACTAGTGTTAAAAGTTTCAAAGCCACAGTTCAAATAGCTTTGACAAAACGCTGACTTGTAAGAAAAACTGAACAAATTTCAAAGTCCAAAAAGGGCCATAATTCAGGCAAAATAGTTGTCAGAGTTATGTACTCTTGCCTACGGATGGAAATCATAATGATAAACAAGTGTTTAAAGTTTAAAAGCCACATGTCAAATAGTCTTGACAAAACATGGACATATACAAAACAGAACCAATTTCCAAGTTCAAAAAGGGCCATAATTCAGCTAAAAAAGATGAGAGAGTTATGTACTCTTGCCTATTGACAGAGACTATTATACTGAACAAGATATAAAAGTTTCAAAGCCATATGTCAAACACTTTACACAAAATATAAACTGGAACGAAAATCTTAACCAAGATTTCTAAGTCAAAAGGGGCCATAATTCAGTCAAAATGCTTGATGGAGTTATGTACTCTTGCCTACAACTGCACATTGTGATGGTAAACAAGTGTTGAAAGTTTCAAAGCTTTATCTCAAAAGACTTAGTCAAAATGTGGACTGGTACGAAAAACTTAACCAAGATTTCTAAGTCAAAAAGGGGCCATAATTCAACCAAAATGCTTGATGGAGTTATGTACTCTTGCCTAAAACTTGACATGGTGATGGTAAACAAGTGTTGAAAGTTTCAAAGCTTTATCTCAAAAGACTTTGTCAAAATATGAACTGGTACGAAAAAGTTAAAACTGAAAAACTGAAACTGTTTTATTTGATTAAACGCCTATTTTTACGGAAAACATATTCAATGGCATTTTACAAATACATAAAAATACGACAAAACATTAAGATATTTAATGACATATAACATAAATGAGCATAAATATCATTGTGAATAAACTATTTAGTAAGCATTAAAAAAAAAAAAAAAAAAAGATCAGACATCAGATAAGATTAATAAAATATTAGAACATTAAGATACGGTAAGACAGCTGTTTGTTATCAAGTAAGAATTTGAACGTATTTACACAATAAAATCATCCAGTTCACGTTAGTTCAATCTCTTAAAAAAAATACAGTCACAGTTTCTAAAAGAGTGCATAGTAATTTCCAAAATAATGAGTTTTCAACTTCTTTTTGAAAACATCTATTGTGTCTGAGTTCCTTATTTCGAGAGGCAATTAATTCCAGAGTTTAGGTCCAACAGTACCAAAACTTCTGTCGCTGAACGTTTTGCGCTTGTTGAAAGGAACAACGAAACACCCAGTAACGGAATTTGAAGAACGCAAGTTCCTTGTCTGTGTTTGTTTTACGAGAAGTTCAGAAAGATATTCTGGAGAGTTTCCAACTGAACAATTATACATGTAGGTGAGCATTTTGAATGTGATTCTGGCTTTGATTGGTAGCCAGTGAAGGTCATACAGCGCTTGCTTGGAACTGTCATATTTTCTTCAATTTAGGACAAGTTTTGCACACATGTTCTGAATTCGTTGCATTTTGTTTACTTCGCTTTGAGCAATACCATATAGAATGACATTACAGTAATCTAAACGGGATATCACCAATGACAGTACAAGGGTTTTGGTAGCCTCTTTGGTAAGATATTTCCGGATACATTTTATTCTGAAGTAGTTGAGCATTGCTGTTCTACACTTTCGTTTTACATGCTCTTTTAGATTCAAGTTTTCATCCAGGAATGCACCTAGATATCGAATAAAGCTCACTGATTTCACTTCATCACCTACAATATATACTTTGTCAGTTGAACACTTAGAGAGCTGTTGCCTACTACCAAACATGATGAACTCGGTTTTGGAAGTGTTCATTTTCAGCTTATTTTCATTTATCCAGTTGTTGATTGTTTTAGCACATTGTTCAAGTTCTCGTATTGCCTGGGATTCTACTGTTGGAGATGATGGTTTAAAGCGTTTATTAGCAGTGTGGTCATCCGCAAAGCCGTAAACTGAAATCGACGGAAGAACAACATCAAACAGTGTCCCCGCATATGTCAAATACAGCCACGGTCCTAAGCAGCTCCCTTGTGGAACGCTACAATTTAATTGGCGTGGAGATGACATGGTTGAATTGACACTTACACGACAACTTCTGGGGCGCAGATAGGAATCAACCCAGCTCAATGCTGTTCCACGAACACCATACTGCTTGTTTAACACATCAACAAGAATGTCATGATCTACAGTATCAAAAGCGGCACTGAGATCGATGGCAATTAGCGCCGTAACTTCTTTCTTCTCCATAGCATCCAGTAAATCATTTACAAGACGTAACAGTGCTGATTTGCAAGAATGGTTTTTCCTGTAAGCAGATTGGTTTTTTGGTAGAAGATTGTGTTTGTTTACATGATCATTGAGCCTGAACAGAGCTGCTTTTTCAATTAATTTTGACAGAAACGATAGATAACTAACAGGCCTGTAGTTTGCGAATTCAAGTTCCAGTCCCATTTTCTTCAACAAAGGTCTTACAATTGCCTGTTTCCAGTTTGTTGGAATGATGCCGTCGCGCAACGACAAATTAACTAATTTAGTAATAACAGGCAACAGCTCATCCAAGTATGATTTTAGCACTTTTGTTGGTAGAATATCAAGTTCACATGATTTTGTCTGTAACTGGTTTATAATTTTTCTAACTTCTTCCTCGCTCAGATCTTTAAAACTGTCAAAACAACTGTCTTAACCAAGATTTCTAAGTCAAAAGGGGCCATAATTCAGTCAAAATGCTTGAAAGAGTTATGTACTCTTGCCTATAACTGGACATGGTGATGGTAAACAAGTGTTGAAAGTTTCAAAGCTTTATCTCAAAAGACTTTATCAAAATGTGGACTGGTACGAAAAACTTAACCAGGGTGTGACGCCGACGCCGTGGTGAGTAGGATAGCTCTACTTATTCTTCGAATAGTCGAGCTAAAAATGAATGAACAAAAAGGTTAACATAAGACTCATTGTGACCTTGACCTTTGACCCAGTGATCCCGAAATCAATAGGGGCCATGTACACATCAAGACCAACATACCTATGAAGTTTCAAGGTCCTAGATGAAATACTTGTCCAGATATTGAGCGGAAACCATTTTCAATGTTCAGGTCCCTGTGACCTTGACCTTTGACCCAGTGACTCAATTCTCACTTTGGACCAACTAGGGTGATAGGGGATCATTATGACCAAGCTTCTTGAAGTTTGGATAAGTAGTTGTTGAGAAAAATGAATGAACAAAAAGGTTAACAGGATACTCATTATTCCATCCATCCACCCGCTCACCCATCCGACCGGACAGACCTAATCTACAAGCCGGATTTTTCTTCGAAAACCCGGCCAAAAAGGAGCAGTTTAAATATCACACACATTAAGGAAAGACAGGGATATTACTAGGCATGTTCAATGTTACAAACTGCCAATCCCATAACAGTAACATAATCAGTTTAAGTTCTGTTGTATGAATAAATACTCAATTTTCATCTTACAAGTTACAATCAACTAGAATTTCTACCGGTATGTAAGAGAGCTTTACATCTCTAAGATTTTGCATCAGTTCATATTATAACTATTCCTTTTCTCCTAAAAATATAGGAAAATAATTAAGAGCTTCAAATACAGGATAATATTTACAGCTAAGAGGAAAATTTGCTGAGATCATGTAAGCTAAAAAAAAGAGAAATTAAGAAGATATGAAAAAAAAATAAAAATCATTATACAGTTGGCAGCCTGGCTTACCCTTTCCACCAGATGCTCCAATTGCTATAGTTTCTCCACGAGTAAACAAACAAGCATCTGTGATTGTTTTGTGAATTTCCTCCTCAAAGGCATAGTAAAAACATTCTTTGCATAATGCATCTCCCTGAAAAACATGAAAGAGAAAGAAATGACAGTGTTTCAAGTTCAGCAGCATGTAAATTAAAATTGCTTCAAGATGAGCTGAGATGGGTAGCAACCATGCTTTATAGCAAGGATGAATGAATACACTTGGTGCACCCAGACAAAGTGGTTTGAGACAAACTCAAATTGGATAGAGCTTGAGATTTGTCTGAAACTAATCAAACAGTCTGACACACTGATTAAACAGTAATTCATTCTATACATCTTAAGGGATTTTTTCAGATTTTGGGGATGGTATCGGTTCCAGTAAAATTGGAAAAAATGCATTGTAAATTACAGATTTGGGGGGAAAAAGTCAAACTGATGCAGTATTAATTATTTATAGTTGTGGGTGGAGCAGCAGATGTGATTATCCAGATTTTGGGGATGCCAATTTATAGATCTGGTGCTGACAGTGCAAATACTCGGTATGTAATACCATAAAAATCATACTGTTTAAAATTCCAACTTGAAGTCCGACACAAAGCTGACAGAATTAGATACCTCTAATTTTTGTGGGCAAATAGTCGATAAATTGCTAGCCAGTTCAATAAATACATCAATTTTAACATACATTATTTCAATAATACGAAAAATCTACATCTGCATTGTCAATATCCTAATATTTATAGTTGTAATCTAATTCTAGTTTATTGAGTGTTAAAGGGAAAGGCAATGTTGTTTTTATGTTAATCCCATCTGCTAGGAATTTTTCAATCGTTTAAAGAAGTGAAAGTATTTTCAAAATCGGCTTAAAAATGAGACAGTTATAAGCCTTTAAATATTTGAGCAAAATGGCGGCATTTTGTTTCTATGGAAACAAAAAACAAAATGGCGGATTTATTAAATTGCTAGATACATATTTTAACTGTATTTAATTATTTCTGTAAAATAATTTCTCTACTTTTTCCAGCTATAATGAAAGAGATTACCATGTTTTACATCTCACACTCAAGAAACATATGAAATTAATCTATTTAAAAGGTTTTTTGCTAATAAAGAATTAAGCAGTGTGTAAATGATGTCATAAACACACTAAAATGGCTGCCTCCATGTTCAGCCAATTTCTTAAATTTCAAACTACCATATCTTTTTCAATTGTGGTCCGATTTTAAAAATTCTTTCAGCGTTTTGAAAGGCTTGGGGATGGCTTTCGTATAGAATTAACTTCTTTTCAGGCATTTCTTGCCCTTTAAACATAAATGACTAAATTTTACCATCGGTGTCATCACAAGGTATGAAGTGCATCAGGTGTTGTCTTCTGTGGGACATAATTGGCGATGTCTGAATATGTATCTCTTAAGTAGTTTATATTATGGTTTTCAGACACAATTTTTGGATACAACATAACCTTTCATTTTTTTATCTGACCTTGGGGAAGTTTTACTTTCCATTTGGTGGGGGGGGGGGGGGGGAAACAACATATCTTTTCAACTGGGGACAGACTGTTTACTGTAGTCAATTTATGAAGGAAAAAAATCCCTGTACTGAACTAACAGACATTTATAAAATATTAAAACAACATCATGACAAATGGTAATACTGCATACTGGTTGTTTTCAGTTCATTGAATTAACAAATTAATTCATTAATATCAGAACAAATAAATCAAAAGAACATAGTACAGAAAACTTACACCTGCATATAAATGTACCTTAATTAGTTAAATACTGTGAAATCATATAATTTTGTCGGCATGAAATTTCGTGGTTTTGGCCAAAACGGCTGTTTTGTGGGGACGCAAATTCGTGGATTTCAAATTTTTGATTTTTTTTTTTTTATAATTTCCACAGGACTATTGATCAGGTCGGATATCCGGGCACTTCAGCGTATCGCGTTGCGTAGCAACAAGCGGAGGTGACAGCAAACGCTAAATTGTAATTGAAAAGCGTTTCATGTTTCACTAGTGCTGGTTGTTTTCCTTTGCTTAAAGTAAAATTTTGGGCAATATTAATAAGTCAGTGAATTTATAATGTAGCTTGATGTTCCAGAAATCACTCCCGAGAAAGAAACCTTTCTTTTTTAGGTTTCAGACGTGATATTCATCATTGATCCGTGTAAGCTGCAAGGTCTCATATTTGTGACGGACTGGATGAAAATTATAATTAAAAAAATCGGAGGTCTTTTTAAAGTAAATAAAACAGAAAATCTATTTCATCTGATTAGGTTTCTCCATTCGTTTCACTTTTCTCGTTCTATTTAGTAGCCTGCCATTAAAATAGTTCTGAAAGCCAGATAGCTTATACTATGGTGTCAAGTGATTCAGTCACTCCAAATTTAATCAAATCAACACCTCTTACCTAAATTCTCATTCGTATGAAATTTAATGAGAGGTGTCATAATTTAAAGCTTAATAGCACATTATGCGTAAATATTGGAGAAGGGATTTTTTTCTCCCTCGAAGGGTATCAGGATCACAATAGCATTTATAACACAAAGCGGTTTTTTATATGTTACAATTGTTTTAAATGTAATATGACATCTAGAGCTACTGTATTACACGCGGAGATAAAATGATATATATAATAACTGCATGCTAGTTTCTTTTTTACGAAAAGCCAGGACGTATCAATAAATTGATGACTTCCAATTACGAAAATACTAAAAAAAAAATACTGATCTCTGTTTTGTCAATTATTTAAAACTGAGAACGATAATTTGCACGCTTTGTCTAGAATAATGTTAGTCATATCTTGTAGTTTTCAATATCCATTTTTTTTTGTTAATTGTTAGACTGTCACAATTGACTGCTTCCACATACCACAAAATTAAAGCATTCATTGCAGTCATAAATCACTATGGAAACCAATCAGTATGTGGTATATTGATGAAAATCAGTTTTGACCAGTTCCTAATGACTATCACTTATTAATAGATTGATTTCCTGTTTGTTTTATCCCTCTGATGTACCCCTTCGGGGCCTTATGGTAATTTCCTGTCTTATCCGTTTGATGTATGCCTTCAGGGTCTTATGATATTTGGAAGATGTACATTATTGTTATTTGCGTGTCAATTGACAAAGGGATTAATAGAGCTGCTACATAAAAAAACTTTAACCAATACACATGCCCGAACATTTAGTTCATTTGAAACTTTAAAATTAATTCACCAAACTATTTTTTGGCTGGAAGGACATTTCTTCAAAAAAAAAAAATGTCTGCAATAAGATTACATATAGAATAAAGTATAAGTTTTCAACTTTATTTAAATGACTTTCATACTTAATGTACTTCGACATTATAGCATTTTACATTAACTAAATAAAATTTATCGCACAAAGTACATTTCAGAAAATGGCAACAATATACTTATTTCAGAGCATTAAAACATTTAGAAAATGAGCTTATTTAAAAAAGACATAAAATATCAGAAAATTAATTTACTGTTTATTTGATCTGTTCTTTCTTAAAAAGAAAAGAAAAATAAATTTCAAGACACTTGAAAGAGATGAAAGAAACAACTGCTACGATTTCAAGCAAAGAAGTTGAATAAAAAAAATGTTTTGTTCTCAGATATTTAGTTTAGATTAATATATATATAGCAAACTGAGAAAATGTTGAATAAGCTTGGGAACTTGTTTTAATCATATCTGATCCGTAGCGCCGAAGAGCAGACAATACATAACCTGTCACTTTTTCCAGACCGTTTTAAAATGCCACAAAATCAATTATCATAAAAACCCTACTTTTTTTAAAAAATATATAGATTGTACCATAGCGTAAGGACTGCAGATGATAAAAAAGATGACTCTTGATTTGTTTTATTTGAGAATTAAAACATCACAACCCACACCGCTAGTTAATTCGCTACGAATTGCGAGGTCCTGCTTTCACCTCCAAGGTAATTTGCATAATCGATTGCTCCGGATGTGACGTCACGCCGACCTGATCAATAGATCTAGTATATCATTTTGTTCTTTGGGACCATTTAAGAACACCTTTTCCAATACAAATATTACAATTATTTTCACATTATGAGCTCACCTGTTAAATTTGGGAAAGTGAAATAAGATAAGATAAGTTTTATTTTAAGTCGGCAAGACATATAACAATACAACATATTAGCTCTGACTGAGCTTTTTAAGTTAAATAACCGACTACTAAATGTAGAAGGGATATATCATATGAATGGTAATCACTGAGTACACTCTCTTTGATGGTAAAAATTAAATGAAGAAAAATGTAGGTCACTGGTAATGACAATATTGATTTTGTGCCGGCAGCCAGTTCTTATTGACATCCCTGAAAGCTCACAGAAAAAAAGTTGTAAAACCGAAAAATTGGATTTATAACTGTCAGGACTGCAAAAAATGATTGGTTCTCAACAAGAAAACACGTAACTAACACAAGTTTGTAAATAACATATTCCAAAATATCCAAACATGTAAAATTCATATGAATCAATGAGCGTTTAATGGTCTATCCGAAACGGGGTTTATACGAACAGTGCAAGTAGTCGCGGATTACAATGACAATTATTAAGCCTGAAAAATAACGACAACAAAATGGTAATAAACCGATATATTACAACTAAAATAGATAATATACTGTTTTAGGACGCTTTAGAATCGCTGTCTTTCCACAAATATTGCACTTTATCGGCATATTTCTCAGATTTATGACATCTGCGATCGTGAAACATCGGGTATTTCCGTATCTTCCGTAGAGGCTTGATACCACTAAATCCAGCTGTTTTCTTTAGGTATACAAACACTAAATAGTTTTTTTTTCCGGGGTTGGCGTGGTGGGTGAAATATTTAATGTTGAAAACACCACCAAAAGGAAATAAAGCTACGCAAAATTGAAAATGAGTTGAAAAGTAGAGAAAAAATGCTGGCAGAAAGAAAAAACAAAGTTAAGCTCACACATAAAGAAATTAGAGCATGAAAATTTAAAATATGAAAACACTATACCAGTACAAACATTACAAAGAAAAATTGAGCAAATGAACAACACATCTCCGGTAAAATGAGCATGTCAAAATGTACGTAATCAAATACATAGTTCAACGGAAAACTCTAGTGAAAAATTTACTGAGGAAAGTACATCAAAAAGCATCCAACTACATATTGAGGCAAATTGACTCTCAGATTGAAAAGCCCCAAATTAAGTGTAAATATGGAAAATAGTGATAGTGAACGAAAGGATAAGCATTTAATGAATGTAAACAATGAAGAAACACAGAAGAAGCCTGAACAAAATAAAAGAACAAAAACATGGTAGATATAACAACTAGTACGCAGTCAACTTAAAGGAAAACGCAGATTAAAAGCAATACTCGGACAGGGAACGAGAATACAATTTTGTACTAGCATCGCAAGTAGAAGAAATGCTTACAGGGCAACCAATACAGTATGTCCCAATCTCAGTGCATACGAAGCAGACCAGAACACAACCTATCAATACTCACCATGATACAAGTAAGAGGAAGTAGTCTGCACCACAAGATAAACATGGGATTTATATAGACTTAGCAAACCCTCCCCCCCCCCTCCCCACCTGTTATTGTCGCCGGCTGCCAGTTAGGCAAAGATACTTTTCGAAAAGTTCATTGTGCACTATGGGTTCCCCTCGAGAATCCATAGTGACCAAGGAGCTAATTTCGAATCCTCCCTCATTAAGGAACTTTGTCAGTTAGCAGGAATGATTAAATCTCGCACAACACCCTACCACGCGATGGGGAACGGTCAGTGCGAGAGATTTAATCAAAGTCTTCTAAAGATGTTGGGTACATTAGAGGAAAGACAGAAGTCGGATTACTCTGGAGAAAGTCGTTTGACCATATAATTGGTACAATTGAAGATGGTAGTGAACGTATACAGTGTATTGAAATTTGTTATAAACACCCTAAACCACTCCTGATTTGTAGTATTTACATGCCTACTAAAGGTAATAAAGATAGTACCAGTCAATTTAAATAAACGTCGATGAAATGTACGAAATTATGCAGAAATATCAAACAACCTATGATATCCTATTTGGAGGCGACTTTAATGAAGATTTTAATGAATACAGTAAACATACTGAAAGAGTCTATTGTATTAAAGATATGATGAACGAATGTAGTCTCAGTATGACTGTGTCGAGACAACCTTTATCCTTCCAAATGGTAGTGACTGTAGTAAAATTGACTACTTTATTTATAATCAACACTTTTTTAAAAGAAACAAATGTCAGGGAAATCAATTTGATAATAAAGGCTTAGACTCTAATGTTTCAGATCACTATCCTATCAGTACAACTGTCGAAATCCTCATAGAAAAGAAGAGTGAAAGTTAGTCAGTAGGATCAGATGCAAACAGTTATTGCGAAGTTAATTGGGAAAAGGTAGACAAGGACTTACATGTAGTGTAATGGTTAATGATGGTATAACAAGGTTAAAAACTTGCAGTGATAAAAATAAAGGAAGCTGCCAATAATAGTGCGCCAAAGAAAACGTCCTTTTCCGCTAAACCAAAACTTGAAGTTTAGAATGGAGATATTGCTTCAGCAATGAAAGATGTAAGGAAAGCTAATAAAGCTCTAAAAATGTATGGACAACCTAACGACCCACAACATCCGCTTATCATAAATAGAAAAGATTGTAAAAAGAAATCGAGAAGCAAACTAAGAACCGAAATAGCTGTGCGTCAAAAAACAGAACAAGAAGAAATTCTTGAAAGTAGAACATATGATCCAAAATTATTTCACAAACTGATCAGAAAACAAAGAAAAACCGGGAACAGTTTTATTACCGACTTAGATGTATCGGGGAAAACTATTCTGGGAAAGACATTGTGTTACGTTTTCAAAATCATTTTGAAGAGTAAGGAGCTATAAATGATGATTCAGAGCTTTCATGACACAATTAAGTTTGACTATTTGCAAATAGAGCAGTTAGTAAAAGAAAATTTAAGATGTACTAAGCGTTTCTAGAGAAGAAATAAACTCTGCTGATATTCATGGATTAGTTATTGAAAATATGCTAACAAGACATTTTACCCCAAGACATTTCAACCACAAGAGACAATTCAACCCCAA
Organism: Mercenaria mercenaria; assembly: GCF_021730395.1. Taxonomy (NCBI): domain Eukaryota; kingdom Metazoa; phylum Mollusca; class Bivalvia; order Venerida; family Veneridae; genus Mercenaria; species Mercenaria mercenaria. The sequence goes on along the minus strand of NC_069366.1, from coordinate 79,559,081 downwards.
GACATTTCAACCCCAACTCCTTGGACATTTCGACCCCATTCAATGATATGCCTGAAAACATCTGCCGTCTTTATTATAATTAAGCTGATTGAAAATGGTGATGATTGAATAAACAATTAAAGATTAAAAGAATGCCGTCATTATTATAATTAAACAGATTGGAAAGGGTAATTTAATTGAATAAAACAATTTAAGATTAAAAGAAGTTGATATATTTGAAGAGTGGTACTAACATTAATCGCATTATGGTAATTGCTATTAATGATGACGGGATTTATTTACGTTTGGAAATTATGAAATCAAAATTATATTGTTCTTACGTCGTTTTAAGGGTGATTCAAGCATGTTTGGCAAATCTTTAATCTATAGATAATTGAGTAATTTCAAAATATAATAACGCTTAATTACCAATTAAAATGTGATAATGCGACTATGTTCTTCTTTGATATTTTTAATAAGGTGTAACATACATGTTTAAAGTAGTTTTGAGTTAATATGAACAGGTTATATATAAATCAAACATTTCATTTTGCACATACTTGCCTTCAGTTATCATATTACTGGAATTATTGTTCATTTGATTAGAGTTTTGATAGAGTTTATTTGATAGTTAAAATATTATATCGTGATATTTGTGATTTTTCCTTTAAATTGATTGTGGATTTGTACCTATAATTTGTGATTTTGTGTAGTGTGCCTATAATGGCGGACAATTGTGCTTTTTGTAGTGAGGTTGTGCGTCCTCGTCAACAGGCATTTTCTTGTGATAAGTGTGACACCTGGCAACACCGCACATGTAACACAGGTAAGTCTTAATATATTTATGTTTACATAATTTTTATCTATGGTTCAGAGTTCCACCATGAGTACATTATTATTCTGATGGTATATAAAACGCTGTTTCAACAACGTACGTATCTTCAATAGTCATGAATTAAAACATCTATAGACAATATAACATTGTTATACAACAATATTTATGTGTTTGTTTTATTTCATTTTACTGGGGAAAAAATCGCCTTTTAATCAAATAACCTGTAATGTATTTAGGTATTATTTCATTTTATTTCATTTTAATAGAACAAAAGTATCGCCTTTAATCCAATCATGGCGCCTTAATTAATAATCTAATTGATATGCCGCACGTGTTTCAAAACATAAATTAACCGGTCCAATGAAGTTTAATTAAATTAACTCTTTAGCACGTCCGCACCTTTTTTACGAACGTGCTACTGACAGTTTATTCATCATCACATGAAATATAATGACTGTAATATTTCTTTTTGTAATACAAATTTTAACTATTTTGTCATTTACTAAATTTCCGGTAACATATATTATTGTATTATCAGCCATGATCTGAACAATTGTATTTAGACTATACATGTATAACATTTTTGTACTAGAATGTAATGTATATCGGTGTTCGTTTTATTTACTTTAAGACGTTGTGTACGTTGTTGACGAACATCGGGAATTTGTAAGTTTCTTACACTTTAATATTTCATTAAATCCGTTTTAGAAATAAGGTTCTTTATATTCTTAGATCATAAGAAAGGCAAAACAATCGCCCTGTCAGTATAAATGTGATCTCATATACGTTTAATAATTAGTAAAAAAAATCGACATAGAAAACAACACAAAAACGCATGTAAGATGTAACAAAATTACCAGTGCGCATTATTTTACGGTTTGGTAAATTCTTATTATTAGTTTTTCCGTCAAATAAGAAGACTCGGCGGTGTAACGTCAACTATATTTGACGTCATTTCAGTCATTTGCTGTTCAATAATTCCTGTAACAAGTAGAAAGAGAAAGACAGATCCAACTGAAAACGTAAGATTTTATGTCTCTCCTCGACCGGATTTGTTAAAAACATCTGTATTTTCTTTAACTATTGTATGCTGTCTATAATATTTATTTTGACAAAAAGTACATTGGATGTTTGGTGATAGTGCAAATAGTATAGCAAATAAATAATACTAATATAATACCATGTTTTCATCAAGTGTGCTACTCATCCCATCTATTTATAGGATGTCTGTACAATTAGTTACGGGAGTGAAACATCCGTTTTCTTGAATCAATCTGGACTGAACTTCAACCTTTTTACTACATTGATAATTTTCCGAATAGTTTTGTAGATTTCTTATGACGTCGCGTCTCTGTGTATCGAACTGTGTTACATAAAATCATGGTTTGTTATTGTTTATTATGAATTAATTATTGTTTCATTATGAATTCATATTTGTTTCATTATAAATTCATTTATTGTTTTATTATGAATTCATATTTGTTTAATTATAAATTCATTTATTGTTTTATTATCAATTCATATTAGTTTCATTATAAATTCATTACTGATTGCAGATACGACGTGAGGCTGTCAGAGACGTCCATACCGCATCCGGCCGCCTTGTCGACGACAAGATGAATGAGTTTTTCACTCGAGGAGATTTTAACCTGCCTGAACCAGCTGCGCTTATTCGTCAGGCAAACCGATCCAGACAGCATATTCGACCTAAGGAACCTGACTCTTTGGACTTTGAGGTTAGTAAAATCAAACGAAGTCAGAGATAACTTGATTCAGTTGCTTACTGCATTCCTGTTTTTAAATGTTTTATATAAAGCTTTCATTTTCCTTAAGCTTACTGGACAGACATGTGGTATGTTATACTTTACATAGAAGTCTCACGTTACCAAAAAGTATTTCTAGGTTAGGTTTTCAACCTAAAGTGACAGCGGCTGAACTTTTTAAAGGTCCTACTGATGAATAAATGTTTTCATTTCTGGTTGATACAGACTTTCTCCAAGACGACTTCCTGGTAGGGGACGTACGCGTTGACGAAGAACGCCATCTGATGTTTTTCACGCCCGAACAGATGCGCCATCTTCAACAAGCCAAGCGTTGGTATCTGGACGGCACCTTCAAGGTTGTGAATAAACCGTTTTCCCAACTGTTCAGTATACATGCGTTCATGATTAAGGATGATACGATGAAACAGGTTCCTTTGATGTTCGTGCTGATGTCCAAACGACGCGAGCATGACTATGTCGCCGTAAGTATCAATAAGAAGTTATATTTAAAAATAAGGTCAAGAAGCTATTAAACTGGTATTTACCTACTTACTTCTGTACTTCTGACTTAAATTCTTCTTCTGACTGGAGAAATGCACACTCACTTTCTACTACATTGATAATTTTCCGTATTGTCTGGTAGAATTCTTATGACGTCGCGTCATTGTGTAATGTACACTTACTTACATTTATTCTGGTAATAATATTGAGCTATTATTGAAATAAAGTACAGAAAAGGCCAAAGTATGATAAACATGTGTTTCTTTTCTCACTCACATTTTCAACTAAATGATATTCTAAATGTTTTTTTTTATTATTTTTTTCTAACAGGTTCTCCAGAAGATCTTGAGTATTATGGACGAGGCGCCATTGGTCGAAGGTTTCATGATGGACTTCGAGTTTGGTAAGTAGAAAGTGAATATGTAGCAGTTACAAATACATTACAAAAGCGACATTGTATGTTAAATTATCAAAGTTAAGACCGTACCATATTTGCATAAGTAAATAACTACATAAATAAACGGCAATGTATTCTAAAACATTCGTGAACAATGAAATAGAATAATCATAAAAGCAAGCAAAGTTTAACTTTAACTTTACTATTGGAAGGATTTTTGCATACTTTATTTGGCAGGCAATCCGCACAGTCTTCCCAGGGCTCAACATGAAGGGGTGCGTTATTTCATTGGGCAAAGGCCATCCTGAAGAAAGTGGGCGATGTTGGTCTAAAGACTACTTACCAACGACGAGAGGGTGCCCATCATCTCATCCGTAAGCTGTAGGCATTGCCATTCCTTCCTGGACAGCATATACGTAGGGCGTTCGACCGTCTCCGAGCTTAGGCAGAAGGCAACACTGAGCCGATGAAAGCGTTGTTCCAGTATGTTGAGGACCAGTGGATAGACAGTTCCTTGTGGTCGGAGAATGAGTGGTCTGTGTACAGACAGACGACCAGCACAAACAACGATGTTGAGGGTAAGTTAAATGTTTTGCACGAGTTTTTAGATGATGGTCTAATGTTTCTCTAATAAGTTGGCACATAAATTTTGTTTGTTTGTTTTGGGTTTAACGCCTTTTTTCAACAGTATTTCAGTCATGTAACGGCGGGCAGTTAACTTAGCCAGTGTTCCTGGATTCTGTACCAGTACAAACCTGTTCAAACAAGTAACTGCCAACTTCCCCGCATGAATCAGAGGTGGAGGACTAATGATTTCAGACACAATGTCCTTTATCAAATAGTCACGGAGTGGCACATAAAGTCAAGCATTAATCGTTAAACAAAATATACAGTTATACACTCTAATTCTGAACTGCGATAAATGAGGAAAGTACGTTTGTGACGAAAAAGAGATAGGAATAAAATAAATAAGATGAAAAGATCCCTTGAAAGCATATAACGCAGTCAAGTATCATAAGAGTAGCGACACACGTCTATTTAGTTTAGAAAACTACATTGTCAATTAAAAATTGAATACTGCATTTAAAATATAAATTATCATTTCAGGTTGGCATCGCCATTTGAATTACTAGGCTGGTCGATCAGAACTCCAAATGTATGTACTGTTGCCACTTCTTCTGCGACAGGGGAAGCTGGCGGAGATCCAGCATCAGCAAGTTTCTGAGCAAGCCCTTGGGCGTCACCGTCGGCAAACGTACAGAGACCTTGACGCACGAATTGTAGATATGTGGGACAATTATGACGACCATGAAATCACAGGGGAAGAATTCCTCAACAGTCTGGGTGCAGTCTATACTAAAAAAATGTGATTTTGGATGTAAATAATAACAAAACAGACAAGTGTGACAGTAGTGAAACATTATCATGTGTTCAATTGTGTTGTTAATACTGAGAGTGATTTAGGACTGTAAAAATAACAGGTGTGCTTTAGTTTTTGTAAATAATGTTAAGCTGTAATTGAAATAAAGGTTTTACGTGGACTTTGTGCATGAGACGTTCATTGAATTTACTTGGAAGTTTTAGCAGAAAAGGCCAAAGTATGTTAAATATGTGTTTCTTTTCTCTCTCTATCAACTTATTAATGATAATCTCACTGTTTCTAACACATTCTCAAGAAGATCTTGAATATTATGAACAGCAGTGATATGTATGTGTACGTGTATATAAAGTTGTAAGTTGTATATATTTTCTTTAAATCTACATTGTATATGTGTCTGTTAATAAATTTATTTATTTGCATATGTACATTTTTTTCTTTTCACATCCCAGGCTATCACTGCTCACCCATAAATTAACACTTTATAAACTATTGAACTGCCACATTACGATTAAAGGTGATTTAACGCGCGCCTTTAATTAATTGGGTGCAAAATAATTACATGTGCGTTAACACCTGATCTATGATAAAATAAACATTACTGATTATTACTGATTATTGATAACAAGATTAAAACTTGATTAAAACATATCATAAGGTTTTAAATCTTGTAAACACTGGTAATACTTTGATATTTTAACTCGCCTTACGGAACCCTACTCAGTAATTACGATCTTTTAATCAGACCTTTGGATAAAAATAATTAATAAATCGTGTTTTTAAAGTCATAGTTCTCGCCATAAACAAAATGGAAGAAATATAGAATTAAAACATACAACTATTTCTGAGGGGTCGAAATGTCTTGGGGTTCGAAATGTCTTTGTGGTGGAATTGTCCAAGGAAATTAAATTTTGAGGTTGAAATGTCTTGGGGTCGAAATGTCTTGGGGTCGAAACGTCCAAGATTCTAAAACATAATACACGGGGGAGAAAATTTACTTCAGTTTCTAGAAACACTTATAAAAACAATATTCACTGAGGGCAATGTGCCTGACATTCTTAAAACGGGATTGCTTACACCTATATTTAAAAATAAATGTACCAGAAATGATTCCCAGTTTTATCGAGGTATTATAGTTCTGCCAGTGCTATGTAAAATCATAAATAGTGTTTTGAAACAAAGAATACAATCAAACATTGACAATATTCAAAGCCATTTACAAAGAGGGTTTACTTCGGGTTCTTCTCCTTTGAACGTTCACTCGGGGCGTTGAATTCTTCATGTGAGGAAGCCACCCAGCTGGCTTACGGAAGGTCGGTGGTTCCACCCAGGTGCCCGCTCGTGATGACATAATGCACGGAGGAGCACTTGGGGTCTTCCTCCACTATCAAAGCTGGAAAGTCAGCATATGCCCTATAATTGTGTCGGTGCGACATTAAATCCAACAAAATAAATAATCTCCTTTGAAGGCTGCACTGATTCTGGAGGAATGTTACCGCAAATATGCGGATGAGAAAGTAAAGATGACAACAGTAATGCTAAATGCAAATGCAGCCTTTGATGTAGTGGATCACAGTTATCTTATGAGACGGCTTTATATTATTGGTATAGAAGATCGTCTCTGGACTCTCACTGATAGTATGCACACCAATGCAACAACATCTGTGCAATAGATGGACTCTATATCCGACCATTTAGGATACAACAAGGTATACGACAAGGAGGCATAATGAGAGCTGATCTCTATAAAATTTACATCGATCCTCTGTTACATAGAATTGAAGATTCCAATATGGGTATGAAAATACAGAAACATCAAATCAAGTTTGGAACAATATTATAAATGCTTTTAATGTGTCACAAATGGGTGAAGAGCCCACCAGAGTGACTGCAAGTACCTCCACCATAATTGACCATATATATACAAATATGCCTTGTAATATTGTTGATATTCAAATACCTCATCTGTCATTAAGCGACCACTACCCTCTATGTTTCACACGTAAATTAGCATCGAACAAAGAACATAAACATACACACAATATTATCACATACAGAGATGTCAAACACTTTGATGAAGAACATTTTATACAAACACTAAAAAGCCAACCTTGGTCAATAATTGATATATTTGAAGACACAAATGATGCCATGGATACCTTTACTGTAATGTTTACACAAGCACTAAATGAACATGCACCACAGAAACGAAAACGTGTCAAACACAAAAACTCGCCAGACTGGTTCAATGATGATATCACACAGGCCATACAAAAAAGAGATCATGCTAAAAGATCAACTGACATAAACGAATACAAGCACTGGCGCAAAAAGGCTAAATTACTTATATCAAAAGCAAAGAAAGAATTCTATTCAAACACCATCAATAATAACCATAAAAATCCACGGCAGCTATGGCGAAATCTCAAAGGCCTTTCTGGCAAAACAACAAAACACCAAACAAACATGATCAACGACAACTCTGGCAACCCTATCCATGATGCACTCACTACAGCAGAAGCATTCAATCTTTTTTTCACCACAGTCTTTAAATCTGCTCCAGATAATTGCTCCAAAATGTCATTCGAAGACAAAACAATCCTGAACAACTTTGTCAAATCGAAAATAACCAGTTCAACCCCAAAATTCACCATTCCGCTTATAACAAATGAATTTATTACCAAACAACTTAAAAGCCTTGAAATTAACAAGGCCACTGGCCTAGACGGTATTGGAGCTAAGTACTTGAAAATCGGAGCTGAAGTAATAGCACAACCACTTACACAAATATTCAATAAAAGCATATCTTCATATACCTTTCCCTCACTTTTCAAAAAAGCTAAAGTTGTACCTATATTTAAAAAGGGCACCAAATCAGACATCAAAATAACTATCGTCCGGTGTCTATCTTACCAATTCTGTCAAAAATTCTAGAAAAACATGTTGGTGAACATATCAAACAATATCTTGAACAACAATGTTTACTCCACTCTACATAATCCGGATTTCGCACAGCCCACTCTTGCGAAACAGCACTGACTTCAATAATAGACTCTTGGATCAATGCTATCAATGACAATAAACTGATTGGTACCATATTTCTTGATCTTACAAAAGCGTTCGACCTTTTGGATCATTCTCTTTTGTTCGATAAAATACAGGATTATAATTTTTCCAATGATGCTATCAACTGGTTCAAGTCATATATTTCTGAACGAACACAACAGGTGTCCATCTCAGGGAAACTATCCAGTGCTCAAGAAATCTCATCTGGTGTTCCTCAAGGATCTGTTTTAGGTCCTGTTCTATTCATCTTATACATAAATGATATGCCATTATATCTACAAAACACACCTACAGACATATTTGCAGATGACACAACCATCAGTGCATATGACACCTCACTAGCTTGTCTTTGTAAAACATTACAGAACAGTCTTGATACCATCAACAAATGGTGTCGTAGAAATTCTATGAAACCAAACCCTCAGAAGACTAGGGCAATGTTAATATCACCATCAAATAGGATCTATAATACAGAACTTAAATCAACAGATATAACTAAACTAACCCTACAACATCAAGAAATAGAATTCAGTGAATGTGAAAAGTTATTAGGAATTCACGTTGATCATACACTTCATTGGGGAACACAGACTGGCCATCTTCTTAAAAAATGCAACTCATTGCTATATCTTCTCTTACGCATTAAGCAATACTTGAGTACTGAAATACGCAAACTATTTTTCAATGCATATATCTTACCCCACCTAGACTAATGTTGCACAATATGGGGAAACTGTAATAGTGATCTTCTGAACAATATCTACAAATTTCAAAAAAGAGCAGCACGAATTATTCTCGACAAAAACCATGACACACCATCAGAAGAACTCTTTCAAGAACTGAAATGGATGAAAATTCATGATCGAATTTCATATAAAAAGGCAATCTTTGTTTACAAATCAATCAATAACCTTTTCCCACAGCACATGTCTAACTTATTCTCACATTCAAATAATACTGCCCTCAGATCACACACACAACAATTTCTAAATGTACCTAAACCAAGATTAGAATTTTGCAGGAAGTCACTGGCCTACTCAGGTCCTATCATATGGAATAAAATCCCACTTAATATCCGCCAATCAAACTCCTTGTCAACATTTAAAAATTCGTTCTTGTCATGGTGGTACTCTGGTGGGCAGCAAAACCTTATGTAAATCTTAAATATTCCATCACATAAATATTTAATTTTACAGACTAAATTAGTTAAATGTATTTAGTTAAATGTATTTCATTGTAATTTTATTATGTTTTAATATGTTTGTATTAATGTATTCTTTCTCATGTACATGTATATATGTTGAGGCTCATATGTAAGATTGGTTTCCAAATATGTTTGCCTCGTAAAATAAAGTCATTATTATTATTATTATCATTATTATAAAATCGGTAATATAAGATGTCCAACTACAGCATGTGCAGACGATGTTACTATTAACTGTGTTAAACAGGACGAAGCACAAATCCTTATAAATACAGCACATGACCTCAATAAAAAGCAAAGATATGTTACAACCAGACAAATTAAAAAAAGTATGACTATTTCATGAATAACATTAAAATGAAAACTATAGAAATATCGACACACTTGGGGATAGAAAGAGGTGAGACTATAAATTTAACAATGACAAAAACCATAGAAAATAATCTGAAAAAGACTCGCAGAACTTCTTACAGTTTAATGTCAGCAGGACTACATGGTGAAATGTAGTCTAGATTAAAAAGCATAACATTTACGTTATTCCAGTGTTGATATATGGTCTTGAAGAAATCTTACCAACAGAAACACATTCGTAAGCTGGAAATGTACCCAAAACAACTACTGAAGCATAACCGCCTCGGTAGCCTAGTGGTAGAGCGCCAGCTTCGAGTGCGGTCGTGGGTTCAATCTCCGGCCGCGTCATACCAAAGACGTAAAAAATGGTTCTAGTAGCTTCTTCGCTTGGCGCCCAGCATTAGAGGGTAGTGCTAGGACTGGTCAGCCCGGTCTCAGTATAATGTGACTGGGTTGGGTATCATGTTACATGTCTAAGGCATGATATTCCAGTGAGGCAACACTATAATGTTGGGTATTGTGCTCACTGCTACAAATAGACGCCGTTGTTTATATGACTGAAAAATTGTTGAAAAGACGTTAAACCCGAACACACACACAGCTATTGAAGCAAGTATTATCATTACCACAGACAACTGCTGATCCTGCCCCGTATATATTAGAGAGTTTGAGATTTCAACCTTCGCCTTCCCCTTCAACGTCTCTTGCGAAGTTAACGTATGAAGTTGAAGTTCGATTAAAATTCCTTGAGATTTCAAACTTTAGAATGAACCTTACTTCTTTTAATCCGCCCATTCAATTTATCTGTAATTATGATCGTTTTTCTCGTACATTTTGATATCAATTGTCCGAAAGTGCAGGACTTTTACAAGAGGTTTTAAACATGAAAATTAAATAAAATTAGCATAATCATCACATTGATTGGATATTAGTGCGATTACAAAAAAAAAAAGATTTTATATAAAATGATGTCAGTATACAATACACGATTGTAAATCATACATGAGAGGAAATAAAAATGATAATCATATCAACGTATTCTATTATTGATGATGTTCTTGAAAGATATTATACAGTCAATATTTTTTAAACAAAAAGATGAGACACCAACTACTACAAATGAATTTCTCGATATACTTTGAAGTTAAGTTAAATATATGAGATAAAGCAAACACAAAAGGCTGTTGACTAGTATTTCATAGTTTTTCTTAAAGTTTTTTTTTTACTTTGAACTGGTACTTTGTACATCGAATTCCTTAAGAGACGCGTTTTACTTGTAGACTGTACCTGTCGAAAATTTAACCTTTTAAAAGATATGTTGATAACATGAGCAAATATACACAATTTATGAATACATTTAACAAGTGATTTGAAACAAAAGTAAGATACTCTCGTGATATCATACATTTTGGCATCATGACACTCAGTTTGACTGTATAATGCCAAACTCTAAGACAGCACAATATAATCGTGCCAAGTCACCATGTGTCTAGCGAAACAGTCAAGAACTGCTAGGTGGAGACGAAAATTGTCGCACAAAATAACATGTGGGCATATACACGTATTTGTTTGAATATACTATTTCATAAGTAAAGCATGTGCAGATCAAGGAACTTTGGTCAGAGGGACACCAATTTTAAAGAGGGGGTCACCCATTGGGGGGCGGGGGGGGGAGGGGGTAGTCACACCGAGTTTCAAGACCGATTTTCTTTGTAAAATGTAGGAATCAAAGGGGGATTGACCCACAATGTCCCTCTGCCAGGCTCTGGGCCCGTGCATGTAAAGAATGGAGTTATCCCATACGGCTAACAGGAAACTTCTCGCATCATGATATTGATATCATAGATCTGAAATTGTTTTCCGTCTTACTAGTACCATTTTATGTTTATAATTAAAACGCAATTGTCTTATTAAGTGTCCGACAGAAACGGATTGATTTTATTTGGAAGTTAAAGCAAAATGTTCCAACAAATGATAATCGCGCGTTATCGTTCATTTTTCAAGTAAAATGTCTGTCATGCCATGTGCCTCCATCCAGATTTCAGTCTTTGATGCCGAGTATGTGGACAGAGTAGATGTACAAAGACTGAAGTTTTGACTTTCGTGATATCACATCTTCGGACGTTCAAAACTTCACTTCTTACGACAAAAAGGCCCATCTGGTATAATCAATACCGCCTGAGGACACAAATATGCCGTAGAAGTTAAAGTTTGAACAAAATTTCAAAGTTTCTCAAAATCAGTGGATAACTTCATACTTCCAGGTTCAATTCAATGTATTTAGTTAAAATCATTAGCCAAACAAAACTTCATTATTCTTATACTTATTGATAGTGTTTCGCATCAAATTTAGTCCAATTATACATATGGATAATTGAATAACTTAATAAGCAGAAATCCTGAAACTAAGCTTTTTATTGCACATAGTAATAAAGCGAAGTCTTAGGCTTACTTGATATCACATGGAAAACTTTAGTAGCAACGTCTGATATAAATAAAATACACGCATATCAGTGACGTTTTACCCCAAATATATATGAGAGACGTTGAAGGGGAAGGCGAAGGTTGAAATCTCAAACTCTCTAATATCTGGGTTTCTACCGGTTGAAGGGCAAATGTAAAGCCGTAGGTCTGTTTGGTAACATTTGTCGCATGGATGAGGACAGTGTTGAGAAGAGATTAGCCTGAAGACCGACAGCAGTAAAGACAATGAAAAATGCTAGTTGGTTTATAGAAATATGCAAACTTTTTATGAAATATGATATTGGAGATATAAATGAAGGTTTGGACGATCCCATGTCAAAATATACATGGAAAAGACTGATAAATAACAAAATATCAAAATACTACGAAGAATATGTTTCAAGTACAACTGATACCTATAAAACTCTTCAATATATGAATATTAAATACATTTCAGGAATATCACACCTAATGATATACTCTAGTAATTCAGTGAGAGAAAACACAACCGCTAGACAACCCGTTCAGGGCTATCTAGAGATCCGGTAATCAATATGAATACTGAGAACAGGATTTACAAAGAGCTAGGAGACTTTTACGGGAGATGATTTCAAAAGTTTGATCACGTATTTTTCTCGTCGTTTTAAATACATTGTAAGTGAGGGAAACAGGAGTATTTAATCCCGAGAAAATACAATTGCAAAATCGATAAATAATAGATAGAAATGTGTAGGCCATAATCATCTACATCTACATGATACTCCCAACAGTCAATAACTGACTATGACTGGGAGTCGACTGTCTGGGGGGGCACTTTGTTGATAAAGCTGCTATTGAAAACACAAATTAGTGTGCAATATTAAAATCATTACTACTATATTACAACTTAAAGGTTAAAAAGATGATAAAAAAATCCCAATCATTTCAGGTTAGAACATCAGTAATTCCAGACCACTCCTGAACTCGTTACGAGTAGCACTGGATTTTACATGATGTGGTAGGATGTTCCAAAGTCTAATGGTTCTGGAAAAGAATGAGGAATGTGAAAGTTAGGGTTCCTAGATTCTATTAGGTACTGGTGATCTACAAAGACAATGGAATGATGGATTTTATACAACATAATTAGGGATGTAAAATTTCTCCTTGTTTCTAAAGTTTTACTTTTAAGTACAGTTAACATTTCTGTGACACTTGATCTAAAGTCATAGTTGTTTAGGACATATCTGGCTGCAGTCCTCTGTACTCTTTCAATTTCATATGTTACCTCTGACATCACAGATAGAATATCTGATTGGTGGCCTTCTACAATGTCAAAATGTACGTAATGAAGGAAAGATTTAATTCACATGACTGTTTTTCTGTCAATGTCTAATTTAAATAGCTTATATACCAAAATATTGTGATCGACTTTGTCAAACGCTTTGCTAAAATGGGTAGGGATAGAGTGCGAAATGGACTTTATGTAATGGGCAGTGTTGTACTTTCCATTACTGCTCATGAACAGACTCAATCAAACCGAGTCTGCAATATTCACTGTTTGCTTTGTTCTCGGTGCTTTCGAGGGATCAACTTTCCAGATTATATTTACTTCACAACAGCGGGTGTTAAGTGCTGTGTGGCGGTCGTAAAAAGTCGCCCCGACTTCATCTCAGTGTTATTATATTTTCTGGTCCTTCGGGATCATTGATTTCAACTCATTTAGATTTGAAAATTGAATACTGCTTAAGCCGGTGCTAGGGGGCGTGGGCAGTGTTGCACTTTCCATTACTGCTAATGAACAGACTCAATCAAACCGAGTCTGCAATATTCACTGTTTGCTTTGTTCTCGGTGCTTTCGAGTGATCAACTTTCCAGATTATATTTACGTGTATGAAATGGACTTTTATTTTCTTAATTGTAACTTTAATTTAAAAGTTAACTGTATTTTCATCAAAAGTTATAAGAGATAAGAGATAAATCTAAATGTTGGTCACCTTTGATAATATTTTTTTTCTAATTTATAACCCAATTATTACAATTTATTAAGACCGCATCCTCCGAAATTGACATTTTAGTACCAAACTTCTACAAAATGGACTTTTATTTTCTTAATTGTGATTTTAATTGAAAAGTTAAAATAAAAAATCTGTATTTTCATCAATAGATATAATAGATAAGAGGTAGTACTAAATGTTGGTCACTTTTGATAAAATATTTTTCTAATTTATAACCAAAATATTACAATTTATTAAAACCGCTCCCTCTGAACGGACATTTTCGTGCCAAACTTCTACGAAATGGACTTTTATTTTCTTAATTGTGACTTTAATTCCGATGATATTTGTATTTTCATAAATAGATATGACAGATTAGAGGTAATACTAAATGTTGGTCACTTTTGATAATATATTTTTTTCTAATTTATAACCAAAATATTACAATTTATTAAGATCGCGTCCTCTGAAATTGACATTTTCATGCCAATCTTCTACGAAATGGACTTTTATTTTCTTAATTGTGACTTATTTTCAATGTTATCAGTACACGGGTGGTAAACGCGCAATCCAATTCCCACTGGGAATACGCTAAAAATGGGTTGCGCGACTTCCGGTGCTGGTGTTGCGCATCAATATATACAAAATGGAGGTAGGTGGGTTTTTGTTTTTGTAAATAATGACACATTTACGAGTGTTTTCGAAAAAAAGCAAAATGCTATTCGACATAAAAATGAATAAAAATCATATGTGTGAAATACCAGCTTATTAATTTAAGAATCAGCTGTGTTATCACGAAAACTCTGCTGGCTCGAACTGTCAAAAAAGCATTGAGTCATGAAAAATGCAAATTTTCTAACTCTTGTGCCTTCTTTCTGGAAATGTGACGCTTCTACTGATCAAACACGTGTAAAACAGTCATGAATATTACATACACTTGAATGAAAATGTTGCTTTTGGGGGAAAGATTGGCAAAAAATAATCGGGAATGGGGTTGCGCTCCGGGAGGGAGTTGCGAGTATACAGTATATACATTATGATGTATACGAGCAACTCCATTCCTGATGATTTTTTGTCAATTATGTCCCCGTAAGCAGGATTTGAAGCAAATAATTTTGATATTCGTTACTTTATAACCGTTGAGTTATCAAAAAAAAAAGCATCAGGTGTCCTCAGTTTAGGCATATGAGGTCAGAAACTTCCATTTTTTGTTGATTTCATACTTTTTTCACGCTTCGTGTCGCCCGAGTTTTTGTGATAATAGAGCCGAATCATAAATTACAAACAAGATATTTTACATATATGATGTGTTATCATATTTGTGTCGAATAGCATTTTGCTTTTTTCGAGAAAATTTATTCTTGTCTCATATTAAGCAAAATCATAACTTCACATACCTCAATTTCGTCTTTTTTTGCGCGCAACACCAGCACCGGACGTTGCGCAACCCATTTTAAGCGTATTCCCAGCGGGAATTGGACTGCGCGTTTACCACCCGTGTAAATGTTGATCACTTGACACTATATTTTTTCTAATTATGTCTCCCCCAGGAGACATATTGTTTTTGCCCTGTCCGTCCGTCCGTACGTCACACTTCATTTCCGAGCAATAACTGGAGAACCATTTGACCTAGAACCTTCAAACTTTATAGGGTTGTAGGGCTGCTGGAGTAGACGACCCCTATTGTTTTTGGGGTCACTCTGTCAAAGGTCAAGGTCACAGGGGCCTGAACATGGAAAACCATTTCCGATCAATAACTAGAGAACCACTTGACCCAGAATGTTGAAACTTCATAGGATGATTGATCATGAAGAGTAGATGACCCCTATTGATTTTGGGGTCACTCCGTCAAAGGTCAAGGTCACAGGGGCCTGAACATGGAAAACCATTTTCAATCAATAACTTGAGAACCTCTCGACCCAGAATGTTGAAACTTCATAGGATGATTGTTCATACAGAGTAAATGACCCCTATTGTTTTTTGGGTCACTCCGTTAAAGGTCAAGGTCACAGGGGCCTGAACATTGATAACCAGTTCCGATCAATAACTTGAGAACCACTTGACCCAGAATGTTGAAACTTCATAGGATGATTGAACATGCAGAGTAGATGACCCCTGTTGATTTTGGAGTCAGTCAATTAAAGGTCACAGTGGCCTGTTCATGTAAAATCATTTTTTGGAAATAACTTGAGAACCACTTGACCTACAATGTTGAAACTTAATAGGATGATTGGACATGCAGAGTAGATGACCCCTATTTATTTTGAGGTCATTGATCAAAGGTCAAGGTCACAGGAGCCTGAACAGTGACTTGAGAACCACTAGGCCAAGAGTGTTGAAATTTAGCGGGATGACTGGACATGCCAAGTAGATGATCCCTATTGCAGCCAACCATCAGTGTCTCTTTGACTTTCGTTCCTGACCCCTATTGACTTCTTGCCTATAGGACTTTGCATTTGGGGAGACATGTGCTTTTTTACAAAAGCATTTTCTAGTTTATAACCATTACATAATGAATAAACGGCAGCAATTTAAAAACATGGAGTAAGACTTTTTTGGCAAATACACTCCTGTTAAATTACATACATAGATATGTTTAGCGAAGAGAATAAGTGGCGCTCACTTGCCATTAGATAAAAAAATATACGTGGGAAGCGCTTATTAAACAGTGGTCATTTTAATTTATTAATGGGAGGAATTGAAAAAAATCTTGAAAATTAATCCGTCATATTTTTTAATATAATAATTATAATAATAGTTTTTCTCATTAGAATACCATTTAAAATTATTGACTATGTTATTATATATATATTCGTATTTCCGGAAGTAAAAAATAGCACTTATTCATACACTTCTAAAAGCAATTAATCAATCCCCATGATAATCTTTATTCGCAGCGATGATATTAAATTGTGAGTGAAATTTAAGTCAAATAGTTATTTGTCTCTTCATACGTTTTTTCTTCTTCATGATTTGGCATTTTTATGGTTGTTCATCTTAATAAATTTTGCAAATTTCATTTCATAAAATTTTCGCAACTATCGGTAGTATATCGATTTTACTATTATACACATAATGTATTTATCCAATTCTTTTTATGAGTCCTATATTTCGATTTGATAATTCCATATTTCCTGTATAATTTGTCGGATCGTGTGCAAAAGTAATTGATATGTCACCTTTAGTGCTAATTTTCTTATTTGGATATCATACATTACAAACAATCAAACAACTATTCAAAAATAAGTTGCTTATATTTAAAACAAAAATTCTTACCTCACAGTAAATACAATCCGTTTCAATCCTGACACACTGAACAAGCGTATTTCTTAGACATTTTGAAAAAATGCAAGAGTAGGCCGCTTATTCAACAACTGGTGTGTATATATGTGTTTTTATTTAATTGGCATTTTTTTCCATTTTATAATTGTTATTATTAAACTTACCTTGCATCACTGTATTTGATATCGGGGTGAAAAGACATGCATGCCGCTCTCATCTACGATAATTAGTAAGATGACAATGGTAATGATACACATGTGGTCATACACACGTGGTCATGCAAGAGGCATTAATAATATAAGCGTGCATGCACTGATAAGTCAGGTGTGATAATCCAATTATCGGACAATTATCGCTAAAAATCAAATGACTGCGGCAAGCTCAATTGATTGCCGTTTTAAAAAAAATCTTTTTGACTTGGATAAACAATTTCGATAAAGTATCTATTTGTAACTTTTAATGGACATATCGATGTCATATAAAATAACGTCATTATTTAAACTATCTAAGCTGTCTAATATTTCTAATTTAAATATTTTCCGTATAAATATTAAAATAAAATATAAAATAAATGATATTATTGAAATTAAAACAACAAGAACACTATAATTTGACAAGATTTTGTAAAATAAATGTCCATTTCGTATGACTTGGCCCATATATGCATGGCCTTAAGTTATTGAAATATGTGGGATTTAAACTTTAGATATAAACGTCTATGTTCCCGGAAGGGGTTTGACGTCAACTGCAGATAGATAGATAGGTTTACCATAGGAGATGATATCTCTTTTCTGTTATCTGGTTAAAGAAAAGAGATATCATCTGAATGTCCATTTCGTAGGACGCGTTCTTGATAAATTGTAAAATTTCTTTTATCATTCAGACAAATATATTATCAAAAATAACCAGCATGTAGGTTAGACACCCATCTATCATATTCATTAAAAAAAATACAGAAAAAATATCATTGAAATTAAAGCCGTAATTTAAATAATAAATGTTCATTTTGTACACGTAAAGTCCATTTCGCGAAATGGAGTCCATTTCGCACTATATCCATACCGCAAATTAGGTATTAACTCACACCACTTAAATTTGTGGCAAAACTAAACTTAAATATAGAACAGATTTAGTAGTGTTCGGCTATAATTCGGAAAATATTATTTCTTTTCTACGCAGAAGTGTATTCTACGTTGCTTTTTCGCTTGTAAAAGTGTGACCTTTTTGAGCGAAAAGGTTTCCTTTTCGCACTTTAGCGTCCCGCTCCCTGAGGTCTAATGTGAAAACCCCAAATATTGGACGCCATTTTTGTGCAGAGAACAGAAAGAAATTTAGAAAATAGAAGTCTAGGTATAAATTATTAAAAAAATATTGTCCCTTTATTTGATTATGGTAAACTTTGGGTCGAAATTTTGTGTATTAAGATTGGCTTTTATACTGGCGTGTTCTACAATTATGTTGTTCAACTGAAGACGCAACCGGTTGTGTTCAATGGTTCGTCAGAACTTCGTGCAAAAAACGTTTCGTCCATTTATGTGCGTATTTTGTGAGTCTGTGGTGCTTTGCCAAATAATTCTGTTGTTTTAAAGGTTACTGTTGTCTGTGCCAGCAAACAATACAATACAATACAAATTTTATTTATTGTCGGTATGGCACAACAAATCCGCATTAGCTATGCTATTGACCGACTTATTTAACAAATATATAACAATACATAATTTTAATATGAGTAAAAAGCATTTGCACACGTATTATTAAAACATCATAATGTAATAGCACATTTACATATAAAAAGAAAAGCTGAGGTACTGGTGCTAATCTTGACCGTAGTTCTATAAATAAACGTCGGACTTCAATATTTTACGATTTTGACATTTCATATAGTCCGACGTTTTATCGAAAGTATGAATTTCCAAGTAGAGCTTTCCGCAAAAGTTCTTGCGGAAGGTTTTACAAGTTCACAGTTAGGGGTGGGTATTGCCACGAAAATTGGTATTGCGATATATTGCAATATCCTGGCATCTTACATTTTCGACGTATTTACATTTTCGACGGTGTTAGTTATTCCCCTTTAAAATCGAGATCTCGCGTGATTTCATGAAGCTCCGCCCTCCCGGAAGTAAACAAACACCGAATACACACGCTGAGCTGTCAAAGTGTTCAAAATGGAAATTAGACAGGTAAAATATCGATTTCTGTGACAATAATGTAAAATTTTACTACTTTTACTATTCCTAAAATACCTGTTACAAAAAATGTTGATAACTCTACCTTTTCATTAAAATATCTTCAAAGAAACAACTGTACGTCTGCTATAGTAATAATTCTCATAACTGGTCACGTGATATGTCAAAAATTATATACAGGGTGTGCCCAAAAGTTTGTTCCGTAAATAGTACTTTGTTACGAGCATTGTCAGCTTTTTGTGTTTTGTTTGCAGACCCAGGCAAATGTTCGGGGCAAGTACAGGTCATACTCTGCCAGTGACTTGCATGAGGCATATGCTGTAGTGGTGGAACAAGGATTACCTGTTGAGAGAGTTGCCAAACGTTTTAATATCCCAATCACTACACTGAAAGATAGAGTGAAGGGCAGAGTACACATTGATACTGTTCGGTCTGGTCCTCAAACCATGTTTACATTAGAGCAAGAAGCTTTTCTCTGCAAACATTTGATGACAATGGCTGAGATAGGTTTTGGCTATTCAAGACAAGAGACAATCAATCTGGCAACAGACTATGCAGTTCATTTGGGAATCCGGGAGAAAAGCAAACCATTCAGCCTTACATGGCTTTACAGTTTTCTTGATAGGTGGCCAGAACTAAAGGTGAAAAAGCCACGCAGTCTAGAAATTGCTCGTGCAAAATATGCAACACGTCCTACTATTGACAGGTATTTCAATGAACTTAACTCCATACTTACTAAGTACAATTTGAAGGATAAGCCCTCCCACATTCTTAACATTGATGAAAAAGGCCTTAATCTGGAACACAAACCTCCAAAGATTGTTGCAGGTGCTCACTACAAGACGCAAGCCGTAACAGCCGGAAGGTCCAAAACAGTAACTGTTATTGGCGGTGGCAATGCTCTAGGTCAACAGATCCCACCATTTTTCATTTTTCCGGGAGCTAGGATGCAGCCAGCACTGATGGAAGGGGCAGCACCAGGGGCCGATGGAACTGTATCAGAATCCGGTTGGTCCAACACAGAGATCTTCGGAAAATATATGAAGGAGCATGTAGAGCCACTTTTGCCAGCACGAAACAATGACAGCCCAGTATTGATACTCTATGATGGTCATAAGAGCCATGTATCACTTGGATTAGTAGAGTGGGCACGAGATCAGCACATAGTTTTATTCGTACTTCCGCCACATTGCTCACACTTGTTACAGCCTATGGACGTATCATGCTTTGGTCCATTTGAAGTTGGTTGGAACGCAGCTTGCCACCACCACATGAGGGAGTCAGGTGGTCGTGTAGTCACACGGTACGAGGTGGGCCGCATCGCGAGCAAGGTATACAGCTCTACTCTGACACCTTTAAACATCCAGTCAGCATTCAGGCGATGTGGAATATACCCCTTCAATCCTGATGTCATCAATGACAAATCCATAGCTCCGTCATTGACATTTCACCCACGTCCTGAATCTAGCACATGTCCTGATGAGCTACAAGGTGACAAATCTGATCCAAAAAATGAAACAACCATGTCTGAAGCTAGGATCTTTTTAGAGAAAAGGGGCGGTCAAATCCTAGAGAACGTCACTGTTGCCAAGGTCAGGAGGACACTTAGTAAGGTCGTGGGAGGAAAGCCAATAACTGAAGACACAGTGTTTGAAAACATGAAAGACCACGTTGCCCAACAGAAAACACCAAGCTCAAGGTCAAAAACACCTAAAAAACATCAAAAGAAAGACTTACCTTTGTTGAATATACCTAAGTCTCCTAGGCCTGTACAACAACCTAGCACATCCAGCAATAATCGGAAGGCAGATGTAGAATCACCAGCCTCAATAATTTCCGATTCTGGTGATGAAGATGACACTGAAGTATGCTCAGTTTGTGGTAGGTTCACTCCAACTGAGTTGAAATATTGTGTAAATCTGACACTGGTAAAGTGGGGATGCTGCGATAAATGCGACAAATGGGTTCACTTGAGATTTTGCTCCCCCGTGAAAGTTCTGAGGAGAAACGACCCCTTTCTGTGCCCAAAATGCACAGAGGAGGAGTAGTTGAAGCACAACAATGCTGTTGTATTTTTTATAAAAACATAAAAAAATAGCAAAAAAAAATTTGACTGTTTTAGAAATTTGTGCACAGAACGTTACGTTTAATATTTTTAGTGTTTATCAAACTTTTGAACATTGCCTTTACCTGTAAAATGGCAACCAATCAGGACCGTCGAAAACAATGACGTCACTTGGAGGGAAGCGGAAATTGGTATGCGGCCATATTTCTGAACTTAGAAGGTAAATATTTGTTGTGTACGATTAAAAATTGTAAGTTTGTTGGGAAAATGAATGTTTTTTATGATAATGCTTCAATTATCCCATTATGCAAAGATTTAAAATGAATATAGTGCCCGATTTCCTTACACCGTCGAAAATATAAGAAGCCAGGATATAGTATGTGGATATTGAAATATACTGCGATATATTGTACCAGTTATTTAATGAACAAAAAGATGACGAATCATACTGTTTTTTTTTTCCAAATTTATTTAATTAAAAATGAGTAAAATGACTAGTATCGACAACACGAGTGTTTGCGCGACCTTATCAGGCCTCGACCTTAACTTTTTTCAGCAGTTGCCAGCAGGTCCACCAACTGCTAAAATCTAGTAGACCTGCTCAGACTTTAGTGGACCTCCAATTCTATCACATTTCTAAAATAATTAAAAATGGAAGACTGTAGCAATCTGTTATACCGAAAAATAATTATTTTGAAAAGTGTCCCAAAATATGGACACAATAATCATCATCCTCCCGACCCGTGTTGAAAGTGAAAAAAGAAAACATCAACAATTAATTATCGGTAATTATTCTGATGATAAACTAAGTAATTGGCCTTGTTTTCATCTTCAATTAACACCCTCTCAAGGAGCTAAAAGAAGTGTGTCGGTTATTCGTGGCATCTGAAGCGGAGATCAAAGCGGTATAGTTTCCCCGAGATTGTCATGGCATTACGTCATGTTTTCGCGCCATGTGACACATCACTGTCTGATCGTACTTTCTCGATTCCTTTAATTGTTGAGATGGCCGCGGTAGCGCGGCGCCTTATGCGGCTGGGGAAGGGCCTGCTAAATTTTCTTATTGGTTTTATTATGTGGAATTGGGTCCTTAAAATAGCTGTAAACCAGTCTGCTACCTGCACTGGAAATGAAAGAAGAAAAATGAAAACAAAGTTGAATCATGCTGGCAAGAAAAGGATTTTTTTGTGTGAATCTTCTTGGTTTACGTTATGGTTACTTAATGTTATAAAATAACCGATATTCGAAAATCATATCGCAATATCGTATCGTTGGAAAAAACATCGCAATAACCGGTCTACCGCGGTATATCGCCCACCCCTATTCACGGTAGAAGTGACTTGAAAGCAATAGCTAAATACCAACAACGGACAAAGAAACCTAATTTATACATCCATTGAACATACTGTCTTACTGAAGATATTGAAGATCAGTCCGCACTTTGAAAATGAAATTTACATCCATTCACTTTCACAACACAACACGAACTGTCAAATCTTCTATATTATAAAGATTAATTTTAGACGAAAAAATATCACGGTCGGATTTGAAAAAAGTGGGGCCCGTTACTAAAGTATTGTCTATGTAGTATGCATATGTTTATAATCGATGGGTGTAATCAGCATTTACTGGTTGTAATTTTATTATAAGTTACTTAAATTAGTTGTAAAGTCGCTATCAAAGCAGTTTAAAAGGCTAGTCCATATGTGTTCGGCGGTACCCATGCGTTAAATAATGGCCGCAGATTTTTTACAAGTGTCGTAGGCTAAACGTATTTGTTTTCGTTTAAGCATGTATAATTGATTCTATATATTTATTCGGTGTTGTATTGTTCGTGATATTTCAATAAATTACGCTAGAAATTTCTGTGAAATGCGTCGGGGAAGTGATTGGTGGTGCAGTTTCAGTTACGGTAAACCAGTGTTTCACGTGTTTGAGAGTTTTCCTACATTACACTTCAATAAAATAAAGTTGTAATCTGTGCTATGCAAATGGCTGACATTCGATTAAACTTGACACAGGGACACGTTGAACGTCCAAATATTAAAAGGCGCCCTGTGCAAGTTTAATGTTATTGAACTAATCTTGACCGTAGCCTAAAAATGCCTCAGATAAACATCAGATAAAAACTGAAGATAAAAGACAGCACAAGTGTGTCTAATTTACTAAAACACCTATAAGATAGAATTAAAAACAAAATGACCGGATTAGCACCTGCATCTCGATAGTTGCAGCAAAACACAACATTATATAACGTGCATGCAAACATGAAGCATCACACAAATAATGCAGATACAATGTACAACAAGCAAAGAAGCAAAGAAAATCCTGTAATAAAATACAATTAGAAATACTATGCTTAGGTAAAAGCAAGCACAGCAAAATAAAATCAGCAAAAGCAGAATGAAAATAAGCATGTAACAGAGGTTAACTCAAACAGCACATGAAGAGCATCTGCAACTCTGTCCGCTCCAGGCATTGATCAGACTCCGGAACTGGCTCAGGTTTGTTTCCTCACGGAAATGCTGAGGGAGTGAGTTCCAAAGTCTGGGCGCTGCCGAGCGGAAAGAGTTCAGGCCATACCTTGTGGTTCTAACTTGCGGAACCTCTGCAGTGTTGCTGTACCTAAAAGAATATGAATTATTTTTTACTGTAATCAGATCATGAAGATAAACTGGTGCATGTTTGTTAATAATTTTAAATGTTTCTAAGGCAATAGTTCTTAATCTTCTAATTTTTAAGGTTGGTAGGTTGGATTTAATTAGGAGAGATGGATAGTTTGATGTATAATCATTGTAGATAAACCGTAAAGCTCTTTCTTGAATTTTCTCTATTTTATTTGCATTTACTTCACCACAAAAATGCCATGTTAAGGGACAGAAGTTGAAATTTGACATTATGAAAGAGTAATAAATATTAAGTTTTCCTAATTTACAAAGATTTTTCCCAATACGGTGTAGCACATTTAACTGTCTAGAAGCCTTTTTGCAAATATCTGAAACATGAGTTTTAAAATTTAATCTAAAATCTATTGTAACTCCTAAAAGTTTGACTTCATCTTCACAAGTAATTGAAGTATCTTTTAAATCTATGGAAAAGTTACTTTTGTTTGATTTTGGTCCTAAAGCTATTGCCTGAAACTTATCAGGGTTTGCCTGCATTTTGTTGTCAGTAAACCATTGTATTAAAGAAAGACTGTCCTGTTCTAAAGAATATTTTACTTCATTAATGTTGTGATCCGAATGAGATAGTGTGTTGTCATCTGCATAATTATACAAGTTACTTTTCTTTTCAAAATAGAAAATATCATTAATGAAAATGTTGAATAAAACAGGCCCAAGGATAGAGCCCTGAGGCACACCCTTGTGTATATGTTGAAAGCTACTAGTAAAATGTCCCAATTTAATACATTGCTTTCTGTTGCTTAAATAATTTGTAATTAACATTAATGCACTATCACTAACTCCGTAATGTTTTAATTTAAGAATCAGCAAATCATGAGGAAGGCAATCAAAGGCCTTGGACAGGTCCATCAAAACTGCTGCCACATATTTATTTTCATAGAGCGCTTGTTTCCAATCTTCAATGATCCTTAATAATGTTGTCTGACACCCAAATTTTGGCCTAAATGCAGAAAGATATATATTAAAATGTTGATCGAAAAATTCAACGATTTGGGTATTCATTGCACGTTCGAAAATTTTAGACACAATTGGAAGGATGGTGACTGGGCGATAATTGCCTTTCTCAAGATTGCTGTTTTTCTTATGTAAAGGAGTGACTTTTGCCATTTTTAAAGTATCAGGGAAAGCTGAAGTTGTAAAGGACTGGTTAAGCATGGAAGTGATATAATTTGAAATAACAGGTTTAGCCAGCTTAACTAGTTTAGAGGAAATACCATCTGCTCCTGTGGCTTTCTTAATGCATAACTTATCAATTTGCATGACGGTTGATATAATCAGTTATCGGTCCCATAAAAGAGTCCAAATAATAGGACGTTCGGGACAGCGTGATAACTTTGACTGTCTCTGTCTCCGTCATACATCCAAACTTATTCTGTTAGGAAATCCCCAACTAAAATCCGTTTGGAACATTTTCTGGTACATATACAAAGTATTTGTAATTAATGAATTTCTGTTGACATAATAAAAACATAAACTTGCTTCGTTGACATTTTCTAATTGATTTATATAAAAATTATCAAATAATTCCCAAAATTACGAATTTTTTGGTGATTTTAAGCAATGTATGTACTGCACACAATTAACGTTGACCGCATCTACATGCAATATGCGCAAACGATAAAACAAAAAGCTTTACATGACCGTGTACTGTGATTTATCCTCCATTATTTTGGTCCTTCGAAGTTTGGATGTTTAGATTGGCCGTGACAAATATAAAACAATCTGAATGTTGAATTATTTTGACTACCCTTTGTCCTTGTAACATAATTTCATACTTCAGAACACATTTTTGCTCCACATGATGCTATTAAAATTTCATGCTCGAAAACAAACCTAATTTGTAATACTTCGAATGAAATAATTCCACATCTGATTATTTATAATAGTAATATAGAACTAAATGTTCGACTACTAAAACATTTGCACAGTACTGTATCGAGATGCTGAAACTGAGAAGATGTTAACTTTTCTTTACAGATCTATTGGAGGTCACCTATATTATAGAGTTACAATGGCAGATGATTTTGATGTGGAAGCCATGTTGGAGGCACCATATAGAAAGGAGGTAATTAGATAGTTACAAAATATCAAGTTCTCACCATTATACGTTTACCAGATACTGACTTCTGATGTATAATTGCATATTAATCATAAATTGTACTAATTAGTAACAACTTACAGTATTAGAATTTAGATCAGCTGCAAGTTAAAAAATTAAAAAGTTGGACAACATAAGTCTTGTCCAAGAAATAGGATAAAACATGGCAAACTATGCAAACCAAGGAAAATAATTCTGTCAGTTTTGTAAAAATGAAACTTTGTAAGAAATTATTTTGCTTAAATGCATTTTGAAGAGACATGATCATTGTTTCAGCCTGTGTTATTGCAGATATATAGTGCTTTTTAGGCAATATTGGCAAATGTAAAGTATAAAGTATTCTTACATCACTTGTGTAAGTTGTGTTAGCTTTTCAATTCATTCTTTCTTTGTGGAAAAGAACAAAACATCCATGATGTATTTTTCTGCTGATGTATATGGTGAATAATGTCTGTTGAAATAAATCTGTTATACTTGTTACTTGTACTTAATTCATAAATTATCCTACAATTGACCTGTATGAATAGTAAGTAATCCACTCTCCTTAAAAAATGGTGTTTCTGTTTTATCATAGATAGTCAATTGTTATTGCGACATCTACACAAAAGGTGGTCATTTGAAGCAGACAATTTTAAAAGGTATTAAAGTAACAGAAATGGACAAGTTTTACTTATAATTTTGATTAACTTAGATGCATGAAAGATGCTAAACCTTTAATAGTAAAGACAATTTTATATTGCAAAAACAAAAGTAATTTGGTCAGCCTTTTATAATGTTTATAGAACTTTTTTACCAGTAATAGGTACCATGTGTTTAATATTTTGGAGATAATTTCATTCAGATGATGAATTAATGCAAAAGTAAACAAAAAAAATAATTTAATGAATATAATACTTATAAATCCGTTTCTGAATAAGCATCCATATTGAAACCTTCGCAGAAATTTTGCATTCTACACCTGTCCTTAATCTTCCTCAGGCCAAGTTCCAAGGTGACTGGAGAGGACGGATGACTGCAGCAACAGAAGGGAATTTCGCCACTTGTTAATTTCCCTCCCTGCCTGTGAATGACAGCATTACTGTTAACAGCACGCTGTTAGTTAAATATCTTGTCCTCATACTGTTGAATATTTGATGAATGAGTGAAAGTGTAATGAGTTAATCAATACTGAAACGTTTGTAAGGGTTTTCATCTTACTGAACAGTTACTAGTATGCTTAAAAGCATGATTTGGTTGGATACAAATTGCATTTCTGAAGAATTATGGTCAAAGTGACTACTGTTAAGTTGGTAGGGGTGTGTATTGGTTGGAATGATCATCAGTACGAAATCGATATATATCATGGGAGGTTTCTCCAAGTTACTGGTGTGACATTTTCATTTTCTTGGAAATTAACGTATAAATTCTCGATGGTGCGGGAATTGAAATAAACCCATGAAAAATGGGTTTCCTTAAATCACATGCGTAATTTATATAGGTTCCTTTGGAGCTATCAGTCAAAAGTGCAGTTTTCATAAAAACACTAAAATGATAACTGGAAAAAGCTACAGAAATATACTTTTGGGTTCTTAATTATAGGATATGTTTGATGTTTCAATATAGTATAACAGCCGAACCCAAAATACCAGTATTGAAATAAATCCAAAATCATTTCACTTGGTTTTTCAGTTTCAGTATTGATAACTGTTTATGGCCTTATTTCCAAGCAAGCTTCCTGTAACAAAAAACGTTCAAATTTATGGTTTATTTTCAGATACTGAATGTTAGTTTGTGTGTATTAAATAGCACCAAGTTAAATTCCTAGTTAATTAAAAACCAGCAGTTATTGCACATTTTGGCTTTGCAGGGCACTGAATTCTTTATATTTTTCCTAATTTCTCGTCAGTTAACATGATAAGAGAGATTATTCTGTTTGAGTTCGGTAAATACAGAAACTAGTTTCAATCAATGTTTGCTTGCTTGTAGAAAAGGCCAGTCTGAATGTTATGGGTATGAATGATCAAAGCATGACGGAAAAGATTTACATTCATTGGTAAGCAGTGTTACAGGACATTAGAACCACAATTGGCAGGATGTAGATAATTTAGTGTTTAAAAAATAATTTTGATACATTTCTAATGCATTTCTTCCCATTTTACTTTGCTCCTGTTGGTGTGCTGTTTGTGCCTATGTTGGTGTTTTCTGGAAAAAACAGGATGATGGCCGTGGAGATGCTTCCTACGACAGAGATCGCAAGTCCTCGTAAGTATAAAAAAACGTACTTTAGTTTTTCACTTCTAAAAGCAGCTACCAAACCTTGGATACTGTAGTGGCAAATGTGTCTGTTAACAAAGAATCTTTCTCATGATTATTATCAACAGCATGTCAGGTATAGATGACATGTCTAATTTCGGCCTATAGTTTTTGGATTTCTGCCCTCTCACATTCATATGTAGTTTCTACTGCTACAGTTTTCAAGGTTTGCTTGTAGTGTTGTTGTTTGCATACAGATTTTATAGATGGCCTCTGCTGCAAGCAGGATGTGCTTAGTGGCCTGGAAGATGGGTATAGGCCCAACAGCCTTGCAATTTTATCCGCTTGGTTTGAGGAAATTCAGATTTACAGCAGTTGCTGTGACACTGTTGGTAAAGAAACTTCTGAAAATCATAACTTGTAAAAATATTGCATCTAAAGATTTTGTCTGTTTTTGCAGATAATTGCCAAGAAAGTTTTAAAACTCCATTTTGAAATTTCAGATCTAGGAAGTGAAAAGAAATTTGAATTCTTGGGATAGTAACCAACATCGTCTTTTAATTTCAGATAAAAAGTTCAGGTATATAATGATTTAAAGCTTTATCAAAAATTTTGTCACATGGGAGGTTTTTGTACTCCCTCTGTGTATTTATGTGCATATTCTTAGTGATGTTTTTGGACATTGATGGGTTTTACACAGTAACATGGAAGGTTTTGGTACTTCTATGGTTACAGCCGAAAGCATGGAGGGTTTCTGTATTTACATTCTCGTGTTATTGAAAATGGAAGGTTTTTGTACTTCCATTGTCACACTCTAGAAAATGGAAGGTTTTTGTACTTCCATTTTTGTATTCAAAATTAACTTGATCAGTTTGGGTAGAATCTTTTTTTAGATGAGGACATGAAGTCAGTGGCCTTTAGCATGTCTGAAGTCCAGTCCTGTATTAGACAGGGGAGTATCTCTCTCCAGTTTTCCACCAGCTAGTTAAAAGTCTTGACAGGAGACATTGTCTGACTTTTACATGTCTTTTCAGATCTGTGTAGGGGGATTTGCGCTCGAGATCATGGCCATGTGTAGTTAAGAATTATAGTGATCTGTATGTATCTGCATTAGCTAACAATAGGTCTTGTTGTATATCGTTAAATAGGTGCAATTTTGGTCCTATTTGGGAAAGAAACATGCTCTGAATGTACCTATTATGCAGAAAATGAGCGCATCTAAAGGTATGTTAGAAAATAAGAGCAGTATGATACTGAGCTCACAGGAAACAAATGAGGTTTGGGGCAGAGACAATTGGCACTTATTCCTTCTCTAATTCTGTGGCAGCTGAAAATATATTCAATTGGCTTGGTGTAAGTGATGACACAAAAACAATCTAAAAAATATTCGAAAAAATTGATAATGAACTGTTTTTTACTGGTATAGATTTCATTATAAATGCTTCTATGCAGTTTTGTTGCATTCTATCAGTTAAAGTTAACTTGGACACATTTCTCCTTTTGAACAGTCTTAAAATAATGGTATGTTACAAAAATCTGACTGATTTTGATGGTTTTTCAGTCGAAGGAGAAGCCGAGAGAGAAGTAGAGATCGAGATAGGGACAAGAGAAGGTATGTAATTATTTTACAGTCTCTAAACATTCTTAAAATTGATATGTGTTGTGCTGAAGAAATACAGAAGTACTTGTCCAGTTTTTGTGCTCAGGTGTCTGTATATTTCGGCCTCTATAGAGCACACTGTAGAAAGTTTGATTCAGTGTGGTTGTATCTCAGAGGAAGTTAATTTTCCTATATATTTTACGCAAATTATGTACAAATGTAATTGGATGGGACAAGTGACATACATTACTCTCCAGAACGAAAATGACTTAAAACTCATTATGTTTAAAATGGTGTGGTTTATCGCTGAATATGTATGAACAGTTTTGGTTGAAAAATATTTAAAAAAAAAAAAGGAACAGCAAAAAAAAAAAAAACCACTGGCTTTATAATGTTTCTTCCACCTGTTGATATTGTACACATATACAATGTATTAAATTTATGCTGAGCATCATTCTATTTCTGGTAAAGGCTGAAATATTAGGGGGAAAAATTCTGTGAACTAGTGCTGAATATTTATGTTTAACTTGGTACAGTGTAACAAAGGAGTTTTTGTTTTCAGGAGTAGAGAGAAGGATAAGGAGAGAAGAAGAAGCAAGGAGAGACGCCGCAGCCGAGACAGGGAAAGGAAACGTAGTCGCAGCCGAGAAAGGAAGAGGAGTAGGAGCAAGGAAAGACGCAGGAGTAGAGACCGGGGAAGGCACAGGAGCAAGTCGCCCAAAAAATTCATCAAACGCAGCATCAGTAAAAGTCCTGTCAGGTAATGTGGACAAATGTTGATATGTGTGTAGGGGGTGGTAGTCATTGCTTATTAATTAGCAAGATGAAAATTTGATTTTGTTAACATTAATTAACTTTAATGGTGGAAAGATTTTAACCATATTTAAATTTTATTTAAGAGTTCATTAATACACTTTTAAAACAGTGTTAGGGAAATTTTTAAAAGACAATTTTCTTCAGAAAAAAAAATGGAACTGAAGAGTTATACGAAATTATGTATGGCAGAAATGAAAGAAAAGGGCTGGTAAAATACAAAACTCTGTATTTCAGGGAGCCACCACAAGATCTCACTCCAGAAGAACGTGATGCAAGGACTGTTTTCTGTATGCAGTTATCAGCCAGAATTAGACCTCGAGATCTTGAGGAGTTCTTCTCTTCAGTGGGTGAGGTAAGTTGGTCTTAAGAATGCAAAAAGCATTAGTTTTATTGCAATTATAGTTCCTGCAGAGCAGCTGTTTTCCTTGTTGTTTTCTGTATTTTATGTCAACATGCTTGATTGTTGAAATAAAGAATATCATTGTCAGTCTCTTCATTAACAGTAGTATGGCAGCCTATCCTTGCAACATTGTGTATGAGCAGAATAGTGTTTTGGCAGTTTTCATGAAAAATGATACCAGTTTATTCGAATTTATGATTTATAGCCATTCCTAAATAAAAGAAGAAAGGAAGAAAAATTATGCTGTCATTTTGATTTCCCAGATGATTATAGAGTCTGGAGACATGAGAATTTCAGTTATCCTTATCTAAAACACCTGTTGACATTTGACAAATTTACATCTTGAAATCTCACCTTTTTGTCTTACAGGTGAAAGATGTTAGACTGATCACAGACAATAAGACACGGAGGTCAAAAGGTATAGCATATATAGAGTTCAAGGACACAGAATCGGTTCCACTTGCCATGGGTTTGACCAATCAGAAACTTCTAGGTGTACCAATTATAGTACAGGCGTCACAAGCAGAGAAGAATAGAACTCCCATGCCAACAAACATTATAACAAAGAATCAACAGACTGGTCCTATGAGGCTGTATGTAGGCTCATTGCATTTTAACATCACAGAGGATATGCTGCGAGGAATATTTGAACCATTTGGAAAGGTACATTTTTTTTTTTGAAACCCTGCTGAAATTATTAAGAGTACTTACTGTAGCTTTCAGAAAGTGAGTTCTGTCGTATTGAAAAAATGTTGGTTGTGCTTGAAGCAGTGGCTGCAATTCTGAGTGACAGAATTTTCCATGTTATGAAATTCTTATCAAGGAAAATAACTTCAAAATTTGGGGAAAATGATGTGTTTCGCAGATAGAGCATTCTTTTACATTTCGGTATTAACTGTGTTTCATTTTGAACAAGATAAGGAATATTGACTTCTATCATCACAAGCAGTGTCTCGTTTGATCCGCATGAAATTGTGCCATTTTAAGAAATATCAATGAACAGTTAGCTTTTGCTTAGCATTAATTTGAAGACAAGAGAAAAGAAAACATTGTAATACATTGGTAATTGCTTGATTTCAGATTGAGGACATCAAACTTATCAGGGATCATGAGACAGGAAAATCACATGGTTATGGTTTTATTACAGTAAGTAGCTATTTCTGTTTATAAACTTAACTTATCCATTATATATGCAGTGTGGACCTGTGTCATTTGTGTTTTTATGCCCCCAGCATTTACTGATGCGGGAGGCATATAGTGATTGTCCGTCCGTACGAGGTTAACCAAATGGGACCGTTTAGTCTAGCATCAATACCCGTTACTAGAATGACTTGATACTAATGCAGATGTAACCTGTGACTGTTCCTCATCTTTAGACATCACCTGATCTCAGTTTGACCTTGACCTCATTTTGGACTTAGGTTGCTTTTATATGGGCCATCTTTTGGTTAACCAAATGGGACCGTTTCGTCTAGCATCAATACCCCTTACTAGAATGACTTGATACTAATGCAGATGTAACCTGTAACCATTCCTCATCTACAGACATCACCTGACCTCAGTTTGACCTTGAACTTGGCCTCGTTTTGGACTTAGGTTGCTTTGTATCGACAAGGATGCCACCGGGGGCATCAAGCGTTTATTGAACGCAGCTTCTTGTTTTTAGCAGAAGTATGGTGAATGTTCATTGTCAGAAAAAAGTGAAATTAAGAATGTTTTAAAATAATTTGGACAGTGCTTTAAATATTGTCAAATATTTATCTAGAATACAAGTGTAATTAATGGCAAATTCCTGGGAAAAAGCATGATGATAGTAAAGGAAATGAGCTTTGTATTTCCGTTGGCAAGAAATGTGGATAAAAGCTCTACCAGAAAATAGTGGATTATCGTGAAATATATAATTTTGTTCATTTGGCATTGAATTTTATGGTTTCTGCCATAGGAACTAATAAATTCATGGATTTCAAATATAATAAATGGGAATTTTATGTGTGTTGGGATTTATTTTTCGTCCACTACTGATAATAATGATACAGCATACAAAATAAAAAGCTCTGAACTCTTTCAATAGTAGTCATTAGTGTTATAGTGAACACATTCTTGGTTTTATTTTTAGTATAAAAGTGCCGAGGATGCCAAAAAAGCCCTGGAACAGTTGAATGGTTTTGAGTTGGCAGGACGACCAATGAAGGTTGGAAATGTTACAGAGAGACAGATGGATGTACAGACAGGTGGACAGCTGGATAATGATGAACTTGACCGTGCTGGTATAGATCTCGGAGCAACTGGCAGGTTACAGCTGATGGCCAAACTGGCAGAAGGTAATTTAAGCTAAAGATTATTGTGTGCTTAAAAATTACTTAAGTGATTGTGTTGGACTGTCGTTTGCTGTTTTACCATGGAGTTTTGCAACAAACATGAATTTTTAGCTCTACTATTAGAAGAATAGACAGAGCTATTCTACTCACCCTTAGCTTATAGCTTAAACTTATTTTTTTCTTTTTCTAGGTCAATTACCAATCTCACTGCTCAAGTCCCATAACTCTGACATATAATTTGGCCAAATTATGCCCCCTTTTGGACTTAGAAAATCCTGGTTAAAGTTTTGCTTGCAAGTTACTATCTCGGAAACTAATGCAAATATTGAATTGAAACTTCACACCTTTCTTTGGGTTTATAAAATAGGTGATGGCATCAAGTCCAATATTTTGGAAAATTATATCCCTTTTGAACTTAAAAAGTTTTGGTTGAAGTTTTGCATGCAAGTTCTCAAAAACTAATGTAGTGTGCTTGATTTTTAGCTCACCTGTCACAAAGTGACAAGGTGAGCTTTTGTGATCACACAGCGTCCGTTTGTGCGTGCGTGCGTAAACTTTTGCTTGTGACCACTCTAGAGGTCACATTCTTCATGGGGTCTTTATGAAAATTGGTCAGAATGTTCATCTTGATGATATCTAGGTCAAGTTCGAAACTGGGTCACGTGCGGTCAAAAACTAGGTCAGTAGGTCTAAAAATAGAAAAACCTTGTGACCTCTCTAGAGGCCATATTTTTCACAAGATCTTCATGAAAATTGGTGAGAATGTTTACCTTGATGATATCTAGGTCAAGTTCGAAACTGGGTCACGTGCGGTCAAAAACTAGGTCAGTTGGTCTAAAAATAGAAAAACCTTGTGACCTCCCTAGAGGCCATATTTTTCATAAGATCTTCATGAAAATTGGTCAGAATGTTCATCTTGATGATATCTAGGTCAAGTTTGAAACTGGGTCACATGCTGTCAAAAACTAGGTCAGTAGGTCAAATAATAAAAAAACTTTGTGACCTTTCTAGAGGCCATATTTTTCATGGGATCTGTATGAAAATTGGTCTGAATGTTCATCTTGATATCTAGGTCAAGTTCGAAACTGGGTCACGTGCGGTCAAAAACTAGGTCAGTAGGTCTAAAAATAGAAAAACCTTGTGACCTCTCTAGAGGCCATATTTTTCACAAGATCTTCATGAAAATTGGTCAGAATGCTCATCTTGATGATATCTAGGTCAGATTCGAAACTGGGTCACGTGCCTTCAAAAACTAGGTCAGTAGGTCAAATAATAGAAAAATCTTGTGACCACACTAGAGGTCACATTTTTCATGGGATCTGTATGAAAATTGGTCAGAATGTTTATCTTGATAATATCTGGGTCAAATTTGAAACTGGGTCACGTGCTGTCAAAAACTAGGTCAGTAGGTCTAAAAATAGAAAAATCTTGTGACCTCTCTAGAGGCCATACTTGTGAATGGATCTTCATAAAAATTGGCCAGAATGTTCACCTTGATGATATCTTGGTCAAGTTAAAAATGGGTCAAGTGCCTTCAAAAACTAGGTCAGTAGGTCAAATAATAGAAAACCTTGTGACCTCTCTAGAGGCCATATTTTTCATGGGATCTTTATGAAAGTTGGTCTGAATGTTCATCTTGATGATATCTAGGTCAAGTTCGAAACTGGGTCAACTGTGGTCAAAAACTAGGTCAGAAGGTCTAAAAATAGAAAAACCTTGTGACCTGTCTAGAGGCCATACTTTTGAATGGATCTTGATGAAAATTGGTCAGAATGTTCACCTTGATGATACCTAGGTCAAGTTCGAAACTGGGTCACGTGCCGTCAATAACTAGGTCAGTAGGTCAGATAATAAAAGACCTTGTGACCTCTCTAGAGGCCGTATTTTTCATGGGATCTGTATGAAAGTTGGTCTGAATGTTCATCTTGATGATATCAAGGTCAGGTTCAAAACTGGGTCACATGAGCTCAAAAACTAGGTCACTATGTCAAGTAATAGAAAAAACGATGTCCTACTCATTTCAGAACTGGGTCATATGGGGACAGGTGAGCGATTCAGGACCATCATGGTCCTCTTGTTTGCTAGACTGATTTGAAAAATTTGGACCTCGCACAAGTTTTCTTAGTGGGTGTCTATGGGAAAATGACAATTTTCTTACTAAAAGAAATTTTTCTACAATGTTGATTTTAATGAAAAGTCCCACAGTCCTAAATAAACATATTGCCAAAATGTATAAGTCCATGTGATTGTTTTCGAGATATTTTCCCATGATTAAAGTGATCCATATACTTCAAGCTGTTTGTAAGATATTGTTTTGAATTATTTAACATGTCAGATGTTTTAGTATTATAATTATGTCTCCCCAAGGAGACATATTGTTTTTGCCCTGTCGGTCCGTCCGTCCTTCCGTCCGTCCGTCCGTACGTCACACTTCATTTCCGAGCAATAACTGGAGAACCATTTGACCTAGAACCTTCAAACTTTATAGGGTTGTAGGGCTGCTGGAGTAGACGACCCCTATTGTTTTTTGGGGTCACTCTGTCAAAGGTCAAGGTCACAGGGGCCTGAACATTAAAAACCATTTCCGATCAATAACTAGAGAACCACTTCACCCAGAATGTTGAAACTTCATAGGATGATTGGTCATGAAGAGTAGATGACCCCTATTGATTTTGGGGTCACTCCGTCAAAGGTCAAGGTCACAGGGGCCTGAACATTGAAAACCATTTCTGGTCAGTAACTTGAGAACCACTTGACCCAGAATGTTGAAACTTCATAGAATGATTGGTCATGAAGAGTAGATGACCCCTTTTGATTTTGAGGTCACTCCGTCAAAGGTCAAGGTCACAGGGTCCTGAACATGGAAAACCATTTCCGATCAATAACTGAAGAACCACTTCACCCAGAATGTTGAAACTTCATAGGATGATTGTACATGCAAAGTAGATGACCCCTAACGCTTTTGGGGTCACTCCATTAAAGGTCAAGGTCACAGGGGCCTGAACATTGAAAACCATTTCTGGTCAGTAACTTGAGAACCACTTGACCCAGAATGTTGATACTTAATAGGATGATTGGTCATGCAGAGTAGATGACCCCTAACGATTTTGGGGTCACTCTGTGAAAGGTCAAGGCCACAGGGGCCTGAACATTGAAAACCATTTCCGGTCAGTAACTTGAGAACCACTTGACCCAGAATGATGAAACTTCATAGGATGATTGGTCATGCAGAGTAGATGACCCCTAACGATTTTGGGGTCACTCTGTTAAAGGTCAAGGCCACAGGGGCCTGAACATGGAAAACCATTTCCAATCAATAACTTTAGAACCTCTCGACCCAGAATGTTGAAACTTCATAGGATGATTGTTCATACAGAGTAAATTTTGGGGTAACTCCGTTAAAGGTCAAGGTCACAGGGGCCTGAACATTGATAACCAGTTCCGATCAATAACTTGAGAACCACTTGACCCAGAATGTTGAAACTTCATAGGATGATTGAACATGCAGAGTAGATGACCCCTATTGATTTTGGAGTCAGTCAATTAAAGGTCAAGGTCACAGTGGCCTGGTTCATGTAAAATCATTTTTTGGAAATAACTTGAGAACCACTTGACCTACAATGTTGAAACTTAATAGGATGATTGGACATGCAGAGTAGATGACCCCTATTTATTTTGAGGTCACTTGATCAAAGGTCAAGGTCACAGGAGCCTGAACAGTGACTTGAGAACCACTAGGCCAAGAGTGTTGAAATTTAGCGGCATGACTGGACATGCCAAGTAGATGATCCCTATTGCAGCCAACCATCAGTGTCTCTTTGACTTTCGCTCCTGACCCCTATTGACTTCTTGCCTATAGGACTTTGCATTTGGGGAGACATGCGCTTTTTTACAAAAGCATTTTCTAGTTTAACTATAGAAAGATAGTAACGTTGCTATTGTAATAAAGTACCATTATTTCATAAAAGTATTTTCATTTTCATATGCCAAATCCAGGCTTTATTCTACTTTATCCAGATAAATGATGTTAGCCATCACTTACTGTTTAACAAAGGTGCAGAACGACCTTAATCCAAAGTAGTAACAGAAATAAAAATTATCAAAATATTTGCTTAAACAACCTTCATAAATCTATATCTATATCAACTATATAAAGTTTTTGTAAGAAGTGCATTTTTCATTTACAAATAAATTATCTTTTCAGGAACTGGGTTTGAGATACCAGATTATGCAAAGAACTCCCTACAGATGCAAGGAATGCCAGCCACAGGCCCAGCAGCTCCTGCAATAAAACCTCAGGTCCCTGCTGCCACCACTCAAGCACCACCCATAGCAACACAGTGTTTCATGCTCTCCAATATGTTTGATCCTACAATGTAAGTATGTTTGAAAGAAACTAGTTTCATAGGTTTTATCCTACATTTATTATATCTGCCGACAAACTGGAGTGTTTTGTTAGTCATCTTTAGTACAATCCTTAAATGCACTAGTGGCAAAGTTACACTGTCAGACTGGTCTTTTGACTGCTAGAAACCTTGGCCATAGCCAGTCTTAACTTCTAAAATTTATCTTTTGCTGTAAGAATATGCTTTTGGAGGGCTGTTTGCTGTTGGATTTATAGGTGATTTAATTCATTAGCAGTTATTTGAGAATGAAATTATGTAAAGAAGAATTCTTTCGTCTAAAAGATTTATGAAAAACAGAATGTACCCACTTGTGACTATTATAACATTCTGAAGTTAAATGACAGTTTAAAGAGTGTTAATCATATGTTTATATGTAGGATTCTACAGTGACCTTAACTTTTATTAAGGAAACATTTTTGATCTTTCTAAACCTGGTTTATAATTATGGTTATAAAATACTAATCACTTTCCTTTCCAGTTCACTTTGTATAACTTTTTAAGTAACCTTGATTTAATTGAAAATGATTAAATCATTTCTTTCACAGTGAATCAAAAACAAGCTGGGATCAGGAAATCCGGGATGATGTGATTGAAGAGTGTAGTAAGCATGGTGGTGTGTTACACATCTTTGTGGACAAGGCGTCGGCACAAGGAAATGTTTATGTAAAATGTCCAACAATAGCAGCAGCAGTGGCATCTGTTAACTCATTACATGGAAGATATTTTGGAGGTATGAACATAGCTGTGTATAGTAGTAATATCAGTATGATATATATAGTTTTAATCAACAAATTAATATTTGTAAGGTTAAAGCGATTTATATTTGAAGACGAATTTAGACCAGATATATCGCCCCAGAGTTTGGATGTTGTTGGAGTTATTCTTGCACCTTGTTCCTATCCAACTCTTGTTTTCCCAAAAGCAGACTCTACAGAGATATGCTTTCTTGACAACTTGCTAAAATGTGTTAATTTTTCAGTCCAGCTAAAAAATGTGTAAAGCAAGTCAAAACATGAAGATTCATAATCTGGCTTAACCCTTTACTCCATATACATTTAGCCTAATTAGGCTTATCATATCCATACAGCTTTACTGATAATCAGTACACTATCTCCATACAGGATATTGGGGAAAAAATGCAGAATTTATACCTGTGTTATTCAATTCAATATTACTATATTTAATATTGTTTTAAACACTTAGTAACCAACATAAAGTTTTTTCACAATTAAATTTTCTTTCTAATGGTACATTTTACATAAAAGTGTGATAAATATTTCTTGACATACAAAGCTTTAAACCCATTAGTTTACTTTTCTATAATAATTTTAGCTACTTTTCTATTGATGGTACTTATTTATTTCTACATTTTTCCCCTGGTATATTAGTTACATAATGTTTTTATAAGAATAATTGATCAAAAGCAATTTTATCTTATTAAAACACTTATCAGTAAAATTTCTTAATAGGATTAACATCAAAGTTGCCTACAATTATCCATAGCACACGCCAATTATCCAAAGATCACCCCAATCAACCATACCCCACACTGATAGGTAATATACAGACATATGTCATAAAATTCCTTAGTGCAGCAGGTAATTAGCTGTTAATTTGTCTTCAGGGTAAATCAGACCAATATGTATTTGCAACAGTTACTTTTTTAATCCATCATAAAGTGTATATTTTTTATATAAATCCATTGAAAAAAAAAATTCCGCTTTCTAAATCACCTGGGAAATGCAGAAACCTAAAAAAAAATTACAGTACTATTTTTAGCTTGCACAAATTCACAATTTGTACAAATAAGTACTACACAAATTCATAATTTGTAAAGATAAACTTGGGGGTATAATTAGCCTTGATCAGGCTAATTTTAGCTCAAGATGAAACTTTCCTCACAGTAATTTTCCATAAATACACTACCTCATTTCAGGTTTAAATTACCATTAAAAATCAAATATAAACCATATATTTTTTTGACAGATATCATTTGTACATGGTTTAAACTTTACAAAAATGCTTTTATAGGATTCCTTGATGTTGTACTTTATTCATAATTTGCTTTAAAACTTGAAGGCGTCAAAAAGAGTATCTATCAGGGAATGGATAGAGGTGGTAAAAAGCGTATCTATGGAGTAAAGGGTTAAACCGTGTAGAAAACAAATTTAAACCTGAAAATTCAGTGTAGCTTAAAACAATGTAGGTGCTTTCATGGCTGAAAGGTTAATATGGTTGACTTCAGAATGTCCCTCATCGTAGGTTCAGAACATCAGTTTTGAAGTAGAATTTTTCCATGTGAGGAAGTTGGTTTATGGAAGGTAGGTGGTTCTATCTGGGTGCCAGTCCTCGCTTGAAATTATGCTAGGAGGAACACCTGGGACTGCCTTTGTTGCCAGAAGCTGAAAAAGTAGCTGTATGACATAAATTTTGTTAATACATAGAAGAGCAAATTGAGGGCTGAAAATTCACAATCTGGCATAAAGCCAATGTAAATAAAGTTGGTAAAAAAAACCGTCCCTTAATAATTGAAAAGGGATTGATCAGGATACATGACCAGCATGGAGTAAATTCCCTTTTATTGTTATACCCCTACAAATGGGAGGTATATAGAAGCGAACTTGTCTGTCGGTTGGTTGGTTTTCATGGTTTCGGGACAATAACACGTGAAAGGCTTGACAGATTTAAATAATTTTTGGAACAAAGGTGTAACATAATAAAATACAGGTAAAGTCGA
The DNA here is from genome assembly GCF_021730395.1 of Mercenaria mercenaria. Lineage (NCBI taxonomy): Eukaryota > Metazoa > Mollusca > Bivalvia > Venerida > Veneridae > Mercenaria > Mercenaria mercenaria. The sequence continues at coordinate 79,518,347 of NC_069366.1, read as the reverse complement.
CTTTGAGATCAGTAGGTCAAAGGTTAAGGTCACAATGACACAGAACAGTTAGTTTCCAGATGATAGCTTGAGAATGCTTGGGCCAGGGATCATAAACTTTAGTACACGGTGGTGGACGGATAGCTCAGTGGTTTGCACACTGGCCTTCCAGTCCTGAGGTCGGGGTTTGATCCCCGGCAGCTACTCGGGAATTTTCAGAAACGCTTTCCAGTGTTTCCGACCCAACTAGAGGTGTACTGGTCAGGAACCCAGGCAATCCTTGTATGTATCAGTGCTATACACTGGGCACGTTAAAGAACCAGGCTGTCTATTCGCAACAAGCTAGGCTAAGTTAGCTGGACAATCCTGTATCTGATTTCTGATCTCTCTGTCGTGGGAGCTTTGTCTCACTCTGTCCATCTGGTCAGATTGCTCTGTCTGTACTAGTAGAGGATGAATTATGCGCCCTGTGTGGCTGCATTTGAACCGTGTAAAGCACCTTTGAACGTGAAATTGATCATGAAAAGGGCACTATATAAATCTGGTATAATAATAATAGACAGGTGTAACATCATAAAATACAATAACTCATGAAAGGCTGGAAGGATTTAAATAATATTTGGTACACAGGTGTAACATAATGAAATACAGGTCAAGTTCGACTTTAAGGTCAGTAGGTCAAGGTCACAGTGACCTAGAACAGTTAAACCATTTCCAGACAGTAACTTGATAATGCTTGGGCCTAGGATAATGAAAGTTGATAGGCCAGCAGACTACACCTATTGATTTTGAGGTCAGTAGGTCAATGTCAGTGACCCGGAACAGTTAAACCATTTCCAGACGATAACTTGAGAATGCTTGGGCCTACGATCATGAAATTTGGTAGGAAGGTTGGTCATGACCAGCAGATGACACCTATTGATTTTGAGGTCAGTAGATCAAAGGTCAAGGTCACAGTGACCGGAACAGTCCAACCGTTTCCAGATGATAACTTGGGCTTGGGCCTAGGATCACAAAACTTAATATGGAGGTTGACCATGGCCAGCAGATGACCCCTATTGATTTTGAGGTTCGACTTTTGACATTGGCTTACTTCTGTGACAAGGCCGTGTTGTGGGGGTATAATTCGTACTCCTGTGACAGCTCTAGTTCAACTTATCCTGTTGTTGTTGTCTTAACAAAGATAAGAAGACAAAAATGTTAACTTGATAATGGGCAAGTCAAATGCAATGTGTCTCATTTCTGTTTCAGGTAAAATCATAACAGCAGCATACGTACCACTTCCGAATTACCACCAGTTGTTTCCAGAGGCTCAGCGAGCTAGTCAATTACTTCTCCCTTCTACACAGACTCTCAGTATTGGAGGATTTGCACCACAAACTTCTTTATTCAACGGGAGTCTTGTCAGATGAAATTTAGATTTCTCCATTCCTGTACACACATGAAATATATATATAAGTTAAAAATGCGATATCCAGGTTTGTTCGAAGGCTTTTTAAGCATGGACATACTTGAGTGATACTTGGCCAGATTTTTATACTATTTTTACTGGTTTATTGAGGGAAGTCGTCACGTGGAAATGAGATAAAGGCTAGTGTTACGCTGGTAGGCACAATTTTTTGCGTCTGTTCTGACATGATTACAGATAATGTACATTGTTCTAGTGTTGATAGGGAAAAAACGTAATTTGGGAGTTGGAGAATAATTAAGATCGGTGCAAATTAAAACTAATAAGTGTTGTTGAAAATAACTTTAGATTTATTATTCTGGTTGTACATTGAGGATTTTTATACGCCCAAAGGGACGTATTATGTTATGACGCTGGTGTCCGTCCGTCCGTCTGTCCGTATGCAATTTCGTGTCCGCTTTGTAACTCTTGAACCCCTTGAAGGATTTCAAGGAAACTTGACACAAATGTTCACCACACCCAGACGACGTGCAGAGCGCATGTTCCGGATGTCTCGCTTCAAGGTCAAGGTCACACTTAGGAGTCAAAGGTCATATCAGTTTGTTTCGTGTCCGCTCTGTAACTCTTGAACCCCTTGAAGGATTTCAAAGAAACTTGACACAAATGTTCACCACACCAAGACGACGTGCAGAGCGCATGTTCCGGATGACTTGCTTCAAGGTCAAGGTCACACTTAGGGGTCAAAAGTCATATCAGTTTGTCGTGTCCGCTCTGTAACTCTTGAACCCCTTGAAGGATTTCAAGGAAACCTGACACAAATTTCACCACACCAAGACGACGTGCAGAGCCCATGTTCCGGATGACTTGCTTCAAGGTCAAGGTCACACTTAGGGGTCAAAAGTCATATCAGTTTGTTTCGTGTCCGCTCTGTAACTCTTGAACTGCTGGAAGGATTTCAAAGAAACTTGGCAGAAATGTTCACCACATAGCAACGATGTGCAGAGCGCATGTTCCGGATGACTTGCTTCAAGGTCAAGGTCACACTTAAGGGTCAAAGGTCATATATGACTTTGCTTTGTGTATATTGCTCTGCATTGCAGTGCTCTTGTTTTTATTTGGCAGATCTCTTTTTTTGTACTTACAATAAAATTTTTTTGAATTACTTCCCTTTTATGTTACTATAAATAGCTTATTTTGAAACTTTTTTATTATTGGCCGTAGGGAAAAACCGAGACCACTTTTCTGTGGTACAACATGGATGGTACCTCCAATTTTAAGGTGTATTTTTACATACCTGTACCTGATAAGGATTTTTTTGTAGACTTTGAATTTTTTTTTTTTTTTGTGGACTTAGATTATTTTTTTTGAAGTTTTGCTTTGTTGTTCCAGTCCTTTGGGGCTTCAACAGTCAAGTTCTCCCATCCTATGATGTAAGCCTTTGGGCGTATATTGCCCCGCTTGGCGGCGCTCTTGTTTTACATTTCATCATTTTTTAGCGGATGTGATTGATTAGTGGGGATTAGGGAATGTATGTGTTGCAAGGCCCTTAACTCACTATGATGGGGTTAGTTCCCTTTAAAAAAAACGGGGATGTTCTGATGCATTTTCAAGGGAAAGTCACAAAGTTGGTATAACACATTTGTTACTCAGGAATATCTTTAGACTTACAGAATACATCAGGTATTTGAATTTCATCTGATACAAAGTAAATTTCAGTTAATTTAAAGATCTTTTCATACAGATTATTTTGATATATATTATTTAGCAGGAACTTGTGTAGAATATTGCAAAAATAATTTTGTTAAATAGGGAATATTGCATTTTTGGCAAGAAACTACTAAAACTTAAAACTTGTGTTATATGATTTGCCCTTGATGTCAAATGTTTATAAACGTTGGTTAATGAAGTGTTTTTTTTAGCTAGGATGCTTAAAGCTTTGTGTGTTACATGTTTCTTTTTAATGTAAGTAAGGAAGTGATTCTGTTTGCCATTTCACCTATTTAAGGTCCTAAAACTTTCCTTTATATGTTTCTGTCTTTACTTTGACCAAGAATAAATGACTGCTCTACATTTTCTTTAAAAGAATATATATGATATAAAAGGTGATTCATGTGTATTCACACCTACGTCCTTTTCTAAGTGAAAGTTGTTGCAATACTTGCTTATTTATTTCTGTAGTTACTGTAAAAGTCAATCTGTGAATCTTAACTCTTATTTAATCTGCTTTTATTGAAAATGTTATGTATCAGAAAGATTTATATAAATGAGCCATGCCATGGGAAAACCAACATAGTGGCTTTGCGACCAATACGGATCCAGACCAGCCTGCGCATGCGCGCAGTCTGGTCAGGATCCATGCTGTTCGCTAACAGTTTCTCTAATTGCAATAGGCTTTGAAGGCGAACAGAATGGATCCTGACCGCGCAGGCTGGTCTGGATCCATGCTGATCGCAAACCCACTTTGTTGGTTTTCTCATGGCACAGCTCAAATGTAGTTATAATAGATAATTTCTGATGCTGTATTAGAGTAGCACAAACTGTGTTTACTTTGTGGTAGGATTGGAATTGTATTATATTGTATATTTGGAAAATTAACATACATTTTAAAACATTCATACTTCATCTTTGATATTTCATTTATTGTTGATCGATGAGAAAATAATTGTTACAATTTGTCTATGAATTAAAAGTATTTCACAGACAGTATGGAGTCTTTTCTTTCTGATTACCAAGACTTATGTTCATTAATACATAATACAGACTAATGGAATACAATATATTTAACATTGTACAGTACAATAAGGCTATGTATTTGGACAAGCACCCATTTAAAAAAACAACACATTTTACATGCCGGAAATTTAAGTCCTGTTTTTAATTTGGATGTGTTGGAGACCAAATATATGCTGTATTGTACAAGGCAGTGGTAAATAATCATTCAATGCTTATTTTTCTCCGCAAAACTAGAATAAATCAACAAGCAGTCAAGATATCATTTTTAGCTCACCTGAGCCAAAGGCTCAGAGTGAGCTATTGTGATCGCTCACCATCCGGCGTCTGTCGTCCGTCCACACTTTCCTTTAAACAACATCTCCTCCTAAACCACCAAGCTAATTTTGATGAAACTTCACAGGGATGATCCTTGGATGGTCTTCATTAAAAATTGTTCAAAGAATTGAATTCCATTTAGTACTCTGGTTGCCATGGCAACCGAAAGGAAAAACTTTAAAAATCTTCTTGTCCAAAACCACAAGGCCTAGAGCTTTGATATCTGGTATATAGCATCATCTAGTGGGCTTCTACCAAGTTGTTCAAATTATCCCCCTAGGGTCAAATATGGCCCCGCCCTGGGGGTCACATGGTTTATATAAACTTATATAGGGAAAAACTTTGAAAATTTTCTTGTCCAAAACCATAAGGCCTAGGGCTTTGATATTTAGTATGTAGCATCATCTAGTGGGCCTCTACAAAGTTTGTTCAAATTATCCCGCTCGGATATAATATGGCCCTGCCCTGGGGGGTCACATTGTTTCTATGGACTTGTATAGGAAAAAGCTTGGAAAATCTTGTCAAAAACAAAAGGACCTAGGGCTTTGATATTTGGTATTTCGCATCATATAGTGGGCCTCTACCAAGATTGTTCAAATGATACCTGTAGGATGAAATATGGCCACACCCGGAGGGGGCGGGGTGGGGTCACATGGTTTATATAGACTTGTATAGGAAAATAAAACTTCTTGTCTGAAATCACAAGACCTAGGCCATGGTTCGCTCAGGTCCTTGAAAGTCCTTGAATTTGATCCTAAGTCCTTGAAAAGTCCTTGATTTTTTCTTCCAAAAAATCCCCTGAAAAAGTACTTGAATTTTGAAAAAAAAGGTAGAAAAGTCCTTAAATTTTGCTAAAAACGGGGCTGCAATCGTATTGTAGGGGAAAAATACAAAAAACAAATAATAAATAAGTCAAAACGAGTGAAAAAACGGTGTAAAATAAAAATACATGCACACCCACGGAGGGAACGCTAGTTGAACACCATTTCGGTACGGAAGTTAGATACAGAATAGCGACTTTCACGACGTTAAAATATTATGCGCAAGGTCATTGTAGCGTGACTTATCAACAACAACGAGTGGCCCAAAAAATAAATGTAGTTTTGCCAGTAAATGGCTTACACAGGATGATTATTCATCGTGGTTAAAGGAGTTTAAGTCAGACAAGCATAAGTGTATGTGATAAACTCGTTGATGTCGGAACTATGGGAGAAAGTGCGTTGAAATCACACGTGAAAACAAGAAGTGAAGTCCCTTGAGGACAGATTGAAAACTAGTCTTGAGAGCTTGAAAGACTTATAAGAAACATTTACTAAGTATGTATACAGGCAAATATAGCTCATAAAAGGTAATCCCATTGAAGATCTCATAAAGGTTAAGATATGCTATTGTAGCTTACGGAAAATAAAACTGTTCTGCAACTTTTCTTCTGTCATAATGCCTTATGAAGAGCCTAAATGGTTTTGTAATTTAAGATTTAAAGCGATTAAAATAGTCCTTGAAAATCGATAAAAAGTCCTTGAAAAGTCCTTGAATTTTTTTTGCCAAGTCCTGTATGAACCATGTAGGCTTTTGATAGGCCACGAGGTTCCCTAGTTTTACATAGACATATATAGGAAAAAACTTAAAAATGTTCTTGCCTGAAACTGTAAAGCCTATGCTTTTGATATTTGGTATGTTGCATTGCCTAGTGGTCTACTACCAAATTGTTCAAATTATGCCCCTGGGGTGAAAGAGGCCCTGCCCTGGGGGGTCCCCACGTCTTACATAGACTAATGTAGGAAAAAACTTGAAAAAAACCTTGTCTAGATTCTGAGGAGTGGAAATTTTCTGATAGATACATTATTGTATCCTTAATTCAGGCAATTTTGGCATGGATGTGACCCCACCCTCTTCCTTTCTTCTGTCTTCTCCTTGCTTTACTGGCCATATACACTGTTGCTTGCTGGGACTGGTCTGTTAATTCTGAGTAAATATTAGTTTAGCTTGCCCTGAACTTATGAGCCCAGCAGCAAAGTCAGTTTAAACCAAAAAAGCCAATTTGACAGGGGAACCCATGCCCAATTTTTAAAGAAACAAGAGCTGTCTCCATAGGATGACATGCCCCCGATGGCACTTTGAATGAATAGTTATGGCCGATGTTAGAGTTTAGGACCGTTGACCTACGCAAGACACAGGTCCGTAGCTCAAAGGTCAAGGTCACACTTAGACGTTAAAGGTCATTTTTCATGATAGTGCATTGATGGGCATGTCCGGTCCATATCTTTGTCATTCATGCATGGATCTTAAAATAACTATGCATGAATGTGTGACACAGTAAGACGACGTGTCGCGCACAAGACCCAGCTCCGTAGGTCAAAGGTCCTAAACTCTAACATCGGCCATAACTATTCATTCAAAGTGCCATCGGGGACATGTGTCATCCTATGGAGACAGCTCTTGTTAAAAAATATGGTCTTGAATTGTTGTTTGCAGAAGTCTCCAAAACTGAAATAGAGACGACTCTACTTATCAGGAAAAGCTTTGTACAGTACTTGGAAATTGCTGTATTTCAGGAGCTTCTGAGAGGCCCCCGGACCCCTAGCCAGGGCTTTGCCCTGGACCCACCGGGGGCCCTATCAGCCCCCAAGCCCCCAGATATTTTTTTCAGTTTTTCCAACTTTCACCCATGTAAAAGTTCCAGGCCTATGCCTTTGATATTTTGTATGTATCATTGCCTAGTTGATCTCTAACAAGTTTGTTCGAATTATGCCCCTGGGGTGAAAAGAGCCCCCGCCCCAGGGGTCACTTGATATATTAGTTATATAGGAAAAATACTTCAAAAATGATCAGATCATATTTCCTAGACTGTTTAATTAATTATATTTATCTGATGACCTAGAGTGATAAGGGTCACCCGACTGTGACCTTGACCTACTTTCTTGTTTTTAGCTCACCTGTCACAAAGTGACAAGGTGAGCTTTTGTGATCGCGCGGTGTCCGTCGTCCGTGCGTCCGTCTATAAACTTTTGCTTGTGACCACTCTAGAGGTCACATTTTTCATGGGATCTTTATGAAAGTTGGTCAGAATGTACACCTTGATGATATCTAGGTCAAGTTCAAAACTGGGTCACGTGCCATCAAAAACTAGGTCAGTAGGTCTAAAAATAGAAAAACCTTGTGACCTCTCTAGAGGCCATAATTTTCAATGGATCTTCATGAAAATTGGTCAGAATGTTCACCTTGATGATATCTAGGTCAAGTTCGAAACTGGGTCACGTGCCTTCAAAAACTAGGTCAGTAGGTCTAAAAATAGAAAAACCTTGTGACCTCTCTAGAGGCCATATATTTCACAAGATCTTCATGAAAATTGGTCAGAATGTTCATCTTGATGATATCTAGGTCAAGTTCGAAACAGGGTCATGTGCAGTCAAAAACTAGGTCAGTAGGTCTAAAAATAGAAAAACCTTGTGACCTCTCTAGAGGCCATACTTGTGAATGGATCTCCATAAAAATTGGTCAGAATGTTCATCTTGATGATATCTAGGTCAAGTTCGAAAGTGGGTCACGTGCCGTCAAAAAGTAGGTCAGTAGGTCAAATAATGAAAAAACCTTGTGACCTCTCTAGAGGCCATATTTTTCATGGCATCTATATGAAAATTGGTCTGAATGTTTATCTTGATGATATCTAGATCAAGTTTGAAACTGGGTCAACTGCGATCAAAAACTAGGTCAGTAGGTCTTGAAATAGAAAAACCTTGTGACCTCTCTAGAGGCCATACCCTTGAATGGATCTTCATGAAAATTGGTCAGAATGTTCACCTTGATGATATCTAGGTCAAGTTTGAAACTGGGTCACGTGCCTTAAAATACTAGGTCAATAGGTCAAATAATAGAAAAACCTTGTGACCTCTCTAGAGACCATATTTTTCAATGGATCTTCATGAAAATTGGTCAGAATTTTTATCTTGATAATATCTAGGTCAAGTTCAAAACTGGGTCACATGAGCTCAAAAACTAGGTCACTATGTCAAATAATAGAAAAAAGGACGTCATACTCAAAACTTGATCATGTGGGAAGAGGTGAGCGATTCAGGACCATCATGGTCCTCTTGTTTAAATTACAGCCTTGAAATTTGGATGACATGTACAGTTTTGCACACTAATCTTAAGACAGATTTTCAGTGACCATGAATATGACCTACTGACCTACTTTCTTGTTTTTGAAGAAATTTGTTGAAGTAAGCAACTCAACTCGAGTGAGCAATATAGGGCCATCATGGCCCTCTTGTTTAGGAGTATACAGAAACATCGTGCCAAACGTATTGATGTCTATACTCGATCACGCACTTGAATCCGTCGCCAGCTTTTATCGTTTTGGTGATATTAAGAATTGAAAAAATGTTGAATTATCCAGTATGGTAATACAAAGGATGGTCGCATGATACAAAATTGAATCTTTGATTGGGAGAAAACTAGAATATATATTTGCCTGTTAAGTCTGGAGCAATGAACAAGTGTTCCAGTACCTTCTCACATCTGACGGAAAGATAATTCTATATTGCTTGTTTTCTACATATAATTGAACACTGTCTCACGTGGTGGTGAACGAATGACCTGGTGCATACTGTCTTGTGTTTAAATGGCAAAAACCTTTTGTCAAATCATATAAAGATAGTAAAGCAAGCAAAGTTGTTTTCTTAAAAAAATAAATCTACTTTTTAGGAGTTAAAAGGTCAAAGACTAATATTAAGGAGGGCACATGACAAGTGCTGTCATGGAGAGACAGCCCGCTTGACTACTTTGATGCTGGATAATGAAATTGGGCACATTAAGGAAGCTGGAGCTATTACTGGAGTATATTGGACAATAGTTTTAAGTCTTGTCAAATGTATTTAGTATTAACAGAGACGGGGGGTTAAGTGTATGAAATATAAACTAAGTATAAAAGGGAAATAATTCATGGCAAATTTCTGCAAGAGTAACGGACCACGTCATATATGGCTAATAATGTTTGAATCAAATCTCAATTAGTAGTAACTGAGATAAAAGGCATCAACTTCAACCTGGAGGGGGCAGAGTATAACGGTGCCAGAGTATTGGACGTTGTGTCATATATGGAACTCTTCCAAGTTTTAATCAAATCCATTTAGTAACAGCAAAGGCATGGTGCAAAAGTGTCAACATTTAACTGAAATAATAAGCATAATTCTTGAAATATTTGTGTCGTAGTTATGGACCTCGTTTCTTAGAGGATGATGATGTGGAAGAACTTGGTTTGATTAAAAATAAAAATTTGGTAAAAGTGCACCAAAATTAACCTGAAGTTCTAAGTAAAAAAAAAGCATAATTCGTGAAAAAATTGGTGCAAGAGTTGCAGTCATGATGTAGTTGCTGGAAGATCACAGGCAAGTTCGGTAATGAGAAAGATTACTCGAGTAATGGAATTGTGGCCTTTTTATTTGCACACCTGAACGAGAAGTGCTTGGGATGAGCTATTGTATCACTCATCATCTGTTCGTTGGTCCACACTTTTCTTTAAACAGTATCTCCTCTGAAACCATCTGGTGGAAGTTGATGAAACTTGGCCTAAATGTTCCTTGGGTGCTCCTCTTCCATAGCTTGGTTGCACATAGGGGCTGCCAGAGCTTATAACAGAAAAATCTTCGAAATCGATGGTCCAATAATTTCACACAAATTGTCCTTACGGATTGTTCAAATTATTTCGATTCGTCAAAAAACATGGCCTCCAGGGGCCATGGTTATGTTCTTGTATGGAACTGCTAGCCCCGATTCAAAAATAATTTCACACAAACGATCCTTGTGTGACCTCTGCCAAGCTTGTTGAAATTATTTTGATTCATCAAAAAACATCGGCCACAAGGGGATGTGTTCACTTCTTCCCTATATGTATATATTGGAAACTAAAAAATTTATTGTCTGAAACAGCAGGCCAAGTTTTAAAATCATTGTTAGAAACTGCTGTCGTACAACTATACTATTCCATCATAATTTCAAAGTCATTTTCCTTGCATAATTATCTTCCAAAACTGTTCAAACAGTGAAACTCAGGTGAGTGATCTGCCATCATGGCCCTCTTGTTAGTAAAACTTGCTTCATCTCACTTCAAAGTATATACAAAATGTATATGTAATATAATGAATTTGTTACCGATATCCTGGTCAACTCAGTTATGAACAAATATACACAGCTGTACTACATTTATATAGAGTTGTTTCTAAAACATACATCCCCACAGGGTTTCAATTTTACATTACTACTATCTAATAAACCACAGAACCAGTAGGGAACTATTTAGGGGTAAAGTGATCACAAGCAAATAGCATGTGTTGACTGCAATAGAGCCAGACATTCACCAAAAGCATTAAAACTGTTATGTCTCCATTAAATGTCACTCTGGTTAGAATGTAAACCAGGCTTTCCTATGATTTGATATAGCAACCTAGACCTCTGGTAACCTAGTTTTAACCCTTACCATGCTGGACACGAATGATTCTGCCTTTGTGACCAGTGTAGATCATGATCAGCCTGCACATCCGTGCAGTCTGTTTATGATCTGCACTGTTCGCTATTCTGCCAGTATCTTTTTGGTAAGCACCCCTTTTAACAGTTAATGGTACTGGTCCAAATGTCTCCCACCACACAGTGGTGTGGGAGACATATTGATTTACTCCTGTCTGTGTGTTGGTGTGTCAGTCTGTGTGTCTGTCACAAATCTTGTCCGCACTCGTAAGTCGAACATTTCTCATCCGATCTTCACCAAACTTGAACAAAATGTGTTTGACCATAAGTTCTCAGCCAAGTTCAATAACTAGCCAATCGGCCCAGGCACTTCGGAATTGTGACCCTTGAATTTCCGAAAATCGGCTTTTTTACTCTTGAAAGGTATATTTGTAGTAAGTAAACAGTATATAAAGACTGACTAACTATTCAGATGATTAGGAAGTTGTGGGAGACATGCGCTGTTCTCAAAAGCAGCTCTAGTTGGAAGATGAACAAGTTTATTATAGAAATTTAGCAAGGTAAGGGTTAATTTGAACTACATTTCACATAGACAAACATTTTGACAAAGATGATGATCAAGAGAAAATTTGACCTACATTCTGACAAAGATGATAATCAATTGGAAATTTGACTTACATTTCACATAGACAAATGTTCTGAATGCTTAATTGGAAATTTGATCTGCATTTCACATTCTGACAAAGATGATGATCAAGTGGAAATTGTGACCTCTAGAGCACTATTAAGGGTTGTCTATGATTTCACCTAGTGACCTAGTTTCAGACCTCTGGTAAACCAGTTTTGAACTTGACCTAGGTTTCATACAGTTTTGGGCTTGGGTCAACCAGTTGAACTGGATTTCGTAAAGACAAACATTCTGACAAAGTTTTGTGGAGATCAAGTAGAAAATGTATTAATAAGGCTTTTTCTATGATTGACTGACTTAGTTTTTGACCTCAGGTAACCGAATTTCAAACTACATGTACTTTCATTTCATCAGACAAATATTCTGACAAATATTTGATAATCAAATAAAAAATGTGGCCTCTAGAGTAATAGTTTCAAACCGTAATTAGATTTTATAGAGACATACATTCTGACAATGTAAATGAAGTGTGGCCTCGAGAGTGTTAACAAGGTTTTCCTAATAATTTCCTAATAATTGACCTAGTGACCCTAGATAACTCCTACAAATCTGTTCGAGATTTTATTATTAAAGATAGCATTCCAACCAAGTTTCATTAAAACTGGGTCAAAACTGTGACCTCCAGAGTGTTAATAGTCCAATTGTTGATAACGAACGACTCCACACAAAGTATCACAATAGCTCACCTTGAGCGCTAGGTAAGCTAAACAAGAGGACCATGATGGTCCTGAATCGCTCACCTATCCCCACATGACCCAGTGTTGAACTGAGTATGACGTCGTTATTTCTATTATTTGACAAAGTGACCCAGTTTTTGAGCACAGGTGACCTAGATATCATCAAGATAAAAAATTCTGACCAATTTTCATGAAGATCCATTGAAAAATATGACCTCTAGAGAGGTCACAAGGTTTTTCTATTATTTGACCTAATGACCTAGTTTTTGAAGGCACGTGACCCACTTTTAAATTTGACCTAGATATCATCAAGATGAACATTCTCACCAACTTTCATGAAGATCGCGTGAAAAATATGGCCTCTAGAGAGGTCACAAGGTTTTTCTATTTTTCGACCTACTGACCTAGTTTTTGACCGCACATGACCCAGTTACGAATTTGACCTAGATATCATCAAGCTGAACATTCTCACCAATTTTCATGAATATCCGTTGAGAAATATGGCCTCTAGAAACATCACAAGGTTTTTCTATTTTTAGACCTACTGACCTAGTTTTTGACCGCACGCGACCAAGTTTCGAACTTGGCCTAGATATCATCAAGATGAACATTCTGACCAATTTTCATGAAGATCTCATGAAAAATATGGCCTCTAGAGAGGTCACAAGGTTTCTCTATTTTTAGATCTACTGACCTAGTTATTGATCGCACGTGACCAAGTTTCGAAACTGATCTAGATATCATCAAGGAGAATATTCTGACCAATTTTCATAAAGATCCCATGAAAAATATGGCCTCTAGAGAGGTCACAAAGTTTTTCTATTTTCAGACCTACTGACCTAGTTTTTGACAGCACGTGACCCAGTTTCGAATTTGACTTAGATATCATCAAGGTGAACATTCTGACCAATTTTCATGAAGATCTCATGAAAAATATGGCCTCTAGAGAGGTCACAAGGTTTTTCTATTTTTAGATCTACTGACCTAGTTTTTGACCCACGTGACCCAGTTTCGAACTCGACCTAGATATCATCAAGGTGAACATTCTGACCAATTTTCATGAAGATCCATTGAGAAATATGGCCTCTAGAGAGGTCACAAGGTTTTTCTATTTTTAGACCTACTGACCTAGTTTTTGACCCCACGTGACCCAGTTTCGAACTTGACCTAGATATCATCAAGGTGAACATTCTGACTAATTTTCATGAAGATCCATCGAGAAATATGGCCTCTAGAGAGGTCACAAGGTTTTTCTATTTTTAGACCTACTGACCTAGTTTTTGACCCCACGTGACCCAGTTTCGAACTTGACCTAGATATCATCAAGGTGAACACTCTGACCAATTTTCATGAAGATCTCATGAAAAATATGGCCTCTAGAGAGGTCACAAGGTTTTTCTATTTTTAGATCTACTGACCTAGTTTTTCACCGCACATGACCCAGTTTCGAACTTGACCTAGATATCATCAAGATGAACATTCTGACCAACTTTCATAAAGATCCCATGAAAAATGTGACCTCTAGAGTGGTCACAAGCAAAAGTTTACGCACGCACGCACGGACGACGGACGCCACGCGATCACAAAAGCTCACCTTGTCACTTTGTGACAGGTGAGCTAAAAACAGCAGAAGCAAATTTATTTATAATTTTATTTGCAGAACATGAAAACAATAATTGTATAATTCGATTCAAAATGACCATCCCGACAAAGGTTGAATTAAAAACATGTTTGTTCAATTTCACTGACTGACATTACTACTTGAAAAGGGGAACAGAAAAAAACTGCAGTCATTCATGATGAAAGTATATATGTAGGCTACTAATGCATTATGCTGTGAAATCATTTACATTTTAAGGGCACTCTTATTTCCAAGAAATTTCATCCTTTCCATTTGTTAAAGCAGCATGTTCAACATTTTAGAGAAAGAAAATCTCTCAGAAACGCATACAATGTTGGTACTGTGAAAGTGACCAGTGCTATATATATATATATATATGGGGCGTTCCATGAGAAAACCTGTATTAGCGACTAAAAATTCAAAATTGAGATAATAACATATTAATAAAGAACATTCTTTTTATCTTTCAAATCCGAAAATTTGAAGTGATTATCTTCACTATCTTAAGAGCTACAATGTTTTTAAGTTAGTCACCGAGGGTATTTTGAGACGTGACGTTAAGAACGTCATGAAAGCAGTATGGCGTCGTTGTGCATGCCCTGTATTTTTCAAGTCATTAATGGAACAAATTATGCGTAACACTTACTTAACATCATACATTTGAATATTTAGGAACAGTTTAAAGCGATTTTACTATAAAATAACTTAAACGTATATTTTTAGTTTCATCACGAGCCTTTTATCTATAGACCTCTATATTTTCATGACGCATGGGTGCCTTGGAATTTCCGTTGCCATGACAACAGAAACAACATTTATATGAAAAATATGGTAGAATTTGATTTGTCTTAGATGACACAATTACAATATATTAGTTTCTAGTTTCTGGAGCAACATAAGAAAAACAACGATTTTTTCAGTATTTTACTCTACTAATTATACAATAGTTATATCATGTCACTAATACAGGTTTTCTCATGGAATGGCCCATATATATATGCAAGGTATCCTAATATATAAGTAAACATATTGCGCAGAAGGGAGTTAACTGTTGCAATGCTTTTGAAATAACAGAAAATCAACCTTACTTTTTTACCAATATCTAAAAACATTTCCGCTCATTTCATCAATTTTCAGAGCCCTATATACCGGTATATTCTGACAAACTGTGAAAATAAACACGTTAAAAATTTTCACCCAAACTGAGTGAGTAGCTTCAACAAATTCTTATAATTGTACGTATTTTGTGGTATTTAACATTGGAATCTGCTTCCCGGACATTATGTTCAGCAGACAAAACAACCACACAGGGGTCATCAAAATAGTGTGTTATCACAAAGTGGCGTTATCGTAACTTCGGCACCTATCCTTAAAATGAACATCAAAAATGTCTGTGGAACACATAGGGGGAATGTAAACATTTCACCTTCAAGGGCTAATATCTATGAATCAATATCTGAATGAATTTGCCATTTTGGCCAAAATAAAATTTCGTACCCACGAAATGAAGTAGTTTTATAGTATATTGCCTGGACATCTGTGAAGTTTGTTAAAGTTTTTTCTTACAAACAATCATTGTTGGCATGGTGATTTTGAATCCCACTAGAACATTTATTACAAAATCACATTATGGATAATAATTTTACAGTAAACTAAGAATTTATTGTTAAACAAACAACCTGAACAAGTGTGCTTGGGGGCTGAAATATAAGGAATGTGCCCACTGAGACCTTGTAATCGAATATTTTAACCTAATTATAAAGATGTTGCTAGTAAATGACGAATGTCCCTGCAGTGAAGTGCCCTTCTTGTTGATTAGTATATGGTCCGTTTGCCTGTGACCTTGACATGTCATGTAAAATGCTATAACAAAGACTGAAGTACAGATGAATGTTAAAATTTACTACTTGGGATGCATAAAACTTGACATGTCATCTTGTTCAAATAATTGCTAAACTTTCAAATGCATTTCTTCTATTATCCATTCATTTTTGGCTCCACATTAAAAGGTACTAAAAGTCTATCTTGAAGAACTGACACAGCTTGGGTGTGACTTTTTCTTCCTACTGAAAGTCTCAAAAATTTGAAATATATAAAAGTATACAATATATAGTGTTAAACAAGAAAGATTTTTATTTTATGAATCAAAGTTAAGGTTTTGGAAAATTAAGCATACAATAGAAAGTTAGATATTTGAGACTGGTACTCCGATCATGTACAAGTTGAATTACTTCATTCTTTGTTTCAGCATTCATGTCAGACTGTTCAAATTCACAACATTACAATTTTCACACCATTTAGCTGTAAAGATTCAACACATAGTTAAAAGCCTAACAAAAGCTCGTAGAACATGAAATGCCCCCCTTGATGCATTCAGTAACTGCACAAGGAACAGAAATTATTTAGTCACTGTACACAAAAGTTCTACTGTTCTGGGTCAATGTGACCTTGACCTTTGACCTATTGACCTCAAAATCATTAGGGGTCATCTGCTGGTCATGATTAACCTCCCTATCAACTTTCACAATCTTAGGCTCCAGCATTCTCAAGTTATCATCCGGAAACCGTTTAACTGTTCTAGGTCAATGTGACCTTGACCTCTGGTCTCAAAATCCATAGAGATCATTTGCTGGTCATGACCAACCTCAACTTTCATGATCCTCGGCCCAAGCGTTCTTGAGTTATCCTCGGGAAATCATTTAACTGTTCCGGGTCACTGTGATCTTGACCTTTAACCTAATGAAATCAAAATCAGTAGGGGTCATCTGCTGATCATGATCAACTTCCCTATTAAGTTTTGTGATCCTAGGCCCAAGCGTTCTCAAGTTATCGTCAAGAAACGGTTGAACTATTCCAGGTCACTGTGACCTTGACCTTACCTTACTGACCTCAAAATCAATAGAGGTCATCTGCTGGTCATGATAAACCTCCCTATCAACTTTCATGATCCTTGGCCCAAGCGTTCTTGAGTTATCATTCGGAAATCATTTAACTGTTCTCGATCACTGTGACCTTGACTTTTGACCTACTGACCTCAAAAGCAATAGGGTCATCCGCTGCTCATGACTAACCTCCCAATCAACTTTCATGATCCTAGGCCCAAGCATTCTTGAGTTATCATCTGGAAATGGTTTAACTGTTCTGGGTCACTTAGACCTTACCCTTTGACCTACTGATCTCAAAATCATTAGGGATCATCTGCTTGTCATGATCAACCTTCCTATCAACCTTCATGACCCTAGGCCCAAGCGTTCTTGAGTTATCATCTGGAAACTGTTTAACTGTTCTGGGTCACTGTGACCTTGACCTTTGACTTACTGATCTCAAAATCAATAGGGGTCATCTGCTGGTCATGACCAACCTCCTATCAACTTTCATGATCCTAGGCCCAAGCATTCTTGAGTTATCATCAAGAAACCATTTAACTGTTCTGGGTCACTGTGATCTTGACCTTTGACCTACTGATCTCAAAATGAATAAGGGTCATCTGCTGGTTATGACCAACCTCCCTATCAACTTCCATGATCCTAAGCTCAAGTGTTCTTGAGTTATCATCCGGAAACGGACTGGTCTACATACGACCGACCTACCTACCGACAGACCGACTGACATCTGCAAAACAATATACCCCTCCTTCTTTGAAGGGGAGCATACATATGTAGTTTTGAATCTGCTTATTACTACATAAACATGGTAAGATTTTCTACATGCAGGGTTACAGTACTTGCATGTATTTTGAAAATATCGACCTCCTGACATGTCACGTATATTGCACAGAGCATCACAGACATCAAGTTAATGATAATCTTACACATATTCTCTTTTAATCTTACACTCATTTTCTTTTAGTCTAACACAAATTTTACACATCTTTTCTTTAAATCTTACAATACAGTAATTTTCTGTTACATAATTATCAAGTCCTGTACTAAAAGGCTTTTCTTCTACAGCATTATAAACAAGTGACCAAGTATTGCAGTGGCAGTGCCACTTTGTTAGTGCAGTGTTAGGAATAAAAATGCTTAAAGGCATTTAGGAGCTAAGAAACAAAAGCTACTTTTACTTGAATTTCAATAGTGACCTTAAACTACAAGCATAGATCATGTATGTGACATATTGTCTCATCATGGGGAATATTTGTGTGCAATACTAAGATAATCCATCCATGCACATAAAAGTTACAGAGCAGAAATAATTTCACTTGACCTTCAGTAGTAACCTTGACCTTTGACCGACAACCATGGGTCATGTGCGAGACACATTGTCTAATCATGGGGAACATACCTGTGTAGTAATAAAAAAAATCCCTCAATGTAATTAAAAGTTTGGAGTGGAAACAAATTTGTACTTGACCTTGACAGATGACCACATACCAAGTTTTATGAATCCAGCTTGAATACTTTTTGAGTAATTACAGGATGAGGGCATCCTAAAGCCCAAGTGTTCCACTGGTAGGGAACTAATAAAAAAACTGATAAAAATGTACATAGGAATTAAGACGAGAATGTGCTTTACATTTTTTAACAACCGCAAATATTACAAAAGTATTAAAACTGAAACATAACAATCAGCTGGAAATGCCGTTCTGAGTATTAGTTCACAAAATTTATTACAATAAACATTTAATGACTTTTGCACATTTCCAAGAAACAAGTAAGTTTATATATAATACATTTTACTGTACTTAAATTGCCTGAAAAAACAAACAGATACATATTTCTTTATATATACACATGCATATAAATCAGTTCAACCTTTTGAAACATTTTCTCTACTAATATCAATCAATAATAAGTAAACACATATTTATTTAAAAATGCAAGTCTGCAGGCTCTCAAACTCAACATGTACATTAAAATGTCATTCTTTTGCTAGCATTTAAATTGTACAGTCTAAACAGATTAAAAGTAATTGAAATAATTACAGCAAATTGCT
This sequence comes from Mercenaria mercenaria, assembly GCF_021730395.1. Classification (NCBI taxonomy): domain Eukaryota; kingdom Metazoa; phylum Mollusca; class Bivalvia; order Venerida; family Veneridae; genus Mercenaria; species Mercenaria mercenaria. Next base: position 79,499,529 of record NC_069366.1, on the reverse strand, counting down.
GGGACAGTTAATATTGCAAAGTAAGGCAATCACACTGATGCTTACCCAAAATGAAGGCTTTCATCTTAAGGTAGTTCTGCACACTTGATTTATGAAGAAAATGTAGAAGGAACGAAAATCATTGTATTGGCAACTTGTGTGCAAAATTTATTAGAACAGCAACATTACTATCTTTCTAAAAATAAAATATGATATCAAAAATTCTTTAAATATGTAAAATTATACCAAACAATCTATTAAAATCAATCTGAGATGTGCTGACGTCTTAATATCATGGGCAAATATATTTAAAACAATCACACAGGCATATATATTTCATTTCAGTATATATGTTAAGACTGAGAAGTTTCAGTAAAATCTACCTAGAAAAATTTCTATTCCAATGTCATCAAAACTGTGATTCCCCCATAGACTCCCATTAACAAAACTTGCAACAGGTCCAAATTTTTAAATCAGTCTAACAAGCACAATATTTGCCAAATTTTCTAAGTATATAAGTTCTGAATTATCAGAATTTAATCCGACTCTACAAGCTATTTTTTTTTATCCTAACATGCAGAACTACCTTGAATAAAAAAAACTTTAGAAACAACCAACCTCATTAAAATCCACAATGTTTGCACTGGGCTAAAGCTGTAGGTAAGTTCCTTATCATTTCCTTTCATTATATTAAACATAGCCCATATTGTGGGTCTGAATTTAAAGAAACTGAAACAATAACATGAAATAAAAAATCTTTGTTGAGTTAGAAAATGTAATTATGTGATGCAAAAACATTAATTTGAATCACATCAACCTTCCATAAAATCAAATTATTATACAAATAACTAAACTAAATGAAAGCACTTAAAATATAAATTAAACTATGATAGATACTGATTATCAGTGAGTGTACACTAAATGGCCTATTCATAATATAATATATACTTTGAGATCAATAAATAGAAGAAAGAGCAATGAGAAATAAAATACAATATTCCCTAAAACTGAATAAAGTAATCTTGAGTAAAACGAAAGTAAAACAAGCTTTTCATTTAATTTTTGCTAAGTGCCATGACAGTCACTGGTTTATGACAATGTATATTCCATTGAAGATTCAGAAAACTCCTAACTTATTCTAAGTCAAAGGAATAATGAAGAACAGTGTTCTAAAATATTAAGAACGTGTACAAACTCTTCCAAATAAAGTAAAGCGTTAACTTACAGAACAGTCAAGTGATAAATAATGGTGGATAAATTAAATAATATTATGGTTCCTGTTCCATCCAGAGGCTCATAACAGGACTGGAAACCAAATAAGAACATAGTTCTTTGTTAATAAAAAAAAATGCTACTTTTAGAATATTACTGTTCTGAGGTTCTGATGGAATAACGTTCTGTAGTGTCTATGTGTTTACAAAACTTAAAAACATATCCTAAAAATTAAACCAACTTTGTTTCAATATCTTTATGTTGACCTAGTGTCAGACTTATATTTTAATCCAAGGTAAAATCTGCCATATGTAGTTGTTTATAACATTATGCTTCAGTGAAATGATGAACAAAAATTATTTGAAACTCTTTAAACTCTGGTGGTTAAAAAACATATTCATGAATTATATCCAAATGCCAGAAATAAGAATTAATTTTAAAATGAATTAAGATAACAATAATAAAACAGTTTTTTTTTTAAAATCTGTTAGCATTTATAATAAACAAGGTGAAAATTGTTAATACATAAAAATTAACTAAACTTACTCTAATTCGAAAGTTGAAATAAAAGTATAAATAGAATATATACATATTTACACAGTCTACATTTAATAGATTTATCATCAATTTTAGACTTAAATCAGCATATTAAAGAGTTTACCAGTATTTTCCAATCTGAGACTCTTGGTTAATATTTAATCCTTTAAGCTAAATTTCCCAACCTCTTCTTATATATGACAAAGGCACCTGCAAGCTAGATACCACTTTCAGAAATTACTGTTTATTCCTTTAACATCTGAGAAAACTCACTGTTTTTTTTATTTTCTACTGAGACTGATTTTGATCTTTAACAAAACTTTTTAAAGGTTCTCTAAAGCTTTTCCTAAAAATATTTTTTCTAAATTCTGAAGTATTATATTTCACAACTAAGAATCAAAGTGCACTGGTAAACTATTAAAATGAGAGGCATCTTCTATTATTAATTACGGAGAAAAAATATAATTATGATAATGTTTGATCAATTATCCTACAGAGAATCCTTCATGATATTGTTTCCTTCACGATGTAAACAACCAGTTTTTTTTATCACACTGAGCAACCTGCTTTCTAGTCTGCTCTTCTTTTTCCTTCTCAACATTAACATGCAGTTTAAAAACCTACTATACAGCCGGGGTCAGCAGGTGTATTTTGACTTGTCTGCTTTTATTCCTCCTGCTGTGAAGTTCATGATAGACTGGGCCAATGTCAGACCAAAAATAAATGTCCCCAAAGTTATAAAACAACATGAGAACCCAACTAGGTATTTTCTGCGACCAGTCCACTGTCCTGAACTATTCACTTGAGTCATTGTAGCAGCCAGCATACACATACCTGAAAATTATATAACATACAACTAGAGTGGTGGAACCTATGCTCGCGGTATTTTGTACATATATAATCTTTTTAAGAAGCAAGAAAAAATTATTATTTCGATTTGCCTATGCAAAAATATAAAGTTATCCTCCTTTTATCGAAACATATTGTTGATGTGCGTCATCACATGCCTTAGTCATCTCGTGAGCTATCGACACGGCATACGTGAAAAGGTGAAAATTCGCCCTGAAGGGAACCTTTGCTGGCGGTATGTAATATCGATTAAACTAAGGACGAAAAAAAAATCAGCAGGCTAAAAATGAACAAACAAGCATATGCGAATATAATATTTACAACATTACTCATTTATTATGTGAAAAACAAAATAAATGGGGATAAAATTTAGTATGTGCCTCTATATTTCCCTTTCCGAAATGGAGTCACTATTAGAACAAAGCTTAAAAACGTATAATAATGTTGTTTAAAAACAGAATGTTCAAGTATTAAAGATTCAAACAACGACAGTGATTAACTCGCTAATGTTTTCTACACTTCTTTTGTGTGTAGGAAATTTACTCCTCCCTACAGCTCAAAAAGAACCATTTGGACTTTGTCAAAATACTAAGATCAACATCGATCTTTTCATGGTTCGAAAGGCACTCGTAGTGTAGCCAGGCGTCACATTCATCATATCTTGCTCTTAAATGTATCTTATATCTGAATGTAATCCATGATTTCTAAAAAAGTAACTTTAGTTTAGTGATTTTGACATATATGCGCGAGATTTGTGCGACGGATACAGATTGCGTAAAATGTATCGGCTGCTGTATACGTCACGTGAGCGTCACGTGAGCGGCACGCGCGGCTATCGCTACGTTTGTTGTAAAGGCATTTCACCACTGGTCGGTGTTGAACATAGCATGATGAAATATTTTTATCAGTGCTTCTGCAGAGAGCATATTTATCAAAATACCGCGAGCATAGGAATACCGCGAGCATAGGTTCCACCACTCTTTTACATACTGTAGCAGATTTATGAAATTTCACAGTGAAATATATTTGGTAATTTCATAGTGAAAAATATAAAAAAGTATTTTTCCCTGGTATACACCAGCAAATTTGGTAGAGACCATTGAAAGGCCTAGGAATAAAAAGATTTTTTTGTTTGTTTTACATATATCATAAAAATAGCTTCTACGTGTGACCGTCAGATGTTACATAAAGCCAGATTAGAATACTGCATCTCAGATCTGATGCTCACTCAGTGAAAGATAATTTGATCTTAGTACGTTGACACAAACAAATGTCTTCTATAGTATGCCCTGTAGTCCAGATAGTATCGTAAGATAATTTTTGCTTTTACTACATTGTATTTTAATGAAAAGTACAATTTGCAAGTTTTACAACAGCTTTGTTGTTGTTGTTGTTGTTGTTAAACTATACGTTGTCAAATGAAATATGCCAGCAACAAATCACATATTCTAACAATGCAAAAAGACTTCCAACAATCAAACAGTGAAATAAAAGCAACACACAAATACCCAAATATACAGCATTTACTTGCATGCCTTTTATTTCAGCTTAATGTTACTTTAACATATAGTATAATCACTAAAATACAGAAAATAAGAAATATGAACTAGAAGATGCTTTTGCAAAAAAGCGCATGTCTCCCCCAATGCAAAGTGGTATAGGCAAGAAGTCAATAGGAGTCAGGAGCGAAAGTCAAAGAGACACTGATGGTTGGCTGCAATAGGGATCATCAACTTGGCATGTCCAGTCATCCTGCTAAGTTTCAACACTCTTGGCCTAGTGGTTCTCAAGTCACTGTTCAGGCTCCTGTGACCTTGACCTTTGATCAAGTGACCCCAAAATAAATAGGGGTCATCTACTCTGCATGTCCAATCATCCTATTAAGTTTCAACATTCTAGGTCAAGTGGTTCTCAAGTTATTTTCCAGAAATGATTTCACATGACCAGGCCCCTGTGACCTTGACCTTTAATACACTGACCCAAAAATCAATAGGGGTCATCTACTCTGCATGTTCAATTATCCTATGAAGTTTCAACATTCTGGATCAAGAGGTTCTCAAGTTATTAATCAGAAATGGTTATCAATGTTCAGGCCCCTGTGACCTTGACCTTTAACAGAGTGACCCCAAAATCGATAGGGGTCACTACTCTGCATGAGCAATCATCCTATGAAGTTTCAACATTCTGGGTTGAGTGGTTCTCAAGTTACTGACCGGAAATTGTTTTCCATGTTCAGGCCCCTGTGACCTTGACCTTTAATAGAGTGACCCAAAAATTAATTGGGGTCATTTACTCTGTATGTCCAATTATCCTATAAAGTTTTAACATTCTGGGTCAAGAGGTTCTCAAGTTATTGATCAGAAACGGTTTTCCATGTTCAGGCCCCTGTGACCTTGACCTTTAACAGAGTGACCCCAAAATCGTTAGGGGTCATCTACTCTGCATGATCAATCATCCTATTAAGTTTCAACATTCTGGGTCAAGTTGTTCTCAAATTACTGACCGGAAATGTTTTTCAATGTTCAGGCCCCTGTGACCTTGACCTTTAACAGAATGACCCCAAAATCGCTAGGGGTCATCTACTTTGCATGTACAATCATCCTATGAAGTTTCAACTTTCTGGGTCAAGTGGTACTCAAGTTATTGATTGGAAATGGTTTTCAATGTTCAGGCCCCTGTGACCTTGACCTTAAACAGAGTGACCCCAAAAACAATAGGGGTTATCTACTCTATATGACCAATCATATTATTAAGTTTCAACATTCTGGGTCAAGTGGTTCTCTAGTTATTGATCGGAAATGGTTTTCAATGTTCAGGCCCCTGTGACCTTGACCTTTGACAGAGTGACCCCAAAATTAATAGGGGTCATCTACTCTTCATGACCAATCATCCTATTAAGTTTCAACATTCTGGGTCAAGTGGTTCTCTAGTTATTGATCGGAAATCATTTTCAATGTTCAGCCCCTTGTGACCTTGACCTTTGACGGAGTGACCCCAAAATCAATAGGGGTCATCTACTCTTCATGATCAATCATCCTATTAAGTTTCAACATTCTGGGTCAAGTGGTTCTCTAGTTATTGATCGGAAATGGTTTTCAATTTTCAGGCCCCTGTGACCTTGACCTTTGACGGAGTGACCCCAAAAATAATAGGGGTCATCTACTCTTCATGACCAATCATCCTATTAAGTTTCAACATTCTGGGTCAAGTGGTTCTCTAGTTATTGATCGGATATGGTTTTCAATGTTCAGGCCCCTGTGACCTTGACCTTTGACGGAGTGACCCCAAAATCAATAGGGGTCATCTACTCTTCATGACCAATCATCCTATTAAGTTTCAACATTCTGGGTCAAGTGGTTCTCTAGTTATTGATCGGAAATGGTTTTCAATGTTCAGGCTCCTGTGACCTTGACCTTTGACAGAGTGACCCCAAAATCAATAGGGGTCGTCTACTCCAGCAGCCCTACAACCCTATGAAATTTGAAGGTTCTAGGTCAAATGGTTCTCCAGTTATTGCTCGGAAATGAAGTGTGACGGACGGACGGACGGACAGGGCAAAAACAATATGTCTCCCCCAGAGGGGGGGGAGACATAATTACTTAAGTGTCAATATAACATAAACAGAATACCATAAAGTACCTTATATTTGTTTACGACTGTTTGGGTAGTAATCTCAACTATTTAATAGTACCATTTTCTAAACATATTCATTTTCTATTTTTCTAGCTTTCAGTTACCAACATACCTGGGAATATAAAAATGAACACAGCAGCAAAGGCCCCTAGAATCTCTATAACAATGCCGATATTTGGTATAAAAACAGCTAACGCCAGCGTCGCCACAAACCAGATCACAGTTGTTACTATACGCCGAGTTCGCTCCTGCTCGGCTATTACTGATGGTGAAAGTCCTCTCAAGTCTGTCCATAAACACTCAAACGCAGCTCTAAAACAACAGTTAGTGAACAGTTGATAAAACTGAGAAAAGGGAGGTTTCAGTTTGTATATATAAATCACTGGATTCATGGTCTAATAAACTGCTCCATAAAAGTGTCTATTAACTTAATTGACTGTCTTGTATAAGATATATATAAATGATTATAAACTTAGTAAAAGACTTTACACATGTCCTGTAAATATGTAGATCATTTTAAAATTATCACGAAAACTGACATTTGTATAAGTGCGAGGGGGAAGGGGGAGTTGGAACTAAGCCTCTCTACTAACTATACATGTAATTACAGTGGTTTACAGCTCGAGATCGGAGTTTGAAATTATAAAACTTTGTGCCGTATTCTAACTGAGAGGAAAAGGAACACATATTAAGTAGGTTCATTAACATCTTTTAAGTAAAATGAAACATTCAAAGTCTATATTTTGTTAAAGTGGATTTTTCCTCCAAATTCAAAGTATATACCTTCCACAAAACAGCAGTATAGGATATGTTGTGTATGTTTTTACAGCAATCAATATCACAGCAATGATTACAGCAGGATCCGGATCATATGATAACAATATATCGCTCGTAATAAGGTCGCCGAAGGTCAGGTAGCCAAATGCAGCTGTTCCGGTATATGTAGCAACACATAAAAACATCGCCACTGACACTGTCTTTGAGAACTGTTTCAAATTTCTTGGCTCCATACAGGAATATATTGGTATAATGCTGACATGGCACTGAAAGATACAACACACAGAATTAGATTATTTTGTTGACTTGGTTTAACATCATTTTTCAATAGTATTTCAAATATACATTGGATGTCAGCTAACCTAACCAGTGTTTCAGAATTCTGCTTCAGTACTGACTTGTTCTCCGAAAATAACTTACAACTTCCCCACATGACTTTGGTGGGTGGCAAAATCAAATTAATGACTTCAGACACATGGTTATCTGTCAAATTATTACAGATACTGCTGAACTAACTGGGCTGGCTACATAAAACAAGAGGGCCAAGATGGCCCTAGGTCGCTCACCTAAGAAACACTCCGTAACAGTGTAAAACATGTTTGACCTAGTGATTTCATGGAAACAAATATTCTGACCAATTTTCATTAAGATTGGACCAAAAAATTGGTCTCTTGTGATAAAACAAGCATTTTCTTAGATATGACCTAGTTTTTGACCCTAGACGACCCATGTTCAAACTCGACCTAGATTTTATCAAGGCAATCATTCTGACCAAAATTCATGAAGATCAACTGAAAAATACAGCCTCTATCACATACATAAGTTTTTTCTTTGATTTGACCAAGTGACCTAGTTTTTGACCTCAGATGACCCATATTCAAATTCGACCTAGATTTCATTAAGGCAATCAACCTGACCGAATTTCATAAAAATCAATTGAAAAAAACAGTCTCTATCACATACACAAGATTTTTCTTTAATTTGACCTAGTGACCTAGTTTTTGACCTCAGATAACCCATATTCAAAATCGACCTAGATTTCATCAACGCAATCACTCTGACCAAATTTCATGAAGATCAATTGAAAAATACATCCTCTATTGCATACACAATGTTTTTCTTCGATTTGACCTAGTGACCTAGTTTTTGACCCCAGATGACCCATTTTCGAACTCGGACTAGATTTTATCAAGGTAATCATTCTGGCTAAATTTAATGAAGATCAGTTGAAAAATACCGCCTCTATTGCATACACAAGGTTTTTCTTTGATTTGACCTAGTGACCTAGTTTTTGACCCCAGATGACCCATTTTCGAACTTGGTCTAAATTTCATCAAGGGTATCATTCTGACCAAAATTCATGAAGATCAATTGAAAAATACAGCCTCTATCGCATACACAAGGTTTTTACGTGATATGACCTAGTGACCTAGTTTTTGAACTCAGATGACCCATTTTCGAACTCGGCCTAGATTTCATCAAGGTAATCATTCTGACCAAAATTCTTGAAGATAAATTGAAAAATACAGCCTCTATCGCATACACAAGGTTTTTCTTTGATTTGACCTAGTGACCTAGTTTTTGACCCCAGATGACCCATTTTCGAACTCGGCCTAGATTTCATCAAGGCAATCATTCTGACCAAAATTCATGAAGATCAATTGAAAAATACAGCCTCTATCGCATACACAAGGTTTTTCTTTGATTTGACCTAGTGACCTAGTTTTTGACCCGAGATGACCCATTTTCAAACTTGGCCTAGATTTCATCAAGGTTATCATTCTGACCAATATTCATGAAGAAGAATTGAAAAATACAGCCTCTATCGCATACACAAGGTTTTTCTTTGATTTGACCTAGTGACCTAGTTTTTGACCTGAGATAACCCATTTTCGAACTCGTCTTAGATTTCATCAAGGTTATCATTCTGACCAATATTCATGAAGATTAATTGAAAAATACCGCCTCTATCGCATACACAAGGTTTTTCTTTGATTTGACCTAGTGACCTAGTTTTTGACCCGAGATGACCCATTTTCGAACTCTGCCTAGAATTCATCAAAGTTATCATTCTGACCAATATTCATGAAGATTAAATGAAAAATACAGCCTCTATCGCATACACAAGGTTTTTCTTTGATTTGACCTAGTGACCTAGTTTTTGACCCGAGATGACCCATTTTCGAACTCGGCCTAGACTTCATCAAGGTTATCATTCTGACCAATATCCATGAAGATTAATTGAAAAATACAGCCTCTATCGCATACACAAGCTAAATGTTGACAGACGACAGACGCCAGACGACGGACGCCGGACATCGAGCGATCAGAAAAACTCACCTGAGCATTGCTCAGGTGAGCTAAAAAATAGAAAGGTAAATTTTAAGTTTGAGACGTTTTTTTGTTTGGTTTAATGTCACCGTGACACAATTATTGATTATATGGTGACTTTCAGTTTTTCGTGGTGGAGGAAGACACCAGGCAACCTATTAGTATCACTTCAGGCATGGATGGGCACCTGGGTAGAACCACCGACCTTTCATAAACCAGTTGGATGGCTTCCTACCATAAAAGAATTCTACACTCCATGCAAGGTAACAAACCCACAGCTATTTGAAGTCAACTACCTTAACAACTCAGCCATGGAGCCCCCAAAGAGAAAACTTTATGAAAGGATAAAACAGACAGTCTGGTTTTATTCCAAAGTACAATGCTGATATAAAGTTACTCCATCTCTGTTGGGAAGAAAAATCTCCTTGTACACAAAACTTTATTTAAAACAAACATCTCATTTTTAAAGAAAACAAAAGATGTGAAAATCAGTATTTATGTACTTGTAAAAATCCCTGTAAAATGTTTTTTATTCATAATTTCAAATGTGTCTCAGACATTGCACTCCATATTTTTAAGTTTTACAAAACACCTGTCAATGACAAATGTACTTACACAATAAAAACATGAACTGTCAGCAAAGACAGTATGCTCAACCATTTCTATGCTTGATAAAGAAAAAGGGCATATCTGAGGAAGCTAGAGCTATCACTAGTGTGATTAATACCTCCAATGTGGACAATGATGTGGGACCATAGTTTAAGTCTGTAGAGTAATGCACCTTGTGTCATATGATGTGGGTGATGATGTGGAACAGCTTAACTTTGAATCATCTCTGTTTAGTAGTAACCAACTTCAAGATAAAGAGTATGAAAGTGCATCAAAACTTTACCCCGAGACTCTACATAAAAAGGGGGCATAATTCATGAAATAGTGGTGCAAGAGTTATAGCCCTTGTGGCAAATAACAAGGTTGATAATGAGGAACAACCATTTAAGTTTGAACTGAATCCATCCAGTAATAATTGAGATATCGTGAAAGTGCATCAAAACTTTTAACACGTCGCAGATGCGGACACAGAGTCAAGTAGGAAAACTCTCAAGATACTTTGCATAGTCAAGCTTAAAAAGATTTCATGTGAAGCAGAGACTGTAATGATAACAGTAATGTAGTCAAATGCAAATTAGTGATGCAGTCTCAGAAAAATCAGTTAAACCGACTTGCATTATCACATACTGCTTCAAACAGAAGAAAAGCTATATAAGAAATTTTCAAAGTAAAGTGTCAGCGGAGCATTTTGGCTAAGTTATGAAAGACTTTTCAAATACAGACTAATCAAAAGGGAGGTAATGGGAAGTATCAATTTTATTTATAAGATCTGAGTGTATATCATGACATTCTGATAAATTCTTAAAATCTTGACAAGCCTGGAAAGAAGAAATAAGACATAGAAATTACACATAATATTCATAACTTACTCTGCATATGTCATTTCAGCTGAAAATTTTAAAGAAACTAATAAAAGGTCTTTGAAAGGCATTAAAATCTTGGAATGAGCAATTGTACTATAGCATTACAATTCTTCAACTTTGTCGTTAAACATCAGCCATTGGAGGACAGTAATGTTCTACTACTCAAAAGCATTATGCAAAACAGTTACCGGTATATCAATGAATACAATAACATAAACAAGTACAAAAGGAACAACAGTTTTGCTTAAACATAGGTGAAGGTGATAGAACTTCCCCTCTTATGATGTTAAATGAGATAACAGCATAAAAAACAAACACTTAACCAAAATTGCTAGGTCAAAAAAAAAGTGGGACATAACTTTGTGAAAAAGTGAAACAGAGTTAAGGACGTATGCTAGAATTTGGTGCGAAAATTTTCCCAATAACAGAATTTCTTCAAACTTTGGATGTTGAAGGACAATCATTTAAGAAACAAAAAAATGCAATAAAAATCATAGGTCACCGGTATCGAAAAAGAGTTATCTGCCCTTGAAAACGGCATTAGCCCCAAAAATGACGTTTTCAAGGGCAGATAACTCTTTTTCGAAATCGGTGACCTATGATTTTTATTGCATTTTTTTGTTTCTTAGATGATTGTCCTTCAATATCCAAAGTTTAAAGAAATTCTGTTATTGGGAAAATTTTCGCCCATCTCATAATTATACAGGGAATTCTAGCGTACGCCTTTAAAACAGAGTTATGGAACTTGAGCAACGCATGTTAGATCATCACAGTAAGCACGTGTCTGAAGTTTTAAACCATTCCCACCAGCAGTTACAGAGAAATCAGTTTACATAGAAAAACTCTACCAATCGAGACAATAATACTGACCCAGGTGTTGAGGAGTGCACTAGCTCTACCTATTCTTTGAATTACTTAAAATATAAGATTATCAATGGACCTTAAACACTTATCTACTTTCATTCAATTTTTCATGCTAAGAAGCTATAAGTGTTTTTTTCTTACCTGATAAGCAAAACATATTGTTGGCACAACATGAAAAACATCCATCCATGTATCTGGCCTGTCAGAATATAAAGGTTAAAAACACACTGATATAACACTACCTAGCAGCAAACAAAACCTTCTGTATAATCAGTGCAACTCTGAAAAGCAGAGCCACTGACTGTGACACCGAGAAGCCTTGAGATATGTTTAGAAAATGCAAAAGATAAATGAGCTGCGCCATGAGAAAACCAACATAGTGCATTTGCAACCAGCATGGATCCAGACCAGCCTGCTCATCCATGAAGTCTGGTCAGGATCCATGCTGTTCACTTTCAAAGCCTATTGCAATTAGAGAAACCTTGAGCGAATATAATGGATCCTGACCAGACTGCGCAGATGCGCAGGCTGGTCTGGATCCTTGGTGGTCGCAAATGCACTATGTTGGTTTTCTCATGGTGCGGCTCAAATCATATGGAGTAATGCTTTAATGCTGCCAGTATATTTGTTCATTTGATAGGAGTAACACATTTTATTTATCAGTACTTCAGTTGTGTAATGACAGACAGATAACCCAACCAGCCCCCCTGGATTCTGTACCAGTACTGACTTGTTCTCCCAAAGTAAGTGACAACTTCTGAAGGTCTCTACATGATTTAGAGAAGAAGGATATATGACTTTAGACATAACTATCTTCTGTCAAATCTTCAAAATCAACTATCACTGCAACAAGGGATGTAACTCATGATCCCTCCTTTCACAGTCTTGAGATCTACCTAATGAGCCAACCAAGGAGGCTGAAAGAATAGATCTGTGAAGTTTCTATCTATAGGGTGACCTCTCCAGAGTGACACTAAAAAAATTAAAAGTACTCTTATGCTTTTTTTATTTAAGTTATGGATACCTTAATTGGGTTTTGCCCATACTTATAAATTGTCAAACTATAAGCATAAGATTGAATCATTTCAACTTTCAATAATTTGTCAAACTATAAGCATAAGATTGAATCATTTCAACTTTCAATAATGGTCTTCTTAGTGAACTTTCAATCAAGTATAACTTGTGAACTGTAAATCATGGTGTCACTTGTGAACTGTCCATCATGCATGTAGTAACAGGCGAACTATCAATCATGGTGTAACTTGTAAACTGTTAATCATGGTGTAACTTGTTAACTGTAAATCATGCATTGGTCTAACTGGTGAACTGTCAATAATGGTGTCACTTGTGAACTGTCAATCATGCATGTAGTAACAGGTGAACTATCAATCATGGTGTAACTTGTAAACTGTTAATCATGGTGTAACTTGTGAACTGTAAATCATGCATGGTCTACTGGTGAACTGTCAATCATGGTGTAACTTTTGAAATGTCAATTATGCATAATGTAACAGGTGAACTGTCAATCATGGTGTAACTTGTGAAATGTCAATTATGTATAAAGTAACAGGTGAACTGTCAATCATGGTGTAACTTGTGAATTGTCAATCATGCAAGGTTTAACTGGTGAACTGTCAATCATGGTGTAACTTGTGAGTTGTCAATCATGCAAGGTCTAACTGGTGAATAGTCAATCATTGTGTAACTTGTGAGTTGTCAATCATGCAAGGTCTAACTGGTGAACTATCAATCATGGTAACTTGTGAACTGTCAATCATGTAAGGTTTAACTGGTGAACTGTCAATCATGCAAGGTCTAACTGGTGAACTATCAATCAGGGTGTCACTGGTGAACTGCCCATCATAGTCTAACAGGTGAACTGTGAATCATAGTCTAACAGGTAAAATGTCAATCATGGTGTAACTTGTGAACTGTGAATCAGGGTGTAACTGAAGAACTATCAATCATAGTCTAAGAGATGAACTGTCAATCATGGTGTAACTTGTGGACTGTCAATCAGTATCTAACAGGTGAACTGCCAATCAGGGTTGAACAGGTGAACTGTTAATCATGGTCTAACAGGTGAACTGTCAATCAGGGTCTTACAGGTGAACTGTCAATCATGGTATAACTGGTGAACTGTCAATCATGGTCTAAAGGATGAATTGTAAACCATGGCCTTGCAGGCAGACATTTAAAAATGGTCTTAATGGTAAATTGTTGATCATGGTCTGACTGGTGAACTGTCAATCATGGTCTAACAGGTAGACATTAAATATGGTTAAATGGGTGAACTGTCAGTAATGGTCATACTGGTAAAATACCAGTCATAGTCTAAGGGGCGAAATGCCAACCATGGCCCCGAGTAAAATGTCAGCCATGGTCTGACAGGTGAACTTGCAATTGCTGCCTAAAGGTTAAACTGTAAATCATGACTGTACAGTTGAACAGTTCATCTTTGTCTAGCAGGTAATCTTTGTCATCAAATAATAGTCTGATGGGTATTTCTATCATCAAGCATTTTTGATAATCTACTAAAAAATTAAACAAAACTCAACCAGAGCTTTTTTCTAGCAAAATGTTACATACTATAATATTATAACTGTCTTGGAGGATTGAATATCCTATACATATAAAGCTTTACTGAGAAATACTGAAAAATATGACTTTAACTTTCTGCATAAGTCAGGAACTCAAAACATTTTCATTATTTCTCTGTTGATATATTGTACAAGTTTGTCAGTTTTAGCCTAATAACCACCGACTCTTTTCATGACAGTTACAAGTCAAATAGCTAAAAATACCACATCACTAGCCTAAAATGAAATTCTATCAAGACTTACTTGGTTTTGATTGGTCCTGGTGGGTCATGAGGTAGAAAATATTTTATTGTTACCATGGCAACAACATACAAAATGCCTAGCACACCAATAAAACTGAAAATAAATATTTTTCCATTTAAAACTTACAACATAAAATAAAGAACAAAGAAAAACAACTTTTTACTGTTTACTGTGAAATCCTTTAAAGGCACTTACCTCAAGATCATACGACAACAATAAAAGAAGACATTTTTAGATATCTGAAAATTATTGCTACATTTCTTTATAAGGCTTTGAAACATAGTTAATGACAGGTTATATGTCACCGAAACCCATAAGTAGTTGTTTGTATTAATTTTTCCATTCTAAATTGTAATGTGGTTTCATAGTTAAACTACCTTAATTATAAAGCTTTATTTTTAACGATCATTAGGTATATATTCCTGCCTGATGTACTGGTCAAGAACATCAGAGAAGTTTTATTGTCGTAAAGGCCTGGGTTCAATTCCTGACTCGGGCATTTTTTTTCTCTTGATTTGGCATTTTTTAAGAAACAAATACTCATGTTCTAATGTTCATAATATGACCAAACTTCAATTTTAAAGAAAAATAATTTTTGCCAAAAATCTGGAGGTCAGTGCTTTTAATTTCACTGGCATGAAATTTTGCAGTTTTGATCAACGCATTAATAATTAAATTTGTGAATTTTGGAAAGAAAAAAACAATAAATGGACATCTTTGTTCTTCACTGGGATTTAATATCATGCACTGACACAAACAACTGAATTCATGAAAGATAGACACCGTGAAATATTAAGGACGTATGCTAGAATTTGGTGCGAAAATTTTCCCAATAACAGAATTTCTTAAAACTTCGGATATTGAAGGACAATCATCTAAGAAACAAAAAAATGCAATAAAAATCATAGGTCACCGGTATCGAAAAAGAGTTATCTGCCCTTGAAAATGGCATTTCCCCCAAAAATGATGTTTTCAAGAGCAGATAACTCTTTTTCGAATCCAGTGACCTATGATTTTTATTGCATTTTTTTGTTTCTTAGATGATTGTCCTTCAATATCAAAAGTTTAAAGAAATTCTGTTATTGGGAAAATTTTCGCCCATCTCATATACAGGGAATTCTAGCGTACGCCTTTAATAATTTCATGGAAACAAACAAGCTTCTACTGGTACGATGTATAACTTTCAACTTTTGGAGAACTAGCGTTATAGCCATACACTACATATTAAAAACTAAACGTGTCCATAGGACAATTGCGCCCCCACTTCCTATCACTGTACATGGTTACAAGACCCTCTACTAGGTGAAATATTTTTTAAGATATATGCAACACAACTTTTAAGTACTTTATGTGTATTTTACTGTAACACCGGTCTGGCAGAGTGAAATTCAAAACAGAACATCTGATGCCAATTTGACATGCCATATAACAATCCTCTAATGTTTTATGACTCTAGGTCAAGTACATTTTGACATACATGAGAAACAAACTTTTATGCCCTTAATGCATATTTTGACTAAATCATGGGCCATAATTGTTGTGTTGAAAGTTTCAAAACTTTAACTCAAGACTTTGTCAAAAAGTGGACTGGTACGAAAAACTTAACCAAGGTGTGACGGCGGCGCCGTGGTGAGTAGGATAGCTCTACTTATTCTTTGAATAGTCGAGCTAAAAATGTTTAAACTAGGTGAGTATTGCTGTTTATAATGCATGTAATGTCATCATCAGCTTGCACAGCTAATCAGACAGCTGTTTAGTAATGTGGAGATGTTTGCAAACACCAGCTGAAATTTATAAACTAATGAATCAGACATCACAACAATGTTCGGTCCTCTGTGTCTTGATCTTCGAGTGATACAAAAGATTCACAAATGACCCAGCATTGCTAAAGGACAGTGAAGGTCAAGAGAGAAAACAAAGGATCTGTGATTCGATTCTGATTTATGACGCCCTGCATAAAGACCAACTACTCATGGTGCGCACCTTGTCTGAGATGCTTGGCGTAAGTTTAGGTCCTTTTTATGCACATTTTTGACTAAGTCAAGGGCCATAACTCTGGTCTGGTTGTGTAAAATCCCAAACACCAGGTACATAACTTTGTATGCTGAATAACATTCCTGTGAGGTTTGATGACTCTAAATCAAAAACTTTTTGAGATATGCATGACACAAATTTGGATGGAGGGATGTACAATGTACGAATAGATGGACAGACAAGAGCAACTCAATGTGCCCCTAAAAACAATTTGGGGGATAGGGGTTTGGGGGCACAAATATCTCCATATTTTCAAGTCAGAATAGGTATAATATAGAATCTTGTGTCAAAGAGTTGAACGGGATTTTGGTATAAATGTAAACAAGATTTTCAGAGCAGTTCTACTTGCTTTCTCTTAATTCAAATGTAAAATATAGACCTACACATATCAAAATGCTACTCTTAAATTTAAATGGTCAAAAAACAGGACTGGTGTTAAGAAAACATTTTGGTGTACCTTGCGTATTTCAGAAAGTCGATGCGTTTTGGGAAGCACAAGGGTAGAATCAAGATGAATGAAGTTATCACAATGGTGGATATACGATCCATGTACCATGGATGATTCTCACAGTAAAACTTCTTTGCAACAAACAGGAAAACTGAAATAATGAAGTGAAGGCAGTTATGGTTAAGAAAACACTTTGTATCTGTAAATGTAAAACAGTAAAACCTTAGTTAATGACACTTCATTTGAACAAACACCTCTCTAATAAAGGGAGAAATTTTCCTTCCAACAGAATTCTTAGTAAATTTACCTCTCCAAACCAACAACCTCTGGACAACAAACGCATTTTAGTCTTTCCAACAGTGTCAGTTGTAGAGAGGTTGACTGTACACTTGTTTGAAGTTTATATGCATATTCAAAGGATCTGTAACAATCTTGCAGTTAAAAAAGTTAGCTTGAATTTTGACCTTTTTTTTCAGAAGAGTTCATCATGATTTATTATCAAAATATATAGTTCATATTAATGTATTATTAAGTTCAGCCTGGTATACACAAATCAGCATATTAACCCTGACCTTATTATCTATAAACAACAGTTAATAGAGTTATTATCTAATTTTGAGATAGGCTTACATTCTTCCCACTGGTCACCAATGATAATGAGGAATGTAATACAGGTCCCGAAACAGTACGTAGTTAGAAACATTGCACTTGCTCGTTGAGCGTTACGTCCACACACTGTGCGTACAACGTCTTGGTAGGTGCCAACACTGTTCATGTCTGAGCAGTAAGCCAAGATCATTATCGCTGTCACAATAAACACCAGGAATAACTGGAAAAAAACCCAACAAATATGAAAATGATCTTCACAAAATTGAAAAAAAAATCACATATGCTAAACCTTTCCACCTTCTTTACTTCTGTCTGTTATATATTATAGTTGTGATGAATACTGCAATGGACTATGTTTCCATTACCTGTACATAAAAGCAGGATGCTGACAAAGTTTTACTAAAATTTACAAGACTAGCATATCTGTGAAATTAATTTATTTATTCATTTTGTTGCGTTTAATGTCGCATCAACAAAATTATGGGTCATATCGCGACATTCCAGCTTAGATGGTGGAGGAAGACCCCAGGTGCCCCTCCATGCCATATTTTGTCACAAGCGGGTACCTGGGTAGAACCACCGACCTTCTGTAAGCCAGCTGGATGGCTTCCTCACACGAAGAATTCAACGCCCTGAGTCAGGCTCGAACCCACATCAATGAGGGGCAAGTGATTTGAAGTCAGCGACCTTAACCACTCAGCCACGGTGGCCCCCTGTGAAATGAAATGCACTGAGAATAACAGTCATGCAGATCTATGACATGTGAACATTTTTCACATTAGCATTATTATATTTTATTACAAAACACTGCTTAGCCTTTCAAAACTTTCACCTTGCTTGAGGTGCCAGAGTTAGCAAAACCTAAAGTTTTATGAGCATTGCCCAGTCCAGTGGAAAATATTGGGAAAACCAAGGTTCTAATGGGCAAAAGCAGGCAGAAATCAGAGTATTCAGTGCCCATTCTGATAGTCTGGTAGGGAGAGAACTTGTAAGGCTACTAATCTAGACCTTCCATGGTCTGCACAGCCATTTGTCAGCTAATACATCTGAAGTCATTTGGCCTTGGTTCATCAATTTTATGACAAAGTTATCAGTCAAAACTTAATACAGTTATAGAACCCAGAAAAAATCCCTGATGTATTGACCTAAATAGCAGTTACATTAGTTTCTGGCGACAAGTGCTTCTGCCTTTGTGACCAGTGCAGACCAAGATCAGCCTGCACATCCATGCAGTCTGATCTTGGTCTGCGCTGTTCGCTATTCAGTCAGTAAATTTTCAGTGCACAGTGACCCCTTCAAATAATAACTGGTATTGGCCAAATAGAATGATGGACCGGTCCATTTTAGAAATTTAGCAGGGTAAAGGTTAAGAAGCTACTTACAGCTTGCACAAATATAGCTACTACAACTCCTCCTGCCTCGTGATAGGCTTCTGGGAAGTTGAGCAGTCCTGCACCAAGGGCAGCATTCACTACAAGAAACACTGAAGAATACCATGATGACCCTGCAAATATAATGTCAGATCAATTTATGCCATAATCTACTTGTAAGTAAGGAGAAGTATTTCATCAATTTAAGACAGAGATTTATAACCCTTTCCCTGGGGCATTTTGTCTGATTTTTTTCTTATGATTCTTTAGAAATGTGACTGTTAGTTAAATCCTACGACACTTTTTTTTTATTTCCTCACTCGAAGTATGATGTCTCGCATCTGGCTGGTATGAACAATATCTGGAGTGGCTACCTAATATTCACATTCATGTCCCATACCTTTTCTGGTCTAGAACTAAAAATTCTTTTTAAATCTTTCTGAAATCACCCATGTATATTACAGGGTTACTACTCTATTCCTTTGGTTACACAAGGGTTATAAAGGTTACTCCAGTATGATGATCCTGTTAGTGGAAGTATAAAATCTGGGTGTTTTGTGCAGTGCAATTTTGTTACTATATTTAGTAACATATGCAATAAAGTTACTTAGCATGTCTGTGACACAAACTTCACATCTAAAGATGTAAACACTTTAAACCTTTACATTCCTAAACATTGAAATTTAAGATTCGAGTTCCTCTGTTACACATTATAAAAGAAAAAAATCCATGGAAACAATTGTGGCAAGTTAAAAATAAAACACCTTTTTTAGGACTTTGTATAATCACAATTTCGTCATAATCAGCATCTGCTTGCACGGATAAAAGTCGTTTTCTCTCATCATTCGTAGCGCTTATATCACTGCCGTGAAACGACATTGCTAATGGCCCTTAAATATAAGTCAAAATACTATTTTTTATCAGCTGTTCATTGTTTTGAAATACAAGGGGCAGACATTTTCTAATCATGTGACTGTTTGGTAAGTACAGTCCATAAAAAGTAAGATATTCGCTAAAACCCGTAAAGAATGCACGAGTTACCAGACTTTGGCTTATTTAGGATGATTTATTTTATGGTCTGATATTTTATAGTAAAAACTTATCACGCTGCCCTGAAACGTCCTATTACTTGGACTACCAGACTATCTACCTTCTTTTTTTACTGTCGGGACGTAGACACTTACGTGAACGTCAAGCCCACAAAGATTGTTAATAAAAGAAAATCGGGCCAAATAAAAGAGAAAAAAATATTGTCAGTGATTTTAAAGATAAAATCAAATCAGGGATGAAGAGCAAGCTTATGGTGAAGTATGTTCAATGTTGCAAACATCAGCATTGAACTGCTCAAAGGTTGGAAGGAAGAGAATGTCAGGAGGAAAATTATTCCATTGGACTATAGTCCTGAGGAAAAAAGAGTATTTGTAATAGTCAGTGGTTGCAAGACAGCAGATGATAATGGCGTAATTGCCTTGTTAGGTGGATGCAGCAAGTTTATTTGAGATTTTATACATAAGAGACCGTCTGAGAGTTGGGAATCAATGCGCTGGAGATCTAACCTGCGCCATTTAAGGCTATATAGCATGTCAGTGGCACTGGAAGTGCGGCCAGAGTCGAACATTGTTCAATGCGCTGCTCGTCTTTGGACCGCTTCAATTTGGTCCATTTTGGATCGTGCGTATGGAGACCGGACTTCGGAGCTATATTCCAGCAAAGAAGTATTTTTATAGCTCTTTGATTCCAGCTGTGGTCTGACGAGGACTTAAGGGGTTTTGAGTCGACCTTTATATTTGCCTTTTGTGGTTGACTTATTTATGTGTGCGTCCCACGAGATTGTTTAATATATCTACGCCAATGTAGGCTATTCTGTTGAAGTGACAGACTGTAGAAGTGTATTTATTCATGCAGGTAGTATTGTGAGGGAATAGGATCTTTCCTTCTTGTGACATAGATAACTTGACACTTGGAGGGACTGAATTCCTTATCCCAGTCCAACTCCCATTTTTCTAGTGTTTCAAGGTCATTTTGGAGGGTATTTGACTGTCTGACAGAGGTAAGTAACATGTATATATTGCAGTGTCATCAGGGAATAAGACGCACTTTAGACTGGATATTTTGTAGGAGGTCATTTATGTATGCAAGGAAGAGCAGGGGCCCAAGCCCGGACCCCTGCGGAACTCCAGAAGAGACAGATCTGGGCTCTGATCTTTTACCGTTTAGGATTACGGATTGAAGCCAGTTGCCGACTCATCGGATATCAATACCAAACACATATCTCAGGTGGGAGACAATTCCGGTGGACTTCGCGATATTAATAATAGACAATGGTTGTGTGTGTGTGTGGTGGGGGGTGGGGGGGGGGGGCTCTAGTCAGGGCATGAGATAACCTTCAGTGTCAGTGGCGTAGCAGCTGTGACCGGAAAGACCGTGGTGGCGGTCCCAGTATTCAAGCCAGTTGCGATAAGTGGTGACGCGATTTTGCGGCTCAAACTTTGAAAGTCAAACGCAATATTTCATTTCAAAGCGCAGAGCAGAAGAAATCAAATATACGACCCACTAAGCTGACGAACATGTATTCATGAAAAGGGTGTTAATTGAAACCGGGCTGTGTTTAATTGGATCAGTTTTTTTAACGTCCCATTTATTCTTTTTTCATAAATAATTACTGAAGTAGTTTTATATCATGTGTTTCATTGTCTCATAATTCTATACAAAGAGTGGCAACATTCATAATCATATTATCAAAATTTGATGATGTTTTCAGATAATATACTATTTTGTAAAGAGAACGCATCGACATTAACAGGTGAGAAAAGCTATTGAAGAATTCAAGTAAATTGAAAGCTACTCATGAATTTAAGAAGTTTTTTTTTAAAACTCGATCTACTTATTACTTTGCGAAGTAAAGCAAAAGTTAGATTTTTTTAAAAACTAAAGTAGTATTGTATGTTTTATTTGCTACGCTACGTTGCATGCTATACATGTCTCCTTTCTGTTTAATACGATAGGGTAAATTATGTCTGGGTACTGGCATAGCTATGTATGTTTCTATAATATTTATTATTAAGAGCACCGCATTCTTCTTTATTAAAAATCGAATAATCGGCTACCAGATAATTTGTAATATATGCATAAGAGATAGTCGTATGTCTATTCGTCGGAAATCTAACATGTGCCGTTTTAGGCTACGCATCAACATGTAGCATTTCAATGACATTAGATATGCGAATGGACTAATAGGGGTTTGAGTAGACCTTTATATTCCTGCGAAGGAAAACTAAGTTCAGTTGACACTAAGAGTGATTAAATTCCATATCCCAATCCAAATACTCCCTTTTTTCATGTTTCAAGGTCATTTCCGAAGGGATTTTGATTGTTTAATGGAAGTAAGAGACATAAATATTGCAGTGCCACATGCAAAAAGAAAACTTCGGACTGGATAAGTGTGTATCATGTATTCCAAGCTAGTATAGTATACCCGATTACTAAAATCTGTTATTACATGACTCGATCTATTGTTTGTGTTATATGATCAATTTATATTCGATCCATGTTTACTGGGCTGCTTAATAAAAATAATGAAATAAATATATGAACGTTAACTTCTGCTGCCACGTAATAAAACACTTAGGTATTGAATGGTTTGTCAAGGACCTCGGGCATTAGTTTTGACTAATGACGGCAGCCGTCGTAGTACGGTGTGGTATTGTACCGGATTAATTTTATGGAAAATTACACCGCAGCAATGGTCACATGGTACAGTTACGTCATTATTGTGTTGGTTCCTCACAAACAAGGAAGACTAAACATGGCCGACGAGGATATTTGTGTTAAAAATCCTTTGTTTTATTCACATATCAGGGAATCTCTTTTTGATTAAATTGGATATCAACCCAGTTGATAATAGTCGTCCTAGCTGAATAGTTGTCAGCCTAAACTTGAATAAATATGGGTGCTAAACAAAGCACGGGAACAGGATCTCCCAGGGTTCGGACATATTCTAGCTCGGGGTCACAAAATGGGGCTGGTCCCCATATGTCAGGTGCAAGCAGCCGGGCCAGAGCTAGAAGTTTGGGCAGTTATACAAATCCACCTCCCGGACTACACATACCTGTAAGCAATGGGTCAGGCCCTGGGGCTGTGGGAGGTAGCCCAGATTCTGACTCGAGCCCAGATGAATCAGCAGGTGTGCCACATCCTCAGCTTCAACTTCAAGGACTGAGAAACATTACACATTCACTTCCACTTCATCTGTTTGCTCTACATGGTTAGTATTTGATGTTTGTTTCGTAACTGTCAACTTGACTCTCTTGAGTATGTTCCTGTCTGGTAATGATAATTGTGTGTTCCTCAACATTATACAGCAAAACCTCAGTGTGTGGCCACGTTGATACATGTATCTGGCTTTATGCTTGACCTTATGGTTCATGCGTGAGTATTACATACTTTTGGTAGTGGAAATATGAATTGTATAATTAGATGGTATATTTAGTGTTTCTTTTATTTAACTCTTTAGTGCTTCCTATTCAATTAAATTAAAGTAGACCAAAAACAATCCTTGAAGTTAGTCTAATTTGTTTATAAATTATTATCTTGTGTAAAATATTTATATACACATTTTTTTACATCTTATACATTTTTATGTCACAGTTTAAATAGGCAGTAACTTCTACATGATATGTACAGTCATAGTATTGAAAATTTGAGATATTAAAGTAATTGCACCCTTAGCGGTTTTTGTCACAGTCAGAATGATTCCATCAATTGAATATTGTTACTAATTACACGCTTTTTTTTTTTTTAAAAAAAGCTAGTGTTTTAGATAAGTATCATGTATGTCCAGCGTAAAATATATTTGAGTTGGAATAATTTGTGCCATGTAATTATATGTACTCTCAATCTGAATTATATCTTGTGATAAAAAACTGTTTACTCAGTTTGGGAATAAATACTGACACCTAATCATTTTTAAAGAAGAAATAAGAATTTAGAAACTTATCACATAACAAATATATGATTGGTTTAATACACATCTCCATTTACAAGTGTTAAATAGTATGCTAACCGCTAAAGCAGCAAAGATCAGTTATAAATTATAAGATATCAATTATTACAACAGACTTCTAAAATTTTAGCATTTTAGCATGATCTGACCAAAGGAAAGTATGATCTGACCAAAGGAAAGTACATAGAATGAACTGGCCAGATTAAAAATAAACATATCAAAATCCAGTACATAAAGACTTACCGGTAATAGGTAAGTAAAGCCATTGGCCAATTAGACTTTAATTAAATTGAGAAAGCAAAACAAAAAGGTCTACCTGATTTTGAGGAAAAAAGTTTAGTTTTCATTAATTAATCAGTTTTAATGAAACATTAAACTCGCCTGCATTACATACTAGTTTCAAGATTTCAGTAATAGTTGTTCTTGATAATTATTTTTCATGATACATTTTTAGCTTGTTTGAAATCAGTAAGCTTGCCAGCTTAGCTCAATACATTTTGTAGGTTGATCTTTTGACTCATTTTACGAGGCCATGTGTTCGAATGTGTTTGAATCCTGGGTTTACAAGGCATTTGTTCCTTTGATGATTACCTGAAGACAGTAGTAGAAAGTAAAGTTTATATGTCCTCCATCTCTGACCCACATGTTGACGTTGTCCGCTATTTGTGAAGAACAGTTAAGAATCCTGAATGAGATCAAGTAGCCACTGGGTATGGTTAACTGAAATTCTGAATTGTCTAACGTTCATTAAAAATAGGAACAGATCAAAGTAATTATTTCTTATTTCTTACCTTTTATCCATGAGAAAAGAATATAAATTATATCTCCGGAAATAATGCAGTACATTTTATGCAAACTTGGCAAGTATGTTTCAAATGAATTGTTGGACTAAAATGATTTGACAATTTAGTTTTAGTAATTATCACATGAATAATAGGAAGTTTTCATGACAACTAATTAACTTTTAATAGCTTTTTAAGTAATTTGAGTCTGACTTCTGCCGTACCTCCTTTTTGAAGAGATTTTTGAAATCACTTTCTGTACTTGCTGTTGTGCATTTTATAATACTCACCACAGCACAAAACTTGTTTTAAATTTACAAATTTCAGTCTTCATTGTTAATAATAATATTGATGGCAGCTTAGTATCGGAAAGCAGCTCATTTCCATATTGGTTTAACCCTTAGCCTGCTAAATTTCTAAAATGGACTGGTCCATCATTCAATATGGGCAATACCATTTATTATTCGAAGGGGTTTTCACTAGAAATTTACTGACTGAATAGCGAACAGTGCAGACCATGATCAGACTGCATGGACGTACAGGCTGATCTTGGTCTGCACTGGTCGCAAAGGCAGAATCAGTAGCCACCAGCAGGCTAAAGGTTAAACATCTTTCAGATCTGTCATTATTGTTTTTACTTAAATTTATCGTTCAGTAACTGATAATACACTTGACCAGTGCAGAATTGTTGAATATGGGGAAAAAATGGCGTAAACTTGGCGCTTTAAACTTGGTTTGTATCTTTATTGGACCTTTCTCAAAATAGTCAGAACTACAGTTGCATTCTGGGATGAATGAATTTAGCGCCTGAATAAAGCATGTAAATTGTTTATAAAATGTTATAGTTTTTGAACCATAACCAGATGTTAAGATTTATACGCATATCGTTTTATTTGTTGAACCATAACATATTGTTCAGATGTATATGGTATTACGCAGTAGAAAAGAAAACTGAACAGTTGGTGCAATATTATGAATTATATTTTATATTGTTGGTTTATACTGTTTAGTTTATTTTAATCCAGATTTACCTTTGTACTAATAAATCTGTTGATCGTTAATTTTTGTACTGGTACAAATAGGTAATTCCCTTTGTGGTTACTTACTCTATCAATAAGTAATGAATGTGGCCAAAGGTCATCCGCTTCAACTATTGCTAAAAATTCTTTATAAAGGAAAAGATTTGTATCAGGGAAATACAAGTGTATCAGGTTCATAGATATCAGTACATATATATTATTTTAATACTTTTATAGTCTGAATAGAAATTCTATTCCATGCCGGAAATCAGTTACTGGTACAGAATTCAGTGTAAGAAATCAGTTACTGCACCATGGTACTGAATCCAGTGCCAGAAATGAGTTACTGGTACAGAATCCAGTATCAGAAATAAATTACTGGTATAGAATCCAGTGTCAGAAATCAGTTACTTGTAAAGAATCCAATGTCAGAAATCAGTTACTGGTACAGAATCCAGTGTCAGAAATAAATTACTGGTATAGAATCCAGTGTCAGAAATCAGTTATTTGTAAAGAATCCAATGTCAGAAATCAGTTACTGGTGCAGGATCCAGTGTCAGAAATAAATTACTGGTATAGAATCCAGTGTCAGAAATAAATTACTGGTATAGAATCCAGTGTCAGAAATCAGTTACTTGTAAAGAATCCAATGTAAGAAATCAGTTACTGGTACAGAATCCAGTGTCAGAAATCAGTTAATGGTACAGAATCCAGTGTCAGAAATAAACTACTGGTACAGAATCCAATGTCAGAAATCAGTGACTGGTACAGAATCCAATGTCAGAAATCAGTGACTGGTAAAGAATCCAATGTCAGAAATCAGTTAATGGTTCAGAATCCAATGTCAGAAATCAGTGACAAGTACAGAATCCAATGTCAGAAATCAGTTAATGGTACAGAATCCAATGTCAGAAATCAGTGACTGGTTCAGAATCCAATGTCAGAAATCAGTTACTGGTGCAGAATCCAATGTCAGAAATCAGTTAATGGTACAGAATCCAGGAATACCAGTTAAGTTAATTGACAGCCATTTATATATGACTGAAATATTAGGTACTGAATTGTGGAGTTGGTCCCGGTCCTTCAGTATTATGTTGGTGTTGGCCATTCTTGTTTTAGTAACTTTTTCACCAATATGATATAAGAGGACTTTAACACCTTTAGTCCTCTACCAGTTTTGTGAGTGCTGTCAATTTCACGGTTTT
The DNA here is from genome assembly GCF_021730395.1 of Mercenaria mercenaria. NCBI lineage: Eukaryota > Metazoa > Mollusca > Bivalvia > Venerida > Veneridae > Mercenaria > Mercenaria mercenaria. The sequence goes on along the minus strand of NC_069366.1, from coordinate 79,472,563 downwards.
CAGTGAATTGTTGAGAAGTATAATGTGAAATGTATTTAAAGTATTTTCTAAGTAAAAAATAGTATTGCACAGTTAGTCAGTTAAAACCAGTGGAAAGGTATTTTCAGTCTAACACTGAAACAAATAAATGGCCTGTATTGTCAGAAAAAAGCAAAACGAAATGTTGTTATCATCATTATATGGTACATTAAGTGTAAGTTGGCTACGATATTACAATGTTGAAACCTTGTAAGTACTTCATATTTGCAAGTGATTTTATCATTTGATGCTTTTCCTACCAGAGGCAACTATTATATTATATATTACGTAAAACTGTATTTATATATCCTGTAAACACTAATTTTAAAAAGTATTTTGTACTGCGTCATTGCATTTATGTAAGTAATGTGATAAATTGTTGTTGTTGTTTCTTTATGTAAACAGGTTATATATACATGGATGAGTAATGCTGAATGAATAGACTGATGTCAATATTAAATTTCCTCCCTGCTTTAAAGCAACTCACTTGTGGTGTTGTGCTCAGATTTTTGGCAACAAAGAAGTTTTAATAGTTAAAATATTATAATTTTGATAAAGTGTTTTTTTTAATATAAACGTCTTTTAACAGTGTCAAATGTGTAACAACTGTCAGTTAACCTTAAAAAACACCTCTGGATTCTGTATCAGTGTTTAATTGACAGTTTAATGCTGTACAGAATCTTGTGGTTTAATGCTGTACACAATCCTGTGGTTTAATGCTGTACACAATCCTGTGGTTCTCCACAAGTAAGTGACAACTTCTCCACATGAATCCGAGGTTGTGAACAATTTATATCAGAAATATTGTCTTCTGACCAGTTACCACGGAGAACTTGCACCAAGCTTGGGGATCACTAGTCCTACTGTCTCTTGACATTATATAAAATCCTTGGATTTCACAGGTGTCGTGCTTTTTCAACTGCCATTTTGCATTTACATTGTATGTAAAATATGTTCCATTGCATTCTGTAGAATATAAGCCTAAAACAAGTCTCTCCAATGGCCATATTCAGAAACGCCAGTCATCATATTAGAAAATAGCAGACTTAAATTTGGCTTCTTTGAGTGTTTAGAATATTGCCTTACCTATAGAAGAAGATAAAGAACTGTAAACTGAGAAAGCTGGAATAATATATTAAATTTAATGCTGTGGATCTACAATAAATGAAATAAATCAAACAGTTTATAAAGCAATGCATCACATTTATGCTGCATCATTACATGTGTATAGAAATCTCTATTATTACAGATATTTTGCATTTTATAATGCACAATGTAAAAATGTTGCAGTCTGTCTAGAATCCATTATGTTACATTATAGGAATTATAAAAATGAATAGAGAATGAAGATACTGCAGCTGGATGATGATCTTGTTATCCGTGAATGAAGTAATTAGTAATGATTTTAATTAGGTGATTCAGCGCATTATGTCTCATTCTTGTGTTTTAGAGGACTGAAAATTTCCCTGAACTGTAGTCATGATAGTGGAGTACTAGTCTAGAGTTTAGGGTGCATTGATATTTTAGATGCACTTTCCACTTTTTGGGTTGAAGTGTTGTTGCTTCTTGTGACATCATCTTGGGCATAAAGATAGGCAAGTGGGAAGAACCTCAGACCTTACAAAAATTAGCTGGGAAGCTTTCACATGTTGAGGAATTACATGTCAAAAGAAGGGTTTTAAAGATCATTGTTGTAACAATTTGAAAACGCAAGTTTTTAGTACATGTAAGCTTTAGTTTTGCTGAAAATGTTTAATAGCTGTTTCTCTTGCTTTCTTGTGCATAAAACCTCTTTTTCTTGCCTTCATCACCAACAGTGGATCTGTTTAGTATTGTACATGTATGGTAGCAAGCTTTAGATGTTGGAGCAAGATATCACTGGTGTCCCACTCTACCTTATTTCCAGCACAGACATGATGTAAACCACCAACATTTTTCCACCCAAACTGTTGGATGGTTTCTTTGAAAGCTTGGCTCAAAACCACAGGGATGTGTTTAGTTGCAAATGATTTGAACCTTACTAAGAAGCCAATAATTTTTAGCTCATCTGATTTTTTGAAAAAAAATGATGAGTTATTGTCATCACTTGATCAGCGTTAGCGTTGCCTGGTTAAGTTTTATGTTTAGGTCAGCTTTTCTCCTAAACTATCAAAGCTATTGCTTTGAAACTTGGAGTACTTGTTCACCATCATAAGCTGACCCTGTACAGCAAGAAACATAACTCCATCCTGCCTTTTGCAAGATTTATGGCCCCTTTTGTACTAGAAAATATCAGATTTCTTGGTTAAGTTTTATGTTTAGGTCAACTTTTCTCCTAAACTATCAAAGCTATTGCTTTGAAACTTGCAACACTTGTTCACCATCATAAGCTGACCCTGTACATCAAGAAACATAACTCCATCCTGCTTTTTGCAAGAATTATTGCCCCTTTTGACTTAGAAAATATCAGATTTATTGGTTAAGTTTTATGTTTAGGTAAACTTTTCTCCTAAACTATCAAAGCTATTGCTTTGAAACTTGCAACTGTTGTTCACCATCATAAGCTGACTCTGTACATCAAGAAACATAACTCCATCCTGCTTTTTGCAAGAATTATGGCCCTTTTTGGACTTAGAAAATCATGGGTAGGACAACTTTTCTATTATACAAAAAAAATAGATGAGCGTCAGCACCCGCAAGGTGGTGCTCTTGTTTTTATATGGCGATGATGACCTCAAGAATTTGTTTGATGGTGGTCGCTGCTGAGCTCCAGAAGATGAGAGAGTACTAATGTATATAAGAAAAACTCTTTTGTTTCTTAGAATAGATACTGTCCTGGTAAATTTGTCGTGTTTCAAAGGTTAAATACTAATAAATGCCTTTCACAGAAATCTGGCTTTTGTTGAAGTTAAATATAGAAAGTACAGAAAAGGAATTAGATGGATTGTTTAATTGGGAATGTACTATGGTGTAGGACTAGTTGCTATATATAAAGATTACTGTAAAATGGACATGAAATTTCGTGGTTTAGGTCAAAACGGCAATTTCGTGGGTATATAAATTCGTGGATTTCATTTTGAACATAAAATGAATGGGAATTTTACTTGTTCGTTGGGATTAAATTTTGTGGATTGACTCAACCACAAAATCCACGAAAATTAGTCCCCCACGAATATTAATGATTTCACAGTAGTTTTCCTTTTCATCTCTTGAATGTTCAGCAGGTTTTCAATGGATTGGAGTTTTTTTTATTTCTCATGGTACATGTATTGTAACAGAATAAAAGTTGTATTGGAATTAACCTTTAGCCTGCTAAATTTCTAAAATGGACTGGTCCAACATTCAATTTGGGCAATACCATTTGTTATTCTAAGGGGTGTTCACTGAAAATTTACTGACTGAAAAGTGAACAGTGCAGACCATGATCAGCCAGCATGCATCAGGGTCTGCACTGGTTGCAAAGGCAGAATCACATGCCACCAGTAGGCTAAAGGGTACCTGCATCTCCGTGAGAGGTGTTACATCTTTTCTGAACATTCACATTCTTTGGCGTTTTCAGATCTGACAGGTGCATATCTTGCCAAACATATAATTGAGGTACATGAATGAATCGGTTTTGAAAATAAGGCAGGATCAATCTGATTGGTTGTTTCTTGGCAGAATTTTAAAATTGACCAATGGAAAAGTTGTTTTCTGGGACTAGTTTTGCAAGGGAGAAGACTCTAGGCTTGAATTTAAGCATCATGATTTGAACACGCATGTGAGCTTTAATTTTGCTGAAAATGCTTAATACCGGTAGCTGTTTCTCTTGTTTTCTTGTGCATAAAACCTCTCTTTTTGCCTTCATCACCAACAGTGGATCTGTTTAGTATGGTAATATTAATGAGTCACAATTTACTGTCAATATTTTTATATTGATCTAATGTTTATCACAGATTTGACATCAGGGGAGTGAAAAAAAGCCATGTCATATTTTAGGTATTATACTATTTGACAAGGACGTCATTTCAAGTAAAGGAGATGTTTGAATTTGCCTGTATGCCTCAATTTTTCACAGAAAAAGCTAACATGTGATGAAAAGAATATTACATCAATGTTTCTTTCAGCATTAAATTTGTTAAACTCTTTCAAAAAATTGATCCAATGATCTCGCATTTATTATTTTAATCAAATTTCGTATTTACATACATGAAATATATATGAAGTACATGAAATATCCTCATTCTATTTAACACATAAGTGTTTATTGAGTGTTGAGCTATTGGTTTTACCCAGCTCATCTGACAAACTTTTTCTAGAATATTTTGTATTACATTGAGTCAAATCTGCATCAGTTCTGGATGTCTGTTTCTGTAATAAAATGATAAGAGCAGAGAGCAGACACTTGTGTTTGCTTGGTCTATCTCTAGATCTTGATCTCTACATTGATAACCTTCCTGCAGATCTCAACATGAATGTAGGTAAAATGTTCTTACATACTCTAGTGGGATAACAGGAAAAAGTCTTATACTATAAAATATTTTTACATTCCCTGATACATAGTATATGGGGGCTATATTGGAGTCATGCATGTCTGTCAGTCTGACTGTTGTGTATGCTCCAGAAGACTTTCATAAAACTTCAGTTATTAACCTCATGAAGACAATGAGCAAAGCACACAACCCAGGTAACTAGATCCAAGGTCACAATCCCACTTGGAGGTCAAAGGTCAAATAGCTTAACTTTGCATCCACACATATATTGTCTAACTGCCTTTCATGACTTAGCTATATTGGTTCTCACAAATGATTGCAGAGCACTTAACGCGTTATACTGTAGGTCAAAATCTTTGGTCACACTTGGAGTTAAATAGCTTGTCATGTGGGAAGATTTTCATAAAACTGGTATCAGTTATTAACTACATCAAGAGCATGAGACACAATCCTGGTCACAAGGTTCCAGGTCAAAGTCACTTAGGTCAATAGTTAAAGTTCTGTCCCAATCTGTTTCCAACCCTCCCATCTTTTAGCCTGATTTCTTCAAACTTTCACAGTGAACACTTTTGTTAGATGACCATAAGAAAGGATGGATTGTTTTGACATTTTTGCTCCCTATCGAAATGTGGGGCTATACTACTCGCCTCCGGCGTCTGCGCGCGTGACCCTTCTTGGTTAAAGTTTTCGGCAGCCTTTGTTTTTCATCATATCTTTGTTACTATTGCTTATTGTACTGTAACTTCACATAATATTGTTCAGTATACAAATAATGTATTTTAGGACTGAGCCCATTATACCAAGGTCAAGTCACAAGCTGTTATACTTAGGTTATTTTCAAGGTAAAGTTTTTCGGCAGCCTTTGTTTTTCTGTCATATCTTTTACATTGCTTTACTTCGTAGCTTCAATAATTGTCATATGCAAGCTAAAGTATGTGTGGTGCTGACCCATTATACCCAAGTCAAGGTCACCAGGTGTTAACATTAGGTATTTAAGGTTAAACAGTTTTACGGCCAACATTGTTTCTATCATATCTTTGTTACTATTCTTATATCTTACTGTAACTTTATGAAACATTGTCCATATGCAAACAAAGTTGTTCAGGGACTGGCACATTTTATCCAAGGTCAGGTCACCAAGGTCTTATCTTAGGTTATTTTTAAAGTTAAGTTTTTCGGCAACCTTTGTTTTTCTGTCATAATTGTTACTTTTGCTATATCTTACGTAAGTTCTCTACATTGCCAGATACAACATAGTATATGCAGGCGGGCCTTATTACCAAGTCAGGTCACCAGGGTTATACTTGGAATTATTTTCATATTAAATTTTTTCGAACGCTTTATTAATAGACATTCTTTGGTACTTTAAAAGATAATGACTTGAAATTAAAATATTTCTTTATATCATCAACTGCATTTGTGGTTACATACCCAATAACTCTAATTTATTTTTGACAGAATTATGCCCCTTTTGTACTTAAACTTTTGTAATACTTCGCTTTCTGGATATTACTTTGAATATAAGATAAGACTTGAAACTTAAAATGTTCTTATCAACCATCATCTGCATTGTGGTATATACAATCCCATAACTCTGATTTGTATTTTGACCAAATATGCCCCTTTATATTTATTTTTTTTTTACAAACTCGTTTCTGACATAACTTGGTACTATATAAGATAGGACTTGAAACTCAAATATATCTTTACCATCTCATTGCATTTGTTGAAATCCTGATAACTAACTTGTTATTGAGGAATTATTCCTTGTGTATCTTCCGTTTATAGTAGAGGTCTCTTATTCAGACATATATTCATTTTACTGTCAAATCCCCAAATAGTGGAGCGCGCTGTCTTACGGACAGCTCTTGTTACCACAGTTATGGCCCTTCGATAGTTTTTGCTATATGGAAGATAGAGAAAACTCCTCCCACACTGTTTGTCTGATTTGTTTCAAACTTTCACAGATGAAACAAGTTTGATGTGCAGATGACCATATAGGAAGGAATTATTTCTGTGAATATTTTTACTGCAGTTTTGGCCCTTTGATAGTTTTTGCTATAGATGATGGCATCTGTGTCCAATAGACACAATTTCTAGTTCTCATTATGTGATGTATAGGTAAATTGTCTTTTGGATAAAAGCTGTGTTAAAGAAAAAAAACCATAAAATTTAAGGGAATGTGAGACTTAAATAACAGCTCACCAAAGGAACCTTGCAATATTTTGCAAGTTTGCAATATTTTTTTGTGTTTATGCGCTCATTTCTGCATTTTGATGTTAAAATTTCCATGGAATGTCAGATTATGAAATATCAGAATTTATGTGCATTCAGCTGCTCTTTTTCACAGAGAAGCGGCTTATAAAAATAAACTTGAGTCCTCACAGAATTATTTATTGATGCAGTTCATGCTTGGTAAAACAGGTATTTATTATATTATTATGTATTATACTGATACAATGTGTGCGTGAAAACATTTTATTGCTGCTATATTGAAGTTTTCTGTAGCCCTTTTTAGCTTGACTATTCAAAGAATAAGGAGAGCTATCCTATTCACCACAGCGTCAGTGTCACACCTTTTTTTCGTACCAGTCCACATTTTGACAAAGCCTTTTGACGTATAGCTTTGGAACTTTCAACACTTGTGAACCATCACCAAGTCTAGTTTTAGGCAAGAGTACATTACTCCATCAAGGATTTTGTATGAATTTTGGCCCATTTTAACTTACAATAGACTTGCTCCTAGACTATGATATATATCTTTTTACATTTTAATGATTGAATGTAGTGAACTTAGCCAGTCTACTGTCTATATCCTATGTCCAATATCATATAATAGTTTTAACATCATTCCTCTGATAAAATCTTTAAAATAGACTGGCTTTTGTCTTTATGAAACCAAATTAGACAAAAAAGGGGACAAATGTGGAAACATACTTATTATCAGTCTAGTGGCTAGTATAAACTTAAGGACTGAATAGCGAACATTGCAGACCATGATCAGCCTGCACAGATTAGCCTGCGCTGGTCGCAAAGGTAAAATCACTTGCTGGTTAAAGGGTGGCTAGGGCATCAAATTCATATATACCGGTAGATGTATAAATTTTGGAGCAAAATCTGTATTCCAAAAATTTAAGAATAATGCTTTCAGTTTATGTGCTTCTATAATTATGGACCAGATTAATCTTCAAGCAAGCTTCAGATGTTATTAAAGTGCATATTTTTTTCATGGGAAATAATAAAAAGTGCTGTAAACTGCATTGGTAAGTTTGATTTGGTATTTGAGCCACGCCATGAGAAAACCAACATATTGCATTTGTGACCAGCATGGATCCAGACCAGCTTGCACATCCACGCAGTCTGTTCAGGATCCATGCTGTTCGCTAACAGTTTCTCTGATTGCAGTAGGCTTTGAAAGCGAACAGTATGGATCCTGACCAGACTGCACGGATGCGCAGGCTTGTCTGGATCCATGCTGGTTGCAAATGCATTATGTTGGTTTTCTCATGGTGCGACTCATTTAATTTATTATTATAGTGATCTCGTGAGAGAGGGAAGACCGAAATATGTTTGTTTTGCAGAGGTTGTTGTTCTGTACAGCTTAATTTACAAAGTTATATGAAGGGGAAAGGTATCTGCTATTGTACAGAGTTGTCTGCTCTTTGGAGTGGTCGTTAGCAGAGGTGAAACTGTATATTTCAATTGAGGAAACTTTTCCAAATAATATGTCTTTATTTTATATAGTATCTGTTCCTCTTATATGATTAAAGCTTCAATGGTTTATTTCCTGCAAGGAAATTGTATGAATTTATGTACATCCTCAAACTATAATAATGGTCAACTGTGGGTGATACACATTTAAGTCATTAATGTTCCCTGAATTGTTTATATCATCTTGATAATCATAATCTTAACCTTTACCCTGCCAATTTTCTAAATTGGACTGCTCCATCATTTAGTTTGGGCAGTACCACTTCTTATTCAAAGGGGTGTTTACTGATAATTTACTGACTGAATAGCAAACAGTGCAGACCATGATCAGCGTGCACATCTGACATAATTATATGTCTGCGCTGGTTGCAAAGGCAGAATCACTAACTGCCAGCAGGCTAAAGGTTAACCATGCATTCAGAAATGTACGAAAAGTAATATTTCTAAGGTTTATATCGTTTTTCTGCATTTGGAATTTCCCATTCAAGTTTGGTCAATATTGTTGTCTGATTAGGTGAAGACAATATCAGTGATATTATATGACAGAGAACAGACAAAGTGCCTGCATCTTCAATGCACAATTTTGCATATTCAGTGTATTTACTGCCATTGTGATGTCCAGTGAGGATAGAATTTACATAATAGGACCTCAGAGACATGAAGCAGACTTAAAGAGTTCTTTTTTAGCTTGATTGTATGAAGAACATAGAGACCTTACATCTGTGCCTGCATCTTTGTTAAAGTTTTTATACACTTTCTCATTTTGTCTGTTAGGAATGGAATTGCGTCAAACTTAAGATAGTTGTTCCTCATCATCACCCTATTCATATGATGCAAGGACTGTAACTCTCACACCAGTATTTCATGAGTTATGCCAACATAGACTTTAAGGTTAAAAGGTTTTGATGACTTTACTTCAACCTTAAAATCATTTATCATCATCTTCCTTGCCCACATCATATTACAAAAGATTCGTAACTGTCACACCAATATTTCATGCATTATGTCCCTGTTTAACTTAAATTTCAGGTTTTTATACACTTCCAATATTTTGACCCCATACTTCCATCAATTCTTCGAATAGTCAAGCGCGCTGTCAACAGACAGCTCTTGTTGTGCCTTTTACTGTTATCTTGGTCATTACTAAATGGATTCAATTCAGACTTAAGAGAGTTGTTTTGCATCAACACACACATCATATGACCCAAGTTAAATTACTCTAGTAAAAACAGTAGTCGAATTATGTCCCTTTTCTGGTTAATGTTTTGATTCATTTTCATTCTATATCTGTTATTGTTTACTGGATTTGACTTAAACTGTTGTCCCATGTCATCATCTACATCAGTGGTTGGTATAAAACCCTCCAGTCAAGTTTCCACATAAAAACCCTACGTTGCTATATATAGAGAGTACTGAAATAGTTGAGCACACTGTCTCCACTAACAGCTCTTGTTTGTATTCTTTTTAATTTACAAGAAAATGAAGTGGGAATAGGTGCTTGTGGAGGGGGAGACCGAATAATGGCATGACATTAAAGAAGATATTTGTATTTGATCAAATTGTATTTAGATCCTGTTTCTGACAAAGCTGTTCATTTGTGAAATTGTCTGTCTCTTGTAGTAAATGATTGATTTGAGTTTGTAACAGTCAGGAGTCACGACTTTGCTAACTATTGGGAAGATCTAGACATCTAGTTCATTTGGATGGGCTCCCCATGATCAAGTTATAAAATATTTTCTGTAAATTTAGAAGCGTTTTGTCTGGTTTAGTAAGAATGTCTCCAGTGCTGAGTCATCATGGAAATTGATGGTGACTCGGTTCATCATTGGACACCCATTTTTAGCTCACCTGAACTTTGTTTAGGGTGAGCAATCACAATAGATGGGTATTCAGGCATCCAGCGCCCATTGTACTGCATTGTGCGTCAACATTTTTACTTAAAAGTCTTCTTCTCTAATTACTGGTCAGAATTACACCAAATTTGGTTTGTGACATGAATTTCTATCAAGTATGTTCAAATGGTTTACCTTGGCCCCTTTTAGGAGCCGCCAGAGCTAAAAATAGAAAAACATTTAAACTACTTCTTCGCATGAATGGTTTGATGGGTTTTCATCAATTTCATCATTTGGTCTGTAGCATTGTTATAAGGTCCTCTCCAAAGTTTGTTCAAATGGGAACACTTGGCCCCATTTAGGGTTGGCATGGGCTAAACATGAAAATACCTTTGAACAACATTCCTTCTCATAAACTGTAATCGAACTTGGTCTGTAGCATCATTATAAGGTCCTCTCCAATATTTATTCAAATGGTGGCACTTGGCTCCTTTGAGGGGCCACTAGATATAAAAAATAGAATACCTCTAAACAACTTCTCTTGAACTGCTTTATGGATCTTCATCAAACTTTATCGGTAGCATCAATTTAAGGTATTCAACTGAAGACACTTGGCCCATTTTAGGGGTCATCAGAGCCGAAGATTATTTAAATAACTTCTTTTAATCAAGTTTGTTCTGATGTTTTGCATTTTTGGGCTGTCCCAGCAAAATAAAGTAGAAAAAAACTTTTAAATAACCTTTGTTTACTTAACTTGGTCAGAAGCAAGGTAAATATAATGATAGGTAAATAACTAGTCGAAATTTTTCCAATTGAAGTGAAATTTAAAAAAAAACAAAAAACAGTGTGATTACTGCAACATCATGACATATCTTGTAATTAGGCCAGTTTCCAAAAAGATAATTGGATTTTTGGCTGTGGTTTGGTCCATCATTAAAAATTGATAACTTGTAGGTGTATGTACGTAATGAAACTATTACAGTGTAACTACAACAGACAGTCATTTCATGGGTTTTTCATTAATTGAAGTGCCATGCAATATAAAACATGATACAATGCCTCTTTATATTGAACATTTATGGAACTCTTTGTAGTCTTTTTAAACTGGTTAAATAAGATAAAGCATTAATCATTAAAGCTTTAAGTTTTGTTTAGGACAACAACCTCACATGTTACGTCAGTAAATGAAAAGTACTTGTGTCAGAACAAAAGGTAAAGAAAAACTGTCTGAAAAGAAAAGGAAGATTTTTAGCTCGACTATTCGAAGAATAGTCTAGCTATTCTACTCACCCTGGCGTCGGCGTCGGCGTCACACCTTGGTTAAGTTTTTGCATGCAAGTACATACAGCCATCAATTAAAGGCATATAGCTTTGAAACTTATTTTTAGCTCACCTGAGCAATGCTCAGGTGAGTTTTTCTGATCGCTCGATGTCCGGCGTCTGTCGTCCGTCGTCTGTCGTCCGTCGTCGTCTGTCAACATTTAGCTTGTGTATGCGATAGAGGCTGTATTTTTCAATTAATCTTCATGAATGTTGGTCAGAATGATAACCTTGATGAAATCTAGGCCGAGTTCGAAAATGGGTCATCTCGGGTCAAAAACTAGGTCACTAGGTCAAATCAAAGAAAAACCTTGTGTATGCGATAGAGGCTGTATTTTTCAATTAATCTTCATGAATATTGGTCAGAATGATAACCTTGATGAAATCTAGGCCGAGTTCGAAAATGGGTCATCTCGGGTCAAAAACTAGGTCACTAGGTCAAATCAAAGAAAAACCTTGTGTATGCGATAGAGGCTGTATTTTTCAATTGATCTTCATGAATTTTGGTCAGAATGATGAGCTTGATGAAATTTAGACCAAGTTCGAAAATGGGTCATCTGGGTTCAAAAACTAGGTCACTAGGTCAAATCAAAGAAAAACCTTGTGTATGCAATAGAGACTGTATTTTTCAACTGATCTTCATGAAATTTAGCCAGAATGATTACCTTGATAAAATCTAGGCCGTGTTCGAAAATGGGTCATCTGGGGTCAAAAACTAGGTCACTAGGTCAAATCGAAGAAAAACATTGTGTATGCAATAGAGGATGTATTTTTCAATTGATCTTCATGAAATTTGGTCAGAGTGATTGCCTTGATTAAATCTAGGTTGAGTTTGAATATGGGTTATCTGAGGTCAAAAACTAGGTCACTAGGTCAAATTAAAGAAAAATCTTGTGTATGCGATAGAGACTGTTTTTTTTTCAATTGATTTTTATGAAATTTGGTCAGGACGATTGTCTTAATGAAATCTAGGTCGAATTTGAATATGGGTCATCTGAGGTCAAAAACTAGGTCACTTGGTCAAATCAAAGAAAAAACTTGTGTATGTGATAGAGGCTGTATTTTTCAATTGATCTTCATGAATTTTGGTCAGAATGATTGCCTTGATAAAATCTAGGTTGAGTTTGAACATTGGTCACCTAGGGTCAAAAACTAGGTCATATCTAAGAAAATGCTTGTTTTATCGCAAGAGACCAATTTTTTGGTCCAATCTTAATGAAAATTGGTCAGAATATTTGTTTCCATGAAATCACTAGGTCAAACATGTTTTACACTGTTATGGTGTGTTTCTTAGGTGAGCGACCTAGGGCCATCTTGGCCCTCTTGTTTCTTTTTCTAGGTCAATTACCAACCTCTCTGGGTCAAGTCCCATAACTCTGACATGTATTTTGAGCAAATTATGCCCCCTTTTGGACTTAGAAAATTTTGGTTAAAGTTTTACATGCAAGTTACTATCTCCAAAACTAATGCAGATATTGATTTGAAACTTCACATGTGTCTTCGGGGTTATAAAACTAGTTGATAGCAGCAAGTCCCATAACTCTGACTTTCATTTTGGCCAAATTATGTCCCCTTTTGGACTTAGAAAATTCTAGTTAAAGTTTTGCGTGCAAGTACATACAGCTATTTCTAAAAGGCATATAGATTTGAAACTTATTTTTTCTTTTTCTAGATCAATTACCAACCTCACTGGGTCAAGGCCCATAACTCTGACATGTATTTTGAGCAAATTATGCCCCCTTTTAGACTTAGAAAATTTTGGTTAAAGTTTTACATGCAAGTTACTATCTCCAAACTAATGCAGATATTGATTTGAAACTTCACATGTGCCTTCGGGGTTATAAAACTAGTTGATAGCAGCAAGACCCATAACTCTGACCTTCATTTTGGCCAAATTATGTCCCCTTTTGGACTTTGCAAATTCTAGTTAAAGTTTTGCGTGCAAGTACATACAGCTATTACTAAAAGGCATATAGATTTGAAACTTATTTTTTCTTTTTCTAGATCAATTACCAACCTCACTGGGTCAAGACCCATAACTCTGACATGTATTTTGAGCAAATTATGCCCCCTTTTAGACTTAGAAAATTCTGGTTAAAGTTTTACATGCAAGTTTCTATCTCCAAAACTAATACAGATATTGAATTGAAACTTCACATGTGCCTTCGGGGTTATAAAACTAGTTGATAGCAGCAAGTCCCATAACTGATATGCATTTTGGTCAAATTATTCCCCCTTTTGAACTTAAAACTCTTTTGATATTTAACCTTTTTGGGTAATATTTTCCTGCTTCTGGGACAATATTTCGAATAGTCGAGCTTGGCTGTCTTACGGACAGCTCTTGTTTATAAGGAGGTCTGCATACTTCATTGAAAATCATGTGAAAGGACAAAGTTAAAAGCAACCTTTCAAAGGTAAAATAGTGAAAACTAATTTGTTTTGCAATATTTGGATTTACTGAAAATTCATGGTGAGCTATTAAAGTTAAATAATATCTCTCTGAAACAATTACACCAAATCCTACCATGGACCTCTTTCAAGTTTGTGCGAATGGTTCCTTTTAACTGCATTTAAGGGCTGCTAGTGCCAACAACCTTCAAACAAGACTAAGCTCCTGAACCTGTTGATGGACCTTCACAAAACTTAGTCTGTTGTGTCATTGGATGGACCTTTCTCAAGTTTGTTCAGTAGGTTATGCTTGACTGCACTTCTAGGTTACCAGAGTTGAAAAAGGGCTTTTCTCATGAAACACAATGAATGTTCACCAAAATGTCAAGGTCAGGTGAGTGATGTCAGGCGATCATGGTCTTCTTGCCTGTTTTCAATTTGCGATCAGAAGAGCGTATTATGCCCTGTTTAGGAGGTGCTCTTACTGCAAATTTTGCACTGCAGCTTTGAAATCTTGTTAAAAAGATGTAAATAGCACTAATTGTTGAAGCATTACATGAAAATCAATAGAATTACACATTAACCATGCTTGTTCAGCCTTTGAAATTCAATCACTTAGTGCATTGTTGGCAAGTTAATTGGAAAATAGATGTATGCAGGTCTGAAATGTGGACTGGTAAAGTGAAGCATTTGTGAGTCGTTTGCAGAAGGCTGTAAAAATATTTACACAGCAGTGCCATTTATATTTTGTATTTAAGGGGCTGATATAGGATTTTTCAGGATGCAAACTGCAACAAATTTGAAAACAATATTTTTTTTTTAATTTTGAATGTCGAAAGCATCTTTTGTGAGAGATATATATTGCATCTGGCATAGACATCCGCATTGGTTAAAATTTTTCATGAAGTCCAAGTACATGTTAGGTATTCAAGTACTTGCTCATAGTGGCAGTGTGCAATGGTGTCACAAGATGCTTAACTGACTACCTGCAGTGTTTCCAGATTTATGCTCCTTTTTAACTTAAAATTTTTAGTACAATACCATGTTTTTAACCATTGCATACTACCTTAAAACTTTACACTCATCTTTCAGGTAATACACAAGGTTACAAGATCAAGAAGTCTCATAAATCTTATATGAATTGTAACAGAATTATTCCCCTTTGACAATGTAGAGTTTTGTATAAAAAATGTTCCCTTTCTAAAGTCAGTACAGATAATGGACTGAAACTTTATACAAGTTATTTTAGGGAGATAAAACATGGTATAATACAATAGTATGGTGAAAGGTGAATGTTACATAAACCTGAATTGTATTTTGGCAAAGTTAATATGCTCCTTTTTAGCTCATCTGATTTTTTTTAAAAAAATGATGAGTTATTGTCATCACTTGAGCGGTTGTCGGCGTCGGCGTCTGCGTCGGCGTTGCCTGGTTAAGTTTTATGTTTAGGTCAGCTTTTCTCCTAAACTATCAAAGCTATTGCTTTGAAACTTGGAATAGTTGTTCACCATCATAAGCTGACCCTTTATAGCAAGAAACATAACTCCATCTTGCTTTTTGCAAGATTTATGGCCCCTTTTGTACTTCGAAAATATTAGATTTCTTGGTTAAGTTTTTATGTTTAGGTCAACTTTTCTCCTAAACTATCAAAGCTATTGCTTTGAAACTTGGAATACTTGTTTACCATCATAAGCTGACCCTGTACATCAAGAAACATAACTCCATCTTGCTTTTTGCAAGAATTATTGCCCCTTTTGGACTTAGAAAATCAGTTTTCTTGGTTAAGTTTTATGTTTAGGTCAGCTTTTATCCTAAACTATCAAAGCTATTGCTTTAAAACTTGCAACACTTGTTCACCATCATAAGCTGACCCTGTACAGCAAGAAACATAACTCCATCCTGCTTTTTGCAAGATTTATGGCCCCTTTTGGACTTAGAAAATATCAGATTTCTTGGTTAAGTTTTATGTTTAGGTCAACTTTTTTCTTAAACTATCAAAGCTATTGCTTTAAAACTTGCACCTCTTGTTCACCATCATAAGCTAACCCTGTACAGCAAGCAACATAACTCCATCCTGCTTTTTGCAATAATTATTGCCCCTTTTGGACTTAGAAAAATTATTTTCTTGGTTGAATATTATGTTTAAGTCAACTTTTCTCATAAACTATCAAAGCTATTGCTTTAAAACTTGCAACAGTTTTTCAGCATCATAAGTGGACACTGTACATCAAGAAACATAACTCTATCCTGCTTTTTGCAAGAATGATGGCCCTTTTTAGACTTAGAAAATCATGGGTAGGACAATATTTCTATTATACAAAAAAAATCAGATGAGCGTCAGCACCCGCAAGGCGGTGCTCTTGTTTGAATTGGTTAGCAGGTTAAAGTCATGGAAAACTTATGTGCATTCTTTGCTGAAACTTCTCAAAGATGTTAGGTGAAATTGAACAAGATCACAGCATCATGTCCAATGACTCTTACATGAATTTGTACAAAATACTTATATTTAGATTGAAAATTCATTTTACTGACAAGTCTTTGAATAGAGTGGTGAAACCTATGCTCGCGGTATTTTGTACATATATAATCTTTTTAAGAAACAAGAAAGAATTATTATTTCGATTTGCCTATGCAAAAACATAAAGTTATCCTCCTTTTATCGAAACATATTGTTGATGTGCGTCATCACATGACTTAGTCGTCTCGTGAGCTATCGACACGGCATACGTGAAAAGGTGAAAATTCGCCCTGAAGGGAACCTATGCTGGCGGTATGTAATATCGATTAAACTAAGGACGAAAAAAAATCAGCAGGCTAAAAATGAACAAACAAGCATATGCGAATATAGTATTTACAACATTACTCATTTATTATGTGAAAAACAAAATAAATGGGGATAAAATTTAGTATGTGCCTCTATGTGTATATTTCCCTTTTCGAAATGGAGTCACTATTAGAACAAAGCTTAAAAACGTATAATAATGTTGTTTAAAAACAGAATGTTCAAGTATTAAAGATTCAAACAACGACAGTGATTAACTTGCTAATGTTTTCTACACTTCTTTTGTGTGTAGGAAATTTACTCCTCCCTACAGCTCAAAAAGAACCATTTGGACTTTGTCAAACTACTAAGATCAACATCGATCTTTTCATGGTTCGAAAGGCACTCGTAGTGTAGCCAGGCGTCACATTCATCACATCTTGCTCTTAAATGTATCTTATATCTGAATGTAATGCATGATTTCTAAAAAACTAACTTTAGTTTAGTGATTTTGACATATTTGCGCGAGATTTGTGCGACGGATACAGATTGCGTAAAATGTATCGGCTGCTGTATACGTCACGTGAGCGGCACGCGCGGCTATCGCTACGTTTGTTGTAAAGGCATTTCACCACTGGTCGGTGTTGAACATAGCATGATGAAATATTTTTATCAGTGCTTCTGCAGAGAGCATATTTATCGAAATACCGCGAGCATAGGAATACCGCGAGCATAGGTTCCACCACTCTAAACAAGCATGCTGTCATCAGACAGTTCTATGAGATAGCTCTTTTTCTTTCTTATGCTTTGGGGTTTGTAAATAATGCAGATAATTAGCAATAAAAAGACAGATTTACATAGTGGACTAAGGCATAATTATGGGGACCGTGATTAACAGAGTTAGGCGTGTTTGTTTATCAGCATATCTTTCCTGTATGGAAAAGTTAGTCTGAAACTGTTGAACAGATTTTCAGATATTCACCATTTTATCAAGGTAAAAAGATATCATACATGTGCAGTCAAGGTCATTAGGACTAAGGTCAAAGTCACATTTAAAGGTCAAAGGTTAAATTGCTTTATTTCATTACTGCTCCATATCATAACTTTGTTTTCATAAACCTAGAACCATTTTTAGCTCACCAGAGCACAAAGTGCTCAAGGTGAGCTATTGTGACCGGTCATTGTCCGGCGGCTTCTGTCGTGTGTCCGTCAACATTTGCCTTGTAAACACACTAGAGGCCAACCTTTATGAAACTCAAAAACTAGGTCATCCGGTCAAATCAAAGGAAAAGCTTGTTAACACTAGAGGCCACAGTTTTGACCCAATCTTTATGAAACTTGATCAGAATGTTTGTGTTATTGATCTCTATATCAAGTGGAGCTGGGTCATATAGGTTCAAAAACTAGATCAGTAGGTCAGATCAAAGGAAATTTAAATCTTGTTAACACTCAAGTGTCCATGGTTTAAGTTTGAAACTCATGAGAATATGTCAGAATGTTCGTCTTGATGACCTTTAGGTCAAGTTAGAATCTGGGTCATGTTGGGTCAAAAACTAGATCACCCAGTCAGATTAAAGGAAAAACTTGTTAACACTCTAGAGGCCACAGTTGTGATCCAATCTTTATGAAACTGTCATGTGGGCTCAAAAACTAGGTCAGTAGGCCAGATCAAATCTGGTGAGCAATATAGGGCCATCATGGCCCTCTTGTTTTACCTCCTGAAGTCAGGACCAAGGTCACCATGTCCAAGGTTAAGGAAACAGTAGTAGGCCAAGGGTCAGAGCGTTTGTGTCAAGTCTTTTAAATGCTCAAAA
The DNA here is from genome assembly GCF_021730395.1 of Mercenaria mercenaria. NCBI lineage: Eukaryota > Metazoa > Mollusca > Bivalvia > Venerida > Veneridae > Mercenaria > Mercenaria mercenaria. The sequence goes on along the minus strand of NC_069366.1, from coordinate 79,454,268 downwards.
GACCCGTCTTGACTGATCAAGATAACATGCAGACATCTACCTTGTATCAAAGCATTGTCACTTTAAGTGATAGCTCAAGCTATACTTCAAGTATTTTATTTCCTGTCTAAATAAGTTATTTGCTGCATAATTTACTAAAAGAAAACCGATACAATGATGAATGTACATGTCATGCTGAATTTTCTATGTCCTAGTTTTACTGTGGCCTGTATGAATGATATTCCTGTGTGACTGAAATAAGACTTGTCACAGACAACTTGGTAACTCATTTGTCAATATTTGCATTTTATTGTGATGTATAACAACTCCCAGGCACAGCATTATGAAAGGCAGTGTGTATTTTCTGATTGCAGAAAATTATGACTCTGTACCCAGTCTTGCACTAATTTGTATGTTTTTATGCCCCTGGTGTAGAAGATCTGAGAGGCAAAATTAATAGTGTTCTAACCTTTTGTCTGTTTTCCACACTTTTTAGTAATTAGTGTACCCACTACCCAGCTTCTCCTATGAAACTTGGTATATGTCATCAATATGATTATTATTCTTGGAGTTATGGCCCATTTTTGGACTTTGAAACATGTGTACTCAGCTACTAAAATTTCCTTCCAATTAAAATGAAACCTGATATACATCGTCAACAGGATGTACATTTTAACGTGATATACTTTAAATTTTGTTCTTTCACTCAGAGTAAAATTGAAAACATTAAATTATTAATTAGATTTTAAAATGACATTACAAAAATTTTAATGATGTCACATGCCAAGTGTTTTGAAATTCTTACAACACAGGTGCTTACTTAACCCTTAGCCTGCTTTGCCTTTGCGACCAGTGCAGACCATGATCAGCCTGCACAGATCAGACCATGATCAGCCTGCACAGATCAGACCATGATCAGCCTGCACATCTTTGCAGGCTGATCATGGTCTGCACTGTTTGCTATTCAGTCTGTAAAATTTCAGTGAACACCCCTTTAAATAATAAGTGATGCTGTCCAAATTGTATGATGGACCAGCAATTTTAGAAATTTAGCAGGGTAAGGTTTAAATAATAAATTGTAAATAGATTGCTGTATATAGGTATATTTCAGACTATGGGAAGTAAGCTGTTTTTTCGTGACATACAGCAGTTTTGGCATTAATTTTCTCAAGGGAAATTGCCTGTCATGGTCAGTTAGATCATATTACGCCAAATGCCAAAAGGACAAGTAAATAATTGATGTACACAATAAGGAAGTACCATTCACTTCTTGACCAGTTTCCAGTGCCCACATAATTTCAGCTCTTGCTGAATGAATTTTTATCATAGAAACTTTCCTTGTTAATGAATTCTGCAGTCATTCATCTACAAACTTTCTCATAAATCCTGCAGTAAAAGGTTTATGAGCTTTTAATGAGCACTTTTTAACCTAAATTGGTTTTGTAGAAGTTGGTGTTGATCTAAAAATAAATTGCTACCATATTCACTTTAAATATGTTTGGTGCATCATTCAACACAGACTACTGCTAGACTAAAGGGCAGTTAGTTCTCTTGATTATAAGTTATGCCCCTTTTGAAATATTTTGTTACAATGAAGACAAGGTACTTAAAATTTGTCAGCACAATTTATACCAATGTTCCGGAAAATGTTTTACTGAATACTGAAGATATATTGCCAAAACAGTAACATTTATACTTATTTTTGTAAAACTGATTTTTATCTTGATAATTATATTAGATATGTTAGATATATCAAATTTTAAAATGATGCCAGCTTGAAAAGAAAAAGTTTTTTTATGGAAACCAGCCATGAAGTGGAAATATTTCATTATTATACTTGTCTCGGACTTCTCCACATCGTTCGCCTTTCCAGTGTAAATAAAGACTTACTTGGTCATATTTTACAGATATAAAACTTGCTTTATGATTCACATTTGTTTGATAAAAAAAACCCTCTTTGATCTATGTACTTAAAAGAGGTGTGATGTTTGGGGCACTTGACATCCAGCCAGGAGGTTGTGGGTTAAAATCTGAATGACAGCGTAATTTGACAGCTGTCCCTACAACGACTTTTAGGGGTATTGGTTAAACTTTTGGATAGTCCTGAATAAATCAACATGCAACAGAATTTTGATTTTGTTTTCTTAAAAATGGATGAAAAATTGTATTATTTCAACTAAAATGTTATATTTTTTCTTTTTTTTCAGGTATAAAATGTCCAGTTTGCTCCAAATTTATCCCTCCTGATGACATAGAGTGCCATCTGGTGGTGTGTCTTACAAAACCAAGAATTACATATAATGGTAAGTATGTTGTAAGGCTTCATTGTGTCTGCAAAGGCAACATGGTCTGTCTAGGAAACAGGGTACTTTTATCATTGTCTTGAATGTAACACAGTGTGCTTGTCTTAGTGTTTTGAAAGTAATGATTGTTTGCAAGACAATGACTCTGCATTTACCAGTTTCTTGGAAAGCAATACCTGATTTGCTTCTACAAGTGTCCTACAAGGCAACATGATATTTATCAAATAATATCTGGAAAAGGAATATGATTTGTTTCTCCTACTGTGTTCTCCAAGACAACCCATTGTCTTGCAATGCAATGAGATGCTAATCTACCAAGGTTGCAAAGCAGTGTAAGATAGGACCACCTTTGAATTTAATAATAATGTTAATGGCTGTATCAATTATTTGCACCCAACTTTAATATTGATAAAGAGTTATATTAACAGGTATTTGTAGAGGATATTTGTTTGTTTCCATGTAGGAATACAAGAGTTTCAGTAAAGCATGAAATACATTGACTTTAAATTGTCCTGAATCCTGCAAATGGTGAACAGTATGCTGTATGCTATTTCATGCTTGGTCACAAACCGAAAGAAAATTGAGATGTTCATTTGGACATGAATTTGCATCCATCATAGGTGGATTCATTAATTTGCACACAGGCAGGCAAAGCAAAGAAATGTAAGTTAGCGATCTTATGGATTGTTCCTGAAGTGTAAATATTACTTGTTTGAAACATTTTTTAGCCCGACTATTCAAAGAATAGGTTGAGCTATTGGACTCACCCATGCTAGGAGTCCATTGTCCGCATCGGTGTCCCGATTTGTTTTAAGTTTTTGTATGTAAGCTGGTATCTCAGTAATTAATTGTGGGAATGGATTGAAACTTCACACACTTATCCACTGTGATAAACTGACACATTGCACAGGTCCCATAACTCTATTTTGCTTTTTTAGCTTGACTATTCAAAGAATAAGTAGAGCTATCCTTCTCCCCAAGGCGCCGGCGTCATACCTTGGTTAAGTCTTTCGTACCAGTCCACATTTAGAGAAAATCCTTAGAGATAAAGCTTTGAAACTTTCAACACTTGTGTACCATCATCATTTCAAGATTTAGGCAAGAGTACATGTACATAATTATCAAGGATTTTGTCTGAATTATGGCCCCTTTTAACTTGCAAATCTGGTTAAGTTTTTTGTACCAGTTCATATTTTGTGAAAACTGTTTGACATATGGCTTTGAAACTTTTATCACATGTTTATTATAACAGTCTCTATCTGTAGGCAAGAGTACATAACTCAATTATGGCCCTTTTTGGACTTGGAAATTGGTTCAGTTTCCGTACAAGTCTATGTTCTGTCCAAACTATTTGACGTGTCTTGTTTATCATCATGATCTCCATCTGTAGGCAAGAGTACATAACTCTCTCGACTATTTTGGCTGAATTATGGCCCTTTTTAGACTTGGAAATCAGTTTAGTTTTCATACAAGTCTAAATTATTTCAAAACTATTTGAAATTGGACTTTGAAACTTTGAACACTTGCTTATCACCAGGATCTCCATCTATAGGCAAGAGTACATAACTCTGTCGACTATTTTGGCTGAATTATGTCCCCCTTTGGACTTTGAAGTTGGTTCAATTTTTTGTACAAGTCCATGTTTTGTCAAAACTGTTTGACATGTGGCTTTGAAACTTTGAACACTTGTTTATCGTCATGATCTCCATCTGTAGGCAAGAGTACATATCTCTGTCAACTATTTTGGCTGAATTATGGCCATTTTTGGACCTGGAAATCAATTAAATTGCCTATCACTTGCATTCTCACAGTTGGAAAGTGTTGAAAAAAGTTTTGTTTTTTTTGTAATTATTTCAATTTTGCATGAACTGTTAGTCAGTAAACACAGTGCAAACAAACAACAGCTCAGACAACAAAATATGTGTTTTGTCGTGCATGTATGATAATTGATCCAGTGTGTGAATGAAAACACCTGAAGACATCAGTTGGAATGTAACAAACAATAGGTGACATTATTACACATCAGTTTCCCTTTTAATATTTCTTTTTGATTTAAAAACCAGTAATAATTATTGTGAGTTATGTCAAAATTGTCATATTAATTGGTCACCCAAAAGGCTCTATTCAGTAATACCTCTATAAACAAACATGGGTTTTCTTTTTATTGCTCACATACACGTTTTATATATATACTTATGCTCCTAGAAATCATGACTTCATGGATGTACGAGTCCCTCAAATGCATGAATTTCAGAGCTACACAAATAAAATACATGTTCTTTACTTGGATTCAAAATGAGATTCCTGGCAAAGAGCACCCACCTGTAAACAAGGTGGGCTCAAGCAAAATAACATACTGTAAAAACAACTATTAATTCTTTTATTGTACCCCCGACAACAAAGTTGTAAGGAGGGGTATACTGGTTTCAGGTTGTCTGTCCGTCCGTCTGTCTGTCCGTAGACACAATCTTGTGCACACCATCTCTCCTCATCCCCTTGACACAATTTAATGAAACTTCACACAAGTGATCAGTAACAACAGTAGTTGTGCATGGGGCATGTTAGGTTCTTTCAGAAAAAAAAATTGCAGAGTTATGGGACTTTGTTTTTTGTTTCTATACTATATACATAGACACAATTTTGTGCGCACCATCTCTCCTCATCCCCTTGACACAATTTAATGAAACTTCACACAAGTGATCAGTAACAACACTAGTTGTGCATGGGGCATGTTAGGTTCTTTCAACGACAAAAATTGCAGAGTTATGGGACTTTGTTTCTTGTTAACATACTATGTACATACAGTCTGCATATGCAATCTTGTGCGCGCCTAATCTTCCGAACCCTTGCACACAATTTAATGAAACTTCACACAAGTGATCAGTACCAACCCTAGTTGTGCATGGTGCATGTTACGTTCTTTTAGATAAATATTCTGCATAGTTATGGGACTTTGTTTTTTGTTACTATACTGTATACAAACTGTCTATATACATACAGTCAACATCATTATGCAATCTTGTGTGCGTCAAATTGCAATGTACTGTGTCAGTGCATGCAGGGGGTACATTCATCATCTTTAGTGAAAGCTCTAGTTATATATGGACTATGCCACCTTTTTGCCTACTTTCCAATAATATTGATCTTCAGTGAATATACCTGTTACCATTTCCACCAAAAAGGTCATCAAGTATATCCAGGGCACAGACTTAGCTTCAAGCTGACTTTGTAATCAGCTAAAATTTTATGGTAGTATAACTTATTAATGCTAAATCAGAATGCCTATAGTCCCTTAACAATTTGTTTGTTATTTTCAGAGGATGTATTAACAGAAAACAAAGGGGAATGTGTAATATGCTTTGAAGAATTAGATCAGGGAGATACTATAGCAAGATTACCATGTCTCTGTATTTACCATAAAGGGTATGTATACTTGGAAATACGAGTGAACAGAAATGTTGTGGCAGAGCGGTTAAGGTTACTGACTGAATCACTTGAATTTTGGTACATAACTCGAAATATAGAATTTTTCCCTAATGAGGAAGCATTCCAGTTACCGTATTTAAAGTATGTGGTTCTACTCTGAGTGCCAGTCTTTTACCAGAAATAGTGTCAGCAGGTGCTTCCTACATCAGTAAATGCTGGAATGTTGCTGCAACAAAACAAAAAAAGTTTGACGTTACGTTTAATACCATTTTTATGCTCCCCTTCGAAGAAGGAGGGGTATATTGTTTTGCAGATGTCGGTATGTCTGTCTGTCGGTCTCGGTCGGTATGTAGACCAATCCGTTTCCGGATGATAACTCAAGAACGCTTGGGCCTAGGATCATGAAAATTGATAGGGAGATTGGTCGTAACCAGCAGATGACCTCTATTGATTTTGAGATCAGTAGGTCAAAGGTCAAGGCCACAGTGACCCAGAACAGTTATATGATTTCCGGATGATAACTTGAGAATGCTTGGGCCTAGGATAATGAAACTTGATAGGGAGGTTGATCATTATCAGCAGATGACCCCTATTGATGTTGAGTCAGTAGGTCTAAGCAGGGCTTTGGAAATTTGCCGGTTTGTCGGTTTTGGACCGATTTTTGACTTTTCAGACCGATTCGTGAAGTGAAAAAAACGAAAAAAAACGGTCCCGTAAAAATGGAGAAAAGTATAAATTTCGGTCTGAAATTTCAATACATGATCACCTGCCAAGCAGGAAATTGTTGTTCGCACCCTCAGATAATCAATTTGTTGGGGCTCCAGTTGAAACAAGTGCAGAAAATCGTCTTTGCAACCCGACTGTACAAAAATAAAGAAAGAAAAAAAATGGACTGACAAACACGAATGATAAAGAAAACCGGAGTGGCGCTGTTTATCAAATCGGTCTTTTAAAAAACGTTTCAAAACGAAATTTTGTTTACATAAGAAGAGAACATATAACTTAATAAAATGTAGTTGCTTATTGAAGTACAACGCCAGTGAAATGAAATATCTGTGGCCAATCCGCGTGACAAAATGGTACTACACTTGCGGGAAATTCGATCTCAGCGTTCACATAACGTACACATTCGGTCCGCGGCAGAGTATTCTTAAAATACTGAGGATGTATAGCAGAGAATATGTGTCATGTAATTCAATTTGACGCATTGTATTTTCTAAAATTCCGTCAAAGAATGAGGAAACATCACAAATTATCTGCCATGTATACGATACCGAAGTCACCTGCGTTGGCTTTTTGACTAGTTAGATACACAGTGTATGCCTCGGTAATTTTATCCTTGCAAGTATTTTCTCGGAAAAAAATTGAAATTTAAACAAAGTAACGATCACACATAACACTGAATAACTGTCTTCATTGTATAGTAACTCGCGTTGACCGGTAACTCAGTTTTAATGCATGACATGCTTATTATCACGTTTTACAAATATGGTATATTGGTAATGCGGTGGGTGGGGTAGCGCCGATGTCAGGATTTTCGTTTCGGATCGATTGAGTTCTCAAAATTTCTGGAGCCCTGGGTCTAAGGTCAAGGTCACAGTGACCCAGAACAGTTAAACGGTTTCTGGATGATCTCAAGAACGCTTGGGCCTAGGATCATGAAATTTAATAGGGAGGTAGATCATGACCAGCAGATGACCTCTATTTATTTTAAGGTCAGTAGGTCAAAGGTAAAGGTCACATTTACCCAGAACAGTAGAACTTTCGTATACAATGACCAAATAATTTCTGTTCCTTGCGCAATTACTGAATGCATAAAGGGGGGAGCATTTCATGTTCTACGAGCTCTTGTTTTGAATAGTATTTCAGTTACTGTTGTTTAATGGCAGTCAGTTAAAACTTCCTTTGCTTTGATTCTATACTAGCACTTATTGGTACACTTTTCTAAAATTAACTTATACAAGCAAATTAACCCTAAAATATCCTGCTAAATTTCTATAATGAACTTGTCCATCTTTCAATTTGGACAGTACCATTAACTGTTAAAAGGGGTGCTTGCCAAAAAAGATACTGACTGAATAGCGAACTGTGCAGATCTTGATCAGACTGCATGGATGTGAAGGCTGCTCATCATCTACACTGGTCGCAAAGGCATAATCAGTTGTGTCCAGCATGGCAAGGGTTAAATGGAAGGACTGTGCTGTTTCTGCTGTACATACAGGTAAAGTTACAAAATTACGTTCTCACTAAAATCCTAGCTCACTGTGCCATCTCGTAACTACTAGTGGGGAAGTGAAAAGTTGGAGTGGAAAGTGGAAGTAAATGTTTTCTGTGATGAGTCGACTAAAAGTCATACAGTCCATTACAGCAAAAAGATCAGTTGACGAAGAAGAGAAATCAATGTAAAACAGAAGAGTTTTCTTTTATTGATTTTAAATTTGCAAGAATTATCAATTTTCAGTGTAGTTAATCTGAAACAGCAGGAACCTTTAGGAAGCAGTAGATATTCTAGCCTAGTGTTAAAGAGCGATACAGTTATCTTGTCTAGACTAATTAGTGAAGTTACAAACAAAATGTATGACACTTACTACTTTTCACCTTCCCTTCTTTCAAAATGTTAAATCATAAGCCACAATGAGAAAAACATATTGGTACATGTATAGGGATGTTTATGGTATGTTGTCCTCTATCTGGAACATAAATGAATCATGAGACAGCCAGTAATGTTTTTATGCACTTAACTGAGAAAATCCATAGAGCATTAGTTACATACTGATGTGTAATTTTGTCGGCATTAAGTTTTCATGGTTTTTGTCAAAATAAGGCACTTTTGGCTTCTTCGTGGAGATGTGAATTATTTTAAATATAAAATAAATGAATTTTTAATTTCTTCTTGGGTATGTTATTTTGTGGTCGAGCGCAACCTTATTCGGCAATAATTTCACAGCATGACTTGTCTTACGCTTGAATTAGGTCAGCAGCAGCATTAAATTTATTTATGGTAAAGTTTTCGCCTCTGTTAAAACCAGTGGTAGAAATAAGAATAATAAAAAGCCATAAACTGATTGATTCAGATGTAAAAATGAAATTCAATAAGGCCTTAAGGAGAGTTACAATCTGAGATATTCTCTGTTAAATTATTAACGGTATTGATTGGATCTTATTTAAATACAGAACTGTCTGCTAGATGTGTTATAAAGGTATTAGCACCATAATCGTTGCTGTCATTTTCACATGTGAAATATGCACCAGCAAATAAAGGTTCCGTGAAATTAGTAATGTTCGTGGAGGACTTAGTTTTTCTTTCATGTGGGAACAGCTAACTGTGATATCTTGTTCTTTAAATTCAGTTAGTTACAACAGTTTTTTGTACAGCTCTTAATACATATGAGCCGCACCATGAGAAAGTCAACATAGTCCATTTGCGACAAGCATGGATCCAAACCAGCCTGCGCATCCGCACAGTCTGGTCAGGACCCATGCTGTTTGCTTTCAAAGTCTATTGCAATTAGAGAAACCGTTAGTGAACAGCATGGATCCTGACCAGACTGCGCGGATGCGCAGGCTGGTCTGGATCCATGCTGGTTGCAAATGCACTGTGTTGGTTTTATGGTGCGGCTCATTATTTATTATGTAATTATTGTAAATAAAGCTGTAGAAAAAAATGTAAAGCTAAACTATTGTTTTTTAAATCTTGTTTTAATTTCTTTATATTACACGTAAGAGCTATTAAATAAATGTTGGCAATTGAAAAGGCTATTAGACAAATCTCGCCAATTCCCGTAGCAAAAAAACGAGATCTCGTTATCAGAAGTGGGGGCGCTTTCTTTCTCAGCGCCTGATTTTGTATGCTGAAAGCAATTATTACATCGGTAATAATAATATACGTATGACCGCACCTTCATGATGGCAAATATCAAACCGCCGATTTCGTGTCTTAAGGACCATTTTCTTTAAATTAATTTTGTTAGAAGTAACCATGTATTTTAAATGGTAGTTTAGGTACAAATTGAAATGCATGTCGCGATGTTTGTTTTTAGTAAGATTAATAGTGAATAAACGCTTGAACACAGCTCGTGAGATACAGCCTTAGTTCTTCTGTGAATCTTTTAATTCTTGATTTACACTTATGAAACTTCACACACATTATTTAAAAAAGTCTGTTGTTAATAAAATTTCAGAAGTATGAATAAAATCAATTTATTCTGTTTTTTCTGTTCAGCTCTAAAATCATCTTAAATATGACAGAAATTAAAGTACAAGAGATTTTTCCTGAATCCTGGTATATAGATAGAAGACAATATGTTGAACATGTACATGATTTTATTTCATTTTTTTGTTTGTCCACCCATTCCTCCATCTATCTGTCCATCCATCAGTCGCAATTTGGTGAATTCTGCCATTACTTTTCAAGTTCAGTAGATTTTTTCAATCATGAAACGTGGGACATAGTACATAGCAGGCAATATGTACAACTTTTGCATCATTTTTTTGTCCTTTTTGCCCATCCACAGGTCACAAAAAGATTGATCCTCCATTTAGTAACTTTAGAAATACGAAAAGATTTTGTAATGAAACCTGACTTGAGATGTCAGTTCAGTTTAATATTTAAAAATGTAGATTGTATTGCAACAGTTATGACAAAGAAAGTATTATACCTCTTTGTAGGTGACTTTATTTTGTGCATTAATCTTGTTATCTTTAAAGTTTGAAATTCACTATTCCATGTTCCCTCTAAACAACAGTCTTTTTTGAAGCCACAAAATTTTATGCCAGCAAAACAAAATGATCTCAAAGTATTAGTTAATGCTATTGCAAGAGCAAGTAGCAGGGAAAAAATGCTGTAATTAAGATGTCTAGCATACAGTCTGGATGTGTGATGTGTGACTGTGGTCAAACATTTTGTCCATTTGACACCATTGTTTTCCGCTTATATGGAAAGAGAAGTACACTAGGTTATTATTAACTAATACTGTTGTCAGAGTAAAACAATGCTCCTGTCCAGATAGATTGACTTTGGTCAGTAAAGTTCCCTCTCAGAGTTATGTATGCTGTCACTAGGTAGATTGACTGTGGTCAGTAAAAAGTTCTGTGAATTATATATGCTGTCTGTCTATAGATAATTTGATTGACTGACTATGGTCAGGAAAGAGCGCTTAGAGTTGTGTATGATGTCGGATAAAAAAGTATGGAACCTGTCGGTAGATTGATTTGGTCAGAAAGTTCCTCTTCAAACTTTAAATGGTGCAGGAACCTATCTGGATAAATTGACTATGGTCAGTAAAGTTCTCTTCGAGGTAGTTGGTCTTTGTTGTACCTCCTAAGCAGTTAAGGTCTCAGTGGCTGGATGGTTAAGGCTGCTCACTTTGAATCACAACACTGTGGGTTTGAAACTTTACTTGCATTGTAGAATTCTTTATATGAGGAAGCCATACAGCTGGCTTATGAAAAGGTTGGTAGTTGTACTCAGATTCATGCCTGTGTTTTAAATAAGGCACAGAGGGGCACCTGATAGAGGGGCATTTTCATCTGCTATCAAAAGCTGAAAAATTGCAAGTGTCATAATTAATGACATTTGTGTTGGTACAACAAGACAAAAACAAACTGTCTAAAATGGAGGTAGATATCTGATGGTTAGTGTAAGGTTCTTCTAGAGTTATGTATGCTGTCTGTACCAAGTCTTAGACACCTGAGGAAATGGATTGATGGCAGACAGAAAGGTTCTCCCAAAGTTACAGTTGCTGTCTATCCTAAGTTTAAGACACATGCTTACGTAGATGGCTGTCAGTAAGCTTCTCACACAGTTACGTTTGATGTCTATGCCAAATTAAGGCACCTGCTGAAGTTAATTTATTATAACTGTAACTATACATATTTGTATTGAAAATATTTAATGTATGCTACTGTTCTTTATTTCAGTTGCATTGATAAATGGTTTGAAAAGAACAGGTCCTGCCCGGAACATCCAAACGACTAGCGATAGCCTGCACGTCGGCCAGCCGGACAATGCAAACTCATTTGTGATAGAGACACAAACAAGGACTCTGGTCTTGACTGCTGTATATGTTCCTTGGAAGGTGTAATATTTACAACAGTTCTGAACCGAGTCAACAAGACTTTGTGCAGAATGTGATATAATCTATTTTTCATTTCATCGTTTAGTCAAAGTTGCATTTAAAGTTGCAAACTTTGTAAATAGTCATATTTATTGAAAAATGCCTTTTAGTGTTTTGAGTTTAAATCTCATGTGCTGTGTGCAAAGTTGTATCGTGATATCAACATTTATAAAAGGTATTATGGAGGAAGGATGCTGGTAACATGTGATGACGATGTAGAAAAAAATGAATGTGAAAGGTATGGGCATGAAATGTGAAAGCCTTCAAATATAAACATGAAATGTGAAAGAAAAAGGAAAATGTTTGGTGATATGTTAACCTTTCTAAAAGGTTGGATGATGTGAAATGTGATAAAAATGTGAAAAAATGGGAAATAGTAATGATGTGATAAAATGTGAATAGAAATGGATAGATATAGAAGATAGGATTAGTAGTAAGATTGCGTCAAAAAATGTGAAAAGAATGAGAACAAAAAATACAGAAGAATCTAAAATTCAGAGAAAAAAAAGAAAATACATCAGAAAGAAATATCAAACTAAATTGGAAGGTGGAAAAAATATGAATGAAAACTTAAGAAGTAAGTAATTAAAAGAAAAACATACAATAAAAGATCTGAGTCTTGTATTGAATACAGAGTACAGTGGCATGTACAATGGAGGAATGAAAATAACTAAGTTAATAGTGAAATGAAAGCTATTTCTTCTCTTTGTCTTTCTAAGTGTTCTGTGGTGGAATATAGTAAGAGTGCTTTAACAATGACAGGATCAGAGCAATGACAGGATCAGAGCAATGACAGGATCAGAACAATGACAGGATCAGAGCAATGACAGGATCAGAGCAATGACAGGATCAGAGCAATGACAGGATCAGAACAATGACAGGATCAGAGCAATGACAGGATCAGAGCAATGACAGGATCAGAGCAATGACAGGATCAGAGCAATGACAGGATCAGAGCAATGACAGGATCAGAGCAATGACAGGATCAGAGCAATGACAGGATCAGAGCAATGACAGGATCAGAGCAATGAGGATCAGGATCAGAGCAATGACAGGATCAGAGCAATGACAGGATCAGAGTTGATACTGGTCCTTATCTCTACAAATTACTTTCACTTTAAGGCATTGATAGAAAACTTTTAACTTACTTTGATGTGCCAAGAGTTTGATAATACTGGGGGGAAAAAGGTGTTTTACATTACAGTGTGACATTTCGAAATTATTTCGCCACAGTTCATTATTTTTAACATTTGACCACAATGGCGTTTCAGCGAGTCTTGAATACTTATCGGCTTGTATAAAAATAGTTCAAGCTTAAATGTCTGTGATAAAGTTCTGGGTGTAGAATTATAAACCTTTGACCAGTCTCAAAACCCTGGCATCTGATTGGTTAGCACAGATTTGAAATTGACCAATGGCAAGACTGTATTCTGGGATTGATCTCAAACCTGGCTTATAAACTTGGATCCTAATATATGGTTCTAATAGTAAAGGCATGAAAATTTTGTTCTGTATATGTATATAAAACTAAAATAAATAATAAATAATAGATAGTAATTATAAATTTTGTTACCTCAGCGAAAACTGTTATATCTGCTACTTTATATAAATACAGTTAAAATAGTTTCATGCTGAGTGGGACATTAAATATAGATACAGATTGCAATATATTGTTGGCACAGTATTGTGAAGAAATTTTTTAAAAAATTTGTTCAGTGGTCGTGGGGGTGTAAAATATTGTAGTTTTGTGTGATATTCTTTGGGAAAATGAATTCCTGGAATCCTGGATTTCATATTTTAAAGATCAAATTAATAGGAATTTTATATTTTGTTTGGATTTTATTTGACTGACTGATGTAACTTCTAAATTCACAAACACACTCACAAAGGTTTTTCTCCTAAATCAATGATAATATCACAGTATTTAGGTTGTTCTGCTTGTTTGATAAACTGGAAAAAATAGTAACCTTATTTATCACGATATACATAGAATAAAGCCGTGAAACGGAATTTATTTTTTGAATTAATGGCAACCTGTGAGTGTATTTATTAAAACGGCAATGTGTCTATCTTTCTAAAGATAAAATATGATATTAAAAAGTTTGACACATAGATAATTCCAAATAATGTCATAAAATCTGCTTGAAATATGCATATCTTTTAAACCAATGGCAAATACATCAAAAACAAGCACACACTTCATTTCACCATATTATAGGCCGTATGCCTATTGATCACTTTGAGAAATTTCATAACAGTCTACATTGTTCCAGAAATGTCATCAAAGTTTTTTCCATAGACTCATATTTATATGAAAGCTTGTGCAAGGTAAAAATATATCAAATAAGTCAAGCAAAAAAGTCAAGTACACAACACTATCTTCTATATTTGCTGAAATCTCTAAATTTATTCTGAAGTTTTGAAAAAGCAAATCAAATTCTGCATTGTAGAAAAAGTTTGAATGACCTTAACCCTTATCATGCTGGACATGATTGATTCTGCCTTTGCAACCAGTACAGATCATGATTAGCCTGCACATCCGTGCAGTCTGATCAAGATCTACACTGTTCGCCAATCAGTCAGTATCTTTTTAGTATGCACCCCTTTGAACAGTTAATAGTACTGTCCAAATTGAAAGATGGACAAGTTCATTATAGAAATTTAGCAGGGTAAGGGTTAAGGAACATATCCATGAACAGTAACAAGAAAAAAATGGTACATCTATGTTTGAGCTGGTGTATCTATCTTATCTGGAATATGATAACTGAGTTACAATGCAAGTTGAAAAATTGAGTATTTATATAGAGTAGTGATTTAACTGCTGTATTTTAAATTTAGGTATTACTTATAGGGTGGGCATTATGGCAAGAAATCGAAGTCATTTAAGTTCAGGATTAATCTCTATACCCAAGTAATACTACAACCTAAATGCACTGAAAGTGACTTGAATTCAAGTTAGTGCAGAAGGTAGTTTGAGTATTATTTTCATTTCTTACGAAATTTTCAGCTCACCCAAGCATGAAGTGTACATTGTAATGTATGATGTACATTTTGTGTACTTTTTTCAAAACTTTCAAAATAATTCCGATTTTTTTCTAACAATCTATTTGAAGGGTCACTTTCCATGGAAAATTTCAGTTAGTTTTTAGCTCACCTGTCACATAGTGACAAGGTGAGCTTTTGTGATCACAAGATCTTCATGAAAATTGGTCAGAATGTTTACCTTGATGATATCTAGGTCAAGTTCGCAACTGGGTCACGTGCCGTCAAAAACTAGGTCAGTAGGTCTAAAAATAGAAAAACCTTGTGACCTCTCTAGAGGCCATATATTTCACATGATCTTCATGAAAATTAGTCAGAACGTTCATCTTGATGATATCTAGGTCAAGTTCGAAACTGGGTCACGTGCCTTCAAAAACTATGTCAGTAGGTCAAATAATAGAAAAACCTTGTGACCTCTATAAAGGCCATATTTTTCATGGGATCTGTATGAAAGTTGGTCTGAATGTTCATCTTGATGATATCTAGGTCAAGTTCGAAATTGGGTCAACTGCGGTCAAAAACTAGGTCAGTAGGTCTAAAAATAGAAAAACCTTGTGACCTCTCTAGAGGCCATATATTTCATGAGATCTTCATGAAAATTGGTCAGAATGTTCAACTTGATGATATCTAGGTCAAGTTCAAAAGTGGGTCATGTGCCATCAAAAACTAGATCAGTAGGTCAAATAATAGAAAAACCTTGTGACCTCTCTAGAGGCCATATTTTTCATCGGATCTGTATGAAAGTTGGTCTGAATGTTCATCTTGATGATATCTAGGTCAAGTTCGAAAGTGGGTCACGTGCCGTCAAAAACTAGGTCAGTAGGTCAAATTATAGAAAAACCTTGTGACCTCTCTAAAGGCCATATTTTTCATGGGATCTGTATGAAAATTGGTCTGAATGTTCGTCTTGATGATATCTAGATCAAGTTTGAAACAGGGTCATGTGGGGTCAAAAACTAGGTCAGTAGGTCTAAAAATAGAAAAACCTTGTGACCTCTCTAGAGGCCATACTTGTGAATAGATCTCCATAAAAATTGGTCAGAATGTTCACCTTGATGATATCTAGGTCAAGTTCAAAACTGGGTCACGTGCCATAAAAAACTAGGTCAGTAGATCAAATAATAAAAAAACCTTGTGACCTCTCTAGAGGCCATACTTTTCATGGGATCTGTATGAAAGTTGGTCTAAATGTTCATCTTGATGATATCTAGGTTAAGTTTGAAACTGGGTCTGTGGTAAAAAACTAGGTCAGTAGGTCTAAAATTATTAAATTTCTTTTGACCTCTCTAGAGGCAATATTTTTCAATTGATCTTCATGAAAATTGATCTGAATGTTCACCTTGATGATATCTAGGTCAATTTCAAAACTGGGTCATGTGCGGTCAAAAACTAGGCCAGTAGGTATAAAAATAGAAAAACCTTGTGACCTCACTAGAGGCCATATTTTTCATGAGATCTTCATGAAAATTAGTGAGAATGTTCACCTTGATGATATCTAGATAAAGTTCAAAACAGGGTCACGTACCTTCGAAAACTAGGTCAATAGGTCAAATAATAGAAAAACCTAGTGACCTCTCTAGAGACCATATTTTTCAATGGATCTTCATGAAATTTGGTCAGAATTTTTATCTTGATAATATCTAGGTCAAGTTCAAAACTGGGTCACATGAGCTCAAAAACTAGGTCACTATTTCAAATAATAGAAAAAACGACGTCATACTCAAAACAGGGTCATGTGGGAAGAGGTGAGTGATTCAGGACCATCATGGTCCTCTTGTTGTGTTTTTGTCATGACATTATAAAAAATTTCAGTATAAATTTTCATTTATTGTTGAATTTAGAATATTTCAATAAAACAAAATCATTTGGCTATAGAAACAAACTGATTCTGTAATTGATATTTTTATATTTCAAACAGTTTCTGTCAACACTTTCGGAGTTTTTCAGGAATTTTCAAAAATACAGAATTAGTAAATCAGATAGTAAAAGATATAAATCCGGAAATATTTTATCAGCATGCAAGATTTAGATATTTATGCATCACCTGTTCCAAGAAATTTAGTTATTTTCCTGTTCATACTTTTGTAAATAAAGTTCAAGTTCTGTATTTTTCACTGTATTTTCAAAGTTCATTGTTAGACTGTTGTCATTCTTACTAAAGTGGCAATTTTGTTTTCCTTTAAAGTTCATGTTCCTGTTTTATAAATTGTAATAGATGCAAGTTTAATAGTGGAAATCACTGCTGTTTTTTTTTGTTGTTGTTGTTGACCAAATTGGTATGAAACCAAGGACCTAGAAAGAAGGTGCACCTTGGAATTTTTGGGATATGACTTGTGTGCTGGTAGAATTGCAGAAATTTAATGACAGATCAACTGATACCTTGACAGAAAATAATTGAATGAATTGATTTTAAATAATAACTCGATAATGGCTCAATGTAGACATAAACTCATACCTTGACAGATAGTAATTGAATGAATGACTTGAAATAATAACTCGACAGGGGCTTCATGTAAGGTCATACTGAAACTTAGCACATTGTTTTTAAAAAAAAACTGAGATTTGTCATTTATATGAAGTGTGATAAAGATAGCCAAAGCAATAACAGAACATATTTAATAGTGACTTGGTTGATGTTTAGGGTTATATTTGATGGTGCCAGAATTTTGCAGTTATCGCCCCTTGATAAATCAACCTGGCAGCTTTTTAGGGTCAGATTATTGTATCTTTGTAGAAGTACCGGTATATTATATGTCATCAAAATGTACGAATTCTTTAGTAAGCTCATAGGTATGGCACATGACTTAAAATTTAATAATAGGAAGTGTAAGGTTTAATCTAGCATCTGTGCTGATGGACTGTAAACATGTGTGCAGGACTTGGTCCTCCACTGCATACAGGGATTGTGTTTTTTTTTTTACAGATTACATGCTTATGTTAATAAATCCAGAAACACTGGCTAAACACTGGCTAGGTTAACTGATATTCCCTTGAAAAATATTTGTGACATTGAGGTTTTCATGTGTATTTTATTTCATGATTTCATGAAAAACAACTAAACATAAAAGGAGAATTTTATTTTTACCGCCGAGTTTTCTGTATACAGAAATGACCCTCAAAATGATGATAAAGGGAGATGAACTTTCAAAATTTTGTAAATGTTTGAAAAATGCCTGTGCAGTTGTTGATCTGTTTCTGCTGTATTCCGTGATATATATATATATATATATATATATATATATATATATATATATATATATATGTGTGTGTGTGGTCATATTTATTAGTTTGTACCTAAATATTTTCGTACAAGAACATGAACACTATTTTTAATTGGAGTATATTGTGCTAGAAGTTTTGATTCTGTATCTTCTCATTTGCCGGTTTGAAGTATATTGCATTGGGTATGTCTGTAAGCATGATGCTAAGACAGACTGGTTACTATTTCTGTAAAAGTTTTAGTTTATTCATGAGGTAATCTATAGGTAAACAGTAAACAGCATTTATGCAAGTACATTGTTCTTTGGGTCTGAAAGATGTTGCGCAAGAAGTCTGAGAGGGTACAAAGAAAGTACAAGTTTGCATACTGGAACTGCTCTGATACATTACAATGAACACATTTGTTTTCGGTCTCCTTCATGAGAATTCTATCTCTAATTGATGCTTGATTATTCCAAACGTTTTTTACACGTATATTTCTTTTGTGGTTTATAGGAACCATCTTCCAGTCATTGATATGGTATGTTGCACAGTCCTGTGGTCTGTGGCACACACTTCTTCCACATCTTAAAAGAGATTTCAATGAAGCTTCATACACATGTCCACCAGAGTGTATTGATATGCGTTACTTATTCGTTTTAGAGCAGGTCCAAGCGTAGGGGTGGTAAAAGTCTAGAACTTAGACAAAATATATACTCAAACAAAGTGGTATTAGGTGAGGTATTAACTACTTTCAGTGATAGCTCTAGTTTGAAATGTTGTTAGATAAATATGCCTTTCATAAGTTGAACTGTATTGTTCAAAGACACGGGAGCTTTGGAAAGGGGAAAATTTCAATACAGACTGCATTTTAATTGTTTATTATTGTAATCCATTACAAAATTAAACATACTGTTGTCATGTCACATGTCTAAATCACAAATATCTCATTGTTATAACTGGCAAAAAGTCTGTAAAAAGTGTTGTTTGTGAAATTGTTCCATAATATATTGTGCTTAGTGTCACTTGGAATTGTTGGTCTGTCTGCAACTACGATAATATGTAATTGATCAATTAATTTTCAGGAATTTCTTTTTAGCTCACCTGTCACAAAGTGACAAGGTGAGCTTTTGTGATCGCGTGGCGTCCGTCGTCCGTGCGTGCGTGCGTGCGTGCGTAAACTTTTGCTTGTGACCACTCTAGAGGTCACATTTTTCATGGGATCTTTATGAAAGTTGGTCAGAATGTTCATCTTGATGATATCTAGGTCAAGTTCGAAACTGGGTCACGTGCGGTCAAAGACTAGGTCAGTAGGTCTAAAAATAGAAAAACCTTGTGACCTCTCTAGAGGCCATATTTTTCATGAGATCTTCATGAAAATTGGTCAGAATGTTCACCTTGATGATATCTAGGTCAAGTTCGAAACTGGGTCACGTGGGGTCAAAAACTAGGTCAGTAGGTCTAAAAATAGAAAAACCTTGTGACCTCTCTAAAGGCCATATTTCTCAATGGATCTTCATGAAAATTAGTCAGAATGTTCACCTTGATGATATCTAGGTCAGGTTCGAAACTGGGTCACGTGCGATCAAAAACTAGGTCAGTAGGTCTAAAAATAGAAAAACCTTGTGACCTCTCTAGAGGCCATATTTCTCAATGGATCTTCATGAAAACTGGTCAGAATGTTCACCTTGATGATATCTAGGTCAAGTTCGAAACTGGGTCATGTGGGGTCAAAAACTAGGTCAGTAGGTCTAAAAATAGAAAAACCTTGTGATCTCTTTAGAGGCTATATTTCTCAATGGATCTTCATGAAAATTGGTCAGAATGTTCACCTTGATGATATCTAGGTCAAGTTCGAAACTGGGTCACGTGCGGTCAAAAACTAGGTCAGTAGGTCTAAAAATAGAAAAACTTTCTGACCTCTCTAGCAGTGTACGAAATTCAGATTTGAATCCAATAGCCCGTTCGGGCTACCAGATTAAAAAATTTCCAAGCCCGACACCAATTTCACTAGCCCGAACTTTAACACCTTAAAATACATAATTTTTGCATCATATAACATTTTGTTTTACAGACATCTCTATGCATGTTTGAAGTAATAAAAAAGACATACAGCCAGTATATGTTTGCCATGTTTTTGAAAAATTTAACTCGAAATACTCCAGTCCAGATGAGCATCGTCGGAGTCCAAAAGCATCGGACATGACACTCCTTGCCAAAACGAAATCTAAACTGTTATGCCCGACTTTTTAGGACCCGCACTCGCCAATTACTGCAACTCGAACTGTTGACAATTTTAAAGATGTAATACCGAGTGCTGAATACACATTACACACACGCTGATAGCATAATTTAAGCTCCACCTACTGCAGGTACTTGTGAGATTTTCGCGAGAAGTGTGAAAGCTAATCAAATTATCCGTTATGCTAGAGATGATTGTATTCAACCAATTAGCGCTGCGGTTACGTCTTTGACACTGTGTTTGATTGTCAACACGTAAGAGTGCAAAAACCAATAATTCCATAAGCGTTTCTCAGTCTGGAAAATCACGATGCAGTACTCGTTTAATTAGCATGTTTTTTTTTAAACAAATGAGAAAAATTCGGTAGCCCAGTCGGGCTTGTACCTGTGGAAAATCGGTAGCCCGAGCTGAAATTTGGTAGCCACGGGCTGTCGGACTACCGTGAATTTCGAACACTGCTCTAGAGGCCATATTTCTCAATGGATCTTCATGAAAATTGGTTAGAATGTTCACCTTGATGATATCTAGGTAAGGTTTGAAACTGGGTTACTTGCGATCAAAAACTAGGTCAGTAGGTCGAAAAATAGAAAAACCTTGTGACGTCTCTAGAGGCCATGTTTCTCAATGGATCTTCATGAAAATTGATCAGAATGTTCCTCTTGATGATATCTAGGCCAAGTTCGAAACTGGGTCACGTGCGGTCAAAAACTAGGTCAGTAGGTCGAAAAATAGAAAAACCTTGTGACCTCTCTAGAGGCCATATTTTTCATGAGATCTTCATGAAAATTGGTGAGAATGTTCACCTTGATGATATCTAGGTCAGATTCAGAAGTGGGTCACGTGCCTTCAAAAACTAGGTCATTAGGTCAAATAATAGAAAAACCTTGTGACCTCTCTAGAGGTCATATTTTTCAATGGATCTTCATGAAAATTGGTCAGAATTTTTTATCTTGATGATATCTAGGTCACATGTGCTCAAAAACAAGGTCACTATGTCAAATAATAGAAATAACGACGTCGTACTCAGTTCAACACTGGGTCATGTGGGGATAGGTGAGCGATTCAGGACCATCATGGTCCTCTTGTTTAATTTCACAAGACTATCACTACTTATAACCAAATAGCACTTCTGCGAATATTTATTTTCACAACTACATGTAAATATAGCAAAAAATAAATCGTGTGCAAAAACTTGTGATTTTATAGTAAGTGGCGTTCAGAGGTGGTAATAGGAACTTTTTGGGCTTGGAAAATGTCTTCTTTAACTGTGTGGGTTAATGATAATTTTTATCGTTATACCTTAGGGTAGACCCAAGTTTTCCTTCCACGGGTCAGTGATATTTAAAAATGTAAAAAGTTCCTATAGGAGAGATCGTGTTTGTATACAAATCCATTGTATTTTTAGCTCGACTATTCATAGAATAGTAGAGCTATTGGACTCGCCCATGCGTCGGCGTCCGCATCTGCGTCCGTGTCCCGATTTGGTTAAGTTTTTGTATGTAAGCTGGTATCTCAGCAACCATTTGTGGAAATGGATTGAAACTTCACACACTTATTCACTATGATAATCTGACTTACATTGCACAGGTTCCGTAACTCTATTTTGCTTTTTTACAAAATTATGCCCCTTTTTTGACTTAGAATTTTTTGGTTAAGGTTTTGTATGTAAGCTAGTATCTCAGTAACTACTTGTGGGAATGGATTTAAACTTCACACACTTATTTACTGTGATAAACTGACTTACATTGCACAGGTTCCATAACTCTATTTTGCTTTTTTACAAAATTATGCCCCTTTTTCGACTTAGAATTTTTTGGTTAAGGTTTTGTATGTAAGCTGGTATCTCAGTACTCCATTATTGGAATGGATTGAAATTTCACACACTTGTTCACTGTCAAGATCTGACATGCACAAAGCAGGTCCCATAACTTTATTTTGCTTTTTTACAAAATTATGCCCCTTTTTCAACATAGAAATTTTTGGCTAAGTTTTTGTATGTAAGCTGGTATCTCAGTATCCACTAGTGGGAAAGGATTGAAACTGAACACACTTGTTTACTGTCATGATATGACATGCAGTGCAAAGGGTCAATAACTCGACTTCGCATTTTACAAAATTATGCCCCTTTTACAACTAAGGAGTTTTGGGTTAAATTCTTATATGTAAGCTGGTATCTTAGTACCCACTAATGGGAATGGATTGAAACTTCACACACTTGTCCACTGTCATGAGCTGATAAGCACTATGCAGGTTCCATAACCCTATTTTGCTTTTTTAGTAAATTATTTTTTTTTTCGACTTTCGTATTCATTCAATCGACAAGGCTGTTGAATAGTCGAGCGTTGCTGTCCTCCGACAGCTCTTGTCTAATTTTAGAACTGATAAGACATTGATTGGGTGGGCAGACGCTAAACGTCCATATTTTTTTGTAAAATGATGTTTTTCTAATGGCCTGAACTTTCTTAAAACACAAATTATATCAATAATTTTTTCATCAATGGAAAGTTTATTAAATAGGCAATTTATTGATTACTTCTAACTACTATTTCAAAATAAAATGGATTATGAACGCTTAAATTACAGTGTTTTTCTAAAAGTTTTGAACATAACTACGTCACTATTAAAATTATATGTCATTTAAAATGGTTATTCATTTAAAAGAGATATTTGAATATGAAAATTTTAAGCATTTCAAAACGTTTTAAATTCTGAAAATCAATAAATGAGCGAAAAGGTTATTAAAAATTTAAAATTCCGATCCCATACACAAACGATGTAAAAACATTGTTTTGCCCACCACCAGATAAACAGATGTAAATGCGTGACATCACGGCGATCTTTCCTATTACCACCCTTTAGAATGATGAATAATAATAACAATTAAGTACAATTTGCACACAGGAATTTGCTTGGAGCCATGATTTTGTTTTTCAGGATTCCTAATCAATACAACAAGGCCTACCAGTCTGGCTTACAGCATTGAACATCCTTAAAATAACCAAGAACCACTTGTAATAGCAGTCATGGGGATAATGAAGAAGTCTGTGTAATTGACAGGATTGAGAACAGTTTTATTGTAATCTAAATTTAGAAAGATGTTTGTGTCAGTTTAAATATAGAATAATGTTTCACAGTAGGTAAAGAACAAGAATCTCAAGGGAGGTAACCCACATATGCAGACTTGCATGGTCCGCTTCTATTGCTGCAGTGCAACTACTTTTATGGTTGAGTTTTGAACTATTCCATTGATTTATTTGACTGGTTTTATTTTGCATCTCAAATGAAGTGGGTAATGAAAGTATTGTTTGAATTTTAGAAGCAGTTTCTTTGATAAGTTTTTATTTGGCAAAAATGGGAAATGCTGTGTTTTACCAGTTGTATGTAGAGAATAACAACAGTAGTTCACGTAAGAAATGTATTTAACCAACAAAGTATATATTGATTGGGTGCATCTTGTGCAGTTTTGTAGCCCATAAAACCACCATCTTTCACTAAAACAATTCTATGTTACAAAAATTGTATTCTGGGTATTATATGTTCTTGTTTTACCAGGATCTTTATTCTTGAAAAATGGTTTGTTAAAAATTCAAAGGCTGAAATTTAACATCAGTTTCGCAGAACCATGTTTTAATATATTTAAACACAACAAAGAAGTTTTAAGTCTGTAGAAAAAATACACTGCTGATATCCGATTAGGAGTGTTTAAATTGGATTAAAATGGTTCCGCTATGTATTATTTTGTTTCTAATATGTCATTATTTTTTTTTAAAAAGTAGATGAAATAGGGAAGCACTATTTCTTGGTGCATTTATGGCAATGTGTACTGTGTTTTAATTGATTTTAAAACATGTTGAAGAAGTTACATGTCCCATAGAATAATTCAGGAATGTGTAGAAGTCTAGTGCATAATAATCCAGAGTGTGTGATATAAGTGTAATACTGGTCTGTTGTATCAATACAGTTCTGAAATGTCCTTTTTAGCTCGACTTTTCGAAGAAAAAATAGAGCTATTGCACTCGCCCCAGTGTCGGCGTCGGTGTTGGCATCACCGTTGGTTGAAGTTTTTGATGAAGTCAAATATCTCTGTTACTATCAAAGCTATTGACTTGAAACTTAAAATAGTTATTTACTATCAAAGTCTACACCAGGAGAAACAATCCCCATAACTCTGGTTTGAATTTTGACAGAATTATGTCCCTTTTTAACTTAGAATTTTTGGTTAAAGTTTTTGATAAAGTCAAATATCTCTGTTACTATCAAAGATATTGACTTGAAACTTAAAATAGTTATTTACTATCAAAGTCTTCACCAGAAGAAACAATCCCCATAACTCTGATTTGAATTTTGACAGAATTATGCCCCTTTTTAACTTAGAATTTTTTGTTAAAAGTCAAGTATCTCTGTTACTGTTAAAGCTTTTGACTTGAAACTCAAAATAGTTATTTACTATGACCAAAGTCTACACCAGGAGACACAATTCCCATAACTCTGATCTGAATTTTGACAGAGTTATGTCCCTTTTTAACTTAGAATTTTTTTTACTGGCAAAGCTCTAATTCAGAGTCAAGCACTGAGAAAAGTCGAGCGTGCTGTCTTACGGACAGCTGTTGTTTTATAAGATACTAGATCAAGTATTGTAGCACTCTTTCTGGTGGCCTATATGGCAATGACATCAGTTATGCCATGTTTTAATGACAAGAAACATGATATGTCATATTATGATTTAAATTAGTAAATTTGCGATAAGCTTATGTTGCAATATATGCTTGTCTAGTATAAATATTTTCAGCGAATGACAGCTCTATTTTCTGTGTAGTAATAAACATAATAGGGTGATCTTTTTTTGTACAATCTAAAAAAATTAGTCAGTTATAACAAAGACTGGGAAAATATTGTTTTGTTTATAATGTATATGTATAGAAACATTTGCAAAGAAATTAATTGTCTTCTTAGTAGATATTCATGGATATTAACGGCTTAAAAATTAAACATGAAGTATTAGACACTGTAGATTTTTGTGTTGTTGCTTAGTATTTAATAGTCCGACTGGGAAGAAAATAAGGAAGAAAAATTTAAGTACATCCTGGTATAAATAGTGGGTATCTTTTTTTGTCACTGTTCATAACTTGTTCATAGTACATTAAATTTTGTGCTACAATTAGGACATGAAATTATATACTTTTTCACCTTAATGTAATAGTCATATCATACGTGAAATGAAACATTATCTTTCCAAATAACACATTTTCCTGCAGCTAAAGATAATTCATTATACATTTAACACTTTTTAGCTTTCCAAGGATGGTTTCTATAAACAGGGGATAGTGGGTGGGGAGTAGTTGATATTATGAGTTAATTTATTAAGATTTTGATGTAACAGAGTTGAAGTTAAACAGGGTTTTGACTCATTTCAGTGACAGAGTTTAAGTTGTAGATAGAAAGTAGAAATCATTTGAATGTGATGCTGTTGATATAAGTATTTAGCTGATGTAAAAAATACAACATAAATGATATTATGTTGTCATTGTTTAAATGTTATAATAAATTACAATAATTGTCACTGTAAATGCAAGGACTAAGTTGTTCAAAACTTAAATTGGCTGGAAAAACTCTACAGGAAGCTTTCATTACATAATTATGATGAGTATGTGTGATCTTGGCTGCCAGTGGCACACTGGAATCTCTTTAGAACTGGCAAAGCAAATGAAATTTCCAAGTTTTGAGCTTTCACCAGACCAAGACAGTTGTTCAGATTGGAAGGCTTTCCACTTGTCACAGGTTCTGGTTTTAGACAACTTAGAATGTACTACAAAACAATGTACTTGCAATTTTGTTATATTTATCAATTTTTTGGGTACTGTTTTTCCATTGAATAAAGTTTTGAGAAACTTGGTACATGTGTGTAATTGTGGTAGACTATTATCTGATATTTGACCATTTTCGAACATATTGTTATGCTGCATGTACTTTAAATCAGTGAATATGTAGTGAATTTTGATGTATTTTTGTTTTTCAAGAAGCATTATGCTTGTATTATTTTGTTATGTAGACAGTTGTTGTTATGTAGCTTGTAGATACTGCATTCCATGTGATAACATGTATGATGTACTGTGGAACATACATATTAATACACACATGACTCTTACCTTGTGTTTGCTTTTTTATGCCATTTATGTAAGCCCTTAGGAGCATGAGGATCAAAAAAGAGAAGGCTTCAGGTGACACTGGGTGAGCTGTTAGACTGGAGCAGAAAGCTGTGGGCGAGCTGTTAGACTGGAGCAGAAGGCTGTGGGTGAGCTGTTAGTTTACATGGGTACTCGTGCTTTTACAGCTCATCTTTCATTGTCGTGCTACATTGGCGAAACGTCAACAATTTCTTGTCTGCACGCTTGTGGTTTCATTTATGATTTTATTTTAACCAAACTTGCGCACAACTTGTATCACCATAAGATCTCGGTTCCTTTCTTGAACTGGCCAGATCCCATTATGGGTTCCAGAGTTATGGCCCCTGAAAGGGCCCAAATTAGCTATTTTGACCTTGTCTGCACAATAGCAGCTTTATGATTTGAATTTTACCAAACTTGCACACAACTTGTATCACCATAAGATTCTGGTTCCTTTCTTGAACTGGTCAGATTCCATTATGGGTTTTAGAGTTACTGCCCCTGAAAGGGCCAGAATTAACTATTTTGACCTTGTCTCCACAATAGCAGCTTCATTTATGATTTGAATTTAATTAAACTTGCACAAAACTTGTATCCCCATAAGATCTCGGTTCCTTTCTTGAACCGGCCAGATCCCAGTAAGGGTTCCAGAGTTATGGGACCTGAAAGGGCCAAAATTAGCTATTTTGACCTTGTCTGCACAATAGCAGCTTCATTTATGATTTGAATTTAATTAAACTTGCACAAAACTTGTATCACCATAAGATCTCGGTTCCTTTCTTGAACCGGCCAGATCCCAGTAAGGGTTCCAGAGTTATGGGCCCTGAAAGGGCCAAAATATAGCTATTTTGACCTTGTCTGCACAATAGCAGCTTCATTTATGATTTGAATTTAATTAAACTTGCACAAAACTTGTATCACCATAAGATCTCAGTCCCTTTCTTGAATCGGCCAGATCCCAGTAAGGGTTCCAGAGTTATGGCCCCTGATAGGCCCAAAATTAGCTATTTTGACCTCGTCTGCACAATAGCAGCATCATTTATGATTTGAATTTAATCAAACTTGCACAAAACTTGTGTCACCATAAGATCTTGGTTCCTTTCTTGAACCGGCCAGATCCCATAATAGGTTCCAAAGTTATGGCCCCTGAAAGGGCCAGAATTAGCTATTTTGACCTTGTCTGCACAATAGCAGCTTCATTTATGATTTGATTTTAACCAAACTTGCACACAACTTGTATCACCATAAGATCTCAATTCCTTTTTAGACGCCCGAAGGGACTTATTCTGTTATCACCTCGGTGTCCGTCTGTCTGTTTGTTGGTTAGCAATTTCCCTTCCGCTCTGTAACTCTTGAACCCCTTGAAGGATTTCAAAGAAACCTGACACAAATGTTCACCTCATCGAAACGATGTGCAGAGCGCATGTTTCGGATGGTTCACTTCAAGGTCAAGGTCACACTTAGGCGTCAAAGGTCATATGTTACTATAAATAGCTTATTTAGTAACTTTTTAGCTCACCTGTCACAAAGTAACAAGGTGAGCTTTTGTGATCGCGCAGCGTCCGTCCTCCGTCCGTCCGTTAGTCCATAAACTTTTGCTTGTGACCACTCTAGAGGTCACATTTTTCATGGGGTCTTTATGAAAATTGGTCAGAATGTTTACCTTGATGATATCTAGGTCAAGTTTGAAACTGGGTCAAGTGCGGTCAAAAACTAGGTCAGTAGGTCTAAAAATAGAAAAACCCTGTGACCTCTCTAGAGGCCATATTTTTCAGAAGATCTTCATGAAAATTGGTCAGAATGTTCATCTTGATGATATCTAGGTCAAGTTTGAAACTGGGTCAGGTGCCGTCAAAAACTAGGTCAGTAGGTCAAATGATAGAAAAACCTTGTGACCTCTCTAGAGGCCATATTTTTCATGGGATCTGTATGAAAGTTGGTCTGAATGTTCATCTTGATGATGTCTAGGTCAAGTTCGAAACTGAGTCACGTGCGGTCCAAAACTAGGTCAGTAGGTCTAAAAATAGAAAAACCTTGTGACCTTTCTAGAGGCCATACTTTTCAATGGATTTTCATGAAAGTTGGTCAGAATGTTCACCTTGATAGTATCTAGGTCAAGTTCGAAACTGGGTCATGTGCCGTCAAAAACTAGGTCAGTAGGTCAAATAATAAAAAAAACCTTGTGACCTCTCTAGAGGCAATATTTTTCATGGGATCTGTATGAAAGTTGATCTGAATGTTCATCTTGATGATATCTAGGTCAAGTTCGAAACTGGGTCAACTGCAGTCCAAAACTAGGTCAGTAGGTCTAAAAATAGAAAAACCTTGTGACCTCTCTAGAAGCCATACTTGTGAATGGATCTTCATGAAAATTGGTCAGAATGTTCACCTTGATGATATCTAGGTCAGATTTAAAACTGGGTCACATGCCATCAATAACTAGGTCAGTAGGTCAGATAATAGAAAAACCTTGTGACCTCTCTAGAGGCCATATTTTTCATGGGATCTGTATGAAAGTTTGTCTGAATATTCATCTTGATGATATCTAGGTCAGGTTCGAAACTGGGTTAACTGTGGTCAAAAACTAGGTCAGTAGGTCTAAAAATAGAAAAACTTTGTGACCTCTCTAGAGGCCATACTTTTGAATGGATCTTCATGAAAATTAGTCAGAATGTTCTCCTGGATGATATCTAGGTCAAGTTCGAAACTGGGTCACGTGTCATCAATAACTAGGTCAGTAGGTCAAATAATAAAAAACCATGTGACCTCTCTAGAGGCCATATTTTTCAATGGATCTTCATGAAAATTGGTCAGAATTTTTGTCTTGATGATATCTTGGTCAGGTTCAAAACTGGGTCACATGAGCTCAAAAACTAGGTCACTGTGTCAAAAAATAGAAAAAACGATGCCATACTCAGTTCAAAACTGGGTCATGTGGGGACAGGTGAGCGATTCAGGACCATCATGGTCCTCTTGTTTATTATTGGCCATAGGCAAGAACTGAGACCACTTTACTGTGGTACAACATGGATGGTACCTCCAATTTTTAGGTGTATTTTGACATATCTGTACCTTGTTAGAATTTTTTTTTCATTTTGGTTAAAGCAATGGTTCTCAGGTGAGCGATATAGGGCCATCATGGCTCTCTTGTTTCATGAACTGGTTAAATGGTCATGAACCATCTACCATATCTCTGCTACAGTTTCTCTGTTGATGGCTTGCTTTGTGATGTACATCTCTGGCTATATTTGCTGTGCTCAGTGTTTCCAGAGAGTCTGCTCTTACCTTTTTAAACTATGTTATTTATATTCGCCAAAGTTTCTTGTCACAAACTACTTGATTGATATTCATTGAACAACATGGTCCTTACACAGAGCCCTTATGTTTGTTTCAATGGTTTTGCTCCACTAAACCTATTAGTTGCAACTAAAAAAAGAAAAAACTTTAAACTACTGGATGGATCTTCATAAAAC
This sequence comes from Mercenaria mercenaria, assembly GCF_021730395.1. Classification (NCBI taxonomy): domain Eukaryota; kingdom Metazoa; phylum Mollusca; class Bivalvia; order Venerida; family Veneridae; genus Mercenaria; species Mercenaria mercenaria. The sequence goes on along the minus strand of NC_069366.1, from coordinate 79,424,325 downwards.
TGTGTGTTTTGGTGGGGAAAGGACTCTGTTATACTCCCAGTTACCAAGTACCTCAGGGCTATGAGAGATGTTCAGTTTATAAAAGTTACTTAACACTTCAAAATCTTACTGGGTGCAGGACATGCAAGAGAATTTCGACATAAATGCACTTATGATATTTGGTTTTAGTGCAATAGAAAAAGTATACTGGTGAAATTCAGGAAACGTTTCAAAATTGACCTAACCTGTACTGTTACTGAGTGCATTGCCTGTATGACCCCAAAAGCTAACAAAAAGATAGATGCACGCCAAGTAAAGAGTTCCTCTCAAAACATTAACCCATTATTTAGTTCTAATATATTGGAAAACTTAAATTTTGTTATTCATATGTTATTGTTATTTTGTCCTAGTTAGGTGGAACATACAGACATAAGTGGTTGTACTATGTCAGAAAAGATGACAATGATAGTGAGAAACTGAAGATTGTTAAGCTCGATTCTTACACTAGTAAGTAACGACTTTATTTAACGAGGCTACACATTGAGTGTCCCCATCTACCATGTGGGCCTCAACATATAAACATAAACACATACAATCTAAAACAGTGATATAACAATAGTAAATTTATACAATGTAAATAGTTATTTGTTATACAAGGTTTTGTAACAAAGTTCAGTGGAAACAAATATTTATAATTAAAGCAAGTGGAAAATCATAGTCTTAAGCACAGTAAAAAATAATCAATTCCATTTTCAGTCTCAGTTGTGAACATCATACAAAAACAATTTAAATACTTGAAGCAGAAAAATGCCACTTAAAGATATGATGCTTGGAATTGTGCGAGTGATTCAGAATTACGAATACTAAGGGGAATATCATTCCATAATTTTGGACCTGAATACACTGTTTGACAAGGCAATAGTCAGCTCTGAATGCTATACAGAAAATACAAACTTTAAAACTACTATTTACAGTTTAATGACTTTCAAAGAATGGATTACATAGTGTCTAGGCAGCTCCAATATGTTAATGGAGGATTCTTAAGAGACAACTGCAGAAACCAGACAATGACTTCAGATTGATCTTAAGAAACTGGACTAAATGAACTATTAATATAAATTTCCTGTCTTGGTCTAAGTATTGCAGAATGATTTTTTGTTGTAAAGGATTTTAAGGATGTTGTGTACCTTAACATTATTGTGTGCATGTCCAACCGGAAGCTAACTGGAAGCTAACGTGAGGATTTACGACAAACTAAATCTGTTTACATATTCATTCTTCTGAAACGGGTTAAAACCTGTCTTCGATCTGATGCTTAATGGATTAATAATTCTGAAATGATGAATAAATTACTACATAAAAAGTACAAAACACTGTGTTAAATTTTCAGAATGAGGTCATAGACGTCACGATCTTGCGTGTCGGTTACCATGCAAAATGAAAAGCTCTATATCTGAATGGATTTGATTTGAACTGAAGTTGTTCTACATCATCACCCACACCATATATGACAAGGTCTGTAAGTGAAGATGTGTTGGGCAACTTCTATCCTGGATGGACAAAGGTCTTAGACACCTCTCCCCTCCACCACCTCTCCCAAATTCTTCACTTATTATCTTGTCACTACAGAAATGGTTTATTTCCGCTGACGAAACAGTAGTGCATGGTATTATTCACATAAAAATAACTTTAGCTTTCGAAGACATTCCCTGTTCTACTACCAGCATGTTGTGCTCAGTCTTTCCCCTGATGACTTATTATTTTCTCTTTCAGTGATTCATATTGATAATATTATAATCAGCAATCAGCTAATGCACTGTCTGTTTAAATTAATAAATTTGCCTAAGGCAAATCTAGGAATTTAGTATTGAACAATTTTTATTTTCTTTTTGCAGAAAAAGATCAATTTTCAAAACTATGAAGGTACCAAGAATTGTGTATTAGCAGTTTACCTGATGATCTATATTTCCTCACAGCAGGAATTACAGGGATACTTTATAACACCTGCAAATCTGTTAAACTTATAGATATGCTAGTTTCATCTCTAACATAAAAATCTTATATAATAATAATACATAATTGTTTAGGTGTTAATAGAGTGTTCTGAAGCTGGTTTATATCTGGGAAGTGTTGTTTATTCTCAGCACCTTTGATAGAATAAACCTGATGAGATTGAGGAGTTGATTTCTTAGAAAAGAACTAGGGAAAAATAACACATTGAGTTGCAAATAGGTAACAAATTCTTCAAAAACAGCAGAGACTATCATTCTAAAGTAATGATGTCAAGTTTGGAGACTAGTCTAAAACACCAGCAAGTAAAATTTCTGAACAAAGTCTCAAAATTGACCAATGGCAAGGCTGTTTCTGAGTTTACAGTTAGATTCAACAAAATGTTGACTATAAATTTTTTTATAAACTCACCTGTAGCTGGGTTTTAAAGATTCTAAGTACAATTCCTTTCCCCACAGAAAAACTCCTAGCCCCTTTAAGGTAAGGCGTAAAAAAAAATTGTTGTTTCCAGTACCCCGACCTGCCCTAAATTTTTGGCCCAACCCTAAATGTTTTTATGGCCTTGGAGAATATTTTTTTCAACTTTTTGACAAAAAGTTGCAAAACTGCACTTTTTATGCTTTAAACATGCCTAGTGATGTTAGAAATCAACTTACTGATGCTCTAAAGGCATAACCCCCTTGTTTGTATTCATTTTTTGATACAAAAATAATTTCTGAAAAGTCTCCCTCAATAAAAAAAAAAAATCAAAAAAAAAAATTTCCGACCTACCTACCCTTATTTTTTTGAGCATGTTACCGGAAATAAAGAATTTTTTTTAGGCCTAACTTGAGATTGCTTAAAGACTGACAATTTTAGTCCCCTTGTTTAACATTTTATCTAATTCCATGTTTGTAGGAGTTACTCGTCTTGTCCTATACTTACCGTTTGTCTCCCCATATGTGAGGGTATATTTTGAGTTCTTCTTGTTTGTCTGTGTCACAAAAGACTCTTCTAAAAGTACTACTTAAATTTCAATTAAACTTTGTAGGAAGGTTCAATACCAAGGCTATTTTCCAGCATCCTCAGCAGTCTCTGGTACTACTGATTGGATTTGAATGGAATTTTAAAGATCCTGGATTGATCAGTATTAAGTTTTGTTGCCCATATTCTACAAGTTTAATGATTTTGGCATAGTAATAGACCTTTGAAACCTCAAATAAATCTTGTCTTGAGTACTGGTGTTTTTTTTTCTGAAAACAAAAACCTGTTTCACACAAAAAATGGGCTGTTTTAGAGTTGGCTATTTTCCAACACATGTTTATGCTATGGCCAGACTTTGAATACCCACTCACCCTTCCAGTCAAATGAAGTGGAACAGTGAGATGTGCTTTTAACAAAAGCATGTGTCTGGTTAACTGCATGATTGATGAGCTGGTTGGAGTTGCTCCTCTTTGCGGAGTATTACCTTACTTGCTACAATGATCAACCTTGTGTTTTGTTACCAAAGCACCAAAGACTTCCAGGCTTTAGATCTAATCAGATTGTGCGTTGTTTGATGATTTCCAAAAGTGAGGCATCCTTTGTTAAGCCAAATAATAAGAAGGTAGATCTATATAAATTTGATTTTCAAAAATAAATAGATAGATACTTTGTGTTAGTTAAGCTACATTTTACTTTGTGAAAAAATTAAGGACTCTTCGTGATCAACTCTGTGTAATTAACTTTAAAGGAAACATTGTGTTTTAATCTAAGTAACTTTGTGAAAGTGAAGAAACATTTTTTTTTGAAATTTATTTGTTGAAGTTTCAGAAATAAAAAATTAGAAAACAGTTTACAGGAGACTTGTGTGTATTTTAATAAAAGAAACATTACTCCCACATCTTAAGACAAACAAAATTTATCGTTCATAATATTACTATAAATAGCTTATTTTGTAACCTTTTTATTACTGGCAGTAGGAGAAAACCCGAGACCACTTTTCTGTGGTACAACATGGATGGTACCTCCAATATTTAGGTGTATTTTCACATATCTGTACATGGTAAGGATTTTTTTGTGGACTTTGAATTTTTTTTTTTTGAATTTCTTCCCTTTGTTGTTCATGTCCTTTGGGCTTCAACAGTCAAGTTCTTTAAATTTTGCTCCCATCCTCTGATATAACCCTTTGGGCATATATTGCTCCACTTGGCGGAGCTCTTGTTTCACAGAGTTGTTATTCCTAACCTCATTTTTCATCTCTGTTAGTGTCTACAAACTAGTACCTCCACAATGCATGACAAGAGCAGAACGTTCAATGGTCTTAAATTAAATAGCATATGATGTCATAAAGAAAACAAAATAAATGTGATTACAAGCACTTATTTTTTTACTTGTTTGTAGCAGTTTTAAAGTAAAAAACTTACAAAACTTTAACTGTATGTCTGTTGAACAAGAGGGCCCTAGATTGCTTACCTCTACTTGCACTCTACTTTCTTGAACAATGATAACATAGTTTACAATGATAACATAGTTTACATACTAAGAGACAATATCAAACAAGAAGATTTTTTAATTCTCTATGACATACATTGACCAAAACCCCTGGTTGTCACGTTTTTTGATGAAACAGAACAAAACTTATTTTAAAATCTGAATTTCTCCCCTTGTCATAGAACTTTGTGTTGCAAGAAAGATAAGTAAAGTTGGAGTTATTCCCCATGTCCAAGAACTGCCTTCATGTTAAACAAGGTAAGTTAGTTGAGTTTTTCCATTTATCCTTGGACTGCTTTCACATTGTAAGAGGTAGGTTTGTTGAGATGTTCGGAACTCATTTCCCTTGTCCTCGCATTTATAAATATTTGAGTGAACACGATAAATGGTTCAAAATTTGAATGCAGCTGATAAAAGAACAAAAGCATGCATTTGAAAAAAAAAAGCAAAAAGTTCAAACAGTCTTTTTTTTTTCAATATAAAGCATCTTTCAAAGTTTGGCATATCATTAAAAAAGATAAATGGCAGTCAATAATAAATATTTGTATTGATTAATAATAATCGAAGTTTGTTAAGTATACCAGGTTTGCAAAGCATGTCAATGTGATATTATTACATTTTATGTTGAATACAATGAATATTATCATTAATAATAAAGATAAATCTAGAATAAGTAATGAATGGTAAAATTTGAAAAGAAACTTTGGTATGACATGATAAATCAAAGATTTACATGTAAAACCTGCTGTGGAATCATTTAATTTTGTGGTCACAAAATTTTCTGGTTTGAACAAGAATAGCCGTTTTGTGGGAATATAAATTGATTGGCAACAAAGTTATTTCCGAAGGTGAAAGGCCTGACTGTCTTTACAAACAGACACATAGAAATTCTTGCTATTTTATCAAAAACTTTCATTTAAGATGTATGGCTTTATAGTAATTTCAGCAAAAAAAAAGGAAAAAGAAATTGAGGATGATGAACGCCATTTTTTAATGCAAATTGATTGTTGTAACCATGGAAACTTGAAAAAAGTTTTTTTTTACAGAAATAATTAGTAACAATACAATATCTAAAGGGTCAGTAATGAGTTATGAGTATTTTCAATTGTTTTTGAACTCCAAATTAGTTGTAATAAAAGAAACCTAAGTACATGCAAGGCTGTTAAGAATTGACCTTTTTGACAATGAGCTTCATAGATTATTATTGTGGTTGTATTTCTTTTTAATTCAGATTAGAGTACATTTCTGATGCCTTTAATACATGGACAGCTTGCAGATGCATTTTTCTTCTTCCATAGAATACAAAATTGATACAAAAAGTGCTTACAAAGGTCTGAATTATAATTTTCTTGTATGTTGCCATGGTAACAGAGCACAATCTTTAAATTTTAGAAAAGTTTTGGACTGCATAACTTTATTAAAAGGCTATACTGAAGGTATTCATGTTTTACTATACTTCTGGCAATAGGTTATACTGTAATCTTAGCATTTATTATTTTGCTAAAAACTCATTTTTGTCAATTTTCAAAAGTTTCTAAAATCACAAGTATGAATAACCCACTAAATTTCCTCCTTAATTTGAAATGGATATCATTGCCCTACTAAATCCATGAAAGTGTTATATTCAGATGCATGCACATTTTATTTTATATGATGTTAAAAAATATACATGCAGACCAATTTTTATAGATTAAGGGGGACATTTATAAAATTGTTTCTTCTAAAACTATGAAAATGTTGAAAGACAATGTTTGTTTAAAATATTTACTTTAAGTATGTATTTCAGGCAAATATGGAAATTAGTGTCCTATATCATATATAAAGACACCACAATGTGTCAAGAAACTTGTCACATTTTAGTAAAAGAAATGGCCATTTTTCGCAAAAGTAGAATATTTTAAGAGCTGATTCATATCTTTTCACCCTAAATTCTTCATATATGGCTTGAACATTAAGAAAAGGTGCAAATATGAAGTAATTCTGAGACTATGACTTTCTGGCCCCTTCTTTATTTTTTTTGGTGTTTACATAGAATTGAGCTTAATATCTATGGCTTTCCCCTGTCAATCCACAAAATTAAATTCCAACAAGCAACTGAATTTGTTGTTTCTTTTACATGAAAGTGTTGAAATCCACAAATTATATCACAGCAGAACAGCCATTGTGACCAAAACCATGAAATTTTGTGTCTCCTTAATCAAATTATTTCATAGAAAAGAATTCCATTTGACTTTGTCCTCTATTTTAGCCTGTCTTGTGACAGTAGATAAAAGGCTGTCTTAAAATTTCACTGACAGACTGTTTTTAGATACCATCTTTCAATACAAGGGCAGTAGGTTACATCTTTGATAAAACAAGAGAAATTTGGATATTATGTAATGTTTTCAAACAGATGTTAAATTTCATTATGAAGATCTAATGTTAGATTAATATAATTAGTAACAAGAGTGTTTCCATTGATTTATATTAACCAGCAAGAAAACAATGATGATATTTCCTAAAATTGTGGTTAAACATTTAGATATCTCAAGACAATTTTTGATTAATTATAAAAATACTTTGTTATAAATTTTAGCTAGAGTTATTTTACTGAAGTACCACTTTGCATAAAAATTGCTATGTCGAAATAGGGGCATATCATTGAGAATTCTAGCATAAAACTGCTGTTCTTGTCGCTTTTTGGGAGTGTTTTAACAGAAGAGAAAACTTGTGTTAACAGAGAGATTCTTGTGCTCACATGCTGTTGAAAAACCTTTTTATATATGCGCATCCCATGGCAAAGCGCAAGCATATAACAGCCCCAAAACGGATAAGTCAAATGGAAATGATGTCAATGTGAAACAAGAGCTGTCTCCATAGGATGACACATGCCCCCGATGGCACTTTGAATGAATAGTTATGGCCGATGTTAGAGTTTAGGACCTTTGTCCTACGGACCTGGGTCTTGCGCGCGACATGTCGTCTTACTGTGGTACACATTCATGCCCAATAATTTTAAAATCCATTCATGAATGACAAAGATATGGACCGGACACGCCCATCAATGCACTATCATGAAATATGACCTTTAACATCTAAGTGTGACCTTGACCTTTGAGCTACAGACCTGGGTCTTGCGCGCGACACGTCGTCTTACTGTGGTACACATTCATGCCAAGTTATTTGAAAATCCATCCATCGATGACAAAGATATGGACCAAACACGAATGCACTATCATGAAAAATGACCTTTAACGTCTAAGTGTGACCTTGACCTTTGAGCTACGGACCTGGGTCTTGCGCGCGACACGTCGTCTTACTGTGGTACACATTCAGGCCAAGTTATTTGAAAATCCATCCATCGATGACAAAGATACGGACCGGACATGAAAATTGCGGACAGACTGACAGACCGACAGACGGACAGACGGTTCAAAAACTATATGCCTCCCTTCGGGGGCATAAAAACAACTCAGACATTCCCACGCATTTCTTAGAAGTTTAATGATGTTGAGGGACAATATATTCATTTAATAGTTTTTATGTATTTTATGCTAGACAAGCATTAGCGCATGTTCATTTTGTGTTATAACATCTTCAGAATCCCTTAGGATTCTGCAGATGTTACAACACGAAAAAACATGCGTTATCCCTACAAAACCAAACCAGATTTAACTGCATGTCAGATAATTATAGTGTCAGTCCATTTTGAGAGTCAACCTTACATACAAAATCACCAATGAGATACTATCTAAAGGTTATATAGTATAAATAAGCATATAAATTATATAATGATAAGTATATTAATATTGAAATTATATCAAAACTTGCAAAACATTCTTTTTAATGAAATGTTAAATATCAATGGTTGAATGTTAACACAATAGATTCAAATAAATGAAAAGGCTGTTGATTAACAGGTCAGTGTTAATTCTGTATTTCTAAGTATTAGTGTATATTTTGCAGTGGATATTTTGCAGTGGGAAAAAGCATAACTTATTTTGGGCTGGTAAATCATAACTTGGAAACTAAAGCATAATTATAACTGTTTTAATTTTGTACATTGAGAGAGAAATTATGTATCATTTTATCTACGTTTAAAAAAAAATCAACATTAAAAAAAAAACTGTTACGGATTTTGCAAAGCAAACAGTATGTCGCTATCAGGATTTGAAATAATTTAAGTCCTTACCATCTATTTGTTAGTTATAAGTACATGATAATTTAGAGGCAGAGATATGTTGTATCTATACTTATTAGCAGTGTTTGTTACTCTAACAGAGGGGGTTTACCATCCTCACCCAGGGGCTCGTTTCCAATGGCAACTGGAAGTTGATGATGACAACCCAATGGTTTACAGCATGCATGCGGATATGTATGATGCTGACCTTTGGGCACTTACGCCACAGGACATATCTGCAATACACGCGTAAGTTTAATCCTGGTTAATTTTTGTATTCTTTTATACCATGTATTGCAAATATTCATTAGGGTTGTATTTTCGCTAATTTTTGTGATCAGATGGACAGGCAAAGTCAATAGTCTTGTGAATGATAAAAAGCATTACATGTATGTCTAATAGTATATCGAGGGACAAAGAGCAAACTTTCTTGCTAAATTTCTATAATGAACTTGTCCATCTTCCAATTTGGACAATACCATAAACTGTTAAAAAGGATGCTTATCAAAAAGATACTGGTTGAATAGTGAACAGTGCAGATCATGCATGTATGTGCAGGCTGATCATGATCTACACTGGTCGCAAAGGCAGAATCAATCGTGCCCAGCATGGTAAGGGTTAAAGTGGCATACATGTATCTGGTAAAACTGAAGTCCTCTAAAATAACTGAAAACTTCTATTTTGTGAAAATGGTATTTGCACACACTTATTGGAATATATTTATATTTTTCAAAGTAGTCCAGCAAGAGGGTGAGGGTGTAACCAAAGTGACACTGAGATGGGTATTTATTCTGCTCTCTCCCCTCACCCCCAACACACCCGAAAATCCAAAACAGAAAAAGAATGTCACACTTCATGGTGATCATATGTATGATGAGTTAATGGAGTCTCCTTGAAACTGAGAAGGTAGTTTTCTCCACAAACTTGAGGGTGTATGGGCGCCCCCTACCTTCGTCCATCCCAGTAAAATATATATTGATACATCTACATTTCATGTGATTATGAGTATGAAATTTAATTTGAATCCCTTCAAAAATATGGAAGTTTTTCACAACACAAGTTTTTTTGCGGTGTGATGACCATGCAACCCACCAGTCAACCAACTCTACAATGACTGACTCCTATATACAACCCACAATTAACTTCATCTATAGATTTAAATTCTGTATGGCAGGCAGTTACTTTTACTAGCATTCATGGATTATGTAGTACTTACTACCAAGCTAGCAATTGAAACTACTGTTTTTCTGTGTGACCGTCTACTTTTACTAGCATTCATGGATTATGTAGTACTTACTACCAAGCTAGCAATGGAAACTACTGTTTTTCTGTGTGACCGTCTACTTTTACTAGCATTCATGGATTATGTAGTATTTACTACCAAGCTAGCAATGGAAACTACTGTTGTTCTTTGTGACCGTGTACTTTTACTAGCATTCATGGATTATGTAGTATTTACTACCAAGCTAGCAATGGAAACTACTGTTTTTCTGTGTAACCGTCTACTTTTACTAGCATTCATGGATTATGTAGTACTTACTACCAAGCTAGCAATGGAAACTACTGTTGTTCTTTGTGACCGTGTACTTTTACTAGCATTCATGGATTATGTAGTACTTACTACCAAGCTAGCAATGGAAACTACTGTTGTTCTTTGTGACCGTCTACTTTTACTAGCATTCATGGATTATGAAGTACTTACTACCAAGCTAGCAATAGAAACTACTGTTGTTCTTTGTGACCGTCTATTTTTACTAGCATTCATGGATTATGTAGTACTTACTATCAAGCTAGCAATGGAAACTACTGTTGTTCTTTGTGATTGAATTACTGTGCTGTTATACCTTGAAACTAGGTATCATTGATGTGCATGAGTAGTGTAAATTTATATTCAGCCGAGAAGTATTCACCAAATGCATGGTTGGAAAAAATGACTGGAAGCGGATACTAGTAATCAAATAGATCTTGTTATAGGCTGTTAGTACATCATTGACATGTACCTTCACAGGACAGTTTCAGCCTTTCAGAAAGCTGTAGGCCTATGATTAAATGTACAATAAATTTGTCTTTAGAAATATTTGTAAATTAAAAAAGACATGTAAATTTACAAGTATTAAGTCAGTTTACACAAAACCCATGACTATAAAAATGTGTTTATATTAAATACCTTTTTCCCAGAACAATCTCTCTGCCCCATCAGGTTTCTGAAAGCTTTGATTGTTAACAAGGAAGGGAGGGAAGGCAATTATGCTATCTGAACTGACAGCAAGTTTCTGTTTAAAGGAATGAAGAATGGAGGGAATGTGACAAGTTAATTTAACTACCAACATGTTTATGATAACAGAAAGGGAGGGAAGGTGTTATGTCATTGGGCTAACAGCAGGTTTGTGTTTACATGAAGGGAGGGAAGGTGTTACGTTATTGGGCTAACAGCAGGTTTGTGTTTACATGAAGGGAGGGAAGGTGTTACGTTATTGGGCTAACAGCAGGTTTGTGTTTACATGAAGAGAGGGAAGGTGTTATGTTATTGGACTAACAGCAGGTTGTGTTTACTTGAAGGGAGGGAAGGTGTTACGTTATTGGGCTAACAGCAGGTTTGTGTTTAAATGAAGGGAGGGAAGGTGTTATGTTATTGGGCTAACAGCAGGTTTGTGTTTACTTGAAGGGAGGGAAGGTGTTATGTTATTGGACTAACAGCATGTTTGTGTTTACATGAAGGGAGGGAAGGTATTATGTTTTTGGGCTACCAACATGTTTATGTTTACAGGAAGGGAGGGAAGCTATTGGGCTAACAGCAGGTTTGTGTTTACAGGAAGGGAGGGAAGGTGTTATGTTTTTGGGCTACCAACATGTTTATGTTTACAGGATGGGAGGGAAGCTATTGGGCTAACAGCAGGTTTGTGTTTACAGGAAGGGAGGGAAGGTGTTATGTTACTGGGCTAACAGAAGTTTGTGTTTACATGAATATGACATGTTATTTAAAATAACAAAAGATTTTGATTTCCAAGAAGAGACTAGGAAGGTGATGCATTATTTAAACTAAAAGCAGGGTTTTGCTTACAGGAAGGGAGGGAAGGAGATACATTCTTTAAACTAAAAGCAGGGTTTTGCTTACAGGAAGAGAGGGAAGGTGATACATTCTTTAAACTAAAAGCAACGTTTTGCTTACATGGAGGGAGGGAAGGTGATACATTCTTTAAACTAAAAGCAAGGTTTTGCTTACAGGAAGAGAGTGAAGGTGATACATTCTTTAAACTAAAAGCATGGTTTTGCTTACAAGGAGGGAGGGAAGGTGATACATTCTTTAAACTAAAAGCAAGGTTTTGCTTACAGGAAGAGGGGGAAGGTGATGCATTCTTTAAACTAAAAGCAGGGTTTTGCTTACAGGAAGGGAGGGAAGGTAATACATTCATTAAACTAAAAGCAGGGTTTTGCTTACAGGAAGAGAGTGAAGGTGATACATTCTTTAAACTAAAAGCAAGGTTTTGCTTACAGGAAGAGAGTGAAGGTGATACATTCTTTAAACTAAAAGCAAGGTTTTGCTTACAGGAAGGGAGGGAAGGCGATACATTTTTTAAACTAAAAGCAGTGTTTTGCTTACAGGAAGGTGATACATTCTTAAATCTAAAAGCAGGGTTATGCTTACAGGAAGAGATGGAAGGTGATGCATTCTTTAAACTAAAAGCAAGGTTTTGCTTACAGGAAGAGAGTGAAGGTGATACATTCTTTAAACTAAGAGCAGGGTTTTGCTTACATGGAGGGAGGGAAGGTGATACATTCTTTAAACTAAAAGCAAGGTTTTGCTTACAGGAAGAGAGTGAAGGTGATACATTCTTTAAACTAAAAGCATGGTTTTGCTTACAAGGAGGGAGGGAAGGTGATACATTCTTTAAACTAAAAGCAAGGTTTTGCTCACAGGAAGAGAGTGAAGGTGATACATTCTTTAAACTAAAAGCAGGGTTTTGCTTACAGGAAGAGAGGGAGGTGATACATTCTTTAAACTAAAAGCAAGGTTTTGCTTACAGGAAGGGAGGAAAGGCGATACATTTTAAAACTAAAAGCAATGTTTTGCTTACAGGAAGAGGGGGAAGGTGATGCATTCTTTAAACTAAAAGCAGGGTTTTGCTTACAGGAAGGGAGGGAAGGTAATACATTCTTTAAACTAAAAGCAGGGTTTTGCTTACAGGAAGGGAGGGAAGGCGATACATTTTAAAACTAAAAGCAGTGTTTTGCTTACAGGAAGAGGGGGAAGGTGATGCATTCTTTAAACTAAAAGCTGGGTTTTGCTTACAGGAAGGGAGGGAAGGTAATACATTCATTAAACTAAAAGCAGGGTTTTGCTTACAGGAAGTAAGTGAAGGTGATACATTCTTTAAACTAAAAGCAGGGTTTTGCTTACAGGAAGTAAGGGAAGGCGATACATTTTTTAAACTAAGAGCAGGGTTTTGCTTACAGGAAGGGAAGAAAGGTGATACATTCTTTAAACTAAAAGCAGGGTTTTGCTTATAGGAAGGAAGGGAAGGTGATACAATCTTTAAACTAAAAGCAGGGTTTTGCTTATAGTAAGAGAGGGAAAGTGATACAAATCTTTAAACTAAAAACAAGGTTTTGCTTACAGTACAGGAAGGTAAGGAAGGGGATTCATTCTTTAACCTAAAAGCTGGGTTTTGCTTACAGGAAAAGAAGGAAGGTGATACATTCTTTAAACTAAGGGAGGGAAGGTAATAGAAGAGGAGCGGTGGTCTTGTGGTTTAGGTGCCGGCTGCTCAACCTGGGGCTCATGGGTTCGAACCCCACTGGGGTCACAACCATGCCTTCTCATATGACACAAGTACTGGTTTTTCCAGGAAGCAGTCTCAAGAGTGGTTAAAATAAGCTTGAAGCTTTCATCACAATCGAGCTAAAATACATTAGTATGAACTAAGGTAATACATTATTTGAACTAAAAGCAGGGTTTAGCTTACATGAAGGGAGGGAAGGTAATATTTTGTATTTCACTTGAGCTAACAACATGTTTCTGTTTACAGGAAAGGAGGGAAAGTGATATGTTATTTCTCGGCTGGGTCCTACGACAAAAACCGCCCTGATGCTCATCTATTCCATAGCAGTGACATTGGTAACAAAATGCATGGCTGGGATGAATACTGGATTGATATAACGTAAACTTTTGTGAACTAAACAAACATAAAAACAGAAAATTTATGCACAAATTATAAAAAAAGACATTCAGAGTTTTCAATTTCCCTCATAATGGAGAATCAACAAATATGAAACTGTATTTTCAGTACAATTCTGTAATGTTTTACATGGAAAGCTTCACTTCCTTCTACCGCAAAGGCATGTTCATCTTTTATTTATATCTTCACTCAGTGACAGGTAACACAAAGCCTTACGTAGAGCTGTATCTTTTGTTACAATGAAATCAAATTGACTGTGAAGGTTATATTACTTCTAAAAGTTTGACCAATTATCACTTCAGTGGATAAATGATCACTGATACTGAATGTGGGATTCACATCTATGTGTATGTTGGCTGTTGAGATGATGCTGCAGTTTGTCGATATAACGTTAGAAGCTGTTATTTGTCTAGATCGAGCAACGTGAAGAGTATAATGCTGAAGCGTATGGACCTGGCTAAACGCAAGCATTGTGATGGTATTGAGCCAGACAATGTTGATGGGCATGAGGCAGGGAACGCACACTTTGCTTTCGGTTACCAGGACCAACTCATATACAACAGGTGGCTTGCAGATCGTAAGTGACCTATTTAGAATTTTTAAACTTGTTGTATTTCTTACTTTATAACAAGGTAAGTCAAGTCATTTAAGCCAACGCACGGAACCAAACCCATAATGATAATGTGACATTGTACCAATTAACACATAAATGGTTCATCAATATATGGAAGCTTCCAAATAATCATAAAGATTGGGTCTAAAGTTAAAATGCAAGTCATTCCTGCTCAGAAACAGGCTGTCTAAATTCTATAGAAAGCAATTGGAAAGTATATTTTTTAAACAGATACAGGAAACAAGTGCATTCAAACCTGTCTATAAAGACCACTCTTGTGAGAGACAAAAACTGGTCTTTATTGTTCAGAGATGGTCTTTAGCATAGCTTTGACTGTACCTATACGCTTAAAATATTCCTTCATTAAAAAGTCTTGTGTTACATAATTAAGGGTATGTATTATTAGATTTTTTTTGAAAACAGAAGCCCATGCACGTGACCTGTCCATTGGATTGAAAAATGATGCTGAACAAATCAAAGAACTTCATTCCTGGTTTGACTGGGCGCTGAATGAAGAATGCCATGAAAATGATGGTGGTAGGGAGTGTTTGCTGTATCAGCCATTCCTGGATGAGGGCAAGGTAAGTGTGAGTGGTGGTTGAGGGCAAGATAAGTGTGGGTGTTTAATAAGTGCATATGTTTGAAGGGCAAGGTAAGTGTGAGTGTGGTTTGGGGAAAAGTGTGAGCAAGGTGTAGGGTAGAATGCTTAATAAAGGCATGTGTTTGACTGGAAGGAAAGGAAAGTGCAAGTGTCAGTTGAGGGCAAGGCTTGTTTATGTGTTTGAAATAAGCATGTGTTTGATTGCAGGACAAGGTAAGTATGGTTGAGAGCAAGGTTAGTGTGTTTGATTTAGTGCATGTGTTTAAAAACTGTGCAACGTATGTGTTTGGTAAGAGTTAATGCAAAGGCATATGTTTGATAGAGGTATGTTAAGGGGGAAAGGAAAGTTCATTGTTTAGAAGCGTGTGGGACCAGGGGAGGAGAAGGAGGGGATGAATAAAGGTTAATCTTGGACAGAGACTTTGAGCAGGAGCAAGGTAAAGGTAAAAGCCTTTAATGAGGGTAAAATTAGATAAAATATTTGCAGAATTAACTGCCAGTACTCCTTTAATGTAAGGAAAAGTCACGAAATTTGCCTTCTCTACTATTTCTTGATGTGTGACTAAACTGTCTAATGCTGGCATTAATATTTATGACTTTTACACACAAGAACAAGCTAAATATCTTATACATGTATAAGTGGTTATCTCAGATATCATGACTTTTTTTACAGGCTGTTTTCAACATAGAGTATGTCAACAGCAAACATCTGTCTTCACATGACAAAAGCAAATGTACGTCACATCATCCTCAAGGAATGAGCACACAGTTCAAACTGTGGGACATCACTGACTGGGTGTACCACTGCCCTCACCAGTAACACCACTACTAAACTGACTGCACACATTATCTGATTTAATAAATTATTTTGTTAGAGGTATAGTTTGGTAACCTTTTTACCATGAAATTGCTAATGCTCATACAAGACAAATGTAAATAACAGTTAAAACATACAATATCTTTCAAATCTTTGGAGTAAAAAGAAAAAATTTCTTATCTAGTGCAATTGCGATAAATTGCTCTGAAGGTATTACTGGCAAGAATTGAAATTATTAGGTAATTTGCCCTAGTTCGTTAATGTGCAGCCTGCAAAAGTAGTAAACCAAGTGCTGTGAAAAATGTAATAGATGTCCTTATATTTGATACAATTGAAATTTTCTTACTTTTGACAGCATATATTCTAATAAACACTAAATAAATCATGGTGTTTTTTTGTGGTTTATTTATAATCATTGTGACAAAAATACAAAATATAACAAAATATTGAACAAATTACGATATGAAACAACACACTTTAAACAGAAATTACATGTATCTTGAGTTGTGTACAATGAAAGAGTCTGTCTAATTACTTATATGAAGGACTTAGACAGAATAGATTTACAACTGCCTATGTATCTTGTACTAAATGTCTTGCAAATGATCAATGAAGGCGAGATTTCAAGAGGTATCATAATTACGATATCTCTTCAGTAAAGGTGATCATGTTAACTTTGCATAATCTTTGCAAATGCTTATTGGTATTTTTGAAAGTCACCATTGTTTATTTTACAAATAATCAAGGCCTTAGCATTGTTATCACCTGATTTGCTGTGGTTCAGAGTTCAAATGGGCAGGAAATTGAACCACAACAGCATTAGCCCGTCTTTAACGACTGGATCATGGTAAATCAAACGATAAACAACAAGAATGCTTTCTGCATTTTCAGTCTAACATTCTCATTTTAAAACACAGAAAAAGGTATGCTGAACAATATAAATACTAGTAGTAATAGTGGTCTTCATGTCGCTATTTGACAATATAACGTTCTCTTATTGCTCTGTGTCTCAACAGTTGTTTATCGCAGAATATACAATGCTTGACTTCCATCTTTGTTTAAATGACAGACAAACTGAGTCATGTTAGACTGGTGAATCAGGGGTGGTATAGTACGTCATCAACAGGTGCGCGCAACACTTCCCGATGCGGCTTTTTTGTGTCAAAACATCTCGATTCGGTGAGTAAACTTGCGATTATTATATTGATAACTAATAGATTCGGAAATGACATAAAGTCGAAAGTACCCGCACATGCGTCTAGTTTATCATTTACGTTTGCATTTTTCAAGAAAGCCTTCCGTTTAAGAGAACATTAGTGCACAATGCACTTCGTGGAAACACTTCCCTATTCACTACACCATATTATGTTGCATAACAAGAGTTAACATGCATTTCTGATAAATCCAAGCATTGACAGGTGTTCTTTTATAGTAAACAGATGTCAGTGATACCTTGATTAGTCATTGGAATCTAAACTTTCCGAAAAATCAGTAAACTAAAATTTCGCCTTCCCGGTTCACCAGCTGAATTGATGTCCTTCCCGGCTCACCAATTTCCAGCATGACTAACATCGGACTGGTGCTCATGCAAATGTGATCAGGCTTGCCTGGAAGTTCTGTTATTGTTAGAGTGCTTGCACTAGATGGTCCGTAAACTTCATTTGAGCATTTGAAGATTATATTGAAAGAACGAGGCATATCTTGAACATATGTTGTATACTACAGACGTGCATATGTATGATATAATTATGTTCTATCATGTCCTTATATTTGTTATTTTAGGTACATGAAAGATGAAAAAAGGAAACAAAACTTCTAGTCTGCATCAACGGAATTGTCAATATATGTTTAAAAGGATTGCTGAGTAATCGGCATGCAAGACATAATTGACGTATTATATTTTCCAAAAGCTGTACGACATAATATTTTAGAGAACACCCTCTAACGGAATTACCCCAGGCAAGGATTTCAACGCTCAACTAGGTCTCCGTACCAAACTTTGTCACGACTATGTCGGTTGCTGTTTGAAGGTATGGATATGAATAATTTAATTTAATTTCAATAATGTTACAGTAGATAAACCTTAATAAGGGGTATAGTTAGATAGGCACTTCGACACATAATAATAAATAAAAAGTATTTTGGAATCCATTAGTTAACTTGTTACTCTAATTATTTTTTTCATGATAACTATATATGGCGTGTTATCGAAAATAGTCGAGTATGATGGCTTTGATTCCGAACTTGAGTTCAAGGCAAGACTCAATGAGACAAATAAGAATATGCATTGATAATATGCTAAGTAAAGCAAAATTATATAGTTAAATTATTATCATGTGCCGTTTTTTAAAGGAACAACCTTTTAATATATTTTTAAAGGTATAAAGTCGCACCAACGCAGTTTAGTTTTTAATGATATGCTACTATTTAATTTTGTTTAACGTTTCAGGGCCACGTGATCATCACAGCTGCTCAGGAAAAATGAGAAATTACTGTATCGCGCCAACGAAATGTTCTTATTAAGGAGTTTTAGATGTGCGCAGGGAAAGACCAAGAGTGACTGCAACCGAATTATAATTACCACATAGTGGAATGGGACATCGATTGAATCTACAATAGAAAGCGGTTCAGGATTTAACATTTGACTAATGTTCAGATTTTGCTTGCAAATCTTAGTGCACCCAATTACATGTTAAAACTATAAGTGAGCTTGAACAGTGGTAGAACAATTTTACTTGCAATGTAAATTATTTTGCTTTTCTTAAACTGTTTAGTTGTTGAAAATGTTGTTGTATAAAATATTATTTAAAATAAGAAATTTTACTGATTTTTTTATTTAAACCCTTACACCGTGGAAGCCGTTGTGACATAAACATACGCACATACACTTTCAAGAAATAGCAACATCTTTCTTTTTATCAGCTAATGTTATATATTTACACAAATCAACGAAAGTAGATTTATTACTTGATTGTAGCAATTCTAAATTTTATACACACTTATACGAGTACAAGGATAACGTTTCATTAACTTTGGACGTAATTCTTTATAACTCAACATTTAAAAAAATGAAATTCACCTTAAGTTTCATTAAGATCGCATATCTGACAAATTCTTTCCACATTGTATGCTTTAATTTTCTTCGATCAAGAAGTAGTGTACATCTCTATGTCATATATTCTCAACAACTGGAAATATTCAGACACGACAGAAAGACATGAAGTGGAGATGCACTGCCTAAACTTCAAAATCAACAAAAATCAGAATGTAATAACTCTTGACACCAGAAATTTCATTAAAATACACAAAAATTGATAAAGTGGCAATGTAGTAAAATCTGTAAACGTTTATTGACCGAAACATGGAGATAACAAGAATATTTACATTGTTGTGTTTTACCCGTTATGAGCATTAGTGTCGACTACATTTCAAACAAAGTTTCATGCGAAGTCACACAAAATCACATTAAATTTCGTCTACAAAAGCTGTTCATGGCTAAATATTGTACGGTAGTGGTCACACGTAACAGTGAGCTGTTTTAAACGGTGTCTGCACATATTGCCAGTGAGTGAACCTCAAACAACGACTAGTTTTGTGGTCTTCATTTCTGACTTTTTCACAAACATCCACAACAAGCGGGTATTGTTCTTTCTACAGTTCTGATGTTTTGACGTGTCATTTTATTCCCGAGAAATGCATGAATTACTATATGCAGTTTATGTTCATCTGTCTACGGATATCATACTGCTGAACCCCAAGTGTTTAGCTTCATAATTTAATTCTGATATTAAACAGAATATCTCAGGTGTTGCTGTTATGACCTGAAAAAGAAAGAGTAAATCTGTCATAATATAGCCCTTGAGAGTAAATTAAGCACAATTTTACTAACATAAACGTTCATTGCTAAATACTAGTTTTGCTGGTATGGCAACCAAAGTACCATGCGTCAAAATAAATTGAAAGGCTACATAATTAAGTCAAACATGATGCCACACGGGCGGTGAGCCGGGAAGTGCATCGTTTTACCTGGTGAACCGGGAAGGCGAAATTTTATATTACTGATTTCTTTGAAACTATAGATTCCAATAATTAATTAAGGTATCACTGACCTCTGTTTGTCATAAAAGAACACCCGTCAAGGCATTTAGACATTAGAAATGCATGAAAACTCTTTTTATGAGATATAATATGGTGTGGTGAATGGGGAAGTGTTTCCATGAAGTGCATTGTGCTCGAATGTTCTCTTAAACGTAAGACTTTCTTGCAAAATGCAAACGTCAGTGATAAACTAGAGACACATGCGGGTACTTTAGACTATATGTCATTTCCAAATCTATTCGTTACCAATGAAATAATCGCAAGTTTACTCACCGAATCGAGGTGTTTTGACATAAAAAAGCCGCATCGGGAAGTGTTGCGCGCACCTGTTGATGACGTACTATACCACCCCTGTGAATGTACAGTTGGGAATTATTTCTCTGTATGTCGATGGGTTTAGCTTCATTTTTTTAATAATAGCTTAATGCAATTGAGCAAAAACCATGTCTGGCATGACAATGTTGTAATAAATAAAAAATTTCATCTAAAGAATGACCTTTAAATCTTAGTTTTACAACCTGTGACCCATGTTTCACCAGGAAGTATATACTAGAGTGAATCTAGCTTTATTCACAAGTAAACTTAAACATACCATAACAAGACTGGAATGATGGATTTCGTTGTAACAATCAAAATTAAATAATGCACCAATTACATGCTAACAACTGAGTAGGTTTCACACAGATAGTATTCACTGACAAAACATGGCACGAAACTAAAATAAAACATCATATAGGCAGAACTACAATTTCACATCAAATATATTCATTACTAAAATAACTTGCAATCTTTGGAGTTTCACTAAAAAAATGCTGAATTTAGAAGACAGAAGGGCATTTCAACTTTAAATGGTGGAGAAAGAACCAAGGTGTACAAACTATTACTGACATGTGGTATTCAGGAACAATATAGAACATGATGCTTTAAACATATGTAATGAAATAAACTTATATATTAAGATGCGTTGTAACATACCCATGGCTCTGAAAAAGATACAAATCATTATTTTTCTAAAATAAAGGGAATGATACAAAACCTGATTTTTCAAAAATATCCATGAATGATATAGAACATGACTTTTCAAAAGCAATTGAAATAAGATACAAATATGATTTTTTCAAAAATATTTTATATGAATATTAAACCTTTTTTTTCAAATAATTATATTCAGAACAAAAATATATATAACATTTTTTTCCTAAATATATTCAATTAAAATATGGAACTTGATTATCATGTTCCAAAAAAAAAAATACACATGTTTTCTTCCAAACATATTGAGAAAAAATATTAAACATGACTTTTTCAAACATATTTTCTAAAAAAAGAAAGAAAAATGATTTTTCAATCACATTCAGAAAAAGTATAAAGCATAATTTTCAATTACAGAAAAGCCTTTTTTTGCATGAAGGAAAGGCATCTTACACACAGTGCTTACATTTTGTCAGATCTGAAAAATGTAATAAAATCTATAAAATCTGTCACTATGCTCACCATGTTCAACTTGTAACTGATGCAGCGTAACAATTTCTCCAACCAAGACTGCGGCATCTTAACTTTTATGAGAAACTTTGCGGAATTCCATTTATTTGCTAATTTACATGGAAATACACAAAATGTAATGTGACACTAGCACAAAATCCCCTGCTAATTTTAACTTGTAATAATAGAAGACAAAATCCTGCCTTTCATTTTTCAATAACAAACTGTAAATTAGAAAAGTATAAATATGTAAAAAATGAAATTTGGGGGTAATTTTTTTGCCTATAAGAAAAAACAAACTTATAAACAGATTTTGTTCAGGTATGTTGAACAGCCGTAGATTCCATAAATGCAAGTCTGGTGCACTCATGCAGATGTACCTCTTCTCACACAGAAAAAAATTAATTCGATTCACAAAAATGACTAGACTTATATTTTCATCATGTTTTCCCACCTCCATCCTTCCCCTTAGCTTTAACTTTAGTCTTTTTACTTCCATCTCTTTTCTTATCACTTTCAGAATCATTCCCTTCACTAAGACTATCTTTGTTATTTTTTGTTTTATCTTCGTTTTCTTTTGTCTCACTATCATCCTTTTCTTCTTCTCTTGTTTCACTTTCTTTCTTTCTGCTAAATAATTTTTTCAGTTTCTGCAATGGGTTATCTATTTTTTTGTTTGGATCCATCACAACAAATCTTCGCGTTGTAAGGTTGTGCAGGGAACCAAATGCTATGGCAACCACGGTGCAGGCCAAGCAGATTACGTTGTATGGCATACTGAAGTCTGGAGTTGGTAACGATACAAGTAGGCTCTCTGTATGAATCCTCAAGAAAAACTGACTTGATTCATCCTTCAAACTAAAATATAAGAAGGTAAAAGTTTGACTGTTAAAATGGTTCTTTGTATTTTTTTCTTACTAAAGTAGTAATCTGACAACAGTTTTCTAACATTAAAAATAAAAATGATGTCAATCAGAGTTATCTCCCTTTCTCCTAGATTTCATTTGAATAACCAAGAAGGAAACTAGACTTCCTGGCAGTGAAAAATATTAATGGGAGTTAATCAAGCTGCCTAAATGTCTTTCACACAGGATTTTACTCCTTTCCATAATACTGCATTAAAATATCTGTATATCACTTCAGTAAAAACCACTTTTTTTATCATTAACATAATCTTCACATAATAATCAGCATTATTATCATAACTATTTGTGGGTAGCAGCTAAAACCGCAATCGTAAGTCAATATGTATCATATTACATTTTAAGCCTAGTTAAAGATAATTTAACAAAAAACGCGGCAATGCCACGAAACCAGGTTTTCAACACTTTTCATAAGAATAAAAAAGTATACTGAATCACAGTGCACCACTTTAAAGCACAACCCTAACCCTAACCCTAACCTAACCTAACCCTAACCCTATTTTTAGTAACAATGACCTTGACCTTGATCCCAGAAACCCCAAAATCAATCCTAAGCTACAACTTTATATAAGTTTTCTATACACCAAGTTTCATCATGACAGCTCATTCCTAAGTTAAGTTATTGACCGGAAACCCTTTTTCTGTTTTAAGTAACAGTGACCTTGACCTTGACCCCAGAAACCCCAAAATCAATCCCAGCCTTTGTCTTGATATAAGCTACATACATACCAAGTTTTATTCAAATATCTTTACCGAAACAAAAGTTATTGACCGGAAACACCAGTTTGACACCGCCGCCCGCCCGCCCGACCAACGACATACCCCAATCTAATAACTCAGGTTTTCGTTGAAAACCTGGTTAAAAAAATATATTATCAGTTATACCTCTCTCTGAATGTTGAGGCATTTTGAGGGACTGCTGTATACTGTTGTCCAGATGGTAATACTGTTGATATAACAGCAGAGTTTACATAGAACCCGTGGTTGGCATCTGGAGGGTACTCTGTCCACTTGAGAAAAGCTCGCTCAAACTCCATAGTGATCTTGGTCACAGACAGTGGACGTAGTCGAAATACCAGTTCAAGTTGGGAAGGTCGACTTCTGTCTTTCCCAGGGATGAAGTGAGTCTTATCTGTAAGAAATATATTTTTTAACCCAAACTTCAACAATACTGAAAATGAAACTGATTGCTTTGATTAAACGCCTATTTCTATACTATGACATATTCAATGGTGATGTACATTTAATTTAACAAGCCTTAAAAATATAAATGATGAAAATTAAAAACTCACAAAAATTTAAGAACTAACATCTGCTGTTATTGCATTTAAAACAATTATCAAAAAATTTAGAACAATGCCATAAAGTCTCTAAAATACAGTGTCTTAAGATTTGGTTTGAATGTATCAAGTGATCACTTTTGCGTAATGCTAACAGCAGTTCATTCCATATTTTTGGACCAACAATACAGAAACTTCTATCAATGAATGTTTTGCGCTTGTTGTATGGAACAACATAACGCCATTCAGAATTTTCTGACGATCCCAAACCTTGTCTACTAGGAACATACCCTGTAAGCAGTTCTGTTAAATACACAGATGCTCTGCCATTGTGACTGCTACCACAGAAACATTAATTTCTTAGTCATGAAATTTCAAGATCTTGCCCAAAAAGGTCTTTTGTGGGGTTATGCACTTGTGAATTCAAATTTAGTAATTAAATAAATGGAAATTATATTTGTTTGTTAGGATTTAATTTTGTGGTTTGATGCAACCAGGTAGTACAGGAAAATTTCTCCCATAGAGACACAAATATTAATGACTTCATATTACTTTTCTATACAGCCACTTTCTTTCATTCAAAATCAAGTTATCTTGAAATAAAATGTGAATTTAAATGTTTTGTTCTTACAATTTCAAGATACTGCAGAATAATTGTAATAACATTACTTACAAGGCTTTGTCTGTATTTTATATGCCTCTATGCGTATTGAGCTGAAGTACACACGTAGATACCACGGTATAGTCTCCATGTAGATCACAGTGAGGTTGGTGTCTAGGCTGTTGTGTAAGATAGTTGTTATACCACCCTTCTCTAGACCATAACCTATAAATAGTTCAACTAAATTTTATACATTT
This sequence comes from Mercenaria mercenaria, assembly GCF_021730395.1. Classification (NCBI taxonomy): domain Eukaryota; kingdom Metazoa; phylum Mollusca; class Bivalvia; order Venerida; family Veneridae; genus Mercenaria; species Mercenaria mercenaria. The sequence goes on along the minus strand of NC_069366.1, from coordinate 79,399,877 downwards.
CCTTTCTGTAAGAAGGATGAAAATTCTTTATGTAAGAATGTTCAAGTTTTTCAGAAAATCAACATGCCAGTATAAAACTTTTTACATGAACAAATGCTAACTCAGCTTCAGTTTGCAATAAAAGCTACGGAAGGAATTCTAGTGGTTAGGGTGTCAGCCACTCAACTCGGAGGTTGTGGGTTTAGGCCCTATTGCATGACGACAATGTCTTCTCATGGCATATACTGTTTTTTCTGGGAAGCGGAAAGTGATTCAAATAAGCTTAAAGCTTTAATTAAGCTTTCATCAAGCTTTCATCAAGCTTTCATCAAAATTGAGCTAAAATAAATTAGCATAAATTATCATAAACCAAACAAAAACCACTAGCCAGCACAGTCAAAACTACATTTGTGGTTTATTGTTATCAGTGTTTTATTACCTCTTTTCTGAACATAAGATATAACCTGCGATTTTCGCTCGAGCTTCAATTTCTGCATCGCTCAAATTGTCTACATTCTTCATGCAAATGATGGTGAACTGAACTGCTGTGAGATCACTGAAACCCATGGGTATGAGATTTCCTGGTTTTGGCAGAAATGGTTATTTCATGCGGATAGGAATATGTGGATTTCAAATTTTGCACACAAAATGAATGGGAATTTTACTAGTTCATTTGGATTTAATGTCACTGACTGATTGTTTTAATTTAAATTAAACCCTTAAATCCAAGGAAATTAATTCTGCATGAATATTTATGAATTCACAGTATTAATCATTGCTACAAACAAGTCTCATAAGAGATATATCAAATCAAGTTTGTGTAATAATATTCCAGATACTGGAATTCTATTCATGCAAATAAAGGGATGCTTTTCTGATACTACAGATAACTTTTTATTTTTTATTTTTAACAAGCGACTGCACTAGCGTGTTTTAAAATCCCGCCATGTGAAGCACTCTTGCCAGTTCAAGTTCTTTGACCTCTTGAGTGTGTATATTTGAGCCGTGTCATGAGAAAACCAACATAATGGGTTTGCAACCAGCACGGATCCAGACCAGCCTGTGCATCTGCGCAGTCTGGTCAGGATCCATGCTGTTCGCTAACAGTTTCTCCAATTCCAGTAGGCTTTAAAAGCGAACAGCATGGATCCTGACCAAACTGCGCGGATGCGCAGGCTGGTCTGGATCCATGCTGGTCGCAAACGCACTATGTTGGTATATGGCGTGGCTCACTTTATGAATTTTATTAGAACTAGAGTTTAACCCGAGACATGAAGTGCTTTGACAGCTAAATGAACCAAGTAACTTCCAATAACTAATGGACATCCTGATTATAAAATGTCTTCCATTAATGGCATATAAACATATCGGTACAACCTGTATTCAGTACAAACCTGTCACAAATCTCTGTGCATACAGTGGTGGAGGAATTATCTCCCCATATTTCACTTTAGCATTATAAGATCCCTGCAGGTTAAAGATCTTTCCTTTTGCTGCATGTTTCTTCACATCATACACATTGTACATTCGCTTTTCCCCACCTCTCTTGATGTTAACAACCTCATCTGGTTCTGGGCTCAACAGCATCTGGAAATAAGACATGGGAACCAGCTGACTGCGAAAACTGGATACAAATATCACCGTCACACAAAAAATACAGTGAAGCATTATATTCTGATTTTTGTTTAAGAATTAATATATCTTGTACAAAGACTTTGTTGTGGAATAAAAAAAAACATTGCTTTGAGTTCAGATGTGAAGGAATTATACAAGAAATGCTGCGCAGTAGTAAGTATCTGAATGACAAGCAATTTTAGTGAAGAGAAAATCACTGTCTGAGATAAAAACGTTTCTATTCTGACATGGTATCAACGATTATTATCTACATCCTTGATGCATTTGCCTGTTTCTGTGTGGTTTCCTTTGTCCAGCATGCAACAATGGCATCTGACACTTTGACAATGTGACATACAAGTATGAACAGTGATTTTGTTGCATAATAATACAACAATTTTAATATTCTTTGTTTTATACTGACTTGTTCTTTGCAAGTGACTAACAAATTCACCACATGCACCACACCGCTAGACCAGACTCTCGATTCGAAGTGTCATTTTCATACTTATTCATTTCAGACGAATTGTGAAGAAAGCTTTAAGCTATAGTATAGAAGTCTATTCACTAACATTTTCTAACAGGAAAGAAACTACAGCAAAACACTGCTTACTGTGTGTAAGGACTAACAAGAGCAATTCTGTGGTCTCAAATTTTTATATACTTTGTTCCGTTTGATCACTCAAAACCCTGACAATTCAACATTTTTCTTATCCCCTTCAGCATTTGAACAATCAGTGTTTTACTGTAGACTGCTTGTATGAAAAGTGTTTGCTATCTTATGTGTCTTTTACAGAGGTGATACTGTACAGGTGTAAATGTACAGATAAAATTAGATCTATATGCCCTTCCTCCCCAAATCACAAACTTGTCACTGCAAATAAACAATTTACAAGCATATTTATAGCTTACCTGTTTGTGTAATGTAGTATCGACATAGACTTTGCTAAAGCTAGACATGGGACAGGCTTCGTGTATACTCCGACCAAACATTGACTTTATGCTCCAGTCTACAAAGAAAAGATACAAAAACCATTTCCATGATCTTATGTTCTCCCAAATTTTCACACATATTAACAGTCATTTTCTTTTTCAATGGAGAAACTCATTTTTCTTAAAAAAAAAAAGATGTCACTAGCAATTATTTAAATGTTAGTACTAATAACGAACTTCCCCCAAAGTAAAGTACATAGTCTTTCAAGGTTAGTGTCTTTGTCTGTCATCAAATGGCACAGACATGATTCTTGCACCAAACACCTATGCTTCATGTCGAACATTTATATGACATTCTGTAAATTGCTGACATCCCTTGAATCATTTAAATGTAAGGTGCTGTCTCTTTTCCAGCAGCATTAACTTGTTCTCCACAACTAAGTGGAAAGTTCCCCACATCAAACAGCAGTGGATAACAAATGACTTGAAAGGTATTGTCTCCTTTCCAGCACCAACTTATTCTCAGCAAGTGAACAACAACTTCCACACATGAAAGACAAAACAGAGGTAATCAGATTGTTTGAACAGATTTAGAAAAAACTTTTGCAGAAAGTCTTTTGTTTTTTCCAGTTTATTTCATATCTCTTCAACATTTCTGAAACTAAGTCAAATATTTTCATAACATTTACACAAGATATATCTTGGTTGGGCAACCAGCTTTGCAAAATAAAAAACAAACTGCTAATTGATATTTATCATTGGTCAAAGTATAGTGGTATCTTCTCTCCCAAAGTTTCAAGAGAATCCATGGCATGTTCAAAATCAAATTGACCACCTTTAACTTAAATAAATGAATTAGTTTCAGGTGTGTACTTAGACCAGGAAAAGCTAGGAAATTGTGATTAAAACTTACTCTGATATCCACTGAGAGAGCCTCTATTTGATGATGATGGGTTGAATACAACTGTAAGGGTCTGTTTTAATTCAATACCTGCTAGTTTACAGTCTCTATCCTAAAAAAAATATCACAGTGAAGGCGTAGCAGTATATCATCAAAGCCAGCACAAAAATATTTGGCAAACAAACAACATCTTTACCAACATTCATCCATTACATGTTCTACCGAGCTGTCAATCTGACTAAAGTACATATCCTATTACGCTACGCATAGGATCTGAGAACGACCTATTCATAGCCTCGTTCTGACAACCCTTTCGCTAGCCAACCAGGGCTTAGCTTACAACATTTTGCAAATCTACCTGTAGCCTTGACTTTTGATATTTACAATTCTTATGTCGTAATGTGTCAGATAGCCGGTTAGCTCAGTCGGTAGCCCGCTTGCTTTGTAAGCGAGGGGTCGCGGGTTCGAATCCTGGAATGAACGCACATTTTCTTACTCTTTGACGTTTAGAACAAGTCGTCTGATTGGTTAAAATAAAAACAGTATACTGGAATATCCCAAAACACAGAAAATATTGGCAAGGCGTTTCAATCTTCGTTTAGAAATCAGTACTTAAGTCAGATTGACCGAGCTGTATACTTAAAATATTCTCCAAAAGTTGTCCCCCTTTAAAGTAAACAATTGTTGAAAACTAAGTTGCATCTTGATATGTGAAATTTAAGCACTGGGACATTGCTGCAAATGCATCAAAACAAAGATATGTAACAGTTCTTTAAAATGGTGAGGCTTTAAAGGTGTTGAACTGTCTGAAAGTGTGGCACCTTTATGCAGTCCTTTTCCTGAATTCAATGTATATATTAGTAAACTGACAATTGTTTTTAGAGCAATAATACTAATGTTTTATATGCTGTTCAATTTTCATGTAAAACAACAATTTCTTTTTACCCCTAGGTCTGCTGCTTTGATACAGGAAAAAACAAGAAGCTGTGTTCAATAAACGCTTGATGCCCCCAGTGGCATCCTTATCGATAGATTTTGCACCTAAGTCCAAAACGAGGTCAAGGTCAAACTGAGGTCAGGTGATGTTTTAAGATGAGGAATGGTCACAGTTTACATCTGTATTAGTATCAATTCATTCTTGTAAGGGGTATTGATGCTAGACAAAACAGTCCCATTTGGTTAACCAAGAGATGGCCCATATAAAGCAACCTAAGTCCAAAATATGGTAAAAGTCAAGGATAAAACTTAGGTCAGATGATGTCTGAAGATGAGGAATGGTCACAGGTTACATCTGCATAAGTATCAAGTCATTCTAGTAAGTGGTACTGATGCTAGATGAAATGGTCCCATTTGGTTAACTTCGTACGGACGGACGAACAGACAGGACAATCACTATATTCCTCCCACATCAGTAGATGCTGGGGGCATAAAAATGTGATCATGACCTTTGACCTCATAAGTGTGACCTTGACCTTGGTCCTAGTGGCCAGGCTGGTGCACTCTGCATGAAGTCTTGATGATGTCAACAACCTAAGCTAGTTATATGAAAATCATCAAGTTGTATGTAAAATAAGCAGATATAAAAGAAAGCTACTTAACCTTTGACCTCCTCGTGTAATCTTGAACTTGGACCGAGTGACATGCTTTGAGCATGATCCTTGTCATATTATGATAGTAAACATTTATGTGTAAATATTTGGAAATCAACTAAAGTTAGTTGACCTTTTATGTAGTGACCCAAGTTGTGTTATCTGCATACCGTCTTGATAATGCTTGTTTTGTGAAAATTCTTCAAGGGCTTATAACATGTGGTACAAACATGAGGTTTAGGTTTTTGACCTTTGACCTCTGTGACTTGGTCATGGATGATTCTCATCCTATTACCGCTGTGAACATGTCAATGTAGTTATTTGAAAACATATTAGCAAGTCTGAAATAAAACTATTTATAGTGTGACCTTCCAGCATGACTTTCACCCTAGACCTAGTGGCCTGGGTTGTGCATTCTGGTAACTGACTTGATCAGGTTAACTGTTGATGCTAGTTTTATGAAAATCTCCAAAGCTGTTGGAAAGTTATGGAACAGCTATGAAGCTACTGACCTCCAAGTGTGACCTTGACCTTGGATGTAGTGACCTGTGTCATATTTACTATCATCTTATTATCATAGTGAACTCTTTTGTGTAGTTATTTGAATATTGGATATATGTCTCTGAAAAGGAATTACTGGTATAGACGGATGGACTGGCAGATATATGTGACCCAAATAAGGTCCTACAAACTTTTTATCTGGGAGTACAATTAAAGTTTGTAACTCCACTTGGGATGTAGTATTCTTTTACAGAAGAAGTATCCAACCACTTTATGATGGTCATACACTCTAAGTGCCCGAGATACTGACTGGAGGACATCAGATTCTGGCATCTTCCTCTATTGTAACAGGTGATAGCTTAAGTCATGTCAGTGTGACCTTAATTGAGACAAAACAAAGTAACAAACAGACATACCTGGCAAACAGGTCTGACATGAAGGCCGAGAGAATGAAAGCTGGCATCATACAGCTTCATAGCATTAAACAAACCTGCTAGTCCAGCCTGAAAACAAAGCAATACATCAAATATAAAATACTTTACTTTTAGGGATTTAAATTTAAGAAACAGGGAAAAGTAAACCTTCTGTAATCTTTTTCCAGGTCAAAAATTTTTTTTATAGTAAATTAATCACTTTTAAGATCACCTAACTTCCAAGAAAATTCATCCAATAAAATATGTTCCAAAGTGATAATTTTTTTACTTTGTTTTTTGCCTCTACCAAACTGTACTTGTATGAAATCTCAATTTCTCTATTAACATACAAGGTCATTTATTTTTTGTATTTACCTGTGACTCGCAGGGAAGCAGTTTTTCCCAGGGCGTGAGATTCTCAGTACAGACAATTTCTTTAGGAAGAGCTGAGTACCGCATGAATCTTGAGTCAAAACTGTAGTACTCTGACGCCAGACCCATTGGTCTGAAACTCCAGCGTGGTATAACAGTTGCCTTGGAGTCCATAAAGTTCAGTGAGGCACAGAACAGGCCTGACAAGGCATTCACCAACTCGGCCCATACTTGGTCAATGCTGAATAATGAAAATAAAATAATTAAGCCATATGATATATATTTCAAAGAATTAGTTCAGAGTAAAATATACAAAGCACTACCAAATCATATTGATATTTGATTTCTTAAATGTTCTACAGAAATACATGTGTAATATTAGAAATAATCTAATATGTAAAAACAAATTTCTCATGTCTGTTGACTAATATCTCGTTTCTTTATCAAACTGTAAACACATGAATGATTTTACTGCTTCCATACAGAGACTAAGAAAATATTTAAAAATCTAGAAAGATCCAGGTGTGTAGCACTAAGTGTAGTTCATGTCGTTCCTGGATCATTCTATACATAGAGGATGATGTCACTACTTTGCACGCGCATGGGTTATCGCAAAATAACCATTGACTGATTTTCTCCTATGTGTATATAGGTTATTTGCTGGTCGTGTTAGAATTTCTGTTTAATAACATACAATGATAAGATCACCAAGTGGTACTATATATAAGTGTGTTTTCAAGTTTGGACAGTCTTCATTAATACTAGTAGCTATGCAACTTCAGTATCAACAGAATGAAGGATTATACCTGAACAACAACACAGCCCTCAGAATGCTCTTATTGAACAAATGGAATCTTGTAAGTTACAGAATACATCAAGGAGCTATTCATGATATAATTGGGGCTGTGGCAGGATCAAGCCCATGAAGGTTATTAAAACCATATCCTTTCCACAATGTAATAGGACAGATTAATTACCCAGGGAGAAGACTTGTGAGTAACTATAATTATGTAAGTCTCAACTCTTTGTCAGAACTTTGCTAAATATGTTGACTACTGTGTTAACTTCTTGGTTTATTTTTGGAGTTGTGTAACATAGCACTGATTAATATTCTGTTCTGTGCAATATTGCGTACTAGAGGTTTCCACACTATTTCAAGCCTGTGAGACTGTGAGAAATTAGAATGGTTGTGTGTCAGCAACTTTAAAGCTTAAAATTCATGTTATTTGGGGAAAGAAATAGCTCTGTGGTGAAGAGAAATAAACATTCCTATGAAAAGTAAAGTTTTGGGAAAAAATGCACGATTTGAAATTTTCTGTGGGGAAAATTCCTGTAAAAGTGTAAATGGCCTGCAATAGATGGGGAGATGTGTAATTTCTACATAACTCACCAGCCTAAAATTAACAAAAATAAAACTAACCTTCCATAATTGGGCTGAAACCAGACCCACAGTTCCACACCAGGAGGGGTGTCTTCTGGAGGGTAACCCCAATGCTCATGTTTCCACAGCCCCTGTGTCTGTGACAGGTGAAGTTCCTGAACCTTGTATCTACTCAATACATCTCCTAAAGCCTTAGGGAACAATCTGTAGTGTTGGACTGAAACAAAAATATCAGTGTAAAAAGGTCAGTAACTTTTACTCAATCCTTTTCTATCATGTTTAAGAATTGTACAAACATTTCAAATGTCTTTAAAACTGTCTCCCCATGCAACAGTCCTACCATGTGCAGTAGTCCTAGTATAATAGATACTGTCATTTGATTTTTATCTCCTATTCATAGTTTTGAGAAAAACATTACAAAAGTATGTCAATTTGGTTGATCTGTTATAAAGACGGCCGACGAACTGACGATCACAAAAGCTCATCTCCTTGTCACTATGTGACAGGTGAGCTAAAAAATAATCTTTACTTGATTTCATGTTGAATTTTAATACACACAAAGCTAATATATGTAAAAAAGCTGCCAGACAATTAAATGTCATGAAAAGAATTGGTAGAAATATAAACAAACTTGGCAGATTGACAATGTATTACTCCTTCATTATGTCAAACCTGAACTACTGCCAACTAACATGGCATTTTACAGGAGAGACCAATACAAAGAAAATTGAAATCAAAGGCCTGAATGGCCTGAGTCGGCTAATGATTGATGTACTGACAGTATAGTCTACCAGTTTCAGTTTGTTTTTAGTTTTTTTCTTAAAATTTCATAACACAGCTCGATATTTACCCAAAATATTATATCCGGATACGATTACACTTTTCTCCATTTTCAACAATATATTTTACAAATTGTGATGAAACGAAGACATTTAGCAGCAATTGGCAGTATCTGACATTGAAGTTTACGGTTAAATTACCTCTTATTTAAATCTTTTCATAAAAAAGTTGTTTCATTTTGTGAAAGCAGCCAAACATAGACGATCTACTTTTGATTTCAAAAACTACAAGAAAATACAATTTAATGTTTCGCCGATTTGTTTATTTCTCGAAAAATAAGAATTAAAATCATTTTTAATATCAGTAGTAACTAAACAAACCAGTAAGAGCTTCTTCTTCCGATAATTTATCCGTTTACTGACTGCAAAATTCAACCCACGCAAAGTTTATAGAAATCATACGATGCGTGTTTACGTTCAATGTGGGAGAATTAAGGCTGATCGGCTATGTTACCTAACGCATCCAGACGATTCAGATTTTGTTTTTAAAAAAGCATTGTGTGCGTTTCTGTAATTTTATATACGTTTTTATATGCTTAGAAATTATTAGACATGCGTATTTGCATTATTTCTATACGTAATTTACGCTAATACGCATCTTATCTGGAACTGTGGAACTATTTTTTGTCTTTCGCTGGATGTTACCCAAGCTTTGTAAGCCTGCGCAATTCTTAAAATGCACATTTATGCTTAATGAGTTACATTCGAGTATTGCACAATTACAAGTCATAAATATGACAGATTACATCGTATATTGGTCATAGCAAAGGGAATTGACACAACTTAACTTCATTCATGCAGTGAACTGTTTGAAGTTTGAGAAATCTAATGGAACTACATCCCTTCACTGTGTTATTTGGTCCATTTAGAGAATCATTGGATAGCAAGGACTCGTCAAAAGGCTTTCAGCCTTTAGCCGACTCAAAAATACAGGAAAGAGCGTTACGCTTTATCTATGATGATCATGAAAGTTCTTATCATACTTTTCTTCAGCGTTCTATGAGAAGTATTGCTCTAGAAGCTTTCAAAATTTTTAATAAACAGGGACCTAGTTACATGTATCTGCATGATCTTATGTCTTTTAGAAATTCTAAGTATGATTTTAGGTATGCAAACTGTGTGTATCTTCCTCAACCTAGAACTAAATGGTATGGCAGAAACTCTTTCCACTACTCGGCAGCCAAGATGTGGAACTCGCTACCGGACTCATTCAGACAGTGTTCATCATAGAGCCAGTTCAGATGCCTGATCGAAGTTGGAATGGACCAGCGTGTCATTGCTCTGCATGCGCCGGGTAGGGGGACCTGCACCTTGGCTGGTGAATAGAATCATGGTTCAATATTTTATGCTTGATAGTTGTTACCCCTGTATTCTGCAGCTTCTTTTATTTATGCATGTTCCTTTGTTTGTGTTGTGAGGAAACTGCTGATCAGTTCCTACCAAATCTGATTTGGGGAGATAATTGTTCTTTTACACTTTTTTTAATGGTCGCACTCTTGTGCTCCTTTTGCCTCTCAGGATCTTATCTCTTTTTTTATGGTAGGTTTCAGACCTAGATCAAGATCAGCAGCTTTCACACAGCTTTTAATTTTTGCTTTTAATGTTGCTTAGCTGTTATGCTCTTAGAACCCAGTTCTTTCATTAGATAGATAATTGTGATATCGTAACATATTTTTGTGTATATGTATGTTGATATTATTATAGTAACTATTAATTTCATATTCCTACCTATTATCTAACCTTTTAATTGTCTTACATGCTACGTAATATGTTGATGCAATGCCTGGCAATATCTGGTAAACGCTCCCTGGGGGCATTTTTGTTTTTACATCTGATCTGGGTTATTTAGACGCTTGAAAATAAAAAAAAAAGTATCAAATGGGCTGAGAAGGCGCGAAAATATTTTCGTCAATCATCGTATGCTTCCCTCATATATGTTCCGTAACAGTCCAAAGATTGGCTGGTTCGATATTATCTTGATTCACTGTTCATTGATTATAATTTTACGAATCAGTTCGGCATTTTTAATGTCATAAGTTTATCAAAATAAAAGCACATTCACGAGACGCACGAAAAGATTGTGACTAAAATTTTCAAACGTTTGTATGTAATATCCATATATGGTAGTAAAATTTGAAACACACTGGAAAGGGGTTCAGTTCGGGAAATTTACCTTGTAATAATCGTAAACATTTAATGAATACTAACACGTGCTTTATGGTTTTATAATATACAACGATGGAATGAATTCTGTATCGCATGTAGCCTGAAAAATGGGACATTATTATGTTTATGATTTTTTACATTTACGGAATGAACGTTATTGATTAAAAAAGGAATCTGCCCCGGGTGATTTCCCTACCTGTACTTCACCATATAAGGAATCTTTCCGGGAGAATTACCTTATGATATGAAACATGTGTTCATTTCGTATGCTTCAGAAAATGGGGCTTGGTAATCTTTTGGGGGAAGTATCTTAATGATTTTTAACTAAATGAACGCGTATTTCATATTATGTATTTTTCTCCTGTAAGATTGTACAAGTACGTTCATTCCGTAAAAAATTATGAACAGAATAAAAAAATACTTCATATATTATACATTTCACTAGCAGTGGATTATTCCTTCTACGGTGAAGTTCAGGTAGGCAAATTACGATATTTACGATTTAAGAAAGTTGGTTGTATTCATGTTCCCTTTATGAACCTCTCAGTAACTAGCATTCATCATTCTCTTTCTCAACCCATTAGGTACTTTTTTTTATTTTCAAGCGTCTAAATAACCCAGATCAGATCTAAAAACAAAAATGCCCCCAGGTTTGCAAGTCGGCTTTAAAAGCTCTTCAGAGCTTGTGTTTTTCTGTGTACTGTACCAGTGTTATTATCCAGACTTTTATAAATAAATATTACTTGACTTGAATGTTTCTACTTTCACTGTATCTTTTCTGTATTGTGAAACAGGCCGTTGATATCCTAGAGTACACAGTAACAACGCACCTATGAATGCTCAAAGCCATAAAAACATTTCATAAATTTTATTGAAATTTTACACTTGTTTTCTAATATTTCATGCATCTTTCATCATTCTGATATATTTATACGATTAACTTTTTGTCAATGTTTTCTAAAACAGCTTTTTGAAATATGCAGGTAAACAAACATGGCCGAAACGAGAGTACAATGAATCGACGCACTTGATGGTTTATTTTCACTCCTCCTGTAACCAGTACATTGAAAATTGTGAAAAAGCGGGTAACTTTCCTCAATGCACTTTAGTAGAGATATTTGGGTAAATATCAATGTATACGTATATTAACATATAGAGAGAATGGAATTATAAAGTTGTTTAGCATGTTTAGGAGATATATATTTTCGTAAACAAAAATAAAAAAATTGATTATCTTTAATCCTAATTCATTTAACCCAGATCGATTTTTTTTTCATTTAAAGAGTTTTGCAGTATACTTGCTTAATTTATACAATGCCTGTCAATAATAAACTGAAATATAACTGTTTTTGGTTTTGCTAATCGTGTTCAATCTAAGAGACGCTTTTTGTCACGTGCTTCAAAACGTCAAGTATTTACTGTAACAAGTACACCTTGCTAAACTGTGGATTTCTAATCGCAATCATGACCTTGTCGCTTGGATGCGCCGTGACCCGATAAAAATTGAACAGCGGGAACCAGCAGCAGAATTATTCAAAAATAATCAGACTAAATTGCAAATATGCTTACGCTTGAAAAAGTCAAAGAAATGGTAATAAGAGAAACACATATATTATTAACATTCTTACGCAAACGCAACAAAATTATAAGATTGCAATCGGCACCGGGCTTTATTTTAGCATGATTGACAGGTGCGAGTCGCGCACTGACAAATTCAAATGCAATAATGTAACGGAAATTTCCGATATTTGAATAAGAGGTCAAAACAAATATGGCGTCAAAACATTGCTGTGTCAAAATAATGTATGACTACACAGAGCTCCAGATAAGCTTTTGGTGCAATTGGGTATTTACCCAACACTTTTTGTCTGAATTGGGTATTGGAAATTTGAATTGGGTAAAAATAATATCATTACCCAGCCTTTTCAGAAGTAATTGGGTATTTGCTAAAACCAATTACATATTTTACCAATCTCGCACTAACAATTCTCGATATCGACATTATGGATAAAATCCAGTTTTCCGGTATTAACCGCCAATAAACGCCCGTTCCCGGTTTTATGGTGAGGGGGGTATCGGCCATTATGCTACATGGCAGTAGTGTTTAGATTATCCTTTTTCCAAGTTTTAAACAAAGAAAATGAATAAAAAAAGTATTGCAAATTATCATTAAACATTATTTGCTTAATTAAGATGTAGCAAAAATACCCTCAAAGTTTACTTTATTTTTGAAATTTTATCTTTTATTCTACGCTGCCGCTTCCATGGCTCGATACCGAAGGTGTGAAATTATTCGCATTTTTCAAGGCAACCAGATTATTTTTGCAAAAAAAAATGTTGCCGAGGTCGTAGAATAGTATTTCCATTGTGAGAAAGTAAGAAATTTCCTAAATCCTTATCTTCTGGCAAAAATAATCGCTAATATTGTACACAGTCTTAATATTGGTTAATGTCGTCAGCCCCACTAACCCTATTTATGGAAATACCGGAAAACTGGATTTATCCTTAATGTCGATATGGTCAATTGAGTATTTTTTGCTTACAGTATACATGGTACATTTGTATTATATCATTAAACAGGATTGACTAAGTACCTAAGTACTTTAATGGCGCCCTTCAGTGTTTAATACAAAAATGTATTTAAAATTGTAATGAATGTTTGCCATACTGTTGTTTTCTTTTTCACTTTTAATGCAGTCGGAGATCAGTTCATCCACAATATCCCGAACGATGTGGTCTCCGCAATATGCATTCTCCCAAAAGATGTCATCCAGTTTTGGTGACACTACATCGTCACAAACAGATAACTGTCATTGTTGAACAGCAAAATATCCCACTAATTTGTTTGTTTGTGCTGCAACAATGTTTTTTCTCCTCTTTTACATTTTATTGGCGTAAAATTGTTTACAAAGCGTCCAAATAACACCAATCAGCAGACTGAATGGTCCTGTGATTTTTCCGATAAATTGCAACCTGTTCTGCGGTAACGTTTAACCAGTCAGTCAAATCTAGCGTTAAAGTCTCGTACCCGTTCTAGTAATAAGGAAAATGCGATACGCAAGCGATTTTGGGTATTAGGAATTTGACTTGCCTTTCAGTACGCACACTGTATGAATTCAATTGGGTTTTCTGCAATTTTAATTGCGTAAATAAGCAAATATGCAGCTTATCTGGGGCTCTGACTACATGACTATATGATATCCCCACGACTTACGTTTTTGACGGACATACGTTTTCGACAATGTCGGTATTTCCGGTTAATTTGCATATCCCGCGCATGTCAAGTGGTGATGATGTGGTATTTTGGTAGAATAAACAAAGTTCTACACGTGTCCACATTTTATAACTTAATCAAATAAAAATGGAAAGTAAAATGATAAATAAATATCAACATACCGTTTTATACATCTTTTATTTAATCCCAAAAATGGTACTTCAGTGACACTCTCATTTAATCACTTAGAAGCATGAAAATAGTTTAGATGTTCGTCTGCAGACACGGCCATCTTTGTTGTTATTGGTCGTGTCATGCTTTTAAAAAACCTATACCATACAGTAAAAATATCACGATCTGATTTAGATGACTCCCTTGCAGAATAGACTAAGAACGTTAAAGCCATTCTTTAAGATGTACTTACATTGCAAATGCTAATTGTTAACAATTCAGGCAGAAATTTATAAAAAAAAAATCCCATCTACATTGTTAAATGGGTGTTACTTAATAAATGTTATGGTTGGGTGGAAAGATCTATATGAGTAACACGAAGCAGAGATGATTTATGCAAGGTGCTCGAAGTTTAACAATTAATAATATTTAATAAATGCAAATTTGAATAGGACTTACCAATAACTCACTGCAAATATATTAAATACCGTTGAATACAGTTAAAACATTGATAAAATGCATAACAATAACTGTTTCTCGTTATAGGTGATGCTTTGTACTAAATTCAATGTACAGTATAGATTTTTAGCGTGACTGGCGGGAACCATCGAATACGTAAGTCGTAAAGTGCGCGCAGGTGCTTTCAACCAACTTCCGTTTTTATCCGAATTGAATTTGCAAAAATCAGATTTCCGGATAATAACCACATACAAAGTGAAGGTCTTGTATTGTTTTGTCGCTTGACAAGTAGGCAATTTAATTATTCTCCTTTCCTATTTTTGGCAATCGTATGATTCCTTGCGTCGTCGAAAACCGATGTCACCGGGATACGCATATCGCCAGACTAATGTATCATGATACAGTGAATTTCGATATATCGTTACACCCTTAAAGGAGCCGTACCCATGTGTTAAAATATGTGATATTTTCTTGCAAGTAACAGACTCTGGTTAACATATAAATATCCATTTGCCTGACAAATTACGATTTTAGGCCAAACTCACATGTTTCATCATCTGAAATTGAAGAATTCCAGACAGTTGTGAACTGAAAATGATTCAGAACATTCCCTTTTTCCATAGACTTTATGTAAAGCTCTTCATAAAAGGCATCCTCGCTTCTTACACCTGCTAAAATCGCATACAAAATAAAGGTAAATACAAATGCCGGCTTTCCCATTTTTGTTGTTGTTGTTGTCGCTCTAAGGGAGGCGACTGTACCTTCGACGGAAGGCTAATATAATTACGGATAATTATAGTGTCGTCTTAATCAATGCATGAAAGTATTTAATATTGATGTTCAAAATGTATGTTCAAAGAGGTATTGCACTTCATCAAATAAACAAATACCTAAAATAATGGGTTAACAACACATTATATTTTAGGTGATTAAATTACATTCACTGTAGCTCGACAATGAACGTGTAATTAAGTTATCACGCTGTTTCGAAAACATCCTATTATTTAAACTACTAAATGGGGTTGTCACATCGGGCCTCATTTAGGGGGCAATATTAGAGGTAAGCTTTATTTAGTAAACATGGCAAATAAACACGAGGTATCCAGTAACATACTTGCCTGGTCTTATAATCCCCTGCGCTTTCCGTCATTCCGGAGCTACACATACAGTATATCACGGAACTGGTTTGGAATATTTAGATAAAACTTTACATACATGTTCACCGGTCCACTATATGGAAATGCGGCAAGTCAATTTCCGTCAGATTAGAATTATGACCCTTAGTAGTTTCTAGTGTCAACTATATATGTACTATAAATATTGTAATTTTTGCTTCATGATTTGTGACATATTTGACCAAGAACTATGAAACTTGATGGGTATTACTGTGCATACTTTAAACAGAAATAGAAGTGTACACTCAGCAAAATTCCTAATCGGTCTGTTTATATTGTTTTACTATTTTGCAAAGAGCTATAAAAATAATTAATATATTTTATACTTCTTTGTATTTTGTAAACAATGCATGTATTCACACGAAATCTCACATACAGACATTTAAAATAGGTACTGCAGCTAATTATTAATTTATTTTTGGCGACTCATGGCCAAAGTAACCACATTAGGCGTTTTGACCAATATTCTATATTTTGCACGTGCAGGGCATAGATATGTATAACAGTAGGAGTCCCTTTTGAACTGTGAAATCAGTTAAATAAACATCACTTTAACTCTGCAGGGGATTGTCTTTGATGTGTCCCCTATACAAAGGAATTAATGAAACTTTAAAGAACAATAAACCAAAGCATATTTTTAATTGGGTAAAATTTACTTATAGTGAAAAAATTATTTCTAACCAATAAAATTTAGAGGTTGGAATTGTATGATAAATAATGTACATTTTTCATTCTTTATATATATATTCTTTTTTATATTTTTTTCATTCCAGTACATATTACATTTAAAGAAAATTAGTAGTAAAGTAATTGTTTGTGCGAAGTCAATCTAACCTCATTTGACCTTTTGACCCTCGGTCCGAACTGACCAATGCCGGACAATTTAAAATCCACAGGTTTTAAACCCAATTAAAAGTTTTAAATACATATGATATAGATGAGTTTACAGAATAAAATATATTGTTTGAAAGAAAAAAAATTTACTGATAATATAATCCTCATTATGTTACAACAAAAAACGGGAGAAAAATGATAAAAGCTACCTGTTCATCTTGTGGAAAGATGAAATCAAAGTTTGTTAAAAATACAGGAGGTAATTTAGATATTCACAAAGCAATGTTACCTTTATTACCTAAGAAAGGTTTAACACTTCCAGGATATAATTATTTTGGGCCAGGAAACCCCTAGATAATGGACCCCCTGTCAATGAAATGGATGCAGTATGTATGGACCATGATTTTTGCTATGACAGCGATGTAAAAAAGGGTACATGTGATAAGCAAATGCTTTCAAATTTAAATAAAACTAAACCAAAAACATTTGGAGAAAAGATTGCAAAACATTTAGTTGTGAAACCTATAATTTAAAACGAAATACACACTTGGATTGGGACAAAAACAAAAGTCAAAAACGGGGAAAAGGGGTAGAGTATACCCCCCGGGAAACACATGGGGCGATGAATTAGCAGAAGAATTACACAAACCAATTAAAAGGAAATTTTGGAAACGAAGAGTGATAGTTAATGATATTGATGATACTTGGTCAGCTGATTTAGTTGACATGCAAGCTTTTTCAAAATATAATAAAGGAGTAAAAGTACTTGTTAACTGTTATTGATATATTTAGTAAATATGGGTTGGGTTATTCCATTAAAGAAAAAAACAGGAGAATCTGTTACTGAAGCATTTGAAAAAATAAACTTTAGAAGGACGATAACCAGTAAATTTATGGGTAGATGAAAGGAAAAGAATTTTATAATAAAAAAGTTTGAATCATTTTTGAATAAAATAAAATAAATGTACCAAACATTTAATGAAGGAAAGGCTGAAGTTATTGAAAGATTTAAAAGAAAGTTGAAAAAGAAAATGTGGAAATATTATACAGCAATAATACTTATACATATTTTAATAAATTGCAGGATAGGTGATCAAATAAAACAAAACAAAACAAAATCTAGAATAAAAATAACACCAACCGAAGCTAGTAAAAAACTAAATAAAGGTACCTGTTTTACTTTATATTTATAAGTGATTTAAGATACCAAAGAGCAAAGCAAAATTTAAATTGGTTATCGAGTTCGTTTTAAGCAAACTAAAAAACATTTTGAAAAAGGATATACACCAAACTGGACAGAGAAATATATATAATTTAAAAAATTAATAATACAAATCCCAAACAAACACAATAAAGATTTAAATGATGAAAAATAAATCAAGGATCATTTTCTGAACAAGAACTATAACCAACTACACAAGAAGTTTTATAAGAATAGAAAAAGTTAATCTAGACGAAATTATAAGAAAAACCGAGCATTAGTAAAATGGAAGGGTTATAGCGAAAAATTTAATAGTTTGGTAACCTTATAGCGATCTATGAACAAATTTAATTTAGAAATAAAAAGTTTAATCTATATACATGAGTCAATAAAAACTAATTTTCTAATAATAATGGAATAGAAACAATAGAACAAATAAATATTCCACTTAACAAAACTAGCTGCTGCTTACAGAAAAAGTTATAATTTTGTGGGAGAGTGTAAATACCAGGATTATATATTACAGTCAGTAAATTTGGTAGTACAGCTGTCATTCGTACTTGTACCAGCTATTCCTATAATTGTAGCAGTTTTGCGGCGCTGTTCCATCATAATTACCATATTTACTAACAGACTAAAACTTGACGACAAGAAATATATTTTTAAAATCACCTCATCATAAAATAAACAACAACATATAACTCAAGAGCACGGATAGTAAAAAGTAAATAAAGAAAGAATCCAAATAAAGTTATTCCAGGATATTTTTACAATACTATTAGAAATGCAGAAAGAAAAAAATTAATTCAACACCTCTTGAAATGCAAATGAAAGGAATTATAAACATAACGGATATAAAAAGTCAAAAAGAAGAAAACTGTAATTAAAGATTATTAAAGATTATTTTTCTATAAGCCATTTTATATACATGGAAAAATTATATTCAGTTAGAAGGTCAATAAGCATCCAGGAAAAAGTACGTATTTTAGATAAATATTAAAGAATATAATCCTAATTTTAATATAATTCCAGAACCAATTCACGAATGGCAAAAAGTTATAACCCAAGCGGAATTCAACTAACCTTTTTGAACTTGCTGCTCAAGAACTTCCAAATATTTGTAATTCCTTAACAGCTAACAACATTAAACAGTCATATAAAAATGCTAATCTTCCTGCTAAACAGTTTGATGGAGTTTCTGTCCTTGAACGTTGATAATATAACTAACAGACACGATATTATCAAAAACACATCACGACAACGGTGTTAATAACATGACCCCGAGTGGCAGTAATACAATCAATTCTTAACTGAACAAATTATAAAACCATACTGGAAAAAACCCTATTATGGATTTTGTTTTAGTTAAAACCGACCCATAAAAAGAGTTTTAAAAGACTTCCAAAAAAGAAACAGAAACGGAAAGAAAAAAAAGTTGGAGTTGAGATTAATTAGAAAACCTACACAAATTACATGAAGAATGGTTACACAGAAAGTTTCAAGAAGTAATTAAAATTTAACAGTTGAAAATAACAATTTAGATAAAAATGACTTTAAAATCTATTCAAAATATAAAGAAAATATAAACCAAATTTCTTCAAATCAAATAAATAACATTAGGTGCGTTTTAAAAGATTTTTTTCTATAAGTAGAATTATATTATAGATGATAATAGAAAGGAAGATAGAATGATTATGCCAAAATTAACTAGCACTTTAGGAGAAATAATGAATCCAGATAAAAATTCCATATAAAGAAAGTCTTAAAAGAAGAAATGTTTTTAAATACAAAACTTGATACAAATAGTTAGCGATGAAGACAAAAAACACGTTATTGATAAATTACAAAATGTTCTAGATCCTTATCTTCGTAAAAGACCTTTATTGAATGGACTGTGGTTGACTATTAACTGAAGAAGAAAATGTCTCTGAAAGATTATGAGATTGTCCCAGACCAAATAAATATCGAAAAATCCAAAAAAATTATTGTAACCGACTGTGAACCTAATGACGAAACAAATATAGAAGGCACATACAAAGCCTCTAAAGAATTATGGTATTAATTGCTGGATAATAAAAATGTGTTGTGAATGGACAAACCAGTAAAATGTGGAATATCAAAAGTTAATGGAAAAAGATAAAATTAAATATTTTATTACTACTTAAAGATATTTAAAAACTTTAATATATTTTATAAATTTTTTAATTATTTTTTTAATTATTTTTTATTATAATCCTTTTTTGCTTGAAGAATTTTTTTTTCTAAATATAATATATAAGATGGAACTCGAGAGATCTACAAAACAATATGAATAAGAAATTTGAAATTAAAATTACATATAGACAAGATCCAAAGAATCAAATATATTTAACTAAAAACGACTCTTATGAAATACTTAAATCGAACTTAAAACTTTAAAAGGTAAAAAAAATAAAGTTGTTTTAAAAATAACTTTTGCAAAAATGGATAAAACTGATACAATATATAAATCATCTTATTTTCAATCAAAGGCTTTAGAAATTAAAAACACCAACGAAATACAAAAAACTTTTACATTCAAATGCATTGATGAAATCCTAAAATAGAAATTGGTAATTGGTGGGAAATTTTTCGAAAGGAAGTGCTGAGAATAGAGTCATTTGATGCTCCATTATATAAATAGATAACAAGTATAGACCATTGGCTGCTTCAAGTTATTTAGAATTACCAAAACCATAACAACATACAATGAAAGGATTAATAAATAATAAAGAATGATGATAATGAATGTATTAGATGGTGTCCATTTAAGCTAACAAATTTCCAGTAACAAAACATTCTGAAAGAGATTCAAATTATAAAAAACATTATAAACGAACTTGATTATACTGGAATTAAAATTTCCTGTTACATTCATCACAATAGCCTAAAATAGAAGTTTTAAATGAATAACAATTAATAAAAATGGATATGAAGAAAATAGATTATATCCATTTGTACAAAACAAATATCAATACGCAGGAACACTGTGACATGTTTGCTAATTACTAAAAAAAAAAAATGATAAAAAAATGATAAAATAACTGATGATGACATGTAAGCCCTCAAGAACTGTAGTCCAACCATTTAGGTTTTGATAAAAGACTTTATAGAATTAATGAATAACAAAACAAAAAATACAAACAAGAAACTTATTGTAGATCTGCCTGCAACACTTACTACCAAGAAAGAATAATAAAAGAATGCAAATCAAATTGTTTAGTCTAGTTAATGGTACCCAAGGTGTAAAAATGCCAAAAGAGGGCAGAAAAGTACAATTTATAAATTATCAAAAGGTTTAGCATTACTTTTGTAATTTATTGCTGAATTTGGAATCAATAACTAAAAAAGTTATACTGCTTTACCATCAACTGAATCTTCATTATTTACCTGATACCATATCAAAATCATATAGATTGTGGTACGGCTATAAGTTGTTTTTGTTTATATGACGATAAAATAAACTAAACCAACCCAGATTTATAGAGGACCCCTAATGCAGTTTATAAATTTATTGAAAAAAATGCATGAGGAATATGAATATTATGTAAAGAAAAAATTAAAGAACATTTAACAAAGATTTGAGAATGGTCTAAAAAAAGATGAAAGTGAATTTAAAAAACAAAAGTTTTGTCATATCTGTGAAAAAGAATATCAGAAGGTGAAGTGCCAGTACGTGATCAATGTTCAATAACCTGAAAATTCATAGGAAGTGCTCACTCAGAATGTAAAATTAATTTATAAACTAACCAATAAAAAATACCAGTTATTTTTCATAATTTTTAAGAGGTTATGACGGTCCATTTACTTATGCAACAAATCAGGGAAGATTAAAAAAGAAATATTAATGTATAATCCAACAATAAGGAAAGATAAATGGCATTATGATTTCTGACTTGGTCCCCTTTAATGATTCATTCCAGTTTATGTCTCAATCATTGGATAACCAAGTAAAAACTATTCCAAAATTTTAAATATTTAACTCACGAATTTGAAAAAAATCTAGAATTATTAAAAACAAAAGTTGTATATATCCATATGATTATATATGGATTCATTTAAAAAATTCACAGAAACAACATTACCTTCAAAGAAGAGTTTTAATTCAATTTTAAAAATAAACTAATATTTCTCACAGAATAATGAAATAAATGCTAAAAATGGTGGTAATAAATTTAGAAAATAAAAACAATGGGAGAATATCATGATCTATATTTAAAAACTGACATATAACTTTTAGTTGATGTATTCGAAAATTTAGAAAACTATGTTTAAGAGTAACTACAAATAAATCCATGTCATTATTTTAGTAGACCCAGGTTTAGCTTGGGAAGCAATGTTTAAAAATGACTGGAAATTAAGTTAATTTAATAACTGATATTGAATGTATCTTTTTATTGAAAAGGTACAGAGAGGAGGAATAAGTCATATTACCAAACAGATACAGTAAAAGCAAACAAAAAATATATGAAGGATTAAATTCAAAAAGAAGAAAGCGAAATACATAATGTACCTCGACGCCAATAACCAATACGGTTGGGCCTATGTGTCAACCTTTGCCCTCTGGAAACTTTTAAATTAATCCGAAAAACAATTAAAGAAATACTTGCAAAAGGTAAAACTACTTATATAGTATGAATGTGAACCTTGAATATCCAAAAGAATTACAAAAAACCCACAATGTAATCCTTTATCTCCTGGGAAAAAAAATTAAAAATAACCAGATCAATGGCTTTCTTATTTAGTAAAATATTAAAAACAGAATTTTGAAATAGGAAAAAGTAATGTAAAAAAATTAGTTTTCCAACTTTAAATGAAAAAACAAAATTAAGTAGTTCATTATTACAAACTTGTAACTCATACAACAATTAGGTTTAAGTAACAAAAATACATAGATCATAACTTTTGACGAAAGTCCTTGGTTAAAAAAGTATATTGATTTTAATACTCAAAAAAGATCTAAAGCAAAAAATTCATTTGAAAAGGACTTTTTTTAAGAAATGCACAACTCTGATCCTCGGTAAGACGATGGAGAATTTACGCAAAAGGTTAATATTAAATGAACTCATGATGAAAATAAATTATTAAAATACATAGCCAAACCTTCATTTGTTAGTTCAACAAGTTTAACTCTAACCTTTTTGGTATTCATAGAATAACAAGAAAGTTTGAGTTAATAAACAGACCTTGTTATGTTTGGAATGTGCATTTCTTGATTTATCAAAATATTTAATGTAAGAATTTTTCATTATAATTACATTAAAAAAAAAGTACGAGATTAATGTAAAATATTAATCACTGACACTGATTCATTATGTTATGAAAATTAAAACCAAAGATGCGTATAAAGACTTTTAAAAGGACAAAGATTTATTTGAATAATCGGTGATTAACGATAACAACCAAATATTTGGTATTTCGATAATAATAAAAAAAGTAATATGGTAAAATAATAAAGATGAAGCTGGCCGGCCATTCCATAGTTGAATTGTCCCGGATAAAGAAGTAAAATGAATTCATAATTTATTAAGAGAAATGAAAGTAAAGCCTTAAAACAATGAGGTAAAGGAATTAAAACACTTTTGTTAAGAAAAACAATAGTTCAAAAAAAATTACAAAGATACCTTTGTTTAAATTCAACCCAAAGTAATCACCCATTTATAGATATTCGTTCTGATAATCATCATCTTTCCATATATAGTTATAAATAAAAACAATCTTTATCAAGTTATGATGATAAAAGATATATTCTGATAATGGTGTAATATACATTAGCTTACTCTTAAATTAGTAGAACCATAAATAGTTTAACTGAATATACGTAACGTGTTAAAAAGAATTAAAATAAAAAACATCATCCCTAACCCAACCAAAGCCACCAACCACCTCGCCCAAGCACCAAAAATCTCTACTATAAAAACCAACACCCAAATTCCGCAAAACCCAACGACAATACTAAGAAACAAAGTACCAAAGGGAACGTCCAACACCAAACACACCAAACCAAGCCCCCCCCTCACAACCGCAGCCAAATTTTTAAAATATGCCCCCCCACTTCCCCCCCTGAACTCATGTCCCAGGACTCTCCAAAAACAGATATAACCCTTGCCCTCCACCACCCACCGTCACTATGGGAACTACCTATATTGAAACCCAAATCGGATAACAAATAACTTGCCCATAACTCTTTTAATAATACATATTCATAATACAATTATAGACAAATCCCCAAATATAAAAAAACCCGAAAAAAAACTGTCCTAATATATTAAAATTAATTTATAATAGTATTATTGGTAACATTAACTCCTTAGATTTAAGATAAAATATTTAGTAATTAACATACAATAAAACATACACCGGAACTATAATCATGTACCCTTTTAAAAAGAAAACACAACGCAAAATAACCGCAAACGCATGAACCTTGTAAAGTCTAGAAATATTGAACATAGTAGTATTTAAACAATAGGAATCACCGAATTACACATCTTTTGGAGGAGAAGTCCAAATGGCTCGAAATACCAAATAATTTAAGGTAACAAACCCAAAGAGTATCCAGGACCAATAAGAGTCGGTCCCCTAAATTTATAATACCACACTCGATATCCTTTTCTTAATTAATATTAAATTAACATCAAAAACTACACCATACCCGCCCATCCAAGTTAATCCATATAAACATGGAAAATCCCCCTATAACCAAAACCCACACGTACGCAAATGTGATATGAAACACCCAAAACAAAAAAAAAAAACCCACACGTACCAACGACAGACCGTACACCGAGTAGCGCCACCCACGAAAGTCCTAACCCCCACTAAACAAAGAATTTAATCAAAGGTCTTCCTAGACTCCCTCCAACCACCCTAAAAAGCCCCCGCCCAAAGTAATATGTAAATGAGTAAACAATAAACACACCATCACCCAACAAGAAGCTAACATAGAAACTATACAGTCACAGGTGATCACACCACTAAAACACGTCACCAACGCACCAGCAAACAACCCCAAACCAAGAATCTTAAACCACCCCCCCTACCAGTGCTCGCCAGCACCAGCACCAATGCCTAGAGGGGCTAAACTTATATGGAGCTAAAATAGGCTGCCATAGGAATAATTGAATTATTCCCAAACAACCAGCCAAATCTCCTAACAATCCCACCCTATTGACCTTGACAGGACCTTTGTTTCTTTGAAATTGAAATTCTAACCTTCTATATTTGCATCCGCTTTTTTTAATTTGATTAAATATGTGATTTTGATAAAGTAAAGGAAGTTTCCACGTAATTAGTTCATGTTATAATCCAAAAGAACTGTGAAAATTGTTGTTGTAGGCTCGTGCAAAATATATCTTTTGTCCATCTGTAAGGATAAATTTATATTCACTAAAATTAGATGTCATTATAAAAAAAATTATATTATTTTATTTAAACAATACAAGTTATCATTTCCAATAGATAATAAATTACACCGTTTACCTCATAAAATACAATTGCGTAAACACGAATAATAGCCTGCTGTGGAATATTTAATTTAGCTGTAAATGTAATGTGTTTAGGGACATCTGTAGTTACTTTCCCCTTTTTATATTCCAAGATAAAATGACTAAATCCACAAAATTCAAAAAAATTTTGAATCTATTAAAAGAGACTTTCCAGTAGTTTTGTTATTTTGTTTCTAAAAAAAAATTAATTACCTCAACATATATTCTTGATATACTTGAGTATTCTGTTAACTGGATAAAAACACCCTTACCAACTTCAAGACGACAGGACACGAAAGTGCAATTTCATTTGCTGCATTAACTTTAAATGAATCTAATAAATGGGCGGGTTATGTTGTTTGAATTACTTTTTGTCACGTCTTTGTAAATAAACAAATACATGTTGTGGTTTTGTTACACCAGCTTGTTAACTAAAGTTATATTATTTAGGTTGTTATCACTTTGATTGCATCATCATTTCCCTAAGTATGACCATCTTGCTTTTTTAAATCTTTCAGTAGTAATTAGATCAAACCCAAATATCATTGAGATCAAACGTGGAACCCAAAGAATTATTTTGTTACAAATACTCTACCAGCCATCAGTAGCATTAGCTCAAAAAAATAATTACAGTCATCAACTGTACAGCTGCAGTGTTATTTGAATTTGACTTGGAGGTAAAAATATTAGTTTCTAAACCCTGAAAAATGAATAATTTATTTAATGGTATCTTAGCATTTTACCCTCTTAAATAATCTTGGAATAATTGTACTTTTCTATAGCGAAACCCACCTCTTATATCCACATGGTCCATTCCTACTTTCGCAACAGCATTAGTAATCTAAATAAATAAACTCATTTGTATCAGATGATTTTGCATAATCCGCAGATCGTTCAACCAAAACACTTTATCATTTATTACTTTGCCTCTAAATTATTACAACATAAACAATTTTCCATTAAGATTAACCACTAACCTGATCAATTAATGAAGCTGCATTATTAATAAAGCAATTATGATTAACAATCTCCACCAGCACCATAATTATTACCATTAGCAATTTTATTTACTTAAAACTTACTTCAAAATAAGCATTAAACCAATCAAAATAAGAACTTTACTATCATTAATGTAAAGTGATTATCCGTTTTTTTGTTGTTTAAACATTATTTCCCAGGAAGATATTAACGCTGTATCAAATTGAATAGGAGTTAATTCATATCTTTCACAATATTCTTTATTTTCTAAACATGAAATATATTATATATTATTTTATTTTTATTAAAGTTAAACCTTTATTTTTTATAAATTAATCTGTAAAAAACGTTTTTGTTCTGATCTGAAGTACCAGCACGAGCTAAAGTCCCAGATCCTGTCAATATTCTAATTATTCACATATGAATATCCTCCTCATTATTAATTTTATTATTATACTTTTCTTGTAATACCATGTTACAATTAAATTACCCACTGCTGGAGCATGTTTTCTTTTAAGTTTTCAACAATTTTAGCTGCAGTTTAAATTTCCAACTTCTGTTCCAACCTTTTTTGTTCCCACTTTCAAAGTTGCGCTTTTCCTGCTGTTTCCAAAGCCATTTTTTCCAGCTGTGCTAATTGAAGATGCGGCTGAACTTGAAAGCAATTCGTAAAAGTGTCAAAGAAACCTGTTCCGTTATGTTTCCTTCTCCTGTGTGAGCACAACATAAATAAAATATTCCTTTTATTTATGTCATAAACTTTCTGTACATTATATAAAACTAAAATTTTTAAATTTCAAAATTAAAAGTTTTAAAACTTTATTTTTGAATTAAATTCTTTTAAAAAATTTAGTGTAAAACTTTGTTTCAACCTCATTAAAATTAAATTTATCAACCAAATACATCTGTAATATATAATCAAATGAATTTATAATAAATTAATTAATTTCAGAATATCCAACTCTTTGTGGTTTCTTTTGTAAAGGAAACTACGCTCTTGTTAAATCTGCCAGTACTTAAAGCATAGATAATATCACAGAAATTACCATCACCCAAGTGAATTATCAAATAAGTAACCACAATGAATGTAAATTTGTAGCCACAGAGTTAGTTTATATTTTGTTGTTTTAGTTTCCCTATAAAATTTAATAATCTAATAATAAATAGTTCATTCAGTTTTGTCTAATTTTTTTTTCTCAAATCCAAGCAAAGTTATGAAAATTTGGATATTTCCAAAACCAACATAAAATTATCTGTAATTGAGAACAAAATCTTAAAACTACTTAAATCAAAAGTTCCAAACTTATTGGAGCAATTTCTCTGATTTAAACAAATTCACTCATCACCATTAATTTATTAATGTTTCCCTAATAAATATTAATAATCTGTGTAACTGTAAGAACCCCTTTTTAAATATGATATCTTTCCCATTCTTTACCAATATGATACGAATTCTTTTAATGTCATATCATCACTAATATTATCCAAGAGTAGGTCATAGTGTTAATACTATCCAAACCAGACAACATAAGTTTTATTTTTATCTAAATTAAAGAAACGACTAAATCAGATTGTAAAATCAATCGTTTATTTTTATTTCAATAAACTGATTCAGAACTTAATACTATTTTTTGTTCCATTAATATAATAATCAAACATATCTTAATAATAAAAATCTAAATTCACGAAAAATAATTTTAATATAACATTTACATGTTTGTACTGGTAAAAGAGAATATCATTTTTAATAGTCATCAATTATTCAAATACCTTCATTTTTTAGTACTTCCATTATTATTGTCCAGCATTACTTGAACCACAAAATTAACTCCAAGTCATTACCCATACTTTTTGGAATACATGGACCAACGTCATAACCTTGTCCCCCTAATAACTTATTAAAATTCAAGATACTATAATAGAAAGGTAATCCTGACTACTGTTAATTCATTAAATATTTTTGATTGAATGAAATGAATGCTTTTTCTTATTGTAATATCTTTTAATTAATCAAATCAATTAAATCACATCAACTATTAGTGTTAATGCTTCTTTCCAGTTATCATCCTTAGCAATTAACTTAATTTTGGCCATAAAGTATATTTAAGTTAATAATTAAATTACCATAATGTTCCATATGGTGAAACTTTATATGAGTTATGAGTTTTAAAATTCCTTGTACCCAAGTCTAAATATAGGAGCTAAATTAAAAGTTATTTATCAACCAGTTTTTTTTGTTACTTTAACCAGTTCGTTTTTGTGTTTATGTTTTTAATTCTTTGTTATTTCCGTTTATATGGATCTTTTGAATCTTGATTTGCTAGCTATCAACCGTTTAGCATCACAATAAATCGTATAACGAATTACCATTGTATTTTGGATCTGTGTCTTCAATATATTTTATTAGGATTAGATACATCAGCAGTAAAAAAGGCAAACATTTCAGACGGTTTGGAAAATCCAAATTCTTTTAAAACATCAATATCCAAACCAGCATTCAGATCTATTTCAAGTATTTTTTCCTCCCATATTTTCAAATTTCCTCAACAGGTCTTCATCTTCCAGGAACTCTGTAATTGGTATGGGTTCTATAGGAAAGCTGTGTTACACCCTGTATGTTTGTATGTCCTTTCCATTTCATCACCTAATAACGCTAATTTTTGTTTTATTCCAGTAATGCTTTTAACTGTCTAGATAATTGTTCTTTATTGACTATCTATTTTTTTCAGTAATTGGTTTATAAATTTCAGTAAACATAACCCGATTTGCTAGCATTTCAAATTTTTTCCTCTCATTATTTCCTATCTCTAAGATTTCCTCATCTTTTTGCCCAACTAATTTTTTTTGCTTATATCCATTTCAATAAGTTTTATGAATGCATTTATAATAATAATGTAATATAAATGACAAATAATGTAAAATAATTGTAAGAAAATGTAGATATAGTAAAAATAATTAATATTATATAAATGGAAATTCCAAATTATATACAAAAAATGATAAATCCAATACCAATAAACAATTTTATCCTTTCTATGCCAGATCATGTTTTAAATGTTAATATGTAACGTCCGGATCTTGAAAAACAAAATACAATAATGCATATACTTCGAAAACTTCATATATATTATGAAAAAATATACTTATAAGCTTAAAAACCAAGAACAATCGAAATATCAAGAAATTAAAGTTAACAACTTAAACCAAATGCAAAAAAGATTAAATAAGATCCAAATGAAATACTTGGAATATTCAGCTGATCCCGACCAAATTTGAACCTTGTGAGAACCTTGAATCAGAAAAACAAAAAGTAGTAAATATTTGATCGATTTTTTGAATGTGAAGATAAAAAGGTTCAAAAATGACAATAACAAAATACTTTATTCAAGACGCCACAAAACTGTTGTGTTTATTTATTTAAGACAGACCATACTATAAAACACCAAAGTATATTCGGATAAACTTATCACGATTATATTTTACTTGAAAGTCCGTGTAAATGGAAAATAATAGGATTTGAGATAGAACCAAAAAAAGACGTGATACTTTTGCAAATGCAAACAAAACAAAAAAATATATCCCTTAAATATTGACAAACCAAGGAAGTTTTTAAAAAAAACATAAACTGGTCATAAAAAATTATTAAAATAATGGGCTATTTTTATATAAAAGATGTAAAACAAATACGTGAACCTGACCGTAATACGTAAAGTTAAAATTTTGATATTGAATTAAAGTGATTATCAACCTAAAAAACAATACAAAAAGCTTAGAAAGGACATGGAAATCATATCTTCACTAGAAAAAAGGAAACCTTGATAACACACTGAACAGAGCAATCGATATGGAGAAATAAACAAAAATATCAACCTAGGAATCCAGATAAATCCACCGAAGTTAGTTTTCAAGCGATTTATGTATAAAAATAGTTCAACGTTAATAGACTGACTATACTCTTGAAGAATCAAATCAATAAAAACAGACATTAAAGAAGAATAAAGAATATTGGAAGAATTAACAAAAGAAAATTAAAAAGAATTCATTAAAATAGTTAGAATTACAAGGTAAAAAAGGAAGAAGAAATGAAATCTATGGTTGAATTCTATTAAAGATAAACTTGAAGAGAATCTGAATTGACAGATGACAACAAAAAAAGAAGTTTTTTCGAGTAAATTTAAACATTATTATACACTACCCAAATTCCAAGAATAAAAAGATAAGTAAGATTAAACCTGAAGAAGAACTAAAAGACAAAATTAATGAAGCAGAGAAAAAATTACAAAATAATGTATCAGATAGAAATCAGAAACAGAAATAAATAAACTAAATACTGAAACTGAAAATAAGCATAAAGAATTATAAGAAATTAATGTACAAATAAACTTGCAGAATAAAAATCTGAAATTGAACAGCAGTTCACAAAGAGGTGATGATCACGACACAGCATTTAGATAACCTTAAAAAAGAGCTCAAAATCTAAAAAAATGACATTAAAAAAACAAATTCGTGAAAATGGATTAGTATTGTTTTGACAACCGTCATAATTAAAAGTATGCATACTTAAGTATATTACAAAAAAAATACCAGATATATTAATGAAAATTAAATGCTAAAGTTGAAGAACAAAAAATGAACTGACATTGTAGTCAAAACATCAGTTTCTGAACAAGGAGATTTCATTACAGCTAATACTGAAGCCATTAACATAATAATAATCAGCTTAGAAAATTAGAGAAAACAACTTGTAAACATGATAAAAAATGTCCGATGCACATCACAATAAAAAGTACGAAGAGTAAGTAAACTTAAAGGTTTATTACAAAAAGATAAATAAAGAAATTAAAGATACAATTAATGATAAATATAATGATAAAATTAAAAAAAAAAATAAATGAAAAGGACTCTGTAGTTGAAATAATAATCACAAAACAAGGAAGAATCAATCACTGCTTATACTCAAGTAATAACTGCTAATACTAAAGCAAAAACCGCTAATGTCGGAGAAATTTACCACTAATACCCAAGACATTACAAAATTAAAAAATGTTTTTCTTAAAACAAGAAACACAATAGCTAGAACAAAGAATACAGTTGCCATCTATCTGCATCTAAGAAGGTTGCACAACAAAACGACTTGATGATATAGCTGAAATAATTCCTTCAACTTAAAAAAAAAGATAGGAAAATAGAAGAAAGGCCTAGAGAAGTGGGCACATGAGTGTTTTTCTCTTAGAATACTATAATAACAACATTTAATGATTATGTAAAAATGAAAAAGTAATTTTAACCGACTTGGTGCCTGAATATAATCAACATATGACTTAAAATGACCGGACTGAACTATTTAAATGCTTTAAAATTAACCTGAATAAATAGAAGATTATGAGATTTATAAAAACACAAACCAAGATATAAAATATTGCACCAGATTGTGAATTTGAGTGTGTTTTAAAGTAAAAAATCCGGAATGGTAATAATAGATATTAAGATTTTATTAACGTGACCAGGCCCCTAGGTGAACCACATAAACCGATTAAAAAGCCCAATATCACAATTTATTATTTAGAAAGTGGAATGCTAGAATATCATACACTTCTTGGTTATATAGATGTATTGAAAAAGAAAATATAACAGCTGAGGACCTATTGACACAGACAGTTAAATATCTGTGTACAAAAAAGAGACAAAAAAAAATAAAAATTTCTCTAAAAACAAGGGACATGATTTGATATACTTCCTCATGACGATTCGGCAACTCCAAATAACAATTTTCGCTTTTGGCGGATAGTTACATCAAATTCTATATATCGGATGAACCAAACAGGACAGTGAATGAGATATATAACCAGGGGTTAAGTATAAAAACAAACAATATCAAAGACAAAACAAACACATTATGTGGTAATATGTTATATTTTATCATTAAAATTTTACAAAAATGGTATAAACCTATATGATTAATTGTATAAAACACTGAGAGTAAACAATTCAAACATAATAAATAATCAAACATGCATATTGCCTATGTATAACTCAAAGCGGTAGAGTAATTATCCCCAGTTTTGTTTGTACTTAAATCTTGTAAATATTTGTTTAATAGTAGTTAAAAATGCAAAAGCCGTGTTCTGTACATTTATTTATAACCCGACGCAGGTAGAATTTATTACGTGCACACCCGACGCCGGGTACCATTAGTCTTTCCTAAGGCCCTCATTCTGTAGGCTCACCATACAGCTGTATTTCCAAAACCATCAAACCTGCCCGGTTTAGCAGCCCAGAATCACCTCAACCCCATTGTTCTTGCCTCCCGATAACCTCGAAACTAGAGACAAGAACGAAGTAAGTGCAATACAGTGCAATTACAACATTGACGGAAGAATTCTTTATGTGCACAAGGCCAGTCCAAAGTCATAACACAGGCTTTGGTAACCGTTAACATACAAGGCATCCCGTACACACAAACCAACTGCAAGCTACCTTTAAACAGACAAGGAAAAAGTCAGATTGACTTCCGGAACTAAGCCTAACAGAACTCGTCTCAACGATATAACAGATGAAACCTGATATATAAAGTGTATAATCTTTATTATAATAGTGTTATGGTTTAAATACATAATTTTATTTTTATGTTATAAATTATTCAATTACATATTGTTATCTAAATAATAACAACTCCTAAAGTTAATTTTATTCTTCCAATTATACTTAAAATGATTTGTATAATTTTCAATTTTATCAAAGGAGATATTACTTGTTTTTATAAATAAAAAGAGGATAGATTTGGTAAATCACCAACCTAATTAAATTATGAGAAGTTTATATTTAGCCATTTGGTTTCCCGTCTGTGTATTTTTAGTTGTTATATGTAGCAATTGGTTGTTTCCCGTCTGTTATTTTAGTTTGAAATTTCTTGTTCATGGATAATTATTAATGTATTTATTGGTATTGTGTACATTTTGTTTCATATCTAATGTCTTTAAACAGATTGTATTAAACTCTGAGAGGATTACAAAACAATGAAGTAAAAGAGTTATTTAAACATAAAAAAATGTGGTCTAAATTCAAACCACAATAATATTTTAACTTCCCGAATGTTATATTAGGCCAAATCAATTCTACATTTTGTATCCTCGGTGTAGTGTTTTAAAGTTTTTAAGTTGAAACTATTTTTTAAATAAGACATTTGTGGTGATTTTCTCAATTTAAATCATCTTTAATTAAATCATCTTTAGTTAAATCAGAGGTTTTTATTGGGTTTAAAACCTGTGGATTTTAAATTGTCCGACATTGGTCAGTTCGGACCGAGGGTCAAAAGGTCAAATGAGGTTAGATTGACTTCGCACAAACAATTACTTTACTACTAAAATTAACAACACATTTTTTCCCAAATTTTATTCAATGTAATTATTCTCAAAGATTAATAATTATAAATAAATGTTTTTATGTTAAGAATGTAACCAAAGACATATAGAATGTAACCAATGTAAC
Source organism: Mercenaria mercenaria (assembly GCF_021730395.1). Classification (NCBI taxonomy): domain Eukaryota; kingdom Metazoa; phylum Mollusca; class Bivalvia; order Venerida; family Veneridae; genus Mercenaria; species Mercenaria mercenaria. The sequence continues at coordinate 79,366,164 of NC_069366.1, read as the reverse complement.
CAAAGGTATTTAAACAATTGCAAATTGATGGCTGCAAAATTGGTAGTTACCAATGTTCAATCACAGTATGTAACCAAAGACATATAGAATGTAACCAAAGTAACCAAAGGGTTATAGGTGGTTACAAATGTATACCTATGCGCAGAGGTGCACTTTTTGGGCCATATATGGCAGGGCATGTGAACGAACAACGAACATGCACGTGTTCGTTTACACTTTTGACATAATTGACGAACTAGAACAAGAGGGTCATGATGACCCTGGATCGCTCACCAGAGTAATATGTTTCAAATGTCAAACTGATGATTTTTAGAAAATTTTCCGATGTACAATCAAGTAACCCCTAGGGCGGGGCCAATTTTACCCCGGGGGTCATGATTTGAACAAAGTTTGTAGAAGTCGACTAGGCAATGTTACATATCGAATATCTAAGATCTAGGCCGCCTGGTTTATTTTAAGCAAATTTATGAAGATTTCCCTATGTACAATAAAGTAACCCCTGGGGCTGGGTCAATTTGACCCTGAGGGGGTCAAGATTTGAACCAATTTTGTAGAGGTCCACTAAGCAATGCTACATGTCGAATATCTAAGCTCTAGGCCTTCTGGTTTATTTTTTAGAAAATATTGAAGATTTTTCTATGTACAATCAAGTAACCCCATGGGGCGGGGCGAATTTGACCCCGGGGTCATGATTTGAAGAAATTTTGTAGAGGTCTACTAGGCAATACTACATGTCAAATATCTAAGACCTAGGCCTTCTGGTTTATTTTTAGAATTTTTTTGAAGATTTTCCTATGTAACATCAAGTGACCCCTGGGGCGGGGTCAATTTTGACCCTGGGGTCATGATTTGAACAAATGTTGTAGAGGTCCACTATGCAATGCTACACATGAACTATCTAAGCTCTAGGCCTTCTGGTTTATTTTAAGAAAATTTTTGAAGATTTTCATATGTAAAATCAAGCGACCCCTAGGGCGGGTCAATTTTGACCCCGGGGGTCATGATTTGAACAACTTTAGTAGAGGTCCACTAGGCAATGCTACATGTCAAATATCTAAGCTCTAGGGCTTCTGCTTTTTGAGAAAAGATTTTTTAAGGTTTTCCTATGTAAAATCAAGTGACCCCTGGGACGGGGGCAATTTTGACCCCGGGGGTCTGATTTGAATAAATTTTGTAGAGGTCCACTAGGCAATGCTACACGTGAAATATCTAAGACCTAGGCCTTCTGCTTTATTTTTAGAAATTTTTTGAAGATTTTCCTATGTAAAATCAAGTGACCCCTGGGGCGGGGTCAATTTTGACCCCGGGGTCATGATTTGAACAACTTTAGTAGAGGTCCATTAGGCAATGCTACATGTCAAATATCTAAGGTCTAGGGCTTCTGGTTTTCGAGAAGAAGATTTTTTAAGATTTTTCTATGTAAAATCAAGTGACCCCTGAGGCGGGGTCAATTTTGACCCCGGGTCATGATTTGAACAAACTTGGTAGAGGTCCACTAGGCAATGCTTCACACCAAATATCTAAGCTCTAGGGCTTCTGGTTTTTGAGAAGAAGATTTTTAAAGTTTTTCCTTTCGGTTGCCATGGCAACCAGAGTTCTGCATGGAATTCAATTCTTTGAACAATTTTTAGAGAAGACCATCCAAGGAACATCCCTGTGAAGTTTCATCAAAATTGGCCTGTTGGTTTAGGAGGAGATGTTGTTTAAAGGAAAGTGTGGACGGACGGACGGACGACGGACGGACGGACGGACGGACGGACGCCGGACGGTGAGCGATCACAATAGCTCACCCTGAGCACTTTGTGCTCTGGTGAGCTAAAAACACATATCAAGGTGAAATTGACGCATGAGCAACGCGATCGAGCTGTCGGAATGTTGCTAGCCGGGACACATTTACGACACGTGTGTAATTATTTTTGCAATTTCAAAAGAAGTTTGTAGCTGTTACTTTCACGGTTATTTCCATTTTTAACCTTATTTCCGTTTACAAAAAAATCAGGCCCCGACCATTTTACGTTCTTCCGGTAGTTATATTACCTCTGAGACATTCCATCCTCTCTTTTATAATCAACAGCTTAGTTTTACCGAAAACAAATTATATTAAAACCAGAATAAATAAAATTATGCTTGCTTTTTTACCCTGATAATCTGCGTCATTTCAGAAAGATGAGCCTGGCAGCTTTTTCATTATCTAATCGATTACTGTATAAAAGTGTCTATCTAACTTCTGTATATATAATGAGCAAATTATGTATGAATAAATTCTACCACTGTATGTGTACAACAATTTAAATTTAAATAACATGAATAACATAGCTGGATATAGCCGCTAAATCTACGTCATTTCAACCTTTTTAGCTTCAAGCAAAACCGGGTGATATGTATGGAGAGGACCACCGGAGTTACAATATGTTATAAAAATGAATAAACTGAAGTATAAAATATAAAAGATCGGTGCCGTTTCCAAACTTTTACGCAAAATTTAGAGCCCGGTCCCTTTAAACATGACCGCTCAATCTGTTTTAAAACAGCACTATAAAATAAAAAAAACGGTAAATTTTCATGAATAAACAGGGTAGTGACAGCAATGAACTTTCGCGTTTCAACAATTAACTCTACCTAAATGTTTTAAATTTTAATCATATTTGCTTGTTCTTTCTTTCATATATTAAACAATACAGCATATCTTTTAACACAGAATTAAAACAAAACTACAATCTGGCCGAGCTACAAGTTATTTCAACATCGGTATATACAACCATCCACACAATATTAACTTTCATCCTTTGACAATGTATATTTTGGAGCGTTCGCCCGTCAATCGAGTGATTATAGGTTTGGTCACTCTATCTGTGACTAATACTATTCAATGGGACAGTTGTAAGTTATTGTAGAGAAAGAGTTTAGTGCTCATAATGTAAAAAAATATTGATGGAAACGGGAGTAAAACAACAAAACAAGAAATCATTATTCACGGCTAATTCTGACTTTAAAGTTGGTCGAAGAAGGCACAGTCAAAACGACATGAAGTCAAAAGTGTACGGAAATGAATAAATTAATGTACTTATGAATGCGATAACTATTAATTGTGCTGTGTTTACGCCGTTTCTCAACACCTAACAATTATGTCAAGGCGGTCTGCTTACACAGCCTGTCGACACAGGCTCTCTTTAAGAAATTGACAACTTTCTCACTTCATTTAGCACTGTAGCTAGTCGGGCTCAAAGTAATATCTTCGGATTCCGGGGGAAATTGTATTTAACAATTTATGGAACAGTTGAAACGGGCTCAAGCCAAATATGACAAATTATTTAATAAAAGTATATGATAATTTTAGTTTTAAGCCCATCTGATTTTTAAAAGAAATGACGAGTTATTATCATGACTTGATCGGCGTCGGCGTTGGTGTTGGCGTTGTCTGGTTAAGTTTTGTGTTTAGGTCAGCTTTTCTCCTAAACTATCAAAGTTATTGCTTCAAAACTTGCAACACATGTTCACCATCAAAAGTTGACGCTGAATAGCAAGAAACCTAACTCCATCCTGCTTTTTGCAAGAATTATGCCCCTTGTTGGTTAAGTTTTGTGTTTAGGTCAACTTTTCTCCAAACCATTGAAACCGAAAAACTAAACTCAAATCCTCTGTAAGAAAGTGTAAACAGATTTGATTGATAAATATCATAAATGGGAAGACAATACTTCAACAAAAAAGAAAACAAAGTACGAGTGCCTCAGTTCGTTAGTCTCAATTTTCATTCATATTTTGGCAAAAAAATAAAATAAGAGAGGCACCGACCTCCCTGTGCCATAGTTTTTCAACTTGAATGTTTTCCCCGTTTGCAAGGACTTGAAGGAGTGTTATCTTCCTTGATTCCCCTGATAAGATAAGATAAGATAAGATAAGATAATCTTTATTTAGCGTCGGTTTTCACAAACATGTAAACATTAGCTATAGCAAGCTAGTTTCCGACATAACATGATTATCCTATAACAATTTTTAATACAAACAAACAATCTAAAAGGATAAGAAAATACATGGTTAAGGCTAAGATCCAAAATAAAATTAATGGTAAACAGTAAACATTTTAAAGCACATACAAGCTGGAAAAAAGCAGATTGCTAAAACTCCTAAGCATAATAAAACTACTGTATACTATAAGCAAAATTATGATTATGTTAATGCTAAAGTTACAAATATGTTAATAAATGGGATAAAGAACATTTTGTATTATTATTCATAATCAATAGTTAAGTCAAAATAAAATAATTGGTAAGATAAACATAAAACATAAAACATAAAATGGAAGCTTTCATATACAGATATAATTGTGACACCCTATTTAACTGCCTAAGAGTAAGGTATATGTCTGCATCAGCAGCAGCTTTTCTGATGAAGGCATATACACATAGTAAATTAACAAAAAGAACTATTTATATCTTTCTAGCAGATAGAATGCATAAGAAAACAAAAGGATAAATGCAGCAGCAATAAAAGGGAAATCAGCTGACAAACTAAAGAAATTAGTCTGATGCAAAAACATATGCACAAAGTAAAAATGCAAAGAGATAAGTTGCGTAGCTATCAACTTCAAGTCAGCAAAGACTAGGAGCATGTAAGGAGGGAAAAAAATGAAAAAACAGCATGCAGCAGCAACACAAAAGGGAAAAAAGCAACTGAAACATGGGGAAAAAACACTATAAACAAGCAAAAAGGGAAATGCAAAATAACTAGAAACACATTGTACATTTGCATTTGAAGCCACTCCAGGTCTGAATCAGTCGTCTGAACTCACCGAAATCAGTTATTGTCCTCAGCTCGTTCGGCAGACTATTCCAGACCTGGGCCGCTTCAAACCGACAGCTTTTCTTACCGTATGTTTCAGTTCTAACCCTTGGTACTTCTATCGTATTTACATTCCTGAAAGAATAATAAGACGAGTTTACAGATACAAGTTCTTGTACATATATGGGTGAAATTTTTTTGTAAACATTTGAAGACCTCAGTCGCTAATTGCCTTAATCTGTTTATATGGAGTGTTGGCATGTTTGCTTTACTTAACAGGATTTCACATGATGAGTTGTAGTCTCCATAAACAATTTTCAGTGCTCTATATTGTAATTTTTCTAACTTTTCAGTGTTCTGTTTGCTACAAAAATGCCATACTAGTGGACAGTAGTTAAAATTTGAACGAACAAAACTTTTATAAATCAAAAATTTAGTACTTTGGCTTAAGAATTTACTTAATCTTGCTAGAATATTTATTTGTCTTGCAGCTTTCCTACAGATGTTTGAGACATGCAAGTCAAAATTTAAGAGGGAATCAATTTCAACTCCTAATAACTTTACATTTTCTTCACAGGTTATCTCTGTTTCATTTATTTTGAAAGAGGTTACTAGCATTATTTGGAAACAGACCTGAACATGACATCAAAATAGTCAAGGATAAAAAAATATTCGATCGCTCCAGGAAAATAACCCGCCACTGAAAAGGTCAAAACTTAGATAAAGAAAGTAAAGATTTCGCCCGCTCACTCCATCATTTAAAAATTTTTTTTATAAAGAACTAGAGATCAATTTGGAGTGGCCTTAAGGCAGATTGTGTATGCGGTTAAGCTAAAACCATTCATTTGTGACACTGTTCACTCAAATTATCTCGTGTATCTTGTTTAATCCATGTTTTACAATAATCGAGCAGATCACGTGACAATATTGCAGGGTTGCCGCCATTTTACACTTACGTTCTCGACAAAGAAAGATGGCGTTTTGGGCTTTGTTTCAAGTAGTAAATAGATGTCTATGTGAGGTGAGTTGATTGCCTTTCGGAGTTATGGCTTACTTACCATGTAACACTGTGTAATTTAGGACAAAAGGTGAAGTTGAACTCTTAGTTTTGCTTTGAATCAAATATTATCAGGCTGGTAACAATGCCCGAGCGGGCTTTCGACATAAAAAAACTAATATTTCATGAAAAAAAAGGAAGATATTTCTTTCAAACTTGGTCCATTTTAAGCTAACTTTTCATACTAAGATATAAAAGTTATGTTTTAATGAAATGTTTACAACAAAAAGGTCAATGGCTTCTATGCTCCAAATTGGCGCCAATAACTTTATTCTATATATTTAGCAGTAATATTGTTTTAGGCAGATGTATAAAACAATTTTTTACAAGTAAATTTTTTATAATTAAGTGAAAGCACCTAAGATGTATACATTCAGTACGCCTATCTAATAATGAGCTCGTTAGCCGTTTTTACATTTGATATTTTACGTTGTCCACCTAAGCATATCACAAGTCAAAAAAATTAACTAGTACTGTGCAAATATTTTAGAGCTTAGAAAATTTGAACCCTTTTTTGTTGAAATTTAGCATTATACGGCTACTAAATGCTAAACTACCAAAGTGTGGTGATAAGGAAAATGCTATCGACATTCCGTGTGCAGCTATCGACTGTTTCACTTGTAAAAACGGAGAAAATTTATATTTTTCTTGATATTTTTATTGATTGACCTTTTCGAATCGAGAATGGTGCCGTGTAAAACACTTTTACTAGGTTGGCGTAATTTCATTAAATATATGAAAATGGTGCAGGAGCTTTTCTCATCCAATCTGACAGTGAACATTTTCATATTGCACATTCGAACACCATTTCCGATGAATGGACACACTGTAAAAAACATACCTGCGCATGCAGAAATGGTTTTAAAAAAATGAATACACATATTCCCATACACAAAGAATAATGAAATCTCAGTAACAGAAATCACCCCATTTTTTAAAGTGGTGGCGCTATCACTCCTGTGGTGGCGCTATACTGTAGTGGTGGCACTGTCGTATATGATAAGTGGCTGAAATATTTAATTTATATGTATGAAAATCCCACAGCGGATCATCATGCTGTTGTTGAAATTAAGGACTTTAATTCATAGTAAAATGTCTGTCTGTTACAATGTAAATACGTGGATTTTTCAATGTACGTGAGCGGTCTAGCCTCTTGATATTATCACGTACCTTTACAATGTGATAAATTTTGTTAAAAGATCCTTTGGAAGCAAGGACTGAAACTGACAAATATGACGGCAGACTCAGTTTGGTCGTGCATGAATTGAAAAAGATATGCAACATCCCTCACGTCTTCTAGCATTAAAATTTAAATGGTTATAGTGTCTTTAAATTTTTTGTGAAGATTATTTTTCTAATTCACACGTGAAAACTAATTTATCACTACTTAATTGTTCTAGAATCCCTATACTAATATATGTATACTCAAGGAAAGAAGGAAAAGGGGACTTTTCCTTACATCTAAAAAGAAGAAAAAATATTTCATCAAGTCCTGCTCTCCGATAGGCATAGGTTTGATAAAAACAAGTACTCCATGGAAGTCGAGTTCTGCAAAAAGAAAATGGACTCCAAGAAAAATATCTCCACACAAAAGGGCTAAATTTATATCACCAAAGATGTTTTATATATGTATTATAAAACATAAATCTCAATCTAAACAAATCGAAACATTCGTCAAACCGTTCAATACAAAATCAAGAAAGGCTTTAAATATGGAGATGTTTCAAATGATGACAATGAAATTATGAAGAGTTATCTGAAAATGCTAACGATCTGGAGAATTGTGAAACTGTTTTGTACTCGTTTGGATTTCAGGAAGATTCCACTATAAATTACGGGGATAATATGACGGATTCGTTCGTTTTTAAAGAGGAATCTTAGGAGGATATAGTACATGTATTGCAGATGAAAATACAAATACTTGAAAAAGAAAATATGAATAGCGAGTTTATAAACTCTGATCGTGTTTTCTTTCTTTAATAACACAATGTCCTGCAGGACAATTACCAATTAGAGAATACTGGTGTTTATTTTTTTTTCCGGATGCGTCATTATTGAATGCCGTCATAGCGCCACCACTACTGTCTAGCGCCATCACTCGAGTTATAGCGCCACCACTTTTAAAAATCCTCGTATATTTCTTCTAACCCGAGATTCTATTAATCATGGGGTGTGCTTATATAATAATTAATCATTTCTACACCATTTGCATGCGCAGGTATGTTCTTACAGTGTGTCCATTCATCGGAATGTTGTTCGAATGCTGGCCGATATGAAAATGTGCCACTGTCAGATTCGGGAGGAAAGCTCCTGGCACCACAATTTGCATAACATTTTAAAGAAATTACAGCCAACCTGTAGTAAAAGTGTTGTTACACGGCACTACATTCTCCCATTTTCGAAAAAAGTTCTATCAATAAAAATGTAAGATAAAATATAAATTTTACTCACGTGTTTACAAATACAAACGGGCGATAGCTGCACCACGGAAATGTCGATAGCTCTTTTCCTTATCACCACACTTTGGTGGTGGCGCTAGCGTTTAGTAGGCGTGCATTAGAACATTTTATTTTTTTGGACTTCAAAAATTATGCGTCATAAAAATCTGAAATGGGGAAATAATTCTACCAAAACTGAAGGCAACAAAGTTATTTTTATTTTAATTTGTATCATACCGTATTTTCCCGAATTAAGGCCCCCCCCTCTAATTAACGCCCCCCACCCGTTTTGGAGGGGAAAAAAAGTCAACAAGAACAAAAAAAAAATCACCTACCTCATTTTTATAAGTCCACATAATAAGTAATTTACAGTAAGTATCCAATGTATTAAGAATTAAACACACTTTTAAACAGTCCATGGACCGTAAATCCAAAACGTTTATACTAAGTACGGTACGTATCCAATCATCAAATAGAAAATTAAACGGTAAATCCATTTTTGATTTGTTTTTGCACCACCCGCGCACAAGCTTCCTGTCGACTTTAAACAAATTTGCGGCAAAGTGTTAACCTTTTCTTCGGCAGTTTTAATAACTTTTAATTTAAAAGCCGACACATAAGCAGCGTGTCAAGCCACTGACATTGTGTATTGCTACCCGCATGTACTAAGGAAAGTATTATCGGAGTACACAGCTGTTTGGGTATGATGACGTAATGTGTAATGTCGCGAGCGTGTCATGGAATACATGAGGTACCGTATTTAAATGCATAATTTTAAGACACACTGCATTAAATTGGATGCCAAATAATTACGTTTTGGGGGAATTAAACAACACAGAAACACTTTACAGTTGGTTTGAATGATGTTTTTAAGTTTTGTAAAATTTTCATTTTTTATTTTTTTTACCTCAAATGAACGCCCCCTCTTTGGAAAATGTAACGCCCCCGGGGGCGTTTATTCGGGAAAATACGGTATGTAATGCTTAATAAATGGACCAAGTTTGAAAGAAATATCTTCGTTATTTTTCAAGAAATACTAGTTTTTCTGTTGAAAGCCTGATTGGGCAATTTTACCAGCCTGATTATGCTTGGGTGTTTCATGAGTCCTGGCCCCGTGTTCACAAAACATTTTTCGATCTCAGCTGAGTTTGAGTTGAAATTTAATCATTTTACAAAGCTTCATGGTTAAATTCCAATGGGACTGACCATCATACTAAATAGTCACTTAAAAAATATTAACTTCAAATCTAATTTAACATGCTGTTAAATATAAATGAACAATAAAGTTTTTATCAAACTCAGGTGAGACTGAAAATGTTATGTGACACGGGGCCTGGTGATCGGATAGTCAATGTAAAAAAGATTTAGAATTATAGGAACATTAAGGTTTGATTAAGAAGGCATTTCACTTTTCTGGAGTGGATGAAGGTGGGAAGGGGTTATATATTTGACGCGATCTAAAAATTTTTGCAATATCCCATTGCTAACATTGCCCCGTCACAAATATAAAACAATCTGAACATTAAATTATTTTTACTAGGTAGGGGAGGATGACACTGTCAGGGTTTTTTTTGGCATAGGAGATGAGTCTTAGGTTTCACAATGTTTAACTGTTTAGCAGTTAAAGGCTTAGTATTCTGTGGCCTATCTTTATATTAATTTAAAGGCCCTTAGGAGTTTACAAGTCACTGTGAGCACAAAATTCACTAAACATCTGTTTGAAAATTTCTCAGAAAGCGCCTACCCATAGATAACATATTTTCTGACTGCTATTCACTCATTCCAAGCACTACTGGTGCTTCACTTTGATGGAATTGTGACACGTCTTGGAGTATTTGTTCTTAAAAGAAACACAAATTTGCAGGATTGCTTTCTAGTGAAATTTAAGTGAAAAGTAATATTTTGTAAACAATTACATGTTAATTAATTATTATATCATCTATTTTTAGCTCGACTATTCAAAGAATAGGTAGAGATATTGGACTCTCTCATGCGTCCGTATCTGCGTCAGCGTCTGCATCCCGATTTGGTTAAGTTTTTGTATGTAAGCTGGTATCTCAGTAACCACTTATTGGAATAGATTGAAACTTCAAACACTTATACACTGTGATAAACTTACTTACATTGCACAGGTTCTGTAACTCTACTTTGCTGTTTTACAAAATTATGCCCCTTTTTCGACTTAGCAGTTTCGGGTTAAGTTTTTGTATGTAAGCTGGTATCTGACAGTACCCACAAATGGGAATAGATAGAAACTAAACATACTTGTTCACTGTCATGATCTGACATGTAATGTACAGGTTACATAACACTACTTTGCATTTTCACAAAATTATGCCCCTTTTTAGCTCACCTGAGCAATGCTCGGGTAAGTTTTTGTGATTATTCAATGTGTGGTGTCTGTCTGTCCGTGGTATGTCGTCTGTCTGTGGTCTAGCTGTCAACATTTAGCTTGTGTATGTGATAGAGGCTGTTTTTTCAAGTGATCTTCATGAAATTTTGTCAGAATGATAACCTTGATGAAATCTAGGCCAAATTCAAAAATGGGTCATCTGAGGTAAAAAACTAGGTCACTAGGTCAAATGAAAGAAAAACCTTGTGTATGTAATAGAGGCTTTATTTTTCAACTGATCTTCATGAATTTGGTCAGAATGATAACCTTGATGAAATCTAGGCCAAATTCAAAAATGGGTCATCTGAGGTAAAAAACTAGGTCACTAGGTCAAATGAAAGAAAAACCTTGTGTATGCGATAGAGGGTGTACTTTTCAATTGTTCTTCATGAATTGTGGTCCGAATGATTGCCTTGATGAAATCTAGGTCAAGTTTGAACTTGGGTCATCTGACTTCAAAAAGTAGGTCACTAGGCCAAATTATAGAAAAATCTTGTGGATGCGATAGAAACTGTATTTTTCAATTGATTTTCATGAAATTTGGTCAAACTGATCGCCTTGATGAAATCTAGGTCGAGTTTGAATATGGGTCATCTGGGGTCGAAAAGTAGGTCACTAGGTCAAATCAAAGAAAAACCTTGTGTATGTGATAGAGGCTGTATTTTTAGCTCATCTGATTTTTTGAAAAAAAATGAGTTATTGTCCTCACTTGATCGGTGTCGGCGTCTGCGTTGCCGTTGCCTGGTTAAGTTTTATGTTTAGGTCAGCTTTTCTCCTAAACTATCAAAGGTATTGCTTTGAAACTTGCAACACGTGTTCACCATCAATAGCTGACCCTGTACAGCAAGAAAGATAACTCCATTTGCAAGAATTATGGCCCCTTTTGGACTTAGAAAATATCAGATTTCTTGGTTAAGTTTTAAGTTTAGATCAATTTTTCTCCTAAACTATCAAAGCTGTTGCTTTGAAACTTGCAACAGTTGTTCACCATCATAAGCTGACCCTGTACATTAAGAAACATAACTCTGTCCTGCTTTTTGCAAGAATTATTGCCCCTTTTGGACTTAGAAAATTATCAGTTTTCTTGGTTAAGTTTTATGTTTAGGTCAACCTTTCTCCTAAACTATCAAAGCTATTGCTTTGAAACTTGCAATAGTTGTTCACCATCATAAGCTGACCCTGTACAGTTAGAAACATAACTCTGTCATTCTTTTTGCAAGAATTATGGCCCCTTTTGGACTTAGAAAATATCAGATTTATTGGTTAAGTTTTATGTTTAGGTAAACTTTCCTCCTAAGCTATCAAAGGTATTGCTTTGAAACTTGCAACTGTTGTTCACCATCATAAGCTGACTCTGTACATCAAGAAACATAATTCCATCCTGCTTTTTTCAAGAATTATGGCCCTTTTTGGACTTAGAAAATCATGGGTAGGACAATTCTTCTATTATACAAAAAAATCAGATGAGCGTCAGCACCCCCAAGGCGGTGCTCTTGTTCAGTTGATCTTCATGAAATTTGGTCAGCATTATAACCTTGATGAAATCTAGGCTGAATTAGAATATGGGTCATCTGAGGTAAAAAACTAGGTCACTAGGTCAAATCAAAGAAAAACCTCGTGTATGCAAAAGAGATGGTATTTTTAAATTGGTCTTCATGAAATTTAGTCAGAATGATTGCCCTGATGATATCTAGGTGGAGCTTGAATAAGGGTCATCTGAAGTAGGTCACTAGGTTAAATTAAAGAAAAACCTTGTGTATACGATAGAGACTGTATGTTTCAAATTGATCTTCATGAAATTTTGTCAGAATGATTGCCTTGATAAAATCTAGGTAAAGTTTGAATGTGTCGTCTGGGGTCAAAAACTAGGTCACAAGGTCTTATCTAAGAAAATGCTTGTTTAAACTCAAGAGATCACAGTTTTGGTCCAATCTTAATGAAAATTGGCCAGAATATTTGTTTCCATGAAATCACTAGGTCAAACATGTTTACACTGTTATGGTGTGTATCTCAGGTGAGGGACCTAGGGCCATCTTGGCCCTCTTGTTTGACTTAGCTGTTTTTGGTTAAGTTTTTGTATGTAAGCTGGTATCTCAGCACCCACTAATGGGAATGGATTGAAACTTCACACAATTGTCCATTGTCATGAACTGATGTGCGTTGTACAGGTTCTATAACCCTGTTTTGCAATTTTGCAGAATTATTCCCCTTTTTCAACTTCTATATTCATTCAACTGACAAGGCTGTTGAATTATGTCAAGCGTTGCTGTACTCCAACAGCACTTGTTTTTTTCAGGTATGAAGTTGAAAAGTCAAAAGTTAGTGTATACCGAGACAAGAAATGAAGCTAAGATAGAGTCAGACATAGTACAGGTCATGTAACAGATGGTAAGTCACAGGGTTAGTAACCCTTATCATGCTGGACATGATTATCAAGATCTGCACTGTTCGCCACATAGTATATTTTTGGTAAGCACCCCTTTTAACAGTTACTGGTACTGTCCAAATTGATAAGGGAGCAACTGAAAGACAGACAGATGTGAGTTTTCAGCTAGTTTTCTAAACAATAATCAATATGTTTCCCAATGTTCTATAATGTCATAGAATTAAATGTTTCTGAAAAGATGGAAGTGCCTTTATTTATGATGTATAGCTGTTTAGCAGGAGTCCTCCCTTTTTGCATCATGACTTGGGAATTACATTTTCAGCTCATCAGCATACAAAGAGCACATGTCAGCGAGCTGATATTCAGTGCGGTTATTTGTACTTAATTTTTAGCTCACCTGAACTTTGTTTAATGGTGAGTTATTAGTATATATATAGTTGGATGGTCCGTCGTCGGCCATCGTCCAGTGTCAACATTGTTTACTTAAACATCTCCTCAGAAACTGCAGGTCAGACTTACACCAGATTTGGTCAGTAGAATCCTGGCATGGATCTCTATCAAGTTGGTTCAGATGGTTCACCTTGGCCCTTTTTTAGGGGCCGCAAGAGCTAAAAATAGAAAAAAAACCTTTAAAGAACTTTTTCTCATGAACCACTTGATAGATATTCATCAAACTTGGTATGTAGCATCATTATAAGGCTCTCTCCCAATTTTGGTCAAATGGGAGCACTTTGCCCCTTTTAGGGGCCCCAAAGCTAAAATTTGAAATAACTTTGAATAACTTTTTCCCATGAACCTAATGAAGGATCTTCATCAAACTTGGTCTATGGCATCATTATAAGGTTCTGCCTCACATTTGTTCAATGGCGGCACTTGGCCCCTTTTAGGGGCAACTAGAGCCAAAATTAGAAATACTCTAATACGACTTCTTGTCATAAACCGTTAGAAAGATCTTCATCAAACTTGGTCTGTAGCATCATAATATAGGGTCCATTCCCAATTGCGTTCAAATTGGGGCACTTATTTGAGCTAGTGTCATGAAATCTCACAGGGTATTCATTCAGCATGTTAAGTTGTGCAGTTGCGGTTTTAATTGTGATATCACACAGCCGCACCATTATATGCATAAAAAGGCATAAAATTTTGTGTTGCCTGCATCTCAAAAATGTCTGGACTTAGAGTGATAAAATAAAGATGGATTGTTACATAGCATGCGAAGGTCACCGTGCACCTGGGGTTCTGTTTTGGTTGTTACTAGGCCAGACCAGAGTTGTGGTCCTCGACTTAGTGAAATATACACAAGTGCATAAAAGTTTGTTTTGTAGATATCTTAAAAAATCTTTCACCTAGATTCATGTGTAACATATAGCATGTGAAAGTGAGCACCTGGGGTTCTGTTTTGGATTTCACTTGGCCAGAAAAGAGAATGATATGGTCCTTGGCTAAGTTAGGAAGAGGGGGCGCCGGTGTCTAATGGACACACATCTAGCTTTAACTGACTGAAATCAGATATGCCTTTCATGGATGATCATTGAATTTGTCTGGACATAATTTTCATGCAATACATGTATTACCTTCAGGAGTTATCCCCCATGAATAAAACACACTGGATGACCATACCCTCATATGAATGTTCTGTCAAATATTCGCAATGTCTGACTGAGCTTGTTAGATGTAACAAAGAGAGCCAACATTATTACCTCTGTTTTCAGGTGTGGACAGAATGTTGTTATGGTGGCTTTGTTCAAGTTACATATTCTGACAAAGATGGTAAAGCAGTGGCAGACAGAGTTGTGTGACATTGTGTATGTTTCGTTTGTTAGAGCCCATGCACAGACAGAAGAAAAACCAAGGTATGTAGATTGCAGTGAACTTGATATACACCGTCAGCCTTAAATAGTTAGTGGTAAAAACGTAGGAATCTATTAAAGACTTCTCCGTAACCACAAGATGGATCTTCATCAGACTTCATTTTGTAGCAGTGTACTAGGGTCTTCTCCCAGGTTTGTTCAAATTGAGGCACATGGAACCTTTAAGGGGCTGTTAGAGCTAAAAATAGAACCTTTAAACAACTTAGCTAATGGACCGCTTGATGGATATTTCTGAAACTTGGTATGTAGTACCATAAGGTCCGTTAAAAAAATATTCAATGGGTGCACTCTGCCCTTTTTAGGGACCACTTTAGCTAAAATTAGAAATAACATGTAACAACTCTCATGAACCGCTTGATAGATTTTTATCAAACTTAGTCAATCCCTATATCAGTACATGTTGATAATTTGTGCTATTGACGGCTCTGTTGTGTAGGACTAAACTTGTTTAGCAAAAGTTAGAGAAGAAACTATGAAAGTTGCTGATGTCATGTAATAAAAGACTTACTAAATGGCTTGCCAGGCAAGAGTCAAAACTATGTGCCCTTGGCCCTTTAAGCCATGGGCTTGATAGTTTTGATTATTGACCAATAAGTTATTCAGTAAGGGTATGTTGTAATGTAGGTAGTAAGTTTGTGTAGGAATGATTTAAGCATGAAGTAATAGTACTGTGACACAGTAAGACAGCATCATAAAGAAGATAATGGAAATGCAAAAAAATATTTTGTGAAATACATTGGAATGAAGTAAGTAGTCTTTTGGACATAACCTACCAGTTTTAATATATCCTTTCTGCTACCCTAACTTAGTTAAACATATTAGCGTCTGATGGCACTTTCACGTTTCCGTTGAATCAACATTTATTACATGAAATTCTTTTAAAAAAAATTCTAAAATGTCTAGGTCTGCAGCTCTCAAATCGGATCTTACATCTGAGGCATATAATGACACTTTCAGACAACATCTAAAAGGACCTTTTGAACGATTTGACAAAGTTCCAGAAATCTCCATATACCCTTGCTCCGTTATGGACTCCTGTGGGATTTGTCTTTATTCTGAGTTCAAATATTTTTTTTGTGGACATGTCCTGCTAAAGCCCATGTATTTTCAAATCATTAGAATTTGCTGAAAATTGACACTTCATGCATTAGTTTAGTTCAGTAGGCTATACTGTAGGATATGTTACACGGTGTGAAATAAAAAAATGGTAAAAAACAAAGACAAATATCAAACAGGGAATGCCACGTACCAAAATCGCAGCCTCCCCAAAACGAAACCTACAGCACGCAGACGTGCACACCACAAACACACACACACATACACATACACTCGCACACATACAAAGCCAACACACGAGGACAAAACGAACAAACAAAGGAACACACACATACACGCCAAACACACAAAGCCTACACAAGAGGACAAAACAAAGTAACACAGTGGGGCAACGCCTTGGAACGGTCAGTGGCAAAAACACCACTGGGGAAAACCTACATTTTTAGCTCGACTATTCGAGAATAGTCTAGCTATTCTACTCACCCTGGCATCGGCGTCAACATCACACCTTGGTTAAAGTTTTGCATGCAGGTACATACAGCTATCACTTAAAGGCATATAGTTTTGAAACTTATATCTTCTTTTTCTAGGTCAATTACCAACCTCACTGGGTCAAGTTCCATAACTCTGACGTATTTTGGGCAAATTATGCCGGCTTTTGGACTTAGAAAATCCTGGTTTAAGTTTTACATGAAAGTACATACAGCTATTACTCCAAAACTAATGCAGATATTGAATTGAAATTTCACATATGTCTTCGGGTTTATAAAACTAGCTGATAGCATCAAGTCCTATAACCCTGCTGCATTTTTGCTAAATTATGCACCCTTTTGTACTTAGAAAATCCTGGTTAAAGTTTTGCATGCAAGTACATACAGCTATTACTTAAAGGCATATATATTTGAAACTTTTGTGATCACCCGTCGTCCGTCCGTCCGTCGTCCGTTCACAATTTCTTGTGAACACAATAGAGACCACAGTTTGCAATCAATTTTAATCAAACTTGCATACAATTTGTATTGGCATAATACCTCGGTTCCTTTTGAAAACTGGCAGGATCCCATCATGGGTTTCAGAGTTATGGCCCCTTAAAGGGCCAAAATTTGCTATTTTTGGCTTGTGAACACGATAGAGACAACATTTTGCCATCAACTTTAATCAAACTTGCACACAACTTGTATTGGCATAATATCTCGGTCCCTTATGAAAACTGGCCAGATCCCATCATGGGTTTCAGAGTTTTGGCCCCTTAAAGGTCCAAAATTTGCTATTTTGGCTTTTGCAGCCATATAAAGACTTCATTTATGGTTTGATTTGATACAAACTTGCAAAATATCTTCAACAACAATGAATCTTGGATTCCATGAAGAATCTGTCAGAACCAATCATAGGGTCCGGAGTTATTTTATATCTGATTACCTCCCCTGATTTTAATCAAAATGGATTTATATCAGTTAAAGTACTTAAAGACCTGATTTGAAATTTCATTATTGTTATTAGTTGGACTGAGACAATCGGGGTAGATAACTATTCACTGATTTTATGTCAAATTACCTTACTGTATTTCTAATTAAAATGTGTATATCTCCATAACTAATAAAGATACTGATCTGAAATTTCATTTATGCCATCAGATTGACTTGGACAATCAGTGAAGATACATATTGACTGAATTTATGACAAATTACCTCCCTTGGTTTTTATGTAAATGAATATACCTAACAGCTTCTAATGAGATTGGTTTGAAACATTATTTATGTCTTCCATGGTAAGAAATAGTCATGTTAGAGAACTCTTGATTGATCGTTTATCGATATGAATACTTTTCTAATATATTGGTGTAAAAAGCTTGTACTCTGTGTCTTCTACATGCATATACCAATGCATGATTACCTCCCCTGGTTTTAATAAAAATGGATTTACCTCAGTAAGTAGTTATAGAACTCATTTGAAATTTCATTATTGTCATTAGTTTGACTGAGACCATCAGGGGAGATAACTATGGACTGATTTTATGTCAAATTACCTCCCTTTGTTTCAAATTAAAATTGGTGTATCACAGTTACCAATGAAGATACTGATTTGAAATGTCATTTATGCCATCAAATGGACTCGGACAATCAGGGTAGATAACTTTTGACTGAATTTATGACAAATTAATTCCCTTTATTTTATGTAAATGAATATACCTCAGCAGCATCTAATGAGATTGGTTTTAAATTTTTTTTTAAATCTTCCAGGGTAAGAAATAGTCACGCTTGTACAAAAATGCAGCATTTGAGCCTAGGACCCTCAAACTTGATACGGAGATTGGCCCTGATTAGTATGTGACCCATAGGTCAAAAGGGACTGTTACAAGAAAATATTTATCCTGATGATATTTAATAAGTATGCCTATGTGATCTATGTCGAAACTTGATCTTACCATTCTTATCATTAAGAGCAATGGTACTCAGGTGAGCGATATAGGGCCATTATGGCCCTCTTGATTTTTTTCTATATCAATTACCAACCTCACTGGGTCATGTCCCATAAATCTGACATGTATATTGGGCAAATTATGCCCTCTTTTAGACTGAAGAAATCTTGTTAAAATTTTGTGTGCAAGTTACTGTCTGCAGAACAAATGCAGATATAAAATTGAAACTTTACGTGTGCCTTCAAGGTTATAAAACTAGTTGATTGCATCAAGTCCCATAACTCTGACATGCATTTTGTTCAAATTACATCCCCTTTTGAACATAAAACTGCTGGTTAAAGTTTTGCATGCAAGTTACTACCTCCAAAACTAATGCAGATAGTGGATTGAAACTCTGTGGATATTTTAACATTTTAGGGTAACATTTTCCTGCTTCTGGTACAATAATTCAAATAGTCGAGCATTGGTTGTCTTACTGACAGCTCTTGTCTAATATAGAAACCATGCAAATTGTTGTGAAAAAGTAATCAAGGAGGTGATGCTTTATGGTCTGCAAAAGGAATTGCTAGTTAAGTACATCTAAACTTTATACAAGATGTCTGCCTTAAAATGAAAAGATTGAGAACTTCTGGCAGTACTCTGCCACATTATGACCATAAGTTAACTAAACTATAGATTAAATGAATACACATAGATATGGCAGTTGACTTTAAGATAAGATAGGATGAAATAAGATTTATTAAAATTAGGCAAAATAGCAAACAAGTACCGGTACAAGCCCATGTCAGCTTTTGAACTGACATTTATAAGTAAGTTATTAAACCCTTATCATGCTGGACAAAATTGATTCTGCCTTTGTGACCTGTGTAGATCATGATCAGCCTGTACATCCATGCAGTCTGATCAAGATCTGCACTGTTCGCCATTCACTCAGTATCTTTTTGGTAAGCACCCCTTTTAACAACTAACAGTACTGTCCGAATTTAAAGAGGGACAAGTTCATTATTATAGAAATTTAGGAGGGTGAGCTATTAATTTTGTATTGCTCCTGTGTCAGAACCTGTTTTTAAAATAATGGTCAAGGTGGTATTGGAACGAAGAAAATATCACTTGTCTTTCAGATAGAGCCATGAGATGTTACAGAAATTATCCCATTTTATTATTTTTGTCCTAAACCATAGAAATGTACCAGAGTTTCTCATATTCCTGTGGATTTAGATTTGACTCTTCATCACAAACAACTTGTAGAATTTAAAACATTAAAATAACCATGGTGTAATAACAAGTCGAAGATATATTCTGTAGTATTGGGGAACATTAGTCAGTTACTTCCCCTGATTATGTCCAAGAAGTAGATTGGTCCTTCCTCTGTTTTTATCGTTGACTTCTTTGTAATTTTCAAAAGCAATATCTTTACTAAATTTCATTGGATTGGAAAATGATTAAGGACAGGTTTTCTTTTAGTGGCCTTCTGCTAAATATAGTTTGAATAATCATTTTTAGCTCAACTATTCGAAGAATAGTCTAGCTATTCTACTCACCATGGCGTCGGCGTCACACCTTGGTTAACCCTTTACCCCATAGGCAATTAGGCTTATCAGCTACTCTAAATCAATAGTGCATTCATGTATATACCTATCTATAATCAATAGATAACTTATCAGTTTATCTACTGCATCTCAATACAGGTAATTGGCCAGATTATAGGTTTTTCACACCTACATACTTTGAACCAAAATATTTCAATTTCATGATTAAAATACAGTAAAAGTGTCAATGTATGAAATTTACAGAATTAAATTCTCTTTCAAATGGTATAAATTTTTTTTCATTAAACCCAATAATAAATAATCTTTTCCTGGTTCAAAGTAAAGGAAATAAAAAAACGGACTGTTTTCAATGATAGAAATTTATTATTGTTCATAAATAAATTAATTTTACTCAATATTCTGACAAAAAATGAAACATATATACATCATACATAATTACATCAACACATAATTAAAAAAAAATATATATATATGTTATGAAAGTAAGAAAATTGCAATTCATAACACCAGGTATGAATGTTGTGTAATGTTTTTAGTTTCACTGTTTTTGTCAATTTATTTGCCAAGTATTTTGTAGAGACAAATAAATAAATACATACATATATAAATAAATAAATAAATAAATAAATACATAAATGAATGAATAAATAAATAAATAACTTGGCAAAATTTGATTTAAAAATATACTGACAAAAATGTTACAGAAAAAGTAAAAAAAAAAAATCCAAACACTCTTATGTACAGTTCTGCTAAATATCCATGTTTTTCAACTTTGTTACAGTTGAAACAGTGTACTTTCACTTTCCACAAACACCAGTTACATATCCAATTTCAATTTGAATAAATCCAACTGAATATTTGAAGCATTTACATATATATTACATATTTACATTTATATACATTATTTACACATTTCTACACGCATGTAAATCCAGTCAGAATTTTTGATTGCACTTTTCACTACTCACTGATTATGAAAGTGGGCATGGCACCCATCTTTGCATAAGTGTACCTGACAAACGGAACATCCATATACTGTCTCCCGACGAACATTGAGCACTTTGAGGTGATAGCGACATCTACCTTTATTACCCTGTAGTCTACATGAGATGTGTCCATTTACATTTTCAGCTTCAACTAACCCGACAGCACTACCTTCAGACCGCTTCCTCTTTCTGGAACAGTAGCCAGCAATAAAATCTCTTGCAAGTTCACACCTGAAGTCAAGGTGTCTAAATCGCTTCTTCTTGGTAATCCGCGTAGAAACATTCTTGTACACGATGTAAGCGTTAACAATTGCACAATTAATCAAGAACCAAAATATGTATTTCCACCATTTTTTTGAATTTCGTCCGACGTCATATTTCATCCGGTACTGATCATGTTGATCAACGCCACCCATGTACATATTTTATTTGTTAACAGTGGAAGGCTGACGAAGAGCAAGAACATTAGGACCACTCCTCCTTGTAGTCATGTTTACTTCAGATTCGTCACAATTCGTGGCAAGATGATGGACAAGTCTGTTGTCTTTCCAACATGTAGCAGTGAGGTTGGAATTACCCTTTTGCATAATTAGGAACTGTCCACGTTCTTTTACACTAGTTGGTTTTTTCTCTTCTGTAGGAAAGCCTTTCCTGTTTGTACGCACCGTGCCACAGCCATAAAGTCCATCCTGTAACAGATCTTGCATGAGTGGAATGCCCGTAAAGAAATTGTCAAAGTAAATATGTCTATTTGACCCATGAAGATTGTCTGTAAGTTTCCGTACCACATTGTAACCGAGACCATGTTCAGTTTGATTATTGTTCCTTCCTAAATAAATGTCGAAACGTGACAAGTACGCCGTGTTCGAAGCACAAGCCATCCATATTTTCACGCCTCTCTTGATTGGCTTTGCTGGCATGTATTGCTTGAAAGAAAGTTTCCCAGTGTACCGCACCATTGCTTCATCCACTGCGACTTCTCGACTTAGCGTGTAACGGTCTAGGAAGTTTGCCGACACATGACGAATAATTGGCCTAACCTTATAGAGTCTATCATATCCAGGCTGGTTACGGGCTGGCTCTGTGGCTCTGTCTGACACGTGTAAGTACTGGTTCAGTTTCTGGTAACGATTACACGTCATAACTTCCTTCATGCCTTCGTTGCCTAAGTATTTGTCTGTAGAATGATTAAGGACAGGTTTTCTTTTAGTGGCCTTCTGCTAAATATAGTTTGAATAATCATTTTTAGCTCAACTATTCGAAGAATAGTCTAGCTATTCTACTCACCATGGCGTCGGCGTCGGCGTCACACCTTGGTTAAGTTTTTGCATGCAAGTACATACAGCTATCATTTAAAGGCATATAGCTTTGAAACTTATTTATTCTTTTTCTAGGGCAATTACCAACCTCACTGGGTCAAGTTCCATAACTCTAACATGTATTTTGAGCAAATTATGCCCCCTTTTGGACTTAGAAAATTCTGGTTAAAGTTTTACATGCAAGTTACTATCTCCAAATCTAATGCAGATATTGAATTGAAACTTCACATGTGTCTTCGGGGTTATAAAACTAGTTGATAGCACCAAGTCCCATAACTCTGACCTTTATTTTGGCCAAATTATGCCCCCTTTTTGACTTAGAAAATTCTGGTTAAAGTTTTGCGTGCAAGTACATACAGCTATTACTAAAAGGCATATAGATTTGAAACTTATTTTTTCTTTTTCTAGATCAATTACCTACCTCACTGGGTCAAGTCCCATAACTCTGACATGTATTTTGGCCGAATTATGCCCCCTTTTGGACTTAGAAAATCCTGGTTAAAGTTTTACATGCAAGTGACTTTCTCCAAAACTACTACAGATATTAAATTGAAACTTCACGTGTCTTCGGGGTTATAAAACTAGTTGATAGCACCAAGTCCTATAACTCTGACATGTATTTTGGGCAAATTATGCCCCCTTTTGGACTTAGAAAATCCTGGTTAAAGTTTTGCGTGCAAGTACATACAGCTATTACCAAAAGGCATATAGCTTTGAAACTTATTTATTCTTTTTCTAGGTCAATTACCAACCTTACTGGGTCAAGTTCCATAACTCTTAACATGTATTTTGAGCAGATTATGCCCCCTTTTGGACTTAGAAAATTCTGGTTAAAGTTTTACATGCAAGTTACTATCCCCAAAACTAATGCAGATATTGAATGAAACTTAACATGTTTCTTCGGGGTTATAAAACTTGTTGATAGCACCAAGTCCCATAACTCTGATATGTATTTTGGTCAAATTATGTCCCCTTTCGAACTTAAAACTCTTTTGATATATATGTCAAATCCTGGTTAAAGTTTTACATGCAAGTAACTTTCTCCAAAACTACTACAGATATTAAATTGAAACTTCACATGTGTCTTCGGGGTTATAAAACTAGTTGATAGCACCAAGTCCCATAACTCTGATATGTATTTTGGTCAAATTATGTCCCCTTTCGAACTTAAAACTCTTTTGATATTTAACATTTTGGGTAATAATTTCCTGCTTCTGTGACAATATTTCGAATAGTCGAGCTTGGCTGTCTTACGGACAGCTCTTGTTATTTAGAAACCTACACATAAAAAGCATAATTTATTTTGACCAACCGCAACATCTTGGATAAAGGTTATAACAATAAAGTCAGAGGAATCCAACTGAAAGCATATTTATTTTGACCAACCGCAACATCTTGGATAAAGGTTATAACAAAAAAGTCAGAGGAATCCAACTGAAAGGGACCAATGTAATATTTGGTTATCCTTGCGCTTTATCATATAACCTTCCAAGGGAAGTGACAAGCTAATGTTCCTCAACATTATAACTTGACTACATGTATGGTCTTCCATGACTTGAAACATGTATAATCCCATATTCTTCAAAAACTGCCTTAGCTGCCTTAGTTCACCACAAAATGGCCAAAAAATAATGATATTATACTTTATTTGAGAATTTTCCCATGGATGATATTTCCTCCTGTGTTCACCATTGTCATGGCAGGAGAAAACTGTTCCATGAAACTTCTTACAGTACACATCAACTGTAGCAGATATATGTGATAAAATACTGTAAATGCAAGGATTCAGGGTTTAGTTTTGGAAAAAAAAATCTTATTTTTGTATACATTACTGACCAGTCAGAAACAAGTAAAACATTGCAATAATCCCTATCAAACGCTTTACCTTATTTTTGGTAATTTGTACTTCTTGAATTAATGTTTTCTGATCAATAAAGTGTTTCTTACCTATCTCTTCATCTCTGCACTTGTACTTTATTACAAAACACATAAGGAAGCTTCATCAGATTTACAAAGGTGTGGTAAACTTCCTGTTAATTTACTTGGCTAGATTTAGATTTCATCATTTTATTGCGATTTTTAGCTGGACTTTTCGAAGAAAAAGTAGAGCTATTGCACTCGCGTTGGCGTCGGTGTCGGCTTTGCCGTTGGTTAAAGTTTTTGATAAAATCAAATATCTCTGCAACTATCAAAGCTATTGACTTGAAACTTAAAATACTTATTAAACATCAAAGTCTACACCAGAAGAAACAATATCCATAACTCTGATTTGAATTTTGACAGAATTATGCCCCTTTTTAACTTGGCATTTTTTGTTAAAAGTCAGATATCTCTGTTACTGTTAAAGATTTTGACTTGAAACTCAAAATAGTTATTTACTATCAAAGTCTACACCAGAAGACACAATTCCCATAACTCTGTTTGAATTTTGACAGAGTTATGTCCCTTTTAGCTCGACTATTCAAAGAATAGTAGAGCTATTGGACTCACTCATGCGTCGGCGTCAGCGTTGGCGTCCCGATTTGGTTAAGGTTTTGTATGTAAGCTGGTATCTCAGTAACCACTTGTGGGAATGGATTGAAACTTCACACACTTATTCACTGTGATAAACTGACCTATATTGCACAGGTTCCATAACTCTGTTTTGCTTTTTGACAAAATTATGCCCCCTTTTCAACTTAGAAATTCTTGGTTAAGGTTTTGTATGTAAGCTGGTATCTCAGTAACCACTTGTGGGAATGGATTGAAACTTCACACACTTGTTCACTGTGATAAACTGACCTATATTGCACAGGTTCCATAACTCTGTTTTGTTTTTTGACAAAATTATGCCCCCTTTTTGACTTAGAAATTCTTGGTTAAGGTTTTGTTTGTAAGCTGGTATCTCAGTACCCACTTATGGGAATGGATTGAAACTTCACACACTTGTTCACTGTGATAAACTGACCTATATTGCACAGGTTCCATAACTCTGTTTTGCTTTTTGACAAAATTATGCCCCCTTTGGCTTAGAAATTCTTGGTTAAGGTTTTGTATGTAAGCTGGTATCTCGGTACCCACTAATGGGAATGGATTGAAACTTCACACACTCGTTCACTGTGCTAAACTGACCTACATTGCACAGGTTCCATAACTCTTTCTTCGCTTTTTTACAAAATTATGCCCCTTTTGAGACTTAGAAATTCTTGGTTAAGGTTTTGTATGTAAGCTGGCATCTCAGTACCCAGTAATGGGAATGGATTGAAACTTCACACACTTCTTTACTGTCATGATCTGACTTGCACTGTGTAGGTCCCATAACTCTATTTTGCATTTTTTTAAAAATGATCCCCTTTTTTCAGCTTAGCAGTTTTTGGTTAAGTTTTTGTATGTATGCTGGTATATCAGTATCCACTTATGTGAATGGATTGAAACTTCACACACTTGTTCACTTTATGAGCTGATAAGCACTATGACGGTTCCATAAACCTTTCTCCCATTTTTACAAAATTATGCCCCTTTTTCGACTTCTGTATTCATTCAGTTGACAAGGCTGTTGAATAGTCAAGCGTTGCTGTCCTCCGACAGCTCTTGTTAACTTAGAATTTTTTTTACTGGCAAAGCACAGAGAAAACTCGAGCACACTGTCTTATGGACAGCTCTTGTTTTCTTATAAAAGTTTAAGGGCGGGTGGTTGGGCGGGCGGCGTCCACAGACTTTGTCCGGAGCATGTTTTCTTCATGCATAGAGGGGTTTTGATGAAACTTGGCACAATGGTTCACCATCATGATGCAGAGTGTCATGCTCAAGAACCAGGCCCCTAGGTCTAAGGTCAAAGTCATGCTTAGAGGTCAAAGGTCAAATTTAAGAATGACTTTATCCGGAGCTTATCTTCATCATGCGTGGTTTGATTTTGATGTAACTTGGCCAAATTGTTCACCATGATGAGACAGAGTGTCTTGCGCAAGAACCAGATCCCTAGGTCTAAGCTCAAGGTCACACTTAGAGGCCAAAGATACAAGTCTGAAAACTAGGTCTAAGGTCAAGGTCACAGAGGTCAAAGGTCAAATACAAGAATGACTGTCCGGAGCATTTCTTTTTCATGCATGGAGGGATTTTGATATAAATTGGCACAAATGTTCACCACCATGAGACGGAGTGTCATGTGCAAGAACCAGGTCCCTTGGTCTAAGGTCAAGGTCACACTTAGAAGCCGAAGTTCATATACAAGAATGACTTTGTCCAGAGCATTTCTTCTTCATGCACGAAGGGATTTTTATGAAACTTGGCACAATTGTACACCATCATGAGACGGAATGTTATGCGCAGTCCCTTCTTTAGAATGACTTCCCTTTGTTGTTACTATAAATAGCTTATATTGTAACGTTTTCATTCCTAGTCGTAGGAAAATTGGAAACAACTTTTCTGTAGAACAACATGCATGTTACTTCCAAATTTGAGGTGTAATCTGACCTATCTCTACCTTATAAGGATTTTTGTGTGGATTTACAATTTTTTTTTTTTTGTTTTTTTTTTTTGTTTTTTAAAGATGAACTTCCCTTAGTTGTTATTATAAATAACTTAAATTGTAACTTTTTTTATAATTGACTGTAGGGAAAAACCAAGACCACTTTTCTGTGGTACGACATAGATGTCACTTTCAAATTTTAGGTGTATTTTGAGGTATCTCTACCTGGTTTTTTTGTGGACTTAAAAAAAACAAAAGAATTACAATAATTACTAAACAACCACAAAATTAAAATTCCATTTGCAAATACAGGTGCTAATGTAAAGAAATTTGCTTTGACAGGTGTATATTGTGACATTCTGGCACTCTGTTTTATAAGTTAAAAGCTTATTATAATCATTTATACACATGGATACAGTATTATGAAGTGAATAGATAAGAATCAAAATGTGGTTTCCAATAAAGCATGTAGAGTGTTCATTTTGTGGGGTTTCAGGTCATACTGACACAATTATTGGACATGGTGACTTTCCAGCTTTTGATGTTGGAGGAAGTGGGCACCTAGGTAGAACCACTAACCTTCTGTTAGCCAGCTGGATGGCTTCCTTACATGAAAGAATTCAATACCCTGTTGAGGCTTGAACTATATCGCTGAGGGGCAAGTGATTTGATGTCGGCGACCTTAACCACTTGGCCAAGGAGGCCCCTATAATTATGTTAATTATTTAGAAGTTAATACACGACAGAGCCGGGCCGGGAGGTGATAATCGGCACGGAAAATGAATAATGGCCCAAGGGCCATTATGAATTCCGGGCCGATTATCACCTCCCGGCCAGGCCCTAGCGTGTATTAATGTCTTTAATACATATGTTTTGTTGCACTACTCAAGGGGAGTAGAACCCGCCTGCTTAGCTCAGTAGGTAAGAGCGTTGGTCTACGGATCGCGGGGTCGTGAGTTCGATCCTCAGGCGAGGCGTATGTTCTCCGTGACTATTTGATAAACGACATTGTGTCTGAAATCATTAGTCCTCCACCTCTGATTCATGTGGGGAAGTTGGCAGTTACTTGCGTAGAACAGGTTTGTACTGGTACAGAATCCAGGAACACTGGTTAGGTTAACTTCCCGCCATTACATGACTGAAATACTGTTGAAAAACGGCGTTAAACCTAAAACAAACAAACAAACAAACAAACAAAGGAGTAGAATTAAAACTCCTGTCGCTAGATTTAAATGGCTAAATATTTTGGGGTACTTTTGGCTCATAATTTGTGTTTGTTCGTAGCCGGAAGCAATTTGGGATCATAAGTGAGTGTACTACGGTAAACTTATTCTTGCACATTTAGACAAATTAGATCTACAGAATTTCTTGTCGGTAAGGAGCTAAGTAGATCTAACTTCGTAATGTTTCTATCAAACTCATCAAATGGTTCGCCATTCTAAAAATGTGAAACAACACAGTTCTTGAAAAAACTGCAATTTATTAACAATACCTAGATATCTACATCTAGATCTGTGTTATGAAAAGAAGTCATGACAATTTCACTGAGAAGAAACCCGCAACTTCGTCGAAATTGTTGCGAATTATGCTGTTTTACAATGCATACCGTAGATACCCATGTATAATGCGCACCCGTGTATAATGCGGAAAGTCATCCAGTTTAATTGAGTGAACAGTTCTTCAGATGGAGCATCAAATGATTTATCAAGAATAATACGTGCAGCCCTTTTTTGAAATTTTACTATTCTGTTCTGAAGTTCTGAGCTACAGGAGCCCCATATTGTACAGCAGTAATCAAACTGTGGAAGAATGTACGCATTGTAAAATAGCTTTCTTGAGTGCAGATTTAGACAGTATTTGATACGCATTAAGATATAAAAGGGAGTTGCATTTTTTAAGTGTTTGGTCAACATGTGTTTTCTAGTTCAAGTTCTCATGGACGCCTAATATTTTTTCTTCATTTGATTGACTCAAAGCCTGATTGCTTAAGAAAATTGTTGATTCATTAGTCTGATTTAAATATTTTTGTACATGATGTGATTTAGATGAAGAGAGATACATTACTTTAGTTTTCTGAACATTTGGAATCATCGCATTTTGTTTGCACCATGTTTCAGTAATATTAATTTGAGACTGAAGTGAATTCTTGATTTCATTGATTGTTTTACCAAAAGCTGATATTGTTGTATCATCAGCAAACATATCGATTTGTGCATTATCATTGATATGGAGAGCAAGATCATTTATGTAAATTATGAAAAGTAAGGGCCCTAGAACTGAGCCTTGTGGCACACCTGCACATATTTCTTTTGCTTCTGATAAATGACCTGACATACTAACTTTCTGCTATCGGCTAGTGAGATAAGAGGAAACCCATTTAAGGGATTTAGAACAAAATTTAAAGCATTCTAGTTTCTTAAGCAGAAGTTCATGATTAATAAGGTCAAATGCCTTTGTCTGGTCTAAAAAAATTGTACCTACTATGTTGTTGTCATTTATAGCCTCAGTCCAGTGGTCTATTATGTTTGTCAGTGCTGTTTCACATGAGTGAAATTTACGAAATCCTGACTGATGTTCACTTAAAGATTATTTTCATCAAGATATAACTTCAAGTGATTTGAGACATGTCTTTCAAAGATTTTTGAGAGAACTGGCAGTATAGAAATTGGTCTATAGTTACTAATTTCTGATTTTGAGCCTTTTTTAAATAAAGGTGTTACTTTAGCAATTTTGAAAATTAAAGGAAAAGTACCCTTGTTAATACTAAGATTAATGATTGTCTGCAATGGTTTTGCAACTATTTCAGCACTTACTTTCAAAAATTTAGGTCCCAAACCATCAAGACCAGTAGATTTTCTGGGATTAAGTGATTTAAGTTCATTTTTTATGAAAACTTCTGTTATTTCTGGTATTACAAATTCCCCTGTGCTATTCACTTTATTGTTAACATAGTTTTTTATAACTTCAAAGTTCTGTTCATTAAAGTCTCCATGTATATTTGGCGCAGATTTGAAAACATTTGAGAAATGATTGTTAAATGATTCTGCTGCTATTTGTGGGTTAGTGATTGGTAAGCCATGTTTATCATGAACTAAACTTGTTTGATGGTTGACGCTTTTGCCAGACAAATCTTTGAGGTTTTTCCACAGTATTTTTGGATTGTTTTTATTGCTGCTGATGGCAGTTGCATAAAACGACTTTTTAGCTAGTGAAGTTAAGATTTTTACTTTTTCCCGCAGGTATTTATCTGAACCATGTCACCAGATAGTTTAGCATAATTTCTAGCTTTTATAGTTTCAGTGATATCAGCGTTGAACCAGTCAGGCTGATTATGATTTTTTACTCTTTTTAGCTCACCTGTCACAAAGTGACAAGGTGAGCTTTTGTGATCGCGCGGTGTCCGTCGTCAGTCGTCCGTCTGTGCATCCGTAAACTTTTGCTTGTGACCACTCTAGAGGTCACATTTTTCATGGGATCTTTATGAAAGTTGGTCAGAATGTTCATCTTGATGATATCTAGGTCAAGTTCAAAACTGGGTCACGTGCCATCAAAAACTAGGTCAGTAGGTCTAAAAATAGAAAAACATTGTGACCTCTCTAAAGGCCATATATTTCAAAAGATCTTCATGAAAATTGGTCAGAATGTTTATCTTGATGATATCTAGGTCAAGTTTGAAACTGGGTCACGTGCCATCAAAAACTAGGTCAGTAGGTCTAAAAATAGAAAAACCTTGTGACCTCTCTAGAGGCAATATATTTCACAAGATCTTCATGAAAATTGGTCAGAATGTTCACCTTGATGTTATCTAGGTCAAGTTCAAAACTGGGTCACGTGCCTTCAAAAACTAGGTCAGTAGATCAAATATTAGAAAAACCTTGTGACCTCTCTAGAGGCCATATTTTTCATGGGATCTGTATGAAAGTTAGTCTGAATGTTCATCTTGATGATATCTAGGTCAAGTTCGAAAGTGGGTCATGTACCTTCAAAAACTAGGTCAGTAGGTCAAATAATAGAAAAACCTTGTGACCTCTCTAAAGGCCATATTTTTCATGGGATTTGTATGAAAACTGGTCTGAATGTTCATCTTGATGATATCTAGGTCAAGTTCGAAACTGGGTCAACTGCGGTCAAAAACTAGGTCAGTAGGTCTAAAATTATTAAAATCTTTTGACCTCTCTAGAGGCCATATTTTTCAATGGATCTTCATGAAAATTGATCTGATGTTCACCTTGATGATATCTAGGTCAGTTTCGAAAATGGGTCACGTGCGGTCAAAAACTAGGTCAGTAGGTCTAAAAATAGAAAAACCTTGTGACCTCTCTAGAGGCCATATATTTCATGGGATCTGTATGAAAGTTAGTCTGAATGTTCATCTTGATGATATCTAGGTCAAGTTCGAAAGTGGGTCACGTACCTTCAAAAACTAGGTCAGTAGGTCAAATAATAGAAAAACCTTGTGACCTCTCTAAAGGCCATATTTTTCATGGGATTTGTATGAAAATTGGTCTGAATGTTCATCTTGATGATATCTAGGTCAAGTTCGAAACTGGGTCAACTGCGGTCAAAAACTAGGTCAGTAGGTCTAAAAATAGAAAAACCTTGTGACCTCTCTAGAGGCCATACTTGTGAATGGATCTTCATGAAAATTGGTCAGAATGTTCACCTTGATGATATCTAGATCAGTTTTGAAACTGGGTTACATGCCTTAAAAAACTAGGTCAGTAGGTCAAATAATAAAAAAACCTTGTGACCTCTCTAGAGGCCATACTTTTCATGGGATCTGTATGAAAGTTGGTCTGAATGTTCATCTTGATGATATCTAGATCAAATTTGAAACTGGGTCAACTGCGGTCAAAAACTAGGTCAGTAGGTCTAAAATTATTAAAATCTTTTGACCTCTCTAGAGGCCATATTTTTCAATGGATCTTCATGAAAATTGATCTGATGTTCACCTTGATGATATCTAGGTCAGTTTCGAAACTGGGTCATGTGCGGTCAAAAACTAGGCCAGTAGGTATAAAAGTAGAAAAACCTTGTGACCTCTCTAGAGGCCGTATTTTTCATGAGATCTTCATGAAAATTAGTGAGAATGTTCACCTTGATGATATCTAGGTAAAGTTCAAAACAGGGTCACGTACCTTCGAAAACTAGGTCAATAGGTCAAATAATAGAAAAACCTTGTGACCTGTCTAGAGACCATATTTTTCAGTGGATCTTCATGAAAATTGGTCAGAATTTTTATCTTGATAATACCTAGGTCATGTTCAAAACTAGGTCACTATGTCAAATAATAGAAAAAACGACGTCATACTCAAAACTGGGTCATGTGGAAAGAGGTGAGCAATTCAGGACCATCATGGTCCTCTTGTTTGTTTTTCAGGAGCATGCTCATTCAACACATTTTGAAATATTTTAATGAAGTAATCAAGAGCATCGTTAGGGTCATCAAAAACTTCTAGGACAGACCAAGGTTGATTTTGGAGACTGTTTCTGAATTCAGCTTCATTGAAATGTTTAAGGGATCTGTATTTGATAACTTTGTGTTCCGAACCATTCTGAGGGTTATGCTTTAATTTACGTGTAAAACACACAGGGTAATGATCACTGAGAGTTACGGTTGGAACATTTACATGGCATGTTAGAATAAAGATGGTAAATTATTGTTGAGGATTTGGAAGTTACTCTCGTGGGTTTATCCACAAGTTGCTTAAGATTATAGGATATTAGAATATTATTCCAAGCATTGTTTGAAGTAATATTGTTCTCATAATTATAGTTAAAATCACCTAAAAGCAATAACTCTTTGTTTTCCGTAAAAACATAATCCAAGGTTGTATCAACATCATCATTCCACATTGCTGGTGATGATGGCAGTCTGTATATATATCCAAGTAAGAAAGATTTTTGCTTATCATGTTTGATTTCCAGCCAGATAGATTCAACATTTTCACTTTCCAAATCTTCACAGCGTAAAACAGTAATATTTATTTTTCACGTATGCTAATACTCCACCGCCATTTGATTTCCTATCCTTACGAAATATGTTATAACCATTGAAATGAAATTCATTATCATGAAAAGATTCATTTAAAAAAGTTTCACAGAAACAAAAGATATCAATGTCACCATGCTGGCTGACTAAAAATTGAATTTCACTGAATTTGGGGTAAAAATAATGTATGTTTAAATGCATAGCTTTTAGTCCTGATTTGGTGTGGAATTGATCAGAGTAGTCTAATACAGTTTGTTCTTGTCTTTCATTGGTATTTTGGCTGGTTTGAATAGATAAATTAAGATCCATCTGAATGTTGTCAATTTGAGAAGAATTCTGCTGATACTCATTTTCTACCGATATTGTCTGTAAGCTGGTCCCCATTGATGAAATGCCCATGGGGGAAGGAGAACTGGTCTCCTCACTGGATGGTGTAGATGTCTCCACGCTCTGCTGTTTGACTGAATGTGAGGCTGTTTCAAGTTCTGAGCCTGCCGAAAATTTGACTGATTTGAAAGTCCATTTATCTGTAGCATTTTGTACAGATTAGATTTCAAGTTTTTACCAAAAATTACCCCACCTTTGCTTGATAAATGTACTTTCATCATAGTAGAGGCTTTGATCAATGCTGTTGTTTTGCAGGAAGATTTGAGTATTATCAATGAAGTCATGTCCATTGTTGTCACAAAATGATTTGTACAAGGAATTAGTTGTTTTTATCATACTAAATGAAAGGCGATCTTTTTTCTTCAGTAGTATTGATGAAATTATGATTTTGGCTTTTGGATTCTTTTCTAGTAAGCTTTTGGTTAGTTCACTAAGTTCTTTGACTATTTCTGGTGGTTCCTGTGCATCTGAGATATTGTTAATCCCAGCGTGAATTAAGAATACATCACAGTTCTTCATGTTTTGTTGAATTTCTCTTGACTGGTCAACATTCCCCTGTATATCCCTGATTTGAGCACCAGGATGGGATTTTATTGACACTTGTAGTCCCTTTCCTGATAATTTGGAGCTTTTAAGGATTTTTGTTACTGAATCACCTAAAATAAGTACTGTGTAAGTTTGCTTGTCATCCTTTGATTTTTATGCCCCCGAAGGGAGGCATATAGTTTTTGAACTGTCTGTCCGTCTGTCGGTCTGTCAGTCTGTCAGTCTGTCCGCAATTTTCGTGTCCGGTCCATATCTTTGTCATCGATGGATGGATTTTCAAATAACTTGGCATGAATGTGTACCACAGTAAGACGATGTGTCGCGCGCAAGACCCAGGTCCGTAGCTCAAAGGTCAAGGTCACACTTAGACATTAAAGGATAGTGCATTGATGGGCGTGTCCGGTCCATATCTTTGTCATCGATGGATGGATTTTCAGATAACTTGGCATGAATGTGTACCACAGTAGGATGACGTGTCGCGCGCAAGACCCAGGTCCGTAGCTCAAAGGTCAAGGTCACACTTAGACATTAAAGGATAGTGCATTGATGGGCGTGTCCGGTCCATATCTTTGTCATCGATGGATGGATTTTCAAATAACTTGGCATGAATGTGTACCACAGTAAGACGACGTGTCGCGTGCAAGACCCAGGTCCGTAGCTCAAAGGTCAAGGTCACACTTAGACGTTAAAGGTAATTTTTCATGATAGTGCATTGATGGGCCTGTCCGGTCCATATCTTTGTCATTCATGCATGGATTTTAAAATAACTACGCATGAATGTGTGACACAATAAGACGACGTGCCGCGCGCAAGACCCAGCTCCGTAGGTCAAAGGTCCTAAACTCTAACATCAGCCATAACTACTCATTCAAAGTGCCATCGGGGGCATATGTCATCCTATGGAGACAGCTCTTGTTGTACATTGCTGTAGTTCAACTCTGTTGTATCACTGTATCCACTTGTTTGAGGCTTCTCACAGCATTTTGTCAAATCTATCACTTGTGAATTTGAAGCTGAAGTGCAAGTACCTGTATCAGTGGATCCTGAAGCTGATGAGGGAGCAGATTTCAGTTTTAGCATTTCTTCCTGCAACGCACTAATTTCATCCCTTTCCTTTTGAAGATCTTGGCGAAGCATTTGGATGTCTATCAGAGTGGCAGATGTTTCAATTTTTTGTGATATTCTCAGGGTTTCAGATTTTACTGTGTTAACTTCATCATGGACGGATGATAATGATGACTTTATATTTGAGAGACGCTCCGTTTTTCTGTATTTCCTAACAGAATTGTTCAGGTTTTTCTGCTTTTCATTGTGATTCTGCTGTTTCAGTTTTTCAATATCTTCTTCTTGGACTAAATTGGTAGCATTTGCATCTGCAAGTTTTGATTCCAGCTCTTTAACTTTTTTGGAGAGAGATGTTATTTCCTTGCTTTGTCTAGTCACTTTAGATTGTGTGTCTGTCAGTGTTTTTTTCAAGGACTCTGCAATATCTACTACTTGAGTCAATTTCTTCTTTTGTTCATCATTTATTTGCTTGAGGCTGTCATTTTCCTTCCTGATTTGTACATTTTGATGTGTCAATTCTTTAATTTGCTGACTAGAGCATGGTACAATGTCCTCAGTCTGTGAGCTACAGTCACATTTTGAAAAAGTGTTAAGATTTGGAGTTGAGCATGTTGGTTCAAGGTTATCTGTGTCACATTCTATAGAAATTTCATTTTCTGGATGGAGAAAAGACTGTGCATCTTCCACGCTACAGATTATTTTTTTGTTATGTGTTTGTTCACATGTGTTGTTTTCAGATTTCGTTCGAGTATTATAACAGCTGTTGACTGGAGTGTATCCTTTTCCTTTAAGAGTGTTTTGTATATCATTTTGTATTTCTTTAACATAAGTTTGTTCAGATTGTTTTCTTTTAGATTTCCTCTGTTTATTGTATTGGATGTTGTTCACAGGGGTGTATCCTTTTCTCTTAACAGAGCTGATATCAGCTCCAGATCTGAGGCCTTCCAGTAGATCCCTATGGTAGTCTTCATCACCTTGCTTTTTGGCTTTCTTCAGTTCCCTTAAATATTTTGATTCTGAGGAGGATGTTAAACTTTTAAATCTTGAAATAAGAGATTTTGACCTTTTAACTGATGACACAGGTACTGATGGGGTATCATATGATTGCTTCTGAGTGTTTAACAAGTTGCTTGAAGACGGTCTGTTTCCATTTTGGTGCTATTGTTTCTCGTACAACAATTTTCTTTGATTTGTAGGAAGTAATTACAAGTCTTTGTCCTTCAATCTGTAGGTAGGCTACTAGAGCTGTTAGTGGTTTGTTTAATTTAAAGTCATATAATTGATATAACTGTTTGATGAACTGCTCATATGCTATGTTGTTGTGACAAGAAATTGAAATGCATTCCCCGAGGCATGTGTCAGCAGTGTCAAAAAATTCCATGTTTTGACTGTTATCACCATCTGTAGATTTATCACTTGAAGAAAATCCAGATATGTCTGTTCCTGTGTTTGAAGAAGGACTTAGCTCCATGACTTTTAGCACCTTTAGTAGGTATAAAAGATGTCTGAGATGGTTTAAGCCTTGAAGGTATTTAATGTTTTTCTAAGGTGTGAAAAGTTTTATCCAAAATATATTTATTAACTTTATTAAATCACTATCAAATTCCAGTTTTTCTAGAAATTCGTTAATGTTAAATTAAATCCAATGCTCACAACATATAGTCCATAATCCAACCAACATATCAATATATTTTTAGCTCGACTATTCATAGAATAGTAGAGCTATTGGACTCGCCCATGCGTCCACGTCCGCGTCGGCGTCCGCATCGGTGTCCGCGTCCCGATTTGGTTAAGCTTTTGTATGTAAGCTGGTATCTCAGCAACCACTTGTGGGAATGGATTGAAACTTCACACACTTATTCACTGTGATAAACTGACTTACATTGCACAGGTTCCATAACTCTGTTTTGCTTTTTTACAAAATTATGCCCCTTTTTTGACTTAAAAATTTTTGGTTAAGGTTTTGTATGTAAGCTGGTGTCTCAGTTACCACTTGTGGTAATGGATTGAAACTTCACACACTTATTTACTGTGATAAACTGACTTACATTGCACAGGTTCCATAACTCTATTTTGCTTTTTTACAAAATTATGCCCCTTTTGCGACTTAGAATATTTTGGTTAAGGTTTTGTATGTAAGCTGGTATCTCAGTACTCACTAATGGGAATGGATTGAAACTTCACACACTTGTTCACTGTCATGATCTGACATGCACAAAGCAGGTCCCATAACTTTATTTTGCTTTTTTACAAAATTATGCCCCTTTTTCAGCATAGAAATTTTTGGTGAAGTTTTTGTATGTAAGCTAGTATCTCAGTATCCACTAATGGGAAAGGATTGAAACTTCACACACTAGTTCACTGTCATGATATGACATGCAGTGCAAAGGGTCAATAACTCAACTTTGCATTTTACAAAATTATGCCCCTTTTTGAACTTAGGAGTTTTTGGGTTGAATTCTTATATGTAAGCTGGTATCTCAGTACCCACTAATGGGAATGGATTGAAACTTCATACACTTGTCCACTGTCATGAGCTGATAAGCACTATGCAGGTTCCATAACCCTGTTTTACTTTTTTACTAAATTATGCCCCTTTTTCAACTTCCTTATTCATTCAAGCGACAAGGCTGTTAAATAGTCCAGCGTTGCTGTCCTCTGACAGCTCTTGTTTATCAATAAAGTCCAAGAATTATGAAGTATAAGTCAGATTTTGTCAGAGCCAAGAAAGCATGACCTCTGTCTTTGACAGGATGAGGGGAGTGTGGGAGCTGGTATCCTCTAGCTGATGAAGATATTTTGTGCCAACCCCTCACCAAAAAAAAAAAAAAAAAAAAAAAAAAAAAAAAAAGATTGAACTACTGATTTCAAAATTCAACTTGTGCACTCTGGCCCCTTAGAGGTTAGGAGATTACCCCTATTATTTTGGAAGTCAGTAGATCAACGTTTATAAAACAGTAATCTGATGACTTCAACAATGCATCTTTATATGAAGGCTTTCAAGCCCTCTCTAATTTGTTCAGATAGGTCAGCTAATTTAAAGCCTTAAACAAAACACTTGATGGATCTTCAGAAAACGTGGTCTGTAGCATTCTTGTATAGTCTCTTTCTCGATGGATCGTCTTACTTCAGTTCATCTCGCATGACCCATTTTAGGGACTGCCAGAACAAAAAGGTAGTCAATTCAGTTTGGACAGTAATTATGACACTTTTCAGTTTTCGTACATTCTGTTAGTTAGAGATTAATTTAAGGAGCAAAAAGACCCATAGAGTTAGATCACTACTGGAAATGTACAGTTTATTACTTTTATTAAAATTTTGTAATAACCTCCCTGTAATATAAAACTATTTAAAAAGTGGGCTATTTCTGTAGATTGCACTAACTTCTAGTTTTATATTTGCATTTAATAATATTGGGATATTTCAACAACCTGAAACAAAATGCAATTTTTAAAACAGCATGTAGCTTAGGAATTCATCTACTTTTCAATTTGTCTTGGCTGCTCAGCCAGGATAGGTAAAGGGACGTAATAATGATCTTATAAACTTGGATTTCTAATGAATTTTGGCAAAATGGATACTTTTTGATGCAGATCTTTGGCAATTCTAATACAAAAGTGCTTATATTGATATCATTCCCTAGGCAAAATATATTTATTCTATTTATACTTATGCTAAAATAATGCTATTTTGGTTGGGCAACCAGGATAGGAAAATCAAATTTTAAAAATACTTCCAAAGAAAATCTTATATGAAACAAGATCTCATTGAACACGTATCATAAGTGTATATGATTAACTGTTTTGAAACAAATCCATACATGTGTTGACCAAAATCTGATTATACCATCTTTAAAAACAGAATTGAAATACCTTTAATGCTTGATGGATCTTCACCAAATTTATAAATTTATTCTGTAGCATTCTTGGTTGGGCCCAATCTCAAGTACGTTCAGATAGTTACCCATTACTGCCTTTTAGGACCAGGAAAAATGGAAGAAAAAAAATCATTAAAGTCAAGATTGAAATTTTAAACTACCACTTCTTGCATTTTTACTTGAAATAATCATATGTTAGGGATATGGTAAGAGAAGAAAGAAATACTGGCAGCTGGTTTCAGAAAACTTCTGTTTCACTGTATTCTTACGGCAGTTTTGGCCAGGCCATGCTTTAATTAAAACAGCTTTATGTTTTCTGCGCTTTGGCCAGCCTATCAAAATTATCGGACTTCTCTAACATGGTTTATGTATGAAACAGAAAATTTATTGACATTCTGTTTTTGTGCCAAAGTTAAAAATCATATTACCAGTTCTTTTTATGCCCCCGAAGGGAGGCATATAGTTTTTGAACCGTCCGTCTGTCTGTCGGTCTGTCCGCATTTTTCTTTCGTGTCCGGACCATATCTTTGTCATCGATGGATGGATTTTCAAATAACTTGGCATGAATATGTACCATAGTAAGACGACGTATCCCGCGCAAGACCCAGGTCCGTAGCTCAAAGGTCAAGGTCACACTTAGACATTAAATGATAGTGCATTGATGGGCGTGGCTGGTCCATATCTTTGTCATCGATGGATGGATTTTCAAATAACTTGGCATGAATGTGTACCACAGTAAGACGATGTGTCGTGTGCAAGACCCAGGTCCGTAGCTCAAAGGTCAAGGTCACACTTAGACATTAAAGGATAGTGCATTGATGGGCATGTCCGGTCCAGATCTTTGTCATCGATGGATGGATTTTCAAATAACTTGGCATGAATGTGTACCACAGTAAGACGACGTGTCGTGTGCAAGACCCAGGTCCGTAGCTCAAAGGTCAAGGTCACACTTAGACATTAAAGGATAGTGCATTGATGGGCGTGTCCGGTCCAGATCTTTGTCATCGATGGATGGATTTTCAAATAACTTGGCATGAATGTGTACCACAGTAAGATGACGTGTCACGCGCAAGACCCAGGTCCGTAGCTCAAAGGTCAAGGTCACACTTAGACGTTAAAGGTCATTTTTCATGATAGTGCATTGATGGGCGTGTCCGGTCCATATTTTTGTCATTCATGCATGGATTTTAAAATAACTACGCATGAATGTGTGACACAGTAAGACGACGTGTTGCGCGCAAGACCCAGCTCCGTAGGTCAAAGGTCCTAAACTCTAACATCGGCCATAACTATTCATTTAAAGTGCCATGGGGGGCATGTGTCACCCTATGGAGACAGCTCTTGTTATCATAATTACTAAAAGAAGAAGAAAAACATTGAAGGAAAAATTACTGAAAAAAAGGATACACTTGCATGTATTTCTGGATTAGATTTCCAGAAAAAAGGATGAAATGGTAGATTAAAGGTCAGCTATTGAATATTTTGACTATAATGGAAACATGAATTTTGAGATTTATATCTAAAAGTTTTATTCAAATATAAATTTTAACTGATTATTCTCTTCAAATGAAAATCTCTCTTCAAATGAAAAACATTTTAAATTATTAGAATGTTTAAATCATGCTGTAAAACCCAAAGGTGTTCAGTAAAGTATGGTGAATGAATGTAAAATGAATTATTCTGTAAACAATTAACATAGTGGATGAAGGTTTAAACACAGTGAATTAATGTTGAACGAAGTACTTTGTAAAAAGAATGTTATGAAACACAGTGGATGGACTCTCAAGTCAGCTATATTGTAAAACAGTAGCATGGTTAAATTGTTTTGTTAAATGAATTACAGTCAATCTTGTGTTAAGAGACCACCTAAGGGACAGGCAAAAAGTGGTCTCTTAAGACAACGGTCTCTCAGGACAAAGTACGGAGAATGGCCATAATATATTGGACTTAAGTTTTCACGTGGTTTTCATGTGGTGTATGTAATAGACACATTGGGTAAGGATGCAGATAAAATATATGTTATTCATATCAATTTAATAGTTTGAAATTCTCTTCATTTTATGCAAGTGTTTCAGAATAAAGATTAAGCTATGCATGAAATATTTACATACATCAATAGAACTTTTAAGTGTAATAAAGTGTGTGTTTTACTTCGATAAAATCAGCTGTTTTCACACAATGTTATTATGTTTCAAGAACGAAGTAAGCCATACCGTCGATGCCTTAAAGTTAATGTCCCCAAGATCACTCGCGAAATTAAAGAGCTTGAGTGCACAAGATAGGCCCAGACACGGGCATTCTCCTAGCAGTCACGTCCTTAAACCACTCATATACCAAATTGTTTACATCTTTGTGAACAGTTACTCTTCTCGCATGTTTACGATCACCTGAAACATTGTTTTCAATATCCTCCAACACTTCTGCTTTCCATTTCAGAATGTTTTGGATCTGGGTTTTTCATTTCTTTAGTAAGTTTACGAGCACTTTTGTTCTTACTTAATTCCAACACACGAGCTCTATCATCCAACGTTAACACTTTCCGTTTAGACATATTC
Source organism: Mercenaria mercenaria (assembly GCF_021730395.1). Lineage (NCBI taxonomy): Eukaryota > Metazoa > Mollusca > Bivalvia > Venerida > Veneridae > Mercenaria > Mercenaria mercenaria. Next base: position 79,325,042 of record NC_069366.1, on the reverse strand, counting down.
AAGATCAATCAATTACACATAGGGTATCTTACAATACATGTATAACACGATATGCAGTTTTCCTTATTTATCAAGGTCAAGTTATTATTGGAAAAAATTGGTGGATCTTAAAAACAATGACGAATTTGATTGGTCATATCGGTCTCTCGCTAATAATTATACAGTGATTACGGGATCCCATCAAATGTTACTTACATTTCTCACCTTTTGCAATCGAGAATTAAGTGTCAACACGTTCTCATAATTAATCGCGGCAGTGTTTGATGTAAAGATGATTTAATATGGACATAGTTAAATTTTAGCGGTCGTTTGACCAAAAAAGGTCAGTCAATTTTGCCGAAAATCAGCGGTCGCTGGTCGCGTTAGACAAAAGTCGTTTAGCACAAATATTTTAATAGTAAAATTGTTCGGGGGGAATTCAAAGTGGTCGTTAAAGACAAACGGCCGTTGAGGACACGTGGTCGCATCCACAATATTGACTGTACTTTTAAAACACTGATTTAGTGGCAAGGTTTTTAAGTGGACTCGATGGCATGGATTTAATTTGTAACACACTGGCAGGGTCTTTAAGTGGATTTAATTTGTGACACACTGGCATGGTCAGTTTAAGCAGATTTAATTTGTAACACATTGGTAGGGTATTTAGTGGCAGGGTACTTAAGTGGATTTGATTTGTGACACACTGGCAGGGTCTTTAAGTAGATTTAATTTGTAACACACTAGCTGGCATGGTCTTTAAGTAGATTTAATTTGTGGCACATAGTGTAACATCATCTTGCTCTAATATAAAGTTATTTTACACAATGTTTTCATGGTTTCTGAAGCCAATGTTGATTTGTCAAAAATTGAGACATCTAAGGGATAGGGACAGATTTCATAAAAGACGTGTATGTGACGTCACATAGACTTACAATGTTTCATATCTGTGAAATAGTATATAATTATCCATGGTGACCATACATATTAACAGACCCACCGATACCTCACTTTTCAGAAGAATCAATTCTATAAATATTTAAGCAGGTTTTTTTCCTTTATATTTTCTTTTCTCAAGCATTTATGCTTAAACATTTTGTTTAATGATAAATTAAGTCTTTTTTTAATGTATATTCAACTATTCATTGTTTCCAAAGATTATTCTTCACTAATTCCTGCTTTAACTAAAATTGCCAGACATTTAGAATTGACATTTTGAATGGTGACTATTGTTATGTTTTTGATGCTAACTTCTTGTTCATACTGTGATACCTGTGCATATTTTTCAGTATTTAAAATATAGTTGATAATCCACAGAAGATCTGTTCCATTTTGATTTATAAAGCAAAGATGTCATTTTGTAGCTCAAATTAGAGGCGGGAGGCATAAACATGCACATCCCAATAGAAAGCAGTTAAATTGGCAGGAAAAGGATAATTTTCATTGTGGTCACTGTCATGACTCAGTGTTGTAGAGCCTGTCTTGCTGAAGGGTTTGACAGCTTTCAATGTTGAGTTGTTCAAAAGTCTGTCTTGCTGAAGAGCTTGACTGTGCTTTTGATGTTGAGTTGCTTATATATGACCATTGACACATGCCTGGTAAACACAGATGCATTGGTCGAGAGAGTAGGTCGCTCTCCTTTGGAGTTAAGGCTCTAGGTGCGATTCCTTGCTACTCCCATTGCAGTGTAACCTTAGGCAAGGTACTTTATCATGATTGCAGTCCACTTAACTGTAGATGGGTACCAGCAACTTGCTGGGGATAAATAAAAAAATTACCATTATGATAATGAATGGTGATGCTTCAGAAGCTATTTTGCTTGGTAAATCAAAAAGGAACATATTCTACTGTAGGAACAAAATTCTAACATGTCAGATAAATCACTTATTCATATTATCAAAGAGTAGTTAGCATTAACATATAAGACAAGACAAGCTTACTGACAGTAGTTATGACATGTTTATAGAGTTAATTGACACATTGGAAAACTTTCTCCACACATTAAAGATATTGCACAAATGATTCAAGTCATATAAGTCAGTAAACAAACTAACAGACAGACGGACAGATGGAATGACAGACAGTCAGGTAGAGTAATTGCTATTTTGACCGATAACTTGGCTTCTTAGAAACCTGAACATCATTTGGAGGGTAGGGGATAACCTTCCAGCGGGGTCAATATTTCCCAGGGGCTTGGGATGAGACTTTGAAGGGCTAATATTTAATCCCTCGCCTCAAGTGGTGGGTGATAATAGGAATGGTCTCCATCAGTCCATCCATCCATCCATCCTTCCATCAATCCATCTGTAACACTTTGTGTCCGCTCTGTAACTCCTTGAAGGATTTTCATGAAACATGGGTCAAATGATCACCACATCAAGATGACAAGGTCAAGGTCACAACTTTAGGTCAAATGCTTGAGCCTTCCATTTTGTGTCTGCTCTGATTGTCCTAAACCCCCTGAAGGATTTTCATGAAACTTTGGTCAATTTATTTATTATGATCACCTCTTCAAGATGATGTGCAGAACTTATGAGTCAGCCATGTCAGCTCAAGGTCAAGGTAACAACTCAAGGTCAAAGGTTTTAGCCTTCTATTTTGTGTCTGCTCAGTATCTCCTAAACTCCTTTAAAGGTCCAATACTAAGGAAAGTGAACATTTTAATTTCTTTTAAAAAGCACAAACTATTTCATTTTATTGGAAAATGAAAGTTGGTATGTGGAAATTCGAAATAAATTGCAGTATATGTACAATTATTTTTCTATGAAGTATGAAGAAAGTTAAAAAGACCTGGGGGGTCATTCTGTCGATTCATTGAAATTTCAACATAATACACATACATTTCTTTGAGTTCCAAAGACCTTCTGTAAATTTTGACCTGCCAATCTTCATTATTTAGTGTCTTGCAGAAGTCTACACACTGGCTATGAAAAAAATTGCCAACTCACTTTCCCTTAGTAATGGACCTTTAAGGGTTTTCGTGAAACAGTGGGCTCAAATGTTACGAGAAAGATAAGGTAACCTTCTTGCATGCCTAACAGGATTTTTCCATTTTTTCTAGTGCTAGAAAAACTTCTTACACCCCAAGATGTAAGTTGTCTTATGTGTTGTAACTTATTAATGAATGCTACTATAGTAATAAGATATTAGATGTAAAAGAAAAACATTTTATTTGTTCTTTTGATTGAAGAATATGGCATGAAAGAAAAAGAATCTATTACTAGTTGAAGGTGGGGATAGAAATATCTGGCTCTCAAGTAAGTGTTTCATGGTAACTCGGCTCTTTTCGTGGTAACTCGGCAGAACCTTGTTACTGACTAAACAATTACCCTCAAGCCATATATTTCCATCAGCACCTTCAGCCGGTGAAAGACTCTTATATTCTGTTACAGTGTATTCCATGCACAAGGTCATAAATAACATTTGAAAAGATCAGTCATTTTAAAAGTTCTGCTAAGGCCCATTTTTGTCAAGTTATTGTTATTCTGGTAATGGTATAATGGGGAAAATGATTTGTAAATTATTGATTTTGGAAAAGATGTGAAATATTAAAAGGTACCCTTCAGGATCAATTTCTGGGCATAAAATACATCTAAGCAACTTGTGTAGGGTTAGCTTTTGAGGTGACATTTAAATTTTATACATCTCAAAGTGGTTATGATGGGGACACCTCTTGATCAATTTCTAAAGTTCTGTTTCCTCAAAGCAATGCTCTGGTATTCATCAGCTGTGTTACATTTCAGCCATTTGTGTGACCTGTTCATTAACCAGGTTTTCAACGAAAACCTGAGTTATTAGATTGGGGTAGATGTCGGTCGGGCGGGCGGGCGGGCGGGCGGCGGCGGCGTCAAACTGGTGTTTCCGGTCAATAACTTTTGTTTCGGTAAAGATATTTGAATAAAACTTAATATGTATGTAGCTTATATCAAGACAAAGGCTGGGATAGATTTTGGGGTTTCTGGGGTCAAGGTCAAGGTCACTGTTACTTAAAATAGAAAAAGGGTTTCCGGTCAATAACTTTTGTTTCGGTAAAGATATTTGAATAAAACTTGGTATGTGTATAGCTTATATCAAGACAAAGGCTGGGATTGATTTTGGGGTTTCTGGGGTCAAGGTCAAGGTCACTGTTACTTAAAATAGAAAAAGGGTTTCCGGTCAATAACTTAACTTAGGAATGAGCTATCATGATGAAACTTGGTGTATAGAAAACTTACATAAAGTTGTAGCTTGGGATTGATTTTGGGGTTTCTGGGATCAAGGTCAAGGTCATTGTTACTAAAAATAGGGTTAGGGTTAGGGTTAGCATATCTTCTACATGCATGGAGGGATTTTGATGAAAGTTGGCACAATTGTTCACCATCATGAGACAGAGTGTCATGCGCAAGAACCAGGTCCCTAGGTCAAAGGTCAAGGTCACAGAGGTCAAAGGATACAAGAATGAAAACTTTGTCCGGAGCATATCTTCTTCATGCATAGAGGGATTTTGATGTAACTTGGCACAATTATACACCATCATGAGACGAAGTGTCTTGCGCAGTTCCCTTCTTTAGAATTACTTCCCTTTGTTGTTACTATAAATAGCTTATATTGTAACTTTTTCATTACTAGATGTAGGGAAAAATCGAGACCACTTTTCTGTAGTACAACATGCATGTTACATCCAATTCTGAGGTGCATTTTGACCAATCTCTACCTGGTAAGGATTTCTGTGTGGACTTATATATTTTTTTTTTTTTTTTTTTTTTTTTTTTAAGATTTACTTCCCTTAGTTGTTGCTATAAATAACTTATATTGTAACTTTTTTATAATTGACCGTAGGGAAAAACCAAGACCACTTTTCTGTGGTACAACATAGTTGTTACTTTCTAATTTTAGGATTTTAGGTGTATTTTAAGGTATCTCTACCTGGTAAGGAGTTTTTTTGTGGACTTAGAAAAACAAAAGAATTACAATGATTACTAAACAACCACAAAATTAAAACTACATCTGCAAATACAGGTACTAGAGTAAAGAAATTTGCTGTGACGGGCGTATATTCTGACATTCTGGCACTCTTGTTTATTCTTATGAAAAGTGTTGAAAACCTGGTTTTGTGGCATTGCCGCGTTTCTTGTTTTTTTTTTTCACAAAGATGTTTTTGTACATTTTCACATTATAGCAAAACAGTGCATTACATATTATAGAGTATGAAGCCTTTTCAGTTTATTCACTTTTTAGCTCTCCTGTCACATAGTGACAAGGTGGGCTTTTGTGATCGCCCTTTGTCCGTCGTCAGCCAGTCCATCCATCCATCTATCAACAATTTCTTGTCTGCACAACAGTTGTTTCATTTATGATTTTATTTTAACCAAACTTGCTCACAACTTGTATCACCATAAGATCTTGGTTCCTTTCTTGAATTGGTCAGATCCTGTGATGGGTTCCAGAGTTATGGTCCCTGAAAGGGCCAAAATTAGCTATTTTGACCTTGTCTGCACAAGAGCAGCTTCATTTATGATTTGATTTTAACCAAACTTGCACACAACTTGTATCACCACAAGATCTCATTGCCTTTCTTGAACTGGCCAGATGCCATACGGGTTCCAGAGTGATGGCCCCTGATAGGGCCAAAATTAGCTACTTTGACCTTGTTTGCACAATAGCAGCTTCATTTATGATTTGAATTTAATCAAACCTGCACAAAACTTGTGTCACCATAAGATCTTTGTTCCTTTCTTGAACTGGCCAGATCCCATTATGGGTTCCAGAGTTATGGCCCCTGAAAGGGCCAAAATCATCTATTTTGACCTTGTCTGCACAATAGCAGCTTCATTTATGATTTGAATTTAATCAAATCTGCACAAGACTTGTGTCACCATATAATCTTTGTTCCTTTATTTAACCGGCCAGATCCCATAATGAGTTCCAGAGTTATGGCCTCTGAAAGGGCCAAAATTAGCTATTTTGACCTTGTCTGCACAATAGCAGCTTCATTTATGATTTTATTTTAACCAAACTTGCTCACAACTTGTATCATCATAAGATCTCGATTCCTTTTTATACGCCTGAAGGGAAGTTTTATGTTATCACCTCGGTGTCCGTCTGTCTGTCTGTCTGTTGGTTAGCAATTTCCCTAATCCGCTCTGTAAGTCTTGAACCCTTGAAGGATTTCAAAGAAACCCAACTCAAATATTCACCTCATCGAAACTATGTGCAGAGCTCATGTTTTGGATGGGTCACTTCAAGGTCAAGATTACACTTAGGGGTCAAATGTCATATGACTTTGTTTTGTGTGTATATTGCTCTGCATTTGCGTTGCATTGCAGTGCTCTTGTTTTTATTTGGCAGAATATTCCTTCTTTTGTTCAGTATTTTTTTTACTTCCCTTTTATGTTACTATAGATAGCTTATTTAGTAACTTTTTTATTATTGGCTGTAGGGAGAAACTGAGACCACTTTTCTGTGGTACAACATGGATGGTTACCTCCAATTTTTAGGTGTATTTTGACATATCTGTACCTTGTAACAATTTTTTAGCTCGACTATTCGAAGAATAGTCTAGCTATTCTACTCACCCTGGTGTCGGCGTCGGCGTCGGCGTCACACCTTGGTTAAGTTTTTGCATGCAAGTACATACAGCCATCAATTAAAGGCATATAGCTTTGAAACTTATTTTTTCTTTTTCTAGGACAATTACCAACCTCTCTGGGTCAAGTCCCATAACTCTGACATGTATTTTGAGCAAATTATGCCCCCTTTTGGACTTAGAAAATTTTGGTTAAAGTTTAACATGCAAGTTACTATCTCCAAAACTAATGCAGATATTGATTTGAAACTTCACATGTGTCTTCGGGGTTATAAAACTAGTTGATAGCAGCAAGTCCCGTAACTCTGACTTTCATTTTGGCCAAATTATGCCCCCTTTTGGACTTAGAAAATTCTGGTTAAAGTTTTGCGTGCAAGTACATACAGCTATTTCTAAAAGGCATATAGATTTGAAACTTATTTTTTCTTTTTCTAGATCAATTACCAACCTCACTGGGTCAAGGCCCATAACTCTGACATGTTTTTTGAGCAAATTATGCCCCCTTTTAGACTTAGAAAATTTTGGTTAAAGTTTTACATGCAAGTTATTATCTCCAAACTAATGCAGATATTGATTTGAAACCTCACATGTGCCTTCGGGGTTATAAAACTAGTTGATAGCAACAAGTCCCATAACTCTGACCTTCATTTTGGCCAAATTATGGCCCCTTTTGGACTTTGCAAATTCAGGTTAAAGTTTTGCGTGCAAGTACATACAGCTATTACTAAAAGGCATATAGATTTGAAACTTATTTTTTCTTTTTTTAGATCAATTACCAACCTCACTGGGTCAAGACCCATAACTCTGACATGTATTTTGAGCAAATTATGCCCCCTTTTAGACTTAGAAAATTCTGGTTAAAGTTTTACATGCAAGTTTCTATCTCCAAAACTAATACAGATATTGAACTGAAACTTCACATGTGCCTTTGGGGTTATAAAACTAGTTGATAACAGCAAGTCCCATAACTGATATGCATTTTGGTCAAATTATTCCCCCTTTTGAACTTAAAACTCTTTTGATATTTAACCTTTTTGGGTAATATTTTCCTGCTTCTGGGACAATATTTCGAATAGTCAAGCTTGGCTGTCTTAAGGACAGCTCTTGTTGTTTTTGTTTTTTGTTAAACCAAATTGGTACACAGGTGAGCGATATAGGGCCATCATGGCCCTCTTGTTAAAACCTGCCAGTGATGAACTAATCACATTTTTGCTTTTCCGCAGAGAGAGAAGTTACTGAAATAATGACAATAATGACATAATTATTTCAGATGTGATTTTGGGGACAAGGTTTTCTTTCTGCTAAAACATTAAAATTTTGTTGCCAGTTTGGAAAACTCCAGTATGAACTTGGAAAGCACAGATATATGGATCATATGGTAGTGAGTTTGATATTCTCCATGATGATTTGACAAAAGACATTCAATTTGTGTCTCCGAAAGCATTGGTCCTCCACTTATGTTATCATGATTTCTTTCATTACTGGGTCACACGGGACCATAAACAAGGTCTCCAGCACAATTATATCAAAACTATTAATTACTTGACTCTTGTTTAAACTCCTGGTGGATTCTTGCCAATTTATAAAGAGTAACAAGGGCATAGGAGCTGGGGCGGCAGGGGCGGCACCCGCCGCCCCAATAATTCAAGGAGCGGCAAAATGCAGAACTCGTATATTTTTGAAAAGGCTAATGACTAAAATTCCCGATTACCTCTTCAAGTCAGGGTCTTGAGCTCTATCCCCTACTTAGGACATTACTGGTTTTACACTGGCAAGACATTGTCCTATCTAACATCATACCGCCATTACAGTGTTTAAACATAGTAAACTGTAAATAGGGATGAAAACTAAAAAGAAAGAACGAGTACGTATGTTCAACAGATACTGAGCAGTCCAAGAAGTCGCCAGATTGCACCAATTACTCTAGCTTTATGCAAAATTTTCCCGGGGTCACCCAGGACCCCGTTCATAGGAGGGAGCCGCCCCTCCCAAACCCACCCCCTCCGCCGCCCCAATGCTCAAATCGTCCCTATGCCCCTGAGTAATGAAACTTATACAGTTTAAATGTAGTTAATCAGATTTTGGTCAACTGATGGATTTGTTCAAAACTTTAACTTAGTACTAATCATTTACATTTATTTGTGTTCACTGAGTTCTTATACATGTTAGATTTTCACTGGAAGTATTTTTTGTCCTAGTTGCCTAACCAAGATATCATTATTTTAGCACAAGTATAGATTGAATAAATATATTTTGCGTATGGAATGATATCAATATCAGCACTTTTGTATTTGATTTGTCAAAGACCTGCATCAAAGAGTATAGGTTTTGCCAAATTCAATAGAAATCCAAGTTTATAAAATTATTATTACCCGTCTGTAGAATGTCCAGGGATTTCCATGGAAAAGTACATGGAATTATTCCATGGAGTATTGGAACAGATTTCCATGGAAAAAATCCAGTGTTCCATGGAAAATTTGGAAGGTTTAGTCTGTTAATGTTTCTGGAAATATTCCATAGTATCCCTGGAAATATTCCCTGGTACACCTGGAAATATTCCATAGTATCCCCTGGAAATATTCCCTGGTACACCTGGAAATATTCCATGGTACACCTGGAAATATTCCATAGTATCCCTGGAAATATTCCCTGGTATCCCTGCAAATATTCTCAGATACACCTGGAAATATTCCATAGTATCCCTGGAAATATTCACTAGTACACCTGGAAATATTCCCTGGTATCCCTGGAAATATTCCATGGTACACATGGAAATATTCCCTTATACACCAAGTTTCTGACTGAAAAATCATGTTGTTAGTAGCTCAGTCAGAAACAAAAGATTTCTAATGATTAATTTCTTGGTTCAAACTTTGACATTTGCATAATTTGTATTGAGTCTCGGGATATAAATTCATACATATGTGTTGAGGACATACTTCTTATAAAACTTTATATGCACACACTTTTATTTGAAAGGTAAAATTATAACATTTAAAATGCAATTAAGTCAGTGGTTCAAAGTGATTTAAGTACAAATTACCTAAATTATGTACTGAATATGTCATCAAGTATTAGATAAACTGTTGCTAGAGAAGTATATTTATTATCTATCATTCACACATACCTGAACAGAAATTACCTGTAACCAGATGAAAGTTTATGCCATTGAGATGAATAGAGTTCCTGCTTCAATATATAATTTCCTAGTCCTATGACATATTATAGGTTGAAATTACATTTGAAATTAGAAAGTATAATGTTTTTACCTCAGGTGTCCTTCTAAAAGCATTTTAGAGTTTCCAGTTAGATAGCTCCATTCCATGTGCCTCTAACAACAAAAACAAAGCACTTCCTGTTTACATTCAAATTTTTGGTATTCATGAGCAATTTTCTTCAGTACAATTAGTTACTGATGTGAATATCCAGAATATTATGAAAACAGATATATATATATACAATACAAGAGTGAATTTGACCATCTTTTAGCTCACAGAATTTGCAAAGATCACAGGAAAACAAACAGAAAATTTGGGACTATTTTGTTAGGTCACAAGTAGCCTGCATTTTTATTGGTTCTTTATCTTTATTGGAATGTCCAGGTGTTACCAGCTATATACATGTATATTTGCAAATGCTACAGTGTCCAGGGAATTTTTCCATACACATTTTTAGATAAGGGACATTTTCCATGCATATTTCTGTATGTCTGGAAAATTTCCAGTGTTTCCCTGGAATACAGGACACTTTTCCGTGGAACACTTCCAGGGATTTACACTTTCCAGTGTCAATAGCATACTTTCCATGGAATTCCATGCACTTCCCATGGAAAACCTTGCTTGTCCATAGACATTCTACAGACGGGAACCTCCCTTTGTCCATCTCAGTTGCACAACCAAGATAAGATTGAAAATAGATGAATTCCTAAGCTACATGCTGTTTTAAAACTTGCCTTTTGTTTCAGGTAATTGAAAAATATCCCAATATTTATGAAATGCAAATGTAAAACTAGAAATTATATTGAAATCTAAGGATATAGTCCACTTCCTAAATACTTTTATATTAAAGGGAGATAATTACAAAGTTTCATTTAAAGTAATTAAATATACATTTTGGGTAGGGATGTAAATCTATGTAATGGGTCTTTCTGTTCATTGAATAAATCTCGTCAGAATACACTTAAAATTAATAAATGTCATAAAATGTTGCTTAAATGTGATTGATCACCTTAAAGCATTCATTTTATCTATCCATTTTGATTTCCTGGAAATAATTTCTGCCAATAGACTTAGACACACCTTTCATTTTGAAAATGCTTATAAGAACTAAACTGAATAGAATATACACCTGAACATGATATTGTTTGTACAATTTTCAGAAAGCTGTCCAAAACTAGGAATCTCAGCTTACAGAATATAATAATGAAAACTGAAAAATGTCCTTAAATGTTGTTCAGCTGTGACTGACCATCTTTAAAGGATAATCTTTATAGAATAATAATGGTAAGAAGTTGTCCAGGTATCCCTGAAGGTGAAAATCTATGTGTTACTGAGACAATAGCATCTGGTTACAGTATAGAATGATGGTATAATTTTTGGGGGCAATGCCCCCAGATTTAACAAACCGTCTTTCAATTTTCTTGTCGAGCTTCTGACCAAACTGACAACACACAGAAAACAAGTTCCAAAGTATTTACCAAACATAACTTTCATATTGCATTTTGCAATCATATTTTCGATCCAGATATGATTAAATAGATCTACACATTTTATATCAACAACAGTATGTGAAGAAAACTAAACTGCATTATAAATATAAATTATAATACAAAAATGTAGATCTTCTTAAGCGTAAGAATAATAAAGATGCTTGATTTGATCACGTGATCGATTCTGAAACCGAAACTTGTTTTGATCATGTGACCTATTCTGAAATCCAATAACTAGTTTTAATAATGCTCAAAAATGTGTTCATGATTCTGCGTGAAATAGCAGCTACTAAGGAATTGCAACGCCACTGATAAACCGATAGATTATTGATTTTTTCATCACTGTGCCTCTACACTGTTGTGGATGTGTATTATGGAGAAACTTTATCAGTTTGCGGTGATCAGTACCGTTTATCAGTAGGCGAATCTATAAATATGCGGCAACATCCTATAGGTCCTGATTTGCAATCTGTTAAAATATCTTTTCTGTGCAGGTGATATGACATGCAGTGACAAGGTTCAGTAACTCTACTTTGCATCTTTTCAAAATTATTCCCCTTTTACAACTTTGCAGTTTTTTGTTAGCTCACCTGAGCCAAAGGCTCATGGTGAGCTTTTGTGACCGCTCAATGTCCGTCGTCCGTCAACATTTTCTAAAAAACTCTTCTTGAAAACCACCACGCAGAATTAAACCAAACTTCACAGAAGTGATCCTTGGGTGGCCCCCATTCAAAATTGTTCAAAGATTTGAATGCCATGCAGAATTCTGGTTGCCATAGCAGCCGAAAGGAAAAACTTTAAAAATCTTCTTGTCCAAAACCGCAAGGCATAGAGCCTTGATATTTGGCATGTAACATCATCTTATGGTCCTCTAGTAAGATTGTTCAAATTGTGCCCCTGGGGTGTAAAAAATCTTCTTGTCTAAAACCATAAGACCTAGGCCTTTGATATTTGGTATGTAGCATTGCCTTATGGTCCTCTACCAAAATTATTCAAATTATAACCCTGGGGTGAAAAGAGGCCCTGCCCCGGGGGGTCTCAAATTTTCCATAGACTTATATAGGAAAAAACTTAAAAAATCTTCTTGTCTGAAACTGCAGGTCCTAGGCTTTTGATATTTGGTATGTTACATTGCCTTGTGGTCCTCTACCAAAATTGTTCAAATTATGCCCCTGGGGTGAAAAGAGGCCCAGCCCTAGGGTTCCCAAATTTAACATAGACATATCTAGAGGGGAAAAATCTTCTTGTCTGAAAGTTCAAAGCCTAGGCCTTGATATTGGGTATGTAGCATTGCCTCTTGTTATATAAATTATATAGGAATGAATACTTCAAAAATTATCAGATCATATTTTCATAGAGTGCTTTATCATAATTACCTGATGACCCAAAGTGATTAGGGGTCACTTGACTGTGACCTTGACCTACTGACCTACTTTCTTGTTATTTAAGGTACAGCCTTGAAATTTAGATGACATGTACAGTTTTTCACACCAATCTTAAAACTGACTCTCAGTTACCATGAATGTGACCTACTGACCTACTTTCTAATAATTTCTAATTTAAAATATTTTAGCATCAATTTGCCATTTTAAACATGTGGCTCATATATTACCCGGGTGAGCGATTCAGGGTCATCATGACCCTCTTGTTAAATTCTTATATGTAAGCTGGTATCTCAGTACCCAGTAATGGAGATTTTCAATTTACTTCAACGCGGACTGCGGACTGTGTACTTACAGTAGGAGTTTTCTCAAAATATTTAAAGGTTCGCAAAAAAGGAAACATACTTAGGGTATATACGTTTCTTTTACCTATATTTGTAGTAACTTTTGTCTTCATTGTACAAAGTGTATTGTGATATAATTATCTGCTATAATACACGGCTACTAAACACTAGCGCCACCACCAAACTGTGGTGATAAGGAAAAGAGCTATCAACATTTCCGTGGTGCAGCTATCATCCATTCTACTTGTAAACACGCGAGCAAAATTTATATTTTATCTTATATTTTTATTGAAAGAAACTTTTTTTCGAAAATCGGAGAATGTAGTTCCGTGTAGCAAAACTTTTACTACAGGATTACTGTAATTTCATTAAAATATTATGCAAATTGTAGTGCCATGAGCTTTTCTCCCGACTCTGACAGTGGCATATTTTTATATCGGCCAGTATTTGAACACCATTCCGATGAATGGACACACTGTAAGAACACACTTGCGCATGTAAATCGTGTAGAAATGAATTACACGTATTCCCATACACCAAACAATTACGAAAAACACAGCAAAAAATTAAAACACGACTATTTTTGAAAGTGGTGGTGCTATCACTCAAGTGGTGGCGCTATACAGTAGTGGTGGCGCTGTTGTTTATCATTAGTGACTAGTATATTCAATTTTGATATAGGAAAATGTCTGTCTGCAAGCCACGGAAATTTCTACAATAATCGATGCTATCAAACTATCCCACACTATACTCAAATTACATTACTGAACAAAATACATGCAGTAACCTCTACATGATCGCAAAATAATCTACATGTATATGCATTCAGATTGTACATCTAAGTTCTATTGATTAACCATATTTAATCGATTGGAATTGAAAATGTACAGTACTCACTTCTCAGAAAGAACTGTAAAAGTAAGGTCTTTTGCTGACATGGAAACGTATAAAAACAGTAGGAAGTAATTTTCAGAATCTTAATATAACAAATAAATTCTACACTATCTTCAAATTATTTCCTGGACACAAATCTTTGTTTGAAATAAATATATTGCTACTATTTTTCTTGACCTGAATTTAAAATACACTTACATTTGTATATAAGTAGAATATTCAAAGGTCAGAAATAATTCTACAATAACATTTTAAAAAAGGAAAAACTATATATTTTTGGTTGGATTTAACCTCGTACCGACACATGATAGGTCATATGAAGACTTTCCAGCTTTTTATTGGTGGAGGAAGAGCCCAGGTGCCCCTCAGTGCATTATTTCATCACGAGCGGTCACCTGGGTAGAACCACCGACCTTCCATAAGCCAGCTAGCTAGCTGGGTGGCGTCCTCACATGAAGAATTCAGGAAAATATTTACTTTGACTTCAAGAGCCCCAAGGGTCTGTGAGTATTTTGTTCTTTTTTTTTCTTGGATAGAGAATGTTTCATAAATTATCAATTAGAGAATATTGGTGTTTGTTTTGTTCCGGATGGATCAGCAGTTCGTATTATTGAATGCCGTAACAGCGCCACCGCTACTATATAGCGCCATCACTAGAGTTAAAGCGCCACCACTTCTAAAATTCCTGGTATATTTCTTTTTTACCGAGATTCTATTATTCATGGTGTATGCGTGTATAATTATTTATCATTTCCACACCATTTGCATGCGCAGATATGTTCTTACAGTGTGTCCATTCATCGAAATGGTGTTCGAATACTGGCCGATATGAAAATGTGCCACTGTCAGATTCGGGAGAAAAGCTCTTGACACCACAATTTGCGTACTATCTTAATGAAATTACAGCCGACTTGAAGTAAAAGTGTTGTTACACGGAACTACATTCTCCGAATTTCGAAAAAAGTTCTATCAATAAAAATATATGATAAAATATAAACTTTACAAGTAGAAATGGGCGATAGCTGCACCACGGAAATGTCGATAGCTCTTTTCCTTATCACCACAATTTGGTGGTGGCGCTAGTGTTTAGTAGCCGTTTAATACAATACATACGTTTGAAAATATATGGATATTGAACAGGCTACATTTAAAACATGTAATTGCAATTTTCAAATGTCATCTAAATACTCTGTCCCATTTTACTTGCATTAAGCAGGTTCTTCAATTATCCATATGCTTTAACATTTTGTTAAATTTTATTGTGACCGATCAATGTCCGTCGTGCATCATCCGTCAACAATTTGTAAAAAAATCTTCTTCTTGAAAACCACTGGGCAGAATTACACCAAACTTCACAGGAATGATCCGTGGGTGGCCCCCTTTCAGATCGTTCAAAGAATTGAATTCCATGCAGAACTCTGGTTGCCATGGCAACCGAAAGGAAAAACTTTAAAAATCTTCTTCTCAAAAACCCAGAAGCCCTAGAGCTAAGATATTTGGTGTGAAGCATTGCCTAGTAGACCTCTACCAAGTTTGTTCAAATCATGACCCCAGGGTCAAAATTGACCCCGCCCCAGGGGTCACTTGATTTTACATAAGAAAATCTTAAAAAATCTTCTTCTCAAAAACCAGAAGCCCTAGAGCTTAGATATTTGACATGTAGCATTGCCTAATGGACCTCTACTAGAATTGTTCAAATCATGACCCCAGGGTCAAAAATGACCCTGCCCTAGGGGTCACTTGATTTTACATAGGAAAATCTTCAAAATTTTCTAAAAATAAACCAGAAGGCCTAGAGCTTAGATATTTCACATGTAGCATTACCTAGTGGACCTCTACAAAATTTGTTCATATCATGACCCTCTGGATCAAAATTGACCCCGCCCCAGGGGTCACTTGATTTTATATAGGAAAATCTTCAAAAAATTTCTGAAAATAAACCAGAAGGCCTAGAGCCTAGATATTTCACATGTAGCATTACCTAGTGGACTCTACAAAATTTGTTCAAATCATGTCCCCCAGGGTCAAAATTGACTCCGCCCTAGGGGTCACTTGATTTTACATAGGACAATCTTAAAAAAAATTCTAAAAATAAACCAGAAGTCCTAGATCTTAGATATTTGACATGTAGCATTGCCTAGTAGACTTTTACAAAATTTATTCAAATCATGACCCCTGGGGTCAAATTGACCCCGCCCCATGGGGTTACTTAATTGTACAGAAAAATCTTCAAAATTTTCTAAAAATAAACCAGAAGGCCTAGAGCTTAGAAGTTTTCAAATCTTGTTTTTTTTAAGTTACTTTAAGAAAATTTCAACTATATTTTCTCATAATTCTATTGAATGATTTTTATTATGATCTTTTGACCTTGAAGACTTGTCCTTAAGTGCAATGATAACAGGTGAGCGATATAGGGCCATCATGGCCCTCTTGTTATATTTTAAGACATTTCTGGCATTACTTAACCTCCGCGCGAATCGAAAGACATGACATGTTAAGTTTCGAACACCCTGTACTACAATAATAATTTACCATAATATGTTCATGCATTAAAAATACAACTTGAAACAAGGATTTGAAGATAACGGCGATTCCTGGTTTTAATATGTGTCCGTCCGTACAATTCCTACACTAGTTTTTCCTAGCAACAAAATAAGAAAAAAAAAACGCAGTACAAAATATAATTGTGAAAAAAATAATAAAACATTCTGAATGAAATTAAAGTCCGTTTAATTTTTGTTGCATAGTATAAATACCGTGTTCTCGTAGACTTCTGTACGAAAAAGGTCATTGTTTTCTATTAATTTTGATAATTGTATCTAATGTTCGATAAAATAGAAGTTTTACTGAAATATCTTGAATGATTTAGTTTAACACTTTGTCTAAACATACAGGAAGTTCTCATACATGTATCTTTCAACTCGTCGAAACGAGATCCGATACATTACTATATTTTAACTAAAACATCCTGAACTAGTGATGTATCAGCATGTTTGGAAATAAAAAAAAGAAATAGCCACTTCATATTTTCATAATGATTGAATCTTATATCAGAATTGCATGATAGAAGTTAAGTTTTAAATTTACTATCTTAAAGTGACTACTCAGTATGGATTATCAGTCACAACTGGAATTTAATCTTTAAGTACCATTAAAACTGGTTGTCAAAATGTCAATCTAAAACCCAGCGGCGAACATTGTTTTGTAAAAGTTAGGCATGGGACGCGTCCAAGGTCAAATTCCAGTCATTATGCATACATATGGTATGTGTAGATACTTGGCTTTGGGGAACTTGGACAAAGATGTAAACTCATGAAAACTCAGGGTATATATTGGTTTAAAAATTTCTAATGTAGCCATCTTTCGTGACCGGGAAAACTGAATGAATTCAGTACCGTATAAAAATGAATTTGTAGGGTTTGAAATAGTTCAGAATATACATGTATATACCAAGTAAGACATTTTTTACCGCGGTGCATCGTATCGTGCATATTCAGAATTGTGCGTCGTACAATAGCATTTCAGCGACCCGAGTGCAATAGTATGAAACTATGTTTCCAAAATTACTATATACATTCTTTGATACCAAATATTCAACTAACTTGTAACATATGTTGTTTTGATTCCCTGATCTAAAATAGGCGAACCTCTTGTGGCACAGGGGAAGAGTGTCTGTGTCCTTACTAGGTGGTCATTGGTTCAAATCCTTGATTAAAAGGTATGTTGATCGTTGAATTAACAGCCGTTTTCACTGCTAGCGAATACTGGCTAGAACCTCACAAAATTGACTACAAGTGTACACTTCAGATAAAAAAAGAATAAGTTTGCGATGTCTTGTTTATAAATACGGTAGTCGAAAGATTTGAATAGATACATAAATAAAAAAGGGTATAAAAGGTTAAAAATGCGCCCACGCTGTTAAGAACGCTTGTAAGACAAAATACATGTATATCGGTAATTCATGTATACAATACAACGGATATTAATAAATCTTATAACTGTCTATTCTCTGATATTTTAATTGGAAACAGTATTAAGGCATTAGAACCGGATGCTAAATATGCCACTGTTCAATTATGCATAAAAACTTATATACAGTTTGAGAAAACCCCTATAGTAAGTTCGCAGTCCGTGGTCCGCAGTACGCGTCGAAGTAAGCTGAAAATCTCTAATGGGAATGGATTGAAACTTCTCACACTTGTCCACTGTCATGAGCTGATAAGCACTGTGAAGGTTCCATAAGCCTGTTTACCAATTTTTAGCTCACCTGAGCACAAGGTGCTCAAGGTGAGCTTTTGTGATCACCCTGTGTCCGTTGTTCGTCGTCAGTCGTCCGTCGTCGTCAACAATTTGACTGTTAATGAAACTTGGTCAGAATGTTACTCTTAACAAAATCTTGGATGAGTTTGATATTGGGTCATCTGAGGTTAAAAACTAGGTCACCAGGTCAAATCAAAGGAAAAGCTTGTTAACACTCCAGAGGTCACAATTTTGGCCCAATCTTAATGAAATTTGGTCAGAATGTTACTCTTAATAAAATCTTGGAAAAATTTGATATTGGGTCATCTGGGGTCAAAAATTAGGTCACCAGGTCAAATCAAAGGAAAAGCTTGTTAACATTCTCGAGGTCACAATTTTGGCCTAATCTTAATGAAACTTGGTAAGAATGTTACCCTCAATAAAATCTTGGAAAAGTTTGATATTGGGTCATCTGCGGTCAAAAACTAAGTCACTAGGTCAAATCAAAGGAAAAGCTTGTTAACACTCTAGAGGCCACATTTATGACTGTATCTTAATGGAACTTGGTCAGAATGTTAATCTGGATGATCTCAAGGTCTAGTTTGAATCTGGGTCATTCAGGATAAAAAACTAGGTCGCCAGGTCAAATCAAAGAAAACACTGTAGAGGCCACATTTATGACAATATCTTAATGAAACTTGGTCAGAATGTTAATCTTGATGATTTATAGGTCATGTTTAAATTTGGGTAAAACGGGGTCAAAAACTAGGGCACTAGATCAAATCAAAGGAAAAGCTTGTTAACACTCTAGAGGCCACATTTATGACCATATCTTAATGAAACTTGTCAGAATGTTAATCTTGATGATCTTTAGGTCAGTAGGTCAGGTGAGCGCTACAGGGCCTTCATGGCCCTCTTGTTACAAAATTATGCCCCTTTTTTGGCCTTTGTATTCATTCAGTTGACATGGCTGTTGAATAGTTGAGCGTTGCTGTCCTACGACAGCTCTTATTTATCTCAGAGCAATGCATGACTGAGTAGCTAAAAAGCCTTCCTTTACTATTCAAAGCTGGACGTTGACTTTCAAATCACTTTGCCATCACCTTTGTTGAGCGGAAACTCTTCAAGTGGCATAAAATTCTTTCAGGTGAGTAAGCAATACAAGTGGTTTACCAAAGATTATTAGTTCTACCCAGGCATCTGCCCATGCCTATAAGGTGGGGACCTGGTTGAACCGCTGGTCTTCCGCAAGCAGGCTGGATGAATCACATAATGACAAAAGCACTTAGCTACGGAAGAACTTTGTTAACTGTACTTCATGACCAGTTAGAATGTCAAAAATAAAACATTACTGAATAGACTTTTACATTTCTGTGCAATGTGTATAATGTGTTATTCAGTGAGTTTATGAAAAATTTTAGAAATAAGGTTCTGCATAAGTAGAAAAAATTATATTATATTATATATTAAAAAGTATATTAATGACTAATATAACTATATATGATTAGTTTCTTAGTTATATTAGTGATTAATACGAGAACGATATGGGGTCAGACTAACTAACCCAGAGAGAGTGTCCTCTCAACGGTCCTTTATTCACAAACTAATCAATAATTTTTGACAACATATATATACAAAGGAAAAAGTTGTTAACACTGAAAAGGCCACATTTATGAGTGTATCTTCATGAAACATGCTCAAAATGTTAATGATCTCAAGGTCTAGTTTTAATCTGGGTCATTTAGGGTAAAAAAACTAGGTCACCAGGTCAACTCAAAGGAAAAGCTAGTTAACCCGCTAGAGGTCATATTATTGACTGTAACTTCATGAAACTTAGAATGTTAATCTTGATGATCTTTAGGTCAAGTTCAATTCTTGGTCATGTGGGATCAAAATCTAGGTTTCCGGGTAAAGTCAAAGGAAAATCTAGTTAACACTTTAGAGGCTACATTTATGACCATATCTGTATAAATATTAATGATTTTATAGTAACTTGCAAAAAAACAAATTTCACTTTGCAGAAAAAGTCAGGTTGCAACATACCTCATCGATGTTTATTGTTTCAATGAAACAATATCCTTTGAATTTTCCATCTGGAGCTTTTTTCAATGTAATCCCAATAAATTTTATGTTGCTGCAGGCCAGCAACTTGTAAACCTGAAAATGCATTAGACAGTTATAGAAGCTGGTAACAAAAGATGAACTGTTAGTTTCAAATACATTTTATCAACCCCATATCCCTTTTGGGCCTCACACAGAGTGAAACTGGCTTATCAGTAACACTGGTCAGTGCAGATTTATCAATAACACAGATATTAAAATAAAAATTTCAAGTGTAAACTGAATTGTAGGATGATTCAGGTGACATTAATAATGTTGTGCAGAATTTTAAGCCAACATTTCTCAGTAAATAGTGACCAAATTTCAGGTGCCATTAATGATGTTGTGCAGTATTCATTACTGAAATTTCTTGGTAAATGGTGACCAAATTTCAGGTGCCATTAATGATGTGCAGTATTCATTACTGAAATTTCTTGGTAAATGGTGACCAAATTTCAGGTGCCATTAATGATGTTGTGCATTATTCATTAATGAAATTTCATGGTAAATGGTGACCTAATTTCAGGTGCCATTAATGATGTTGTGCAGTATTCATTACTGAAATTTCTTGGTAAATGGTGACCAAATTTCAGGTGCCATTAATGATGCTGTGCAGTATTCATTACTGAAATTTCTTGGTAAATGGTTACCAAATTTCAGGTGCCATTAATGATGCTGTGCAGTATTCATTACTGAAATTTCTCAGTAAATGATGTAATAGGGGCCGTTTATAGGCCCCTTCCCCTCAGAAAATTCTTTAAAATCATGCAGTTTTCCCCAAAAATTGACTTTACATCAGGTTTTTTATTCCCCTTTGCCCAAATACCGAGTTGTTTTTTTTCCCAAATCAGAGGCCTGGGCCCCTTCCCCTCCTGGTAAAAAAACCCCTGCCTTGACAAATTGAGTGCCTTTCAAATACATGTAACCACTATTAACAGGAATATGTGCTGCTTATTATTGCTACCTCTAACATCATGCAATGACACAGTACACACAGTTTACCTAAGATGAAAGAACATACATACCTCCTCTTCCCCCCAACCTAGAGGTAATTGTCCTACATAAACTTTTTTTGCCTTGTCTTTCACCATTTTTGAATAACCTGAAATAAATACATTTTATAAGTTTAAATTCTTACAGTCAATCTTAAACACAACAAATCTTTAATTCTTTGTGTTACGTTAATACGTTAGATTTACATGTTTGTTGCTGAACTAAAAAACAAGAAGAGACTATAGGACATCCAGCTTGAGTTTTCCACAGTTTCTCATGCAAGGTTTCATGAATCTGTATGTATAAGTATTTCATATAGATTCATGAAACCTTACATGAGTTTATTTTCAGAGTTGTGGTCCCTGATATAGTCAAAACCTTGTGACACACCAAGCTCAAAAAGTAAATGATATAAATGGATGAAAACTTCTGTGAGTTTTTATCATGATATAAACTTGCATGCCTCATATTTTTTGGCTGGCTCCACCCTCTATTTTTAAAGTTATGGCCCCTGAAATAGTAAAAAAATCACATTTTCACCTAATTATGTGCCTAGTTTAAAAAGTATTCGAGTTAAATTCATGAAACCTTGCTTGAGTCTTGATCATGGTTTGACCTTGCACACTTGGCATTTTCTTGAGAATCTTAGCACATATTACAGAGTACGGCCCTTGAAATAGCCAAAATAGTGGATTTCTTGTTTGTGATGCTCATAGTTTAAAAAGTATATGGCCTAGAATAATGAATCCTTTTCATAAAATGTTTGTTGAGGTTATATACCCCTTTAAGACTGTAAACATTTGAATTATTTCCCCTTATTTGTGACAAATGTACCATTGGGGGACACACCCTGTGTCCTACAGATACATTTTATTTGAGATACACACAACACAAAGTTGTATGCCCTTAGGCATATTTTTGACACCTAAGATCCATTGCTCTGGTTTAACAGGCAGAAATCCAGAACAAAATATCACAGGTGGACAAATTAACATGCTGAATAATATTCATCTGATGTGTCATGACCCTAAGTATAAACACTTTTTGATATAGTGTTTGATATAGTACGACACAAACTTTTATGCCCTTTTTATGCACATTTTTGTGCCCACCCCCATGAGTGCTGGGGGCATATACATGGCGGTTTTTATAATTTGAAGAAATAAAGAAAAAGACATTGAAATATGTTTCAATTACACAAACAAAAAAGAAAAGAAAAAGTGGAAACAAAAAAGGGAAAAAATGATTATACAAAAACTATGGTTGTACTTCTGTTACAATGCGACCGACCGCACCTTCCCCCCCCCCCCCCCCCCCCCACCCGCGATGCTGGACCCCTGTTGAACTAGGTACTACATGTAATCTGTGACCAGGAAGCGCTATAATTATACTTGTTGATGAAATCGTCCTGTATTTTTTATTTATACCTGTACGTCATTAAAGATCTTTTCATTTTGTGAATCAGTCAAAGTATCCGCACCAAAAAGAAGTTTGCGTGGGCTTAATGGATGGAAAGAACGGGTACTTTGAAAGAGTTGTAGTCTTTCATTTCGAAACAATACCCTTTGAATTTTCCATCTGGAGGTTTTTTTCAATGTAATCCCAATAAATTTTATGTTGCTGCAGGCCAGCAACTTGTAAACCTGAAAATGCATTAGACAGTTATAGAAGCTGGTAACAGAAGATGAACTGTTAATTTCAAATAGATTTTATCAACCCCATATCCCTTTTGGGCCTCACACAGAGTGAAACTGGCTTATCAGTAACACTGGTCAGTGCAGATTTATCAGTAACTCAGGCACGTCTTCTTATTGAGTCAGATATTAAAATGAAAATTTCAAGTGTAAACTGAATTGTAGGATGATCGTAATTGCAGACAAACTGGTAAGAATTTTTTGTTTGACAATTTCATACTTTTCTTTCAGATAAATGAGTGTTCCCATTATTGGGAGCATTCTATACCGATATTTCTCGATAAATGGTGACCTCATTTCAGGTGCCATTAATACACGACTACTAGACACTAGCGCCACCACCAAATTGTGGTGATAAGGAAAAGAGCTATCGACATTTCAGTGGTGCAGCTATCGCCCGCTTCTACTTGTAAACACTTGAGTAAAATTTATATTTATTTCTCCCCCAGGAGACATATTGTTTTTGTCCTGTCCGTCCGTCCGTCTTTCCGTCCGTCCGTCCGTCACACTTCATTTCCGAGCAATAACTGGAGAACCATTTGACCTAGAACCTTCAAACTTCATAGGGTTGTAGGGCTGCTAGAATAGACGACCCCTATTGTTTTTGGGGTCAATCCGTGAAAGGTCAAGGTCACAGGGGCCTGAAAATTGAAAACCATTTCCGATCAATAACTAGAGAACCACTTGACCCAGGATGTTGAAACTTGATAGGATGATTGATCATGAAGAGTAGATGACCCCTATTGATTTTGGTGTCACTCCGTCAAAGGTCAAGGTCACAGGGGCCTGAACATTGAAAACCATTTCCGATCAATATCTAGAGAACCACTTGACCCCGAATGTTGAAACTTCATAGGATGATTGGTCATGAATAGTAGATGACCCCTATTTATTTTGGGGTCACTCTGTCAAAGGTCAAGGTCACAGGGGCCTGAACATTGAAAACCATTTCCAATCAATAACTAGAGAACCACTTGACCCAGAATGTTGAAACTTCATAGGATGATTAGTCATAAAGAGTAGATGACCAAGGTGGATTTTGGGGTCACTCCATCAAAGGTCAAGGTCACAGGCGCCTGAACATTGAAAACCATTTCCGGTCAGTAACTTGAGAATCACTTGACACAGAATGTTGAAACTTAATAGGATGATTGGTCATGCAGAGTAGATGACCCCGAACGATTTTGGGTTTTTTTTGAAAGGTCAAGGTCACAGGGGCCCGAACATTGAAAACCATTTCTGGTCAATAACTTGAGAATCGCTTGACCCAGAATAATGAAACTTCATGGGATGATTGGTCATGCAGAGTAAATGACCCCAATTGTTTTTGGGGTCACTCCATTAAAGGTCAAGGTCACAGGGGCCTGAACATTGATAACCAGTTCCGACCAATAACTTGAGAACCACTTGACCCAGAATGTTGAAACTTCATAGGATGATTGAACATGCAGAGTAGATGACCCCTATTGATTTTGGGGTCAGTCTATAAAAGGTCAAGGTCACAATGGCCTGTTCATGTAAAATCATCTTTTGGAAATAACTTGAGAACCACTTGACCTACAATGTTGAAACTTGATAGGATGATTGGACATGCAGAGTAGATGACCCCTCTTTATTTTGAGGTCACTTGATCAAAGGTCAGGGTCACAGGAGCCTGAACAGTGACTTGAGAACCACTAGGCCAAGAGTGTTGAAATTTAACGGGATGACTGGACATGCCAAGTAGATGATCCCTATTGCAGCCAACCATCAGTGTCTCTTTGACTTTCGCTCCTGAGCCCTATTGACTTCTTGCCTATGGGACTTTGCATTGGGGGAAACATGCGCTTTTTTACGAAAGCATTTTCTAGTTTATCTTATATTTTTTTTTGATAGAACTTTTTTTCAAAAATCGGAGAATGTAGTTCCGTGTAACAAACTTTTACTACTGGTTGGCTGTAATTTCATTAAAATAATATGCAAATTGTGGAGTCAGGAGCTTTTCTCCCGAATCTGACAGTGGCACATTTTCATATCAGCCAGTATTCGAACACCATTCCGATGAATAGACACACTGTAAACATACCTGCGCATGCAAATGGTGTAGAAATGATAAATAATTATATACGCACACATTATGAATAATAGAATCTCGGGTTAGAAGAAATATACAAGGATTTTTATACGCCCAAAGGGAAGTATTATGTTATGATGCTTTTATACGCCCGAAGGGACGTATTGTTATGACGCTGGTCCGTCCGTCCGTCCGTCTGTTAGCAATTTCGTGTCTGCTCTGTAATTCTTGAACCCCTTGAAGGATTGCAAGGCAACTTGACACAAATATTCACCACACCGAGACGATGTGCAGAGCGCATATTTTGGATGTCTCGCTTCAAGGTCAACGTCACACTTAGAGGTCAAAAGTCATATCAGTTTGTTTTGTGTCCGCTCTGTAACTCTTGAACTGCTGGAAGGATTTCAAAGAAACTTGGGAGAAATGTTCACCACACTGAGACGATGTGCAGAGCGCATGTTCCGGATGACCCGCTTCAAGGTCAAGGTCACACTTAAGGGTCAAAAGTCATACATGACTTTGCTTTGTGTATATTACTCTGCATTGCAGTGCTCTTGTTTTTATTTGGCAGATCTCTTTTTTGTACTTACAATTTTTTTTTTAATTACTTCCCTTTTATGTTACTATAAATAGCTCTGTTTGAAACTTTTTTATTATTGGCCGTAGGGAAAAATCGAGACCACTTTTCTGTGGTACAACATGGATGGTACTTCCAATTTTTAGGTCTATTTTTACATACCTGTACCTGATGATTTTTTGTAGACTTTGAAATTTTTTTTGTGGACTTAGATTTGTTTTTTTTTTTAAGTTTTCGTTTTGTTGTTCCAGTCCTTTGGGTTACAACAGTCAAATTCTTAAAATTTTGCTCCCATCCTATGATGTAAGCCTTCGGGCGTATATTGCCCCGCTTGGCGGCGCTCTTGTTAAAAGTGGTGGCGCTATAACTCTAGTGATGGCGCTATACAGTAGTGGTAGCGCTGTTACGGCATTCAATAATACGAACTGCTGACGCATCCAGAACAAAACAAACACCAATATTCTCTAATTGATAATTTTCCTGCAAGGAATTATGTTATGAAAGAAAGAAAAACACCATCATAGTTTTTTTACCTTCATGAAACATTCTCTATCCAAGAAAAAAAGAACATAATACCCACAGACCCTTGGGACTCTTGTAGTCAAATAAAATAGTTTCCTTTGTTTAAAATGTTAATGTAGAATTATTTCTTTTAAATATTCTACTTAAATACAAACGTAAGTGTACTTAAAATTCAGGTCAAGAAAAATAGTAGCAATACATTAATTTCAAACAAAGATTTGTGTCCAGGAAATAATTTGAAGATAGTGTAGAATTTATTTTTTAAACTAAGATTCTGAAAGTTACTTCCCTTTGTTTTTATACGTCGTTTGCATGTATTTGTAAACAAAAGACCTTACTTTCACAATTCTTTCTGAAAAGTGAGTACAGTACATTTTCAATTCCAATCGATTAAATATAATTTATCAATAGAGCTTAGACGTACAATCTGAATCCATATACATGTAGATTATTTTGCGATCATGTAGAGGTTACTACATGTATTTTGTCGAGTAACATAATTTTGGTATAGTGTGGGATAGGTTGATAACATCAATTATTGTAGAAATTTCCGTGGCTTGAAGACAGACATTTCCATATATTAAAATTGAATATATTAGCCACTAATCATATACAACAGCGCCACCACTACTGTATAGCACCACCACTAGAGTAATAGCGCCATCCCTTTAAAAAATAGTCGTGTTTTAACTTTTTACTGTGTTTTTCGTAATTCTTTTGTGTATGGGAATACGTGTAATTCATTTCTACACCATTTGCATGCACAGGTATGTTCTTACAGTGTGTCTATTCGTCGGAATGGTGTTCGAATACTGGCTGATACGGAAATGTGCCACTGTCAGATTCGGGAGAAAAGCTTCTGACACCACAATTTGCATATTATTTTAATGAAATTACAGCCAACCTGTAGTAAAATTTTTGTTATACAGAACTACATTCTCCGATTTTTGAAAAAAATTCTATCAATAAAAATATAAGATAAAATATAAATTTTACTCACGTGTTTACAAGTAGAAACGAGCGATAGTTGCACCACGGAAATGTCGATAGCTCTTTTCCTTATCACCACAATTTGGTGGTGGTGCTAGTGTTTAGTAGCCGTGTAATAATGTTGTGCAGAATTTTAAGCCAAAATTTCTCGGTAAATGGTGAACTTATTTTAGGTGTCATTAATGATGTTGTGCAGTATTCATTACCGAAATTTCTCGGTAAATGGTGACCTAATTTCAGGTGTCATTAATGATGTTGTGCAGAATTTTAAGCCAAAATTTCTCAGTAAATGGTGACCAAATTTCAGGTGCCATTAATGATGTGGTGCAGTATTCATTACCGAAATTTCTTGGTAAATGGTGACCTAATTTCAGGTGACATTAATGATGTTGTGCAGAATTTTAAGCCAAAATTTCTCAGTAATTGGTGACCAAATTTCAGGTGCCAATAAGGATGTTGTGCAGTATTCATTACTGAAATTTCTTGGTAAATGGTGACCAAATTTCAGGTGCCATTAATGATGTTGTGCAGTATTCATTACTGAAATTTCTTGGTAAATGGTGACCTGATTTCAGGTGCCATTAATGATGTTGTGCAGTATTCATTACTGAAATTTCTTGGTAAATGGTGACCAAATTTCAGGTGCCATTAATGATGCTGTGCAGTATTCATTACTGAAATTTCTTGGTAAATGGTTACCAAATTTCAGGTTCCATTAATGATGCTGTGCAGTATTCATTACTGAAATTTCTCAGTAAATGATATAATAGGGGCCGTTTATAGGCCCCTTCCCCTCAGAAAATTCTTTAAAATCATGCAGTTTTCCCCATAAATTGACTTTACATCAGGTTTTTTATTCCCCTTTGCCCAAATACCGAGTTGTTTTTTCCCCAAATTAGAGGCCTGGGCCCCTTCCCCTCCTGGTAAAAAAAAACCCTGCCTTGACAAATTGAGTGCCTTTCAAATACATGTAACCACTATTAATAGGAGTATGTTCTGCTTATTATTGCTGCCTCTAACATCATGCAATGACACAGTACACACAGTTTACCTAAGATGAAAGAATATACATACCTCCTCTTCCCCCCAACCTAGAGGTAATTGTCCTACATAAACTTTTTTTGCCTTGTCTTTCACCATTTTTGAATAACCTGAAATAAATATATTTTATAAGTTTAAATTCTTACAGTCTATATTTAACACAACAAATCTTTAATTCTTTGTGTTACGTTAATACGTTAGATTTACATGTTTGTTGCTGAACTAAAAAACAAGAAGAGACCATAGGACATCCAGCTTGAGTTTTCCACAGCTTCTCATGCAAGGTTTCATGAATCTGTATGTATAAGTATTTCATATAGATTCATGAAACCTTACATGAGTTTATTTTCAGAGTTGTGGCCCCTGATGTAGTCAAAACCTTGTGACACACCAAGCTCAAAAAGTAAATGATATAAATGGATGAAAACTTCTGTGAGTTTTTATCATGATATAAACTTGCATGCCTCATATTTTTTGTCTGGCTCCACCCTCTATTTTTAAAGTTATGGCCCCTGAAATAGTAAAAAAATCACATTTTCACCTAATTATGTGCGTAGTTTAAAAAGTATTTGAGTTAAATTCATGAAACCTTGCTTGAGTCTTGATCATGGTTTGACCTTGCACACTTGGCATTTTCTTGAGAATCTTAGCACTTATTACAGAGTTACGGCCCTTGAAATAGCCAAAATAGCGGATTTCTTGTTTGTGATGCTCATTGTTCAAAAAGTATATGGCCTAGAATAATGAATCCTTTTCATAAAATGTTTGTTGAGGTTATATACCCCTTTAAGACTGTAAACATTTGAATTATTTCCCCTTATTTGTGACAAATGTACCATTGGGGGACACACCCTGTGTCCTACAGATACATTTTATTTGAGATACACACAACACAAAGTTGTATGCCCTTAGGCATATTTTTGACACCTAAGTTCAATTGCTCTGGTTTAACAGGCAGAAATCCAGAACAAAATATCACAGGTGCACAAATTAACATGGCGAATAATATTCATCTGATGTGTCATGACCCTAAGTATAAACACTTTTTGATATAGTGTTTGATATAGTGTGACACAAACTTTTATGCCCTTTTTATGCACATTTTTGTGCCCACCCCCATGAGTGCTGGGGACATATAGATGTTCTCTTGTCCATCCGTCCATCCTTTCGAGAATGTTGTGTCGCATCTAGCTCCAAAACTATTTGACGTAGAGTCACAAAACATTACAGGAATGTTGGTCAGCATGTGTAGTTGTGCACCTGGGGTTTCGCGGCCTGATAAATTCAGTTGTGTAGGAGTTAAGGCCCCTGACTTAGTAAAAAATTGGTCATTTTAATGTTGTGTCGCACGTAGCTTCAAAAGTATTTGACCTAGAGTCACCAAAGTTTACAGGAATGTTGGTCAGCATGTGCAGTTGTGCACCTGGGGTTTCTTGTCCGAATTCATTCAGTATTGTAGAAGTTATGGACCCTGACCTGGGAAAAAATTGTAATTTTAATGTTTTGTCACGTTTAGCTCCAAAAATATTTTACCTGCAGTCATTATTTCACTACACAAGACCAGACTTCTTCTCAAAACTTACTCAAATAAAAAAGAGTTTGTGGAACATGTATGTTAAAATGTACTTGACCTAGAATCATAAAACATTACAGTATTGTTTTATAGCCTATGAAGTATTCTCTTTAGGATTTTACTCAGCTAGGCCAGAGCTATGGCCAACTAAGTGAAAACCCGAGTCATTAAACCATGTTACAGTGGCAGGAGTGGGGGCACCTGTGTCCTATGGACACACATCTAGTTAACTGAATATTAGGGCTGTAACTCTAGTTTGGCTGAGTGATATATCTAACAGAAACATAGGTGCACAGCTTCAAATGCTGAATAATATTTTCGTAATGTTTCATCTGGTCTGGCTGCGTGAGATCCCATTTAAAACACCAAGTGCAAAACATCCCTTGCTGAATAACAATCTTATTGAGTTTTGGTCACTTTGGATCAAATAAGTTAATTAACTGTCAATAAATGCTGTATATGCTGATAAATGACTTAATGTTTTGTACAAGTGTATGTTAGCAGAATTTGCTTACTAACCTGTCTTAGGCCCCCATCTTGTGCCTCTTCTTTTGGGTTCTGAAATAGTTTAGTTTAGTTTAGTTTAATCATATATTATTGCATATTTTCATTATATACATAATATACACATATCTAATACAGAAGTATGAAAATAGCAAGTGGGTTGGACTTTAAGTTATACCAACATTATAAGCAGCCCTTCCCACTGCGTCAAATAATTGTAGATTAAACTAATGGCGGTCTTTATAATTTGAAGGAATAAAGAAAAACACATTGAAATATGTTTCAAGTACACAAACAAAAAAGAAAAGAAAAAGTGGAAACAAAAAAGGGAAAAAATGATTATACAAAAACTATGGTTGTACTTCTGTTACAATGTCACCAACGCGACCGACCGCACCTTCCCCCCCCCCCCCCCCCCCCCCCGCGAAGCTCGACCCCTGTTGAACTAGGTACTACATGTAATCTGTGACCAGGAAGCGCTATAATTATACTTGTTGATAAAATCGTCCTGTATTTTTATGTCTCCCCAGGAGACATATTGTTTTTGCCCTGTCCGTCCGTCCGTCTGTCCGTACGTCACACTTCATTTCCGAGCAATAACTGGAGAACCATTTGACCTAGAACCTTCAAACTTCATAGGGTTGTAGGGCTGCTGGAGTTGACGACCCCTATTGTTTTTGGGGTCACTCCGTCAAAGGTCAAGGTCACAGGGGCCTGAACATTGAAAACCATTTCCGATCAATAACTAGAGAACCGCTTGACCCAGAATGTTGAAACTTCATAGGATGATTGGTCATGAAGAGTAGATGACCCTTATTGATTTTGGGATCACTCCGTCAAAGGTCAAGGTCACAGGGGCCTGAACATTGAAAACCATTTCCGATCAGTAACTAGAGAACCACTTGACCCGGAATGTTGAAACTTCATAGGATGATTGGTCATGAAGAGTAGATGACCCCTATTGATTTAGGGGTCACTCCGTCAAAGGTCAAGGTCACAGGGGCCTGAACATTGAAAACCATTTCCGATCAGTAACTAGAGAACCACTTGACCCGGAATGTTGAAACTTCATAGGATGATTGGTCATGAAGAGTAGATGACCCCTATTAATTTTGGGGTCACTCTGTCAAAGGTCAAGGTCACAGGGGCCTGAACATTGAAAACCATTTCCAATCAATAACTAGAGAACCACTTGACCCAGAATGTTGAAACTTCATAGGATGATTGGTCATGAAAAGTAGATGACCCCTATTGATTTTGGGGTCACACCGTCAAAGGTCAAGGTCACAGGGGCCTGAGCATGGAAAACCGTTTCCGATCAATAACTGGAGAACCACTTGACCCAGAATGTTGAAACTTCATAGGATGATTGTACATGCAAAGTAAATGACCCCTATCGATTTTGGGGTCACTCCATTGAAGGTCAAGGTCACAGGGGCTTGAACATTGAAAACCATTTCCGGTCAGTAACTTGAGAACCACTTGACCCAGAATGTTGAAACTTAATAGGATGATTGGTCATGCAGAATAGATGACCCCTATTGATTTTGGGGTCAGTCTATTAAAGGTCAAGGTCACAGTGGCCTGTTCATGTAAAATCATTTTTTGGAAATAACTTGAGAACCACTTGACCTACAATGTTGAAACTTAATAGGATGATTGGACATGCAGAGTAGATGACCCCTATTTATTTCCAGGTCACTTGATTAAAGGTCAAGGTCACAGGAGCCTTAACAGTGACTTGAGAACCACTAAGCCAAGAGTGTTGAAATTTGGCGGGATGACTGGACATGCCAAGTAGATGATCCCTATTGCAGCCAACCATCAGTGTCTCTTTGACTTTCGCTCCTGACCCCTATTGACTTCTTGCCTATAGGACTTTGCATTGGGGGAGACATGCGCTTTTTTACAAAAGCATTTTCTAGTTTATGTTTACCTGTACGTCATTAAAGATCTTTTCATTTTGTGAATCAGTCAAAGTATCCGCACCAAAAAGAAGTTTGCGTGGGCTTAATGGATGGAAAGAACGAGTACTTTGAAAGAGTTGTAGTCTTTCATTTCTAAACCGAGTACATTTGAAAAAGAAGTGTTCTGTATCTTCAATTCCATCTCCACATGCGCAAATAGGATCATCTCTGAGATGGTTTGTAAAAAGGTCAAAATTTAAGTTGCTGCACCTATTTCTCATGCTGCGTGATGAACTGAATGTAATCTTTCTCCGTATAAAAAGTATTTAGATACGTTTGGTGGTTTGAACATGTTTTTTAACTGGGATTTGAAGGAAGCAAGCGTCGGTGATTCACGGATGCTATTATCGAGTTCGTTCCATAGATTCAGTGATGACGGGACGACAGATTTAGAGTATATTTCAGTACGTCTT
The DNA here is from genome assembly GCF_021730395.1 of Mercenaria mercenaria. Taxonomy (NCBI): domain Eukaryota; kingdom Metazoa; phylum Mollusca; class Bivalvia; order Venerida; family Veneridae; genus Mercenaria; species Mercenaria mercenaria. The sequence goes on along the minus strand of NC_069366.1, from coordinate 79,292,507 downwards.
GATAGCGTGACGAAGTCGGAATTGTTTCTTAAGTTATATGGAGTCGAATCTTCAACAGAGTTGGGAAAAAGTTCCCTAAGGTATTCTGGCAATAGACCATTCTTATATTTGTAAATCAGATTCAGTTTTTGAATTTTTCTACGATCTGACAAGGAGACCCAACCTATTTCTTGTGTAAGACGTTCTATTGATACGGAACGCGTGAGACCTGTCACTATTCTGGCAGCTTCATATTGAATTTTGTCCACAGAGTTCTGTTCATATTCCGTGCAACTGTCCCAAACAACTGATGGGTATTCAATAAGAGGTCTTAAGTAAGCTATATAAATTTTATTTAGTGTAACGCGTTTCAGTTTGTATTTTAATTGACGCATAGACCCGAGCACTTTCGATGCTGATGCCAAAATATTATTGATATGGTCATGCCATTTGCCATCTTGGCTGAAAGTAATTCTTAGATGTTTATGATGGGCGACAAAACTAAGCGGTGTATTTTCAAAAATAAGGGATGGTTTCATGGAATTAGATAGCCCGAAGAACATCACTTCTGTTTTAGCTGGGTTAAACTTGATCAGCCATTGCTTTGCCCAAGAAGAAATTTTTTCAAGATCAGAATTTAACATTTCTTCCATGAGAGGAATGTTGTTGGTAGAAATTGCAAGGGAGCTGTCGTCGGCAAATAGACGAGTAGTACTTATAAGTGACTCAGCAATATCATTAACGTAAACTAAAAATAGTAAGGGACCAAGCACTGATCCTTGAGGAACCCCAGCATTCACATATTTTGTATCAGAAAATGATTGTTTGACGAATACTTTTTGAGAACGGACTTTTAAGTAGTTAACTATCCAGCAGAGAATATTGCCCGAGATACCATACTGTCGAAGTTTGAATATTAACCCCTTATGCCAAACTCTATCAAATGCCTTAGATATGTCACAAAATACCATACATGTCGGTTGTTTTTCGTCAATGGATTTACATATTTGATTATAGATATCAATAAGTTGGTAGACTGTGGAATGGCCAGGTAGAAAGCCAGGCTGATGTTTGTATATAAGGTTGTTGGAATGGAGATGATTATATATATTCTTGAACACGATTCTTTCCATTACTTTACCTAAACAGCTTATTAGGGAAATGGGTTTATAGTTGGAAGGCGAAGATTTTTCGCCCTTTTTAAAGATCGGCATAACATTTGCTAGTTTCCATGGATTCGGATATATTTGTTCAGATAGTGATCGATTAAATATGATTTTTAACGGGAAACATACTGACTTTGACGTCTGTCTTAACATTTGGTGGCTTATTTCATCCGGGCCGCTAGCCTTATTAATAGCTAAATTCGATAAAATGTCCGTTATATCTTGTTCCGTTATTACAATGTTGTTGAGGATGCTATTGGTTTTAAGACTGAATTCTGGAAGACCAGTTTGTGAGTCATCAAGCGTTGAAATAGAGACGAAATACACAATGTAGTTATTAAGAAGGTTTGCTTTGTCTTCGTCGGAGCTAGTATAATCATTATTGTCATTTAAAAGTGGCGGAATGTAGTCAATATTGCTCGAGTTTTCTTTTACTAACATTCTTACCAATTTCCAGTATTGCCGAGGATTAGAAGAACTGATTTCATTCATCGAGAATTCTAAATTGTTAAAGAATATTTCCTTTGAGTACTTTATCATATTATTAATTTTATTTCGTATTGTTTTGAATTTTAACCAGTCAGCATTTTTACCAGATCTTAATGCGGTTCGTTTTAGACGGTCGCGTTGTCTCGAGGTACGGCGAATTTCGGAGTTGTACCATGGTTTATCGTTAGGCCGTATTGTTACTATACTAGAAGGGACACAGGATTCGACTAATTCTAAATATTTTTGGTAAAAGAGGTGAGTTGCATCATCAATTGATCCAGTATATAAAAAAGACCAGTCTGTCGACAATACCAAATTATTCAATGTTTGGAAGTCAGCTTGTTTGTAATTCCATACTCTCCGTTTATAAGAGGTAGAAGATATAAAATCACTTTTAATGTAAGCAAAGATTCCATAATGATCACTTATGTCGCGTTGTGTGTAATAAACGCCCGAGTATAGCGGGATAATATCACTGGAAATGGCTATCGGGTCTAACAACGTACTTGAGTTATTTGTTACACGAGTAGGCTCTGTTATAATATTATTCATGCTATTCAAAAGAAGAATATCACGTAGTTTATGATTTGATACATTAAGTTGGTCTTCATTGATGTCCCCCACCAGAATAATGCTACTTGTGATTTCAGGTGCCTGTTCGATAAATACATTTATTCTATTCCAGAATTCAACTTTAAGGTTTGGTGCTCGATATATTGTACAGATAAGGAAGGACTTTGTTCTATCGTGTATTTGAATATTTAAAGATTCTGGTAAAATATGTTCCAGTTCGAATACTCGCTTTGGTTTTAGACTTGAATGACAATAGGTAAGGATACCTCCAGAATGAGACGACACATCTTTGCGGAATACCTTGTCAAACTCCTGAAGCATTATACCTACATCTGAAATCTCTGGCGAGAGATGAGTTTCCGTAAATGTAAGAATGTCGAAGTCTAGAAAATTATCTTTGATGTACTCAAATTTATTCCTAATACTCCGAATATTGTGATGAAGGATACAGAAGCAGTGATCGACTTCACTATCCGGTCCTGGATTTGTTTCGATATCGCCAGATAGATAAAGCAACATTTTCAAGAAGTACATAATATTTAAGTTTTCGGTAAGGTAGTAAGCGTTTTTGTTTAGACACGGCGTTAATTTCGCATTCAAGGAAGAAGTTAGAATACAATCTTGGAGAAGAAAACATGTGACAAGAGCAAAGCGCACATTTAGAACACTCACACAGGTGAAAAATGAGTATATGAATCACTGACCGCAATTTAAATACATACTGCGCAAACACTAGAATATCAAAAAAATTTAGTCTGAACGAGCATAGTTTTATGACACAGTACCCCCTGTTATAATACAAACTGATTGACGCTCTCCATAAGTTTAAGTCATTACACATTTGGGTATAGCATCACAGGAATACAGAATCGGAGCGAAAATCGGTTAATGAGAGCATTTGTATGTAGCAATTCGCAGGACAACAGTACGAGAATCGGGGTAAACGGGAGCGTAGGACGGCCGGGCAGCACTTCGGAACACCACAACAAGAAGCACAATATCAAAACACAGTTCATATTCCTAATTTTAACCAAATTGAAATTTAAAAGAATTAAAATTAAATAAATTAAATAACCCAGAAATAACTCAAGGAACTCTTTTTAGGAATCTAGTAGATAGATATACTGATATAATATGGAGTTCAATGAAAAGCGTAATTTACGAGAGTCAAAAATCTTTTTTGCATAATTGTAGCTTTTGTAGCTGTTGACAAGTTTATGTCCCTTGTATGAGATAAACAGACATCGCGCGAATGCGAAAAGAAGTGTTATCCATTTCAATGTGGATAAATACAAATTACAAATCAAATTGATATAATACATATGAACGTATACATTATTCAATCATCTATATACATTTATATACAGTAAACGTGATAAACAAAATATTCCTATATGTTAACTGGACAAAACCAGTTTGTATAGCCATGGTTATCATTCAATCGCTAAATAAATTTTAGCCGTAACAAAACACTTGAAATTGTGTAATACCAGTTTATCTAATAATATTTTCAATGTAGATGAATAAAAAATGATATAATACATATGAGCGTATACAGGTACATTATTCTATTCTCTATAAAAATCTATATACAATTAAACATGATAAACAAGATATTCCCCTATATGTTAACTGGACAAAACCAGTTTGTATAACATACTGAAACATGGTTATCATTCAATCGCTAAATAAATTTTAGCAAAAATCTGCGGAACTGAGTAATACTAGTTTACCTGATACAAATCGAGAAAAATACCGAAAAATAATTTTTGTGACATCATGCAGTGTTGGTCATTTCAACTATAGCGTTAAAAATAAAGTACTGAAGAAAATCGCAGTATGAAATACTAATAAAGCTTTACAAGACTGAACAGTTGAGGGTCTCTCGTAAAGGTTATTTCAGAAAAACAGGCACTTTTTCATTAAATTCAGATGTCAATTTAGACAAAGACACATGATCAATCCCCATATATTTGCGCTAATATTTTCATTGAAGCATGGAGTTTTCACTCCAGTAAATTTAACAGTTATATGACCTGTAGCAAAGGTTATCCGCATATTTATTAAAGGTTGATATATTTAGTTATCTATAGGTAGACAGCATGTGATTTCAGGGTTTGCCGTTTTATTGATACCCATAAAGAAGCATCATACACCCCTAGAATTTGTTAATAGAGAATCCTTACTAACAGATAAATGTCTTTTCTGAGGAAAGTCAGTTTTGAAGTAAACATCTGATATTTACTTTAGCAGTTTAGTATACTCCTCATTTATAATATAACTTACTTCATTACACTTACGTGCAATTATAATTATGTCTCCCCCAGGAGACATATTGTTTTTGCCCCGTCCGTCCGTACGTCACACTTGATTTCCGAGCAATAACTGGAGAATCATTTGACCTAGAACCTTCAAACTTCATAGGGTTGTAGGGCTGCTGGAGTAGACGACCCCTATTGTTTTTGGGGTCACTCCGTCAAAGGTCAAGGTCACAGGGGCCTGAACATTGAAAACCATTTCCGATCAATAACTAGAGAACCACTTGACCCAGAATGTTGAAACTTCATAGGATGATTGGTCATGATGAGTAGATAACCCCTATTGATTTTGGGGTCACTCCGTCAAAGGTCAAGGTCACAGGGGCCTGAACATTGAAAACCATTTCCGATCAATAACTAGAGAACCACTTGACCCAGAATGTTGAAACTTCATAGGATGATTGGTCATGAAGAGTAAATGACCCCTATTGATTTTGGGGTCACTCCGTCAAAGGTCAAGGTCACAGGGGCCTGAACATTGAAAACCATTTCCAATCAATAACTAGAGAACCACTTGACCCAGAATGTTGAAACTTGATAGGATGATTGGTCATAAAGAGTAGTTGACCCTTATTGATTATGGGATCACTCCGTCAAAGGTCAAGGTCACAGGGGCATGAACATTGAAAACCATTTCTGATCAATATCTAGAGAACCACTTGACCCAGAATGTTGAAACTTCATAGGATGATTGTACCTGCAAAGTAGATGACCCCTATCGATTTTGGGGTCACTCCATTAAAGGTCAAGGTCACAGGGGCCTGAACATTAAAAACCATTTCCGGTCAGTAACTTGAGAACCACTTGACCCAGAATGTTGAAACTTAATAGGATGATTGGTCATAAAGCGTAGATGACCCCTAATGATTTTCCCTTATTGATTATGGGATCACTCCTTCAAAGGTCAAGGTCACAGGGGCCTGAACATTGAAAACCATTTCTGATCAATAACTAGAGAACCACTTGACCCAGAATGTTGAAACTTCATAGGATGATTGTACATGCAAAGTAGATGACCCCTATCGATTTCGGGGTCACTCCATTAAAGGTCAAGGTCACAGGGGCCTGAACATTGAAAACCATTTCCGGTCAGTAACTTGAGAACCACTTGACCCAGAATGTTGAAACTTAATAGGATGATTGGTCATAAAGAGTAGATGACCCCTAACAATTTTGGAGTCACTCTGTGAAAGGTCAAGGTGACAGGGGCCCGCACATTGAAAACCATTTCTGGTCAGTAACTTGAGAACCACTTGACCCAGAATGATGAAACTTCGTAGGATGATTGGTCATGCAGAGTAGATGAACCCTAACGATTTAAGAGTCACTCTGTTAAAGGTCAAAGCCACAGGGGCCTGAACATGGAAAACCATTTCCAATCAGTAACTTGAGAACCTCTCGACCCAGAATGTTGAAACTTCATGGGATGATTGTTCATGCAGAGTAAATGACCCTTATTGTTTTTGGGGTCACTCCGTTAAAGGTCAAGGTCACAGGGGCCTGAACATTGATAACCAGTTCTGATCAATAACTTGAGAACCACTTGACCTAGAATGTTGAAACTTCATAGGATGATTGAACATGCAGAGTAGATGACCCCTATTGTTTTTTGGGTCAGTCTATTAAAGGTCAAGGTCACAGTGGCCTGTTCATGTAAAATCATTTTTTGGAAATAAGTTGAGAAACACTTGACCTACAATGTTGAAACTTAATAGGATGATTGGACATGCAAAGTACATGACCCCTATTTATTTTGAGGTCACTTGATCAAAGGTCAGGGTCACAGGAGCCTGAACAGTGACTTGAGAACCACTAGGCCACAAGTGTTGAAATTTAGCGGGATGACTGGACATGCCAAGTAGATGATCCCTATTGCAGCCAACCATCAGTGTCTCTTTGACTTTCGCTCCTGACCCCTATTGACTGCTTGCCTATAGGACTTTGCATTTGGGGGAGACATGCGCTTTTTTACAAAAGCATTTTCTAGTTAAACCAGGGATATATGTATTTTACAACAGCTTACTCTGAACCTTTATAGTGGCTTCAGTTATTAGAATAAAATAAAGGATATTATTTGAAAAGTAAAATCGTCTGCTCATGGATGATATTCGTTTGTCGATGGATTATACCATACAGCCAAATATATAGCTGCACAGGGTAAGTTACTATATTTAACAGTACTTAATAATTATAAGCGTAAGTAGGGTCATGCGGACATAACAACGATACAAGGGTTAAATTCTAGTTCACTGAAAAATAAGTGTAAACAGAACAGAGGTTAAATTCTAGTTCACTGTAAAAATGAGTGAACGCAAAACACTATAATTTCTGAAGGATAGTACTTGTTGCGTAACAACAGTACAAGGGTTAAATTCTGGTTCACTGAAAAATAATTGTAAACAGAACAAAGGTTAAATTCTAGTTCATTGTAAAAATGAGTGTAAACAAAACACTATAATTTCTAAAGGATAGTACTGTTGCAATTAACACTTTCATCAGTGTGCTGGGAGCGGCTTTCCATCTTGGATGCATTGAATATCAGTCATATCCCGAATTACTATTGCTGTTAATTTACCGGGAAGTAGAGCCTTGACTTTACAGCCAGCTATCCATGTTTTGTTCAGTGTCTTATTTCTAACAAGCTGGCGTGCTTCAAACGCTAGTTTCTCTCGCAGGGGAGATAAATTCTCCTGTACGAAGATACCATCTCCGAAGGATTTCCTGGCACGGTAGACGCGATCTCTCGCCGCCGAATTTGTAAATCTGATAATGACCTTTCGATTATAATTGTCTCTTGGCTTACCCTTTCTGTGACATTTATCAATGTCTTGGCTGGATAGGGTAACATTACATTCAGCGGCATGATGAATGATTTTAGTCGTCATGTCCTAAGAAGGCCTTCCTGTATCACCGGGGATACCACACACGTCCAAATTCATCCTTCTCCCGTACTGTCCGAGCTCATCAAGCTCGCGTCTAGTTGCAATGAGGTCATTTCTGAGACTCGTGTTCACTGAATGTAGCGCTTTGATCTCTTCACAAATTTTTGATGTCTCTACTTTGATCAGTGTATGCACCTCTTTCATAAGTTCAATTTTGAGCTTTTGCACTTATAATAATTAACTTATTTGATCCAAAGTGACCAAAACTCAATAGGATTGTTATTCAGCAAGGGATGTTTTGCACTTGGTGTTTTAAATGGGATCTCACGCAGCCAGACCAGATGAAACATTACGAAAATATTATTCAGCATTTGAAGCTGTGCACCTATGTTTCTGTTAGATATATCACTCAGCCAAACTAGAGTTACAGCCCTAATATTCAGTTAACTAGATGTGTGTCCATAGGACACAGGTGCCCCCACTCCTGCCACTGTAACATGGTTTAATGACTCGGGTTTTCACTTAGTTGGCCATAGCTCTGGCCTAGCTGAGTAAAATCCTAAAGAGAATACTTCATAGGCTATAAAACAATCCTGTAATGTTTTATGAATCTAGGTCAAGTACATTTTAACATACATGTTTCACAAACTTATTTTTTTGAGTAAGTTTTGAGAAGAAGTCTGGTCTTGTGTAGTGAAATAATGACTGCAGGTAAAATATTTTTGGAGCTAAACGTGACAAAACATTAAAATGACAATTTTTTCCCAGGTCAGGGTCCATAACTTCTACAATACTGAATGAATTCGGACAAGAAACACCAGGTGCACAACTGCACATGCTGACCAACATTCCTGTAAACTTTGGTGACTCTAGGTCAAATACTTTTGAAGCTACGTGCGACACAACATTAAAATGACCAATTTTTTACTAAGTCAGGGGCCTTAACTCCTACACAATTGAATTTATCCAGACGCGAAACCCCAGGTGCACAACTACACATGCTGACCAACATTCCTGTAATGTTTTGTGACTCTACGTCAAATAGTTTTGGAGCTAGATGCGACACTACATTCTCGAAAGGATGGACGGATGGACAAGAGAAAATCTATATGCCCCCAGCACTCATTGGGGTGGGCACAAAAATGTGCATAAAAAGGGCATAAAAGTTTGTGTCACACTATATCAAACACTATATCAAAAAGTGTTTATACTTAGGGTCATGACACATAAGATGAATATTATTCAGCATGTTAATTTGTCCACCTGTGATATTTTGTTCTGGATTTCTGCCTGTTAAACCAGAGCAATTGATCTTAGGTGTCAAAAATATGCCTAAGGGCATACAACTTTGTGTTGTGAGTATCTCAAATAAAATGTATCTGTAGGACACAGGGTGTGTCCCCCAATGGTACATTTGTCACAAATAAGGGGAAATAATTCAAATGTTTACAGTCTTAAAGGGGTATATAACCTCAACAAACATTTTATGAAAAGGATTCATTATTCTAGGCCATATACTTCTTGAACTATGAGCATCACAAACAAGAAATCCACTATTTTGGCTATTTCAAGGGCCGTAACTCTGTAATAAGTGCTAAGATTCTCAAGAAAATGCCAAGTGTGCAAGGTCAAACCATGATCAAGACTCAAGCAAGGTTTCATGAATTTAACTCAAATACTTTTTAAACTACGCACATAATTAGGTGAAAATGTGATTTTTTTACTATTTCAGGGGCCATAACTTTAAAAATAGAGGGTGGAGCCAGCCAAAAAATATGAGGCATGCAAGTTTATATCATGATAAAAACTCACAGAAGTTTTCATCCATTTATATCATTTACTTTTTGAGCTTGGTGTGTCACAAGGTTTTGACTATATCAGGGGCCACAACTCTGAAAATAAACTCATGTAAGGTTTCATGAATCTATATGAAATACTTATACATACAGATTCATGAAACCTTGCATGAGAAGCTGTGGAAAACTCAAGATGGATGTCCTATGGTCTCTTCTTGTTTTTTAGTTCAGCAACAAACATGTAAATCTAACGTATTAACGTAACACAAAGAATTAAAGATTTGTTGTGTTAAAGATAGACTGTAAGAATTTAAACTTATAAAATATATTTATTTCAGGTTATTCAAAAATTGTTCAAGACAAGGCCAAAAAAGTTTATGTAGGACAATTACCTATAGGTTTGGGGGAAGAGGAGGTATGTATGTTCTTTCATCTTAGGTAAACTGTGTGTACTGTGTCATTGCATGATGTTAGAGGCAGCAATAATAAGCAGCACATACTCCTATTAATAGTGGTTACATGTATTTGAAAGGCACTCAATTTGTCAAGGCAGGGTTTTTTTTACCAGGAGGGGAAGGGGCCCAGGCCTCTAATTTGGGAAAAAAAAAACACAACTCGGTATTTGGGCAAAGGGGAATAAAAAATCTGATGTAAGGTCAATTTTTGGGGAAAACTGCATGATTTTAAAGAATTTTCTGAGGGGAAGGGGCCTATAAACGGCCCCTATTATATCATTTACTGAGAAATTTCAGTAATGAATACTGCACAGCATCATTAATGGAACCTGAAATTTGGTAACCATTTACCAAGAAATTTCAGTAATGAATACTGCACAGCATCATTAATGGCACCTGAAATTTGGTCACCATTTACCAAGAAATTTCAGTAATGAATACTGCACAACATCATTAATGGCACCTGAAATTAGGTCACCATTTACCAAGAAATTTCAGTAATGAATACTGCAAAACATCATTAATGGCACCTGAAATTTGGTCACCATTTACCAAGAAATTTCAGTAATGAATACTGCACAACATCATTAATGGCACCTGAAATTTGGTCACCAATTACTGAGAAATTTTGGCTTAAAATTCTGCACAACATTATTAATGTCACCTGAAATTTGGTCACCATTTACCAAGAAATTTCGGTAATGAATACTGCACCACATCATTAATGGCACCTGAAATTTGGTCACCATTTACTGAGAAATTTTGGCTTAAAATTCTGCACAACATCATTAATGACACCTGAAATTAGGTCACCATTTACCGAGAAATTTCGGTAATGAATACTGCACAACATCATTAATGACACCTGAAATTTGGTCACCATTTACTGAGAAATTTGTAAAATACTGCACAACATCATTAATGGCCACCGAAATTGGTCAATGACCAAGAAATTTCAGTAATGATACTGCAAAAACATCATTATGCACCTGAATTTGGTCACCATTTACCAAGAAATTTCAGTAATGAATACTGCACAACATCATTAATGGCACCTGAAATTTGGTCACCAATTACTGAGAAATTTTGGCTTAAAATTCTGCACAACATTATTAATGTCACCTGAAATTTGGTCACCATTTACCAAGAAATTTCGGTAATGAATACTGCACCACATCATTAATGGCACCTGAAATTTGGTCACCATTTACTGAGAAATTTTGGCTTAAAATTCTGCACAACATCATTAATGACACCTGAAATTAGGTCACCATTTACCGAGAAATTTCGGTAATGAATACTGCACAACATCATTAATGACACCTAAAATAAGTTCACCATTTACCGAGAAATTTTGGCTTAAAATTCTGCACAACATTATTACACGGCTACTAAACACTAGCGCCACCACCAAATTGTGGTGATAAGGAAAAGAGCTATCGACATTTCCGTGGTGCAGCTATCGCTCGTTTCTACTTGTAAACACGTGAGTAAAATTTATATTTTATCTTATATTTTTATTGATAGAACTTTTTTCAAAAATCGGAGAATGTAGTTCTGTATAACGACACTTTTACTACAGGTTGGCTGTAATTTCATTAAAATAATATGCAAATTGTGGTGTCAGAAGCTTTTCTCCCGAATCTGACAGTGGCACATTTCCGTATCAGCCAGTATTCGAACACCATTCCGATGAATAGACACACTGTAAGAACATACCTGCGCATGCAAATGGTGTAGAAATGAATTACACGTATTCCCATACACAAAAGAATTACGAAAAACACAGTAAAAAGTTAAAACACGACTATTTTTTAAAGTGGTGGCGCTATACAGTAGTGGTGGCGATGTTGTATATGATTAGTGCCTAATATATTCAATTTTAATATATGAAAATGTCTGTCTTCAAGCCACGGAAATTTCTACAATAATTGATGTTATCAACCTATCCCACACTATACCAAAATTATGTTACTCGACAAAATACATGTAGTAACCCTACATGATCGCAAAATAATTTACATGTAAATGGATTCAGATTGTACGTCTAAGCTCTATTGATAAATTATATTTAATCGATTGGAATTGAAAATGTACTGTACTCACTTTTCAGAAAGAATTGTGAAAGTAAGGTCTTTTGTTTACAAATACATGCAAACGACATATAAAAACAAACGGAAGTAACTTTCAGAATCTTAGTTTAAAAAATAAATTCTACACTATCTTCAAATTATTTCCTGGACACAAATCTTTGTTTGAAATTAATGTATTGCTACTATTTTTCTTGACCTGAATTTTAAGTACACTTACGTTTGTATTTAAGTAGAATATTTAAAGGTTAGAAATAATTCTACATTAACATTTTAAACAAAGGAAACTATTTTATTTGACTACAAGAGTCCCAAGGGTCTGTGGGTATTTTGTTCTTTTTTTCTTGGATAGAGAATGTTTCATAAAGGTAAAAAAACTATGATGGTGTTTTTCCTTCTTTCATAACATAATTCCTTGCAGGAAAATTATCAATTAGAGAATATTGGTGTTTGTTTTGTTCTGGATGCGTCAGCAGTTCGCATTATTGAATGCCGTAACAGCGCCACCACTACTGTATAGCGCCATCACTAGAGTTATAGCGCCACCACTTTTAACAAGAGCGCCGCCAAGCGGGGCAATATACTCCCGAAGGCTTACATCATAGGATGGGAGCAAAATTTTAAGAATTTGACTGTTGTAGCCCAAAGGACTGGAACAACAAAAGGAAAACCTCAAAAATCAAATCTAAGTCCACAAAAAAAAATTCAAAGTCTACAAAAAAATCATCAGGTACAGGTATGTAAAAAACGACCTTAAAATTGGAAGTACCATCCATGTTGTACCACAGAAAAGTGGTCTCGATTTTTCCCTACGGCCAATAATAAAAAAGTTTCAAAATAAGCTATTTGTAGTAACATAAAAGGGAAGTAATTAAAAAAAATTGTAAGTACAAAAAACAGATCTGCCAAATAAAAACAAGAGCACTGCAATGCAGAGTAATATACACAAAGCAAAGTCATGTATGACTTTTGACCCTTAAGTGTGACCTTGACCTTGAAGCGGGTCTTCCGGAACATGCGCTCTGCACATCGTCTCAGTGTGGTGAACATTTCTCCCAAGTTTCTTTGAAATCTTTCCAGCAGTTCAAGAGTTACAGAGCGGACACAAAACAAACTGATATGACTTTTGACCTCTAAGTGTGACCTTGACCTTGAAGCGAGACATCCAAAATATGCGCTCTGCACATCGTCTCGGTGTGGTGAATATTTGTGTCAAGTTTCCTTGAAATCCTTCAAGGGGTTCAAGAATTACAGAACAGACACGAAATTGCTAACGGACGGACGGACGGACGGACGGACCAGCGTCATAACATAATACGTCCCTTCGGGCGTATAAAAGCGTCATAACTTATACTTCCCTTTGGGCGTATAAAAATCCTTGTATATTTCTTCTAACCCGAGATTCTATTATTCATAATGTGTGCGTATATAATTATGTCTCCCCCAGGAGACATATTGTTGTTGCCCTGTCCGTCCTTCCGTCCGTCCGTCCGTCCGTACGTCACACTTCATTTCCGAGCAATAACTGGAGAACCATTTGACATAGAACCTTCAAACTTCATAGGGTTGTAGGGCTGCTGGAGTAGACGACCCCTATTGTTTTAGGGTCACTCCGTCAAAGGTCAAGGTCACAGGGGCCTGAACATTGAAAACCATTTCCGATCAATAACTAGAGAACCACTTGACCCAGAATGTTGAAACTTCATAGGATGATTGGTCATGAAGAGTAGATGACCCCTATTGATTTTGGGGTCACTCCGTCAAAGGTCAAGGTCACAGGGGCCTGAATATTGAAAACCATTTCCGATCAATAGCTAGAGAACCACTTGACCCAGAATGTTGAAACTTCATAGGATGATTGGTCATGAAGAGTAGATGACCCCTATTGATTTTGGGGTCACTCCGTCAAAGGTCAAGGTCACAGGGGCCTGAACATTGAAAACCATTTCCGATCAATTGTTAGAGAACCACTTGACCCAGAATGTTGAAACTTCATAGGATGATTGTACATGCAAAGTAGATGACCCCTATCGATTTTGGGGTCACTCCATTAAAGGTGAAGGTCACAGGGGCGTGAACAATGAAAATTATTTCCGGTCAGTAAATTGAGAACCACTTGACCCAGAATGTTGAAACTTAATAGGATGATTGGTCATGCAGAGTAGATGACTCCTAACGATTTTGGGTTCACTCTTTGAAAGGTCAAGGTCACAGGGGCCCGAACATTGAAAACCATTTCCGGTCAGTAACTTGAGAACCACTTGACCCAGAATGATGAAACTTCATAGGATGATTGGTCATGCAGAGTAGATGACCCCTAACGATCTTAGGGTCACTCTTTGAAAGGTCAAGGTCACAGGGGCCCGAACATTGAAAACCATTTCCGGTCAGTAACTTGAGAACCACTTGACCCAGAATGTTGAAACTTCATATGATGATTGTTCATGCAGAGTAAATGACCCCTATTGTTTTTGGGGTCACTCCGTTAAAGATCAAGGTCACAGGGGCCTGAACATTGATAACTAGTTCCGATGAATAACTTGAGAACCACTTGACCCAGAATGTTGAAACTTAATAGGATGATTAGACATGCAGAGTAGATGACCCCTATTTATTTTGAGGTCACTTGATCAAGGTCACAGGAGCCTGAACAGTGACTTGAGAACCACTTAGCCAAGAGTGTTGAAATTTAGCGGGATGATTGGACATGCCAAGTAGATGATCCTATTTGCAGCCAACCATCAGTGTCTCTTTGACTTTCGCTCCTGACCCCTATTGACTTCTTGCCTATAGGACTTTGCATTGGGGGAGACATGCGCTTTTTTACAAAAGCATTTTCTAGTTATTTATCATTTCTACACCATTTGCATGCGCAGGTATGTTCTTACAGTGTGTCTATTCATCGGAATGGTGTTCGAATACTGGCCGATATGAAAATGTGCCACTGTCAGATTCGGAAGAAAAGCTCCTGACTCCACAATTTGCATATTATTTTAATGAAATTACAGCCAACCTGTAGTAAAAGTGTTGTTACACAGAACTACATTCTCCGATTTTTGAAAAAAGTTCTATCAATAAAAATATAAGATAAAATATAAATTTTACTCAAGTGTTTACAAGTAGAAACGGGCGATAGCTGCACCACGGAAATGTCGATAGCTCTTTTCCTTATCACCACAATTTGGTGGTGGCGCTAGTGTCTAGTAGCCGTGTATTAATGACACCTGAAATGAGGTCACCATTTATCGAGAAATATCGGTATAGAATGCTCCCAATAATGGGAACACTCATTTATCTGAAAGAAAAGTATGAAATTGTCAAACAAAAAATTCTTACCAGTTTGTCTGCAATTTCGATCATCCTACAATTCAGTTTACACTTGAATTTTTTATTTTAATATCTGACTCAATAAGAAGACTTGCCTGTGTTATTGATAAATCTGCACTGACCAGTGTTACTGATAAGCCAGTTTCACTCTGTGTGAGGCCCAAAAGGGATATGGGGTTGATAAAATGTATTTGAAATTAACAGTTCATCTTTTGTTACCAGCTTCTATAACTGTCTAATGCATTTTCAGGTTTACAAGTTGCTGGCCTGCAGCAACATAAAATTTACTGGCATAAATTGAAAAAAGCTCCAGATGGAAAATTCCAAGGATATTGTTTCATTGAAACAATAAACATCGATGAGGTATGTTGCAACGTGACTTTTTCTGCAAAATGAAATTTAGTTTTTTTGCAAGTTACTATTAAATCATTAATATTTATACAGATATGGTCATAAATGTAGCCTCTAAAGTGTTAACTAGATTTTCCTTTGATTTTACCCGGAAACCTAGTTTTTGATCCCACATGACCAAGATTCGAACTTGACCTAAAGATCATCAAGATTAACATTCTAAGTTTCATGAAGTTACAGTCAATAATATGGCCTCTAGCGGGTTAACTAGCTTTTCCTTTGAGTTGACCTGGTGACCTAGTTTTTTTTACCCTAAATGACCCAGATTAAAACTAGACCTTGAGATCATTAACATTTTGAGCATGTTTCATGAAGATTCACTCATAAATGTGGCCTTTTCAGTGTTAACAACTTTTTCCTTTGATTTGACCTGGTGACCTAGTTTTTGACCCCAGATGACCCAATAATGTTCTCGTCCAGGATTTTATTGAGGGTAACATTTTGACCAAGTTTCATCTGCATTGGGCCAAAATTGTGACCTCTAGACTGTTAAGCTTTTCCTCTGTTTGATCTGGTTACCTAGTTTTTGACACCTGATGACCCAATATCAAACT
Organism: Mercenaria mercenaria; assembly: GCF_021730395.1. Taxonomy (NCBI): domain Eukaryota; kingdom Metazoa; phylum Mollusca; class Bivalvia; order Venerida; family Veneridae; genus Mercenaria; species Mercenaria mercenaria. The sequence goes on along the minus strand of NC_069366.1, from coordinate 79,276,467 downwards.
TATCCAGGATTTTATTGAGGGTAATATTCTAACCAAGCTTCATTAAGATTACGCCAAAATTGTGATCTCTAGATTGTTAACAGTCAAATTTTTGACGACAGACAGAGGGTGATCACAAGAGCTAAAAATCTGCTTTAAACCAATGAAGCTTCAGAATTCATCTTATCTGGTTGCGCAATCAAGATGTGCAAAGACAGATAAAAATAATTTCACAAACAAATGAAATTCAATCAGTCATTTACCTGTAAAACTTGGCCTTGGAATCATGAAGATAGCAACATAAGTTTGGACCAAAATTGCAACCTCTAGAGTGTTAACAAGCTTTTCATTTGATCTGACCTGTTGACCTAGTTTTTGACCCAAGATGACCCATTATCAAACTCATGATAATAGATTTTATTAAAGGTAACATTCTGACTAAGTTTCATCAAGATTTTGGCCAAAACTGTGACCTCTAGAGAGTTAACAAGCTTTTCCTTTGATTTGACCTGATGATCTAGTTTTTGACCCCAGATGTCCCAATATCAAGGTCGTCCGAGATTATATTAACTCCCTGAGGCCAATATCATAATATACATGCGGCGGCGAGGTAAGAATAACCACCTGACGTCGAAGAACATTATCTGATTTTATCATAATCACACTCGCAGGCAGTCAACCGAAATCATGCGAAATTCACCATTTTTACACACCTATTGCGTTTAATAAATATTTGAACATTTCCGATTTCATTACTTTTTTCACATGTAAACACATTAAATTCCAATAAATAGAAATACATTGTTATCACAGGGTATTAACATCAGCAGTACCCACAAGTAACACTCATTTTTGACTGATTATCGATGGTTTATTTTGATGTATAATTATTTAATTTCTAAACATTTACACAAACGTTGTGTGACACGCACTGAGACAGTTAAGTTGTAATATTTACACTCATCTTTATAGAATTATTAAATTTACAAAAAGCGTTTATTTACACACATTTTTATGTATGAAACATGTTTTGAAGTGTTATTTTAATCCATTTGAATTTAATGCGGTGTAAGTGTACATATATTTCAGCTTTCTAAAACTTAACATTTTCCGACCATTCACTTTTCTGATAATGAAATTTCATCGTTGGAATCAACAGCCGACAGAACTGATACGTCAAAATCAGCATGATAATGAATATTTTCTTCAATGTAAGAAAAATCTCTGGTAGCCGTCAATATTTTAATCTTTTGAAATACAGTATGAACGAAACACAGCGGAGTTTGTCTTTTTAGCTCAACTATACGAAGTATAAGGAGAGCTATCCTACTCGCCCCGGCGTCGGCATCTTTCCGCGTCCCCACCTTGGTTAAAGTTTTGGTGCACTTTCTCTTTTTTCAACTTATCTCTGTAATTACTTGATGGATTTGATTCAAACTTGAAATACTTATTCCTCATCAACATCCACATCATCTGACATAAGGGCCATAACTATGGTACCAATATTTCATGAATTATTCCCCCTTATCATAGAGATTTTCAGGTTAAAGTTTTGATGCACTTTCACTCTATCTCCGTTATTACTAAATGGATTTGATTCAAACTTAAAATACTTGTTCAACATCATCACCCACATCATATGACACAAGGTGCATAACTCTGGCAGCAATATTTCATGAATTATTCCCCCTTTTTACTTAGAATTTCAGGTTAAAGTTTTGGTGCACTTTCACTCTACCTGTTATTACTGAATAGATTTGATTCAAACTTAAAATAGTTGTTCAGCATCATCACCCACATCATATGACACAAGATGCACAACTCTGGCACCAATTTTTCATTAATTATTCCGTCTTTTTACTTAAAATTTTAGGTTAAAGTTTTGATGCACTTTCACTCTGTCTCTGTTTTTACTGAATGGATTTGATTCAAACTTAAAGTAGTTGTTCAACATCATCACCCACACCATTTGACACAAGGTGCATAACTCTGGCACCAATATTTAATGAATTATGCCCCTTTTTGCTTAGGATATACTTATATAGTGTTTTAATACATTTTATCTTTACCTCTCTTATTACTTTAAGTTGATATTTTTGACATAGACTCAGGCTATTGTTCAATATCTTCATCCACAACTGGAGTCATTAAACAATCCAGGGACTGCTTTAGTTTCCTCAGATGTGCCCAGTTTCACTATCCAGCATCGAAAAAGTCGAGCGCGCTGTCTCCTGTGACAGCTCTTGTTTTATTTCTTTTAATGCATATTTACAAACATTCATTTTAACAAAACAAGGAAACTAATTATTAGCATAATTAATAATTATAACATCTAAGAAATAATAGCAGGTATGCAAAATAATTTTGCTTTTATCAGGATTATCAAAAATTAACAAGTACGTGACGTAATTGCCGCGACTATACTCGTCAATCGCAGTCCTGGGGAGTCCTGATAACACGCGTATAGTCGGATATCGACGCTACAGGGGTAGAAAATATAGTGCCTTTAGTTGCATTTCGGCCCCTGAAGGAGTTAAGGGTAACATTCTGACCAAGTTTCATTAAGATTAAGCTAAAATTGTGACTTCTAGAGTGTTAACAGCCAAATTGTTGACAATGGACGACTGATGATGGACACAGGGCAATCACAAAAGCTCATGTGAGCTAAAAACAAGAAAGTAGGTCAGTTGGACAAGGTCACAGTCAAGTGATCCCTAATCTCTTGTGGTCATCAGGTAATTATAATTAAACAGTCTAGGTATATATCTGAACATTTTTTATGTATTTTTTTTCCTACATAACTTATAGTTATAACAAGTGACCCCAAGGGTGGGGTCTTTTTTCATCCCAGGGGCAAAATTTGAACAAACTTGCTAGAGATCCACCAGGCAGTGCTACATACCAAATATCAAAGGCCTAGTCCTTCAACTTTCATACAAGAAGATGTTGTTTTTTTTTCCTATATAAGTCTATGTTAAACTTGGTACCCCCAGGGCAGGGCCTCTTCTTACTCTAGGGACATAATTTGAGCAATTTTGATAGAGAAACACTAGGAAAGGCAACAGACAAAAAGTATTTTTCCTATATAAGTCTATGTAAAACTTGAGACCCCCAGAGCAGGGGCTCTTCACTCCAGGGTAATAATTTGAACAAGTTTGGTAGATGACCACAAGGCAATGCTATATACAAATTATCAAAGCCCTAGGTCTTATGGTTTTAGAAAAGAAGATTTTCAAAGGTGAGCTTTTGTGATCGCCCTGTGTCTGTCTTCATCTGTCTTGAACAATTTGACGGTTAACACTCTAGAGGTCACAATTTTGGCCCAATCTTAATATACTTGGTCAGAATGTTACCCTTAATAAAATCTCGGAGAGTTTGATATTGGTCACTGGGTCAAATCAAAGGAAAAGCTAGTTAACACTTTAGAGACCCCATTTATGACCATAACTTAATGAAACCTGGTCAGAATGTTAATCTTGATGATCTTTAGGGTCAATAGGTCAGGTGAGCAATACAGGGCCTTCATGGCCCTCTTGTTTACAATATAAGTCTATGTAAAACTTGTGATCCCCCAGGCGGGGCCTCTTTTCACCCCTGGGACACAATGTGAACAATCTTGATAGAGGATCATAAGATGATGCAAGTATCAAGGCTCTACACCTTTCGGTTTTGGACAAGAAGATTTTTAAAATTTTTAGCTCACCTGAGCAGGAAATGCTCAAAGGTGAGCTTTTGTGATCGCCCAGTGCCCGTCGTCGTCCATCATTGACGTCGTCAACAATTTGACTGTTAACATTCTAGAGGTCACAAATTTGAGCCAATCTTAATGAAACATGGTCAGAATGTTACCCTTTATGAAATCTTGGATGAGTTCGATATTGGGTTATCTGGGGTTAAAAACTAGGTCACCAGGTCAAATCAAAGGAAAAGCTTGTTAACACTCTAGAGGTCACAATTTTGGCCCAATCTTAATGAAACTTGGTCAAAATTTTACCCTTAATAAAATCTTGGATGAATTTGATATTGATTGGGTTATCTGGGGTTAAAAACTAGGTCACCAAGTCAAATCAAAGGGAAAGCTTGTTAACACTCTTAGAGGTCACAATTGTGGCCCAATCTTAATGAAACTTGGTCAGAATGTTACCCTCAATAAAGTCTTGGACGAGTTTGATATTGGGTCAGCTGGGGTCAAAAACTATGTCACCAGGTCAAATTAAAGGAAAGCTTGTTAACACTGTAGAAGCCACATTCATGACTGGATCTTCATGAAACTTGGTCAGAATTTTAATCTTGATGATCTCAAGGTCTAGTTTGAATCTGGGTCATGTAGGATCAAAAACTAGGTCACCAGGTCAAATCAAAGGAAAAGCTAGTTTACACGTAGAGGCCACATTTATGACTGTATCTTAATGAAACTTGGTCAGAATGTTAGTCTTGAGGCTGTATAGGTCAAGTTCGAATCTGGGTCAGTTTGGGTCAAAAACTAGGCCACTAGGTCAAATCAAAGGAAAAGCTTGTAAACGCTCTAGAGGCCACATTTATGACTGTATCTTCATGAAACTTAGTCAGAATTTTAATGTTCATATCTTTTGGTCAAGTTCGAACCTGGGTCATATCAGGTCAAAAACTAGATCACCGAGTCAAATCAAAGGTAAAGCTTGTTAACTCTGTAGAGGCCACATTTATAACTGTATCTTTATGAAACTTGTTCAAAATGGTAATCTTGATATTCTCAAGGTCCAGTTTGAATCTGGGTCATGTAGGATCAAAAACTAGGTCACCAGGTCAAATCAAAGGAAAAGCTAGTTTACACTGTAGAGGCCACATTTATGACAATATCTTAATGAAACTAGGTCAGAATGTTAATCTTGATGATCTATAGGTTAAATTCAAATTTGGGTCAGGTGGGTTCAAGAAGTAGGTCACTAGGGCAAATCGAAGGAAAAGCTTGTTAACACTATAGAGGCCACATTTATGTCTGTATCTTCATGAAACTTGGTCAGAATGGTAATCTTGATGATTTTAAGGTCCAGTTTGAATCTGGGTCATATCTGGTCAAAAACTAGGTCACTAGGTCAAATTAAAAGAAAAGCTAGTTTACACTTTAGAGGCCACATTTATACAATATCTTAATGAACTTGGTCAAAATGTTAATCTTGATGGTCTTTAAGTCAATAGGTCAGGTGAGCAATACAAGTCCTTCATGGCCCTCTTGTTCTGTTTAGTTGCCATGGCAACCAGAGTTATAAATGAAAATAAAATTCTTTGAACACTTTTGAAAGCGGTCCACCTAAGGATCATTCCTGTAAAGTTTGGTGTAATTCTGTCCAGTGCTTTTCAAGAAGTTTTTTTAAGAAAATGTTGACAGACGATGGATGACACATGTCACACCATGGACATTGACTGGACACAAAACTTGTTTTCAGTATCTATTTAAAGACAAGAGGACCATGACGGTCCTGAAAGATCCATTGGAAAATATGGCCTCTGGAGAGGTCACAAAGTTTTTTGCTCACCTGAGTCATCTTGGGTGAAAAACTAGGTCACCAGGTCAAATCAAAGGAAAAGCTTGTCAACACTCTAGAGGTCACAATTTTGGCCAATTTTTAATGAAACTTGATCAGAGTGTTATCCTCAAGAAAGTCTTGGAATTGGATATTGGGTCATCTGGCTTCAAAAACTAGGTCACCAGGTCAATCACAGGAAAAGCTTGTTAACACTGTAAAGGCCACATTTATGATGTATCTTTACTAAACATGGTCAGAATGTTAATATTTATGATCTTAAGGTCCAGCTTGAAGCTCGGTCAGGTGGGATCAAAAACTAGGTCACCAGGTCATATAAAAAAAAAGCTTGCTAACACTTTAGAGGCCACATTTATGGCTGTATCTTCATGAAACTTAGAATGTTAATCTTGATGATCCTTAGGTCAAGTTTGAATCGTGGTCATGTCGGGTCAAAAACTAGGTCACGAGTTCAAATCAAAGCAAAAGCTAGTTAACACTTTAGAGGCCACATTTATGACCATATCTTAATGAAACTTGGTCAGAAAATTAATCTTGATTATCTATAGGTCAAGTTTAAATCTGGGTCAGGTGGGGTCAAAAACTAGGTAACTAGGTCATATCAAAGGCAAAGCTTGTTAACACTTCAGAGGCCACATTTATGACTGTATCTTCATAAAACTTAAGTCAGGATGTTAAACTTGGTGATCTTTAGGTCAAGTTCGAATCTGGTTCATGTCGGGTCAAAAACTAGGTCAAGGGGTCAAATCAAAGGAATAGCTAGTTACTAATAAGCTTTGATAATGTGGCAGTTGAGTTCAGTAAGTTCAGGGGTGTTCGAAGATAATCCATCATAGATCAATTGTAAAGCAAATATTGGATTTACCTGAATTGAAGAATAAACAGTGTCGATTGTATTGAGGTCAACTGCCACATTATCAAAGTTTATTAGTAACACGTTAGAGACCACATTTATGACCGTATCTTAATGAAACTTGGCCAGAATGTTAATCTTGATGATCTTTAGGTCATTAGGTCAGGTGAGCGATACAGGGCCTTCATGGCCCTTTTGTTCTATTATTTGACCTAAAGACCTAGTTTTTGCAGGCATGTGACCTAGATATCATCAAGGTGAACATTCTCACCTATTTTCATGAAGATCTCATGAAAAATATGGCCTCTAGAGAGGTCACAAGGTTTTTCTATTTCTATACTTACTGACCTAGTTTCTGACCACAGGTGACCCAGTTCCGAATTTTACCTAGATACCATCAAGGTGAATAAACAGACCAATTTTCATGAAGATCCATAGAAAAGTATGGCCTCAAGAGAGGTCGAAAGGTTTTTCTATTTTTAGACCTACTGACCCTAGTTTTTGACCGCTGTTAACCAAGTTTCGAACTTGACCTAGATATCATCAAGATGAACGTTCAGACTGACTTTCATACAGGTCCCATGAAAAATATGGTCTCTAGAGAGGTCACAAGGTTTTTTATTATTTGACCTGCAGACCTAGTTATTGACGGCACATGACCTAGTTTCGAACCTGACCTAGATATCATCAATGAACATTCTGCCCAATTTTCATGAAGATCTATTCAAAAGTATGGCCTCTAGAGAGGTCACAAGGTTTTTCTATTCTTAGACCTACTGACCTAGTTTTTGACCGCAGCTGATCCTGTTTCAAAATTGACCTAGATATCATCAAAATAAACATTCAGACCAACTTTCATACAGATCCCATAGCCAGTCATCTGTCATGACCAACCCCCCTATTTACTTTCATGATCCTAGAACCAAGAGAAATAAACCCGAGAAAGATTGTGTCAGGGACAGAAAGTTGAAATCAGTAAGTCAAAGGTCAAGGTCAGAGCGACAGGGAACAGTTATTCGATATCCGGATGATAACTCTTGGTTCTAGGATCATGAAAGTAAATAGGGGGGTTGGTCATGACAGATGACTCCTGTTGATTTTGAAGTCAGTAGGTCAAAGGTAAAGGTCAAAGTGACTCTGAACAGTTAAACCATTTCTGGACGATAACTTGAGAATTCTTGAGTCTAGGATCAGGAAACTTGATAGGGAGGACCAGCAGATGACCCCTTTGATTTTGAGGTCAGTAAGTCAAAGGTCAAGGTCACAGTGATCCATAGCAGTACAACTGTTTCAAGACGATAACTTGAGAATGCTTGTGTCTAGGATCAGGAAACTTGATAGGGAGGACCAAGTTCCACGAACTCTTGTTTCGATACAGTGTCCGTCTCCTAAATTTACAATGTCCTTATTCCAAATTGTGATTCCACATTAATATTTCCTAATATAAATTTGCAACTGAATTTTTATATTAATTTCTAAATTCTCCTTTTCAGCCTGTATAGTCTGAAACCTTGTTAAAAACCTCCTCACTTTACACCAAAACCTAAATCCCATCTTCCTAACATGCATGCCTAACTCCTATCCAATCAAAGCTCTCTATTTAAAATGATATATACTGACCTCAAAATCAATATGGGTCATCTGCTGGTCATGACCAACCTCCGTATTAACTTTATGATCCTAAGCCCAAGCATTATTGAGTTATGATCTGGAAACAGATTGGTCTACATTCCAACCGACCGACAGACCGACCAACTTCTGCAAAACATGGAAGGGAGCTGATAATATTGCTTTGCAAGGTAGTCCTTTCAGCACTTACTACATCACTTGTTTTTACACATTAATTATATCAGTCATACTTAAAAGACACGACTAAACCTTAGCTCTATGTTCTTTCAGCCTTGTATCCTTTATCCTTGAGTTTTTTCAGTGTCTGAAAATAAAAGAAGTCAGCATTGATATGGAATATTGCTTTTCTAGCTCACATGTCACAAAGTGACAAGGTGAGCTTTTGTGATTGTGCATCGTCCGTCTGTTTGTCTGTGTGTAAACATTTGCTTGTGACCACTCTAGAGGTCACATTTTTCATGGGATCTTTATGAAAGTTGGTCAGAATGTTTATCTTGATGATATCTAGGTCAAGTTTGAAACTGGGTCACATGCAGTCGAAAACTAGGTCAGTAGGTCTAAAAAAAGAAAAACCTTGTGACCTCTTTAGAGGCCATACTTTTCAATGATCTTCATAAAAGTTGGGAGAATGTTAACCTTGATAATATCACTTGACACTTGAACTTGACAAGAGTTTGGCCCCTTAAAGGGCCAAAATTTGGTAATTTTTGCTTGTGAACACGATAGACAACATTTTGCGATCAACTTTAATCAAACTTGCACACAACTTGTATTGGCATAATATCTTGGTTCCTTTCGAAAACTGGCCAGATTCCATCATTGGTTCTAGAGTTATTGTCCGTTAAAGGTCCAAAATTTGCTTTTTAGCTCACCTGAGCAATTCTCAAGTGAGTTTTTCTGATTGCTTGATGTCCGGCATCCTGTCTGTCAACATTTAGATTGTGTATGCGATAGAGGCTGTATTTTTCAATTGATCTTTATGAATTTTGATCAAAATGATAGCCTTGATAAAATCTAGGTCAAGTTCGAAAATGGGTCATCAGGGGTTAAAAAATAGGTCACTAGGTCAAATCAAAGAAAATACTTGGTTATACTTAAGATTTTTGCTCCAATTTTAATAATAATTGGTCAGAATATCTTTTTCCATGAAATCATTATGTCAAACATTGTATTTAATTTTGACACACACACACACACGCACACGCACACGCACACACACACACACACACACACACACAAAACACTGAAGCTCTTGCAGCTGAGACCAAATTATATAAACATGCATGAACAGACAACACTGGTGGTCACTCAAGATGGCCTTTATGCTAGGTAAATGAGACATGATAGACACAGTAAAGTAAGAAACAATAACTAGGAATATTTATATTTATTTGGTTTTATAGCCTTTATAGATGTTAACAAATGTATTAAGAAAAATAATACACTAATGAGATGATGACTTTTAACATATTTATGACAAAAATTTGATAAACAATTGAAGCATGCCCTTACAGTACAAATTCAACTAGAATTACCTCAACTGCAGTATAACCTTATATATATACATTATGTTATAACATACATGTACAATGTTTGGACTATGATTTAAACAAAAACAAGAGTTGTCTATAAGAGCCAATGCTTGACTATCACAAATATTGTCCCAGAAGCAGGAAAATATTATCCAAATGTCAAAATATCTAGAATTTTAAGTTCAAAAGAAGACATAATTTGACCCAAATGCATATCAGAGTTATGGGACTTGATGCTACCAACTAGTTTTATAACCCTGAAGGCACATGAAGTTTCATTTTAGTATCTGCATTTGTTCTGCAGATAGTAACTTGCATGCAAAACTTTAACCAGAATTTTCAAAACTTCAAAAGTCTAAAAGTGGGAATAATTTGCACAAAATACATGTAATAGTTATGGGACTTGATCCAGTGAGGTTAGTAATTGATCTCGAAAATGAAAAATAGGTTTCAAATCTAAATGTCTTTAAGTAATAGCTGTATGTACTTGCACACAAAACTTTAACAAGGATTTTCTAAGTCCAAAAGGGGGCATAATTTGTCCAAAAACATCTCCAAGTTATAGGACTTGACCCAGTGAGGTTGGTAATTGATCTAGAAAAAGTAAGTTTCAAAGCTTTATGCCTTTAAGTAATAGCTGTGTATACTTGCACGCAAAACTTTAACAAGGATTTTCTAAGTCCAAAAGGGGGCATAATTTGCCCAAAAACATCTCCAAGTTATAGGACTTGACCCAATGAGGTTGGTAATTGATCTAGAAAAAAGAAAAAATAAGTTTCATAGCTATGATTATGCCTTTTAGTAATAGCTTTATGTATTTGCATGCAAAACTTTAAGCAGGATTTCGTAAGTCCAAAACGGGGCATACTTTGGCCAAAATGCAGGTCAGAGTTAAGAGACCTGATGCTATGAACTAGTTTTATAACCCCGAAGACACATGTGAAGTTTCAATTCAATATCTGCATTAGTTTTGGAGATAGTAACTTGCATGTAAAACTTTAACCAGGATTTTTTAAGTCCAAAAGGGGGCATAATTTGCTTAAAATACATGTCAGAGTTAAGGAACTTGACCCAGTGAGGTTGGTTATTGACCTAGAAAAGGAAACTAGAGCTGTCCGTAAGACAACCTAGCTGGACTATTATAAATATTGTCCTAGAAGCAGGAAAATATTACCCAAAATGTTAAATATCAAAAGAGTTTGAAGTTCAAAAGGGGACATCATTTGGCCAAAATGGATATCAGAGTTATGGGACTTGATGCTATCACTAGTTTTATAACTCCGAAGGCACATGTAAAGTTTCAATTCAATATCTGCATTAGTTTTGGAGATAGTAACTTGCATGTAAAACTTTAACCAGAATTTTCTAAGTGCAAAAGGGGGCATAATTTACCCAAAATACATGTCAGAGTTATGGGACTTGACCCAGTGAGGTTGGTAATTGACCTAGAAAAAGAATAAATAAGTTTCAAAGCTACAGAATGTGTATGCCTTTAAATGATAGCTGTATGTACTTGCATGCAAAAACTTAACCAAGGTGTGACGCCGACGCCGACGCCAGGGTGAGTAGAATAGCTAGACTATTCTTTGAATAGTCAAGGTAATAACCTATAAGAAATATCTTTTATCAAATTTCATAACATTTTCATCCCTATTTTCAAGAAAGATGTAATACCGAACAGGTTAACAAGTTTCTTTGTGAAAATTCGAGATTTTAGAGAAATATAAACATTTAAGTGGGGCCACCCCCTACCCATTTTCTGGGCCAGATTTAGGCTCTATGGCCGCTTCATTGTAAATTTTGGTAAAAGTTTTACCTGTATGCATTATTTTTCACTTTGATTCTGAAATATCATTTATTCAGTCATGAATATGACTCAAATGGATGCATTCTGTGCATTTTCACACATTCTGAAGACAAAATGTTGGCCTTTCCATTACAGAAATTGCTGCAGAAATAGGCGCATCTACTCAAAATATGGTCAAAAATCAAAATTTTTCAAATTTAATGATTATTTTGCATTGAAAACATCATTTTATAACATATACAATCGATTCGTGACATTTAACACTAATTGTGATGTGTTTCGAGAAAAGTCTTCTTTCAGCTCTTACTGCATTATATAGAGAATAATAGGTTAGTGCCGTAGATGAGAAAGTTTATCTGGCGAGGTGGAGGAGGTTATCGGGTGAGCCGAAGGCGAACCTGATAACGTCCGGAGCCGAGCCAGATAAACTTTCTCCATCTTAGGCACTAACCTATTATTCTATTTATCTTGTCATTACTTCATTTTCCGATATTTGGCAATTCATTTTACAAAAATAAGTGTGCGACAACCGCTTTAATGACGTCATATTCGTGATGACATCACTTATATAATGACGTGATTACCGGCAAAATCGCAATAACTTCTTCGTTTTTTAATAAAAACTCATTATTTGACCACTCATTTTCTTAGTTCGGACATTTCCAACACAATGATGATGGTTTCGTTGCAAAATTTCTTATGACAACAATATCGATCATAAGGTCACATGATCAACTGACCGTATATCACTGGTCACATGATCAACTGACGGTATATCAAGAAAGATATACGGCACCCTGATATCGGGTCGAAAATACTGCAATTGACAGGATAAAACCTTATAATTATGACACACTCAATCATGAATGGTAACAACTGACTGTTTGGTATGTAAATAACATGGAACAGGTCAGTTACCAACAACCAGTATAACCAGTATCACTGTAACAGATTTGCTGACACAATTTCATATACCATTCTTCTTCTAAAGTATGGCATGTCTTCCGGGGTAAATATAATAGGAGCATCTCTTGCGATGTACTCTGCATATTTACAAGCAAACATACCACAGTCACTGCCATTCATCTGCTGAGGTAAATCTTTCATAATAGTTGAATTCCATCCATTTAAGTTGAATTCAGTGTTTTTTTTGTTCATACTTTCATCACAGAGGTACTGTCTTAAAGCATATAGGCATTTTTGATTAATACCTCCCAATGAATCGTAATACTGGATATCTTTCTTTTTAAAGTTAATGACTGCAAGACACCAGTGTTTGCCAAGATGTACTGGTATGAGAATGTAATGCACAGCCAGAACATCCACACGTCTCGTCCATGTTTTTACTGCAGAGTGACCTCCACTCATCATTTTAGGATAAAAATATGTATTAAAGGCATACACCTTGGAACATCCCTCCAGCTCACCTCTTTCCATCAGTAGATTCATGTAGAAATTGATAACCACATCACTGAGCCAGTTTGAACCAGATAATCTGGCAATATCACCCTTGGTGATCTGAAGGTGGAACTTGTCTACCAGAACTTGATCAGGATTTCCTGGTGACAATGCATTGTTGATCACATTTTCCATTTCAGTTGTCAGTTCAGGTAAGCTTTCCTGCTCCTCTTCTACAATCTCGACTTCATCTTCCGACAATGACTTTCTCCTTTCATCTTGTGCCTCATCTCACTTCACATGTGTCTTCGGGGTTATAAAACTAGTTGATAGCAGCAAGTCCCATAACTCTGATATGTATTTTGGTCAAATTAAGTCCCCTTTTGAACTTAAAACTCTTTTGATATTTAACATTTTGGGTAATATTTTCCTGCTTCTGGGACAATATTTCGAAAAGTCGAGCTTGGCTGTCTTATGGACAGCTCTTGTTTTTTTTGTTGTTGTTGCTTTTTTCCCAAATATTTTTTTCCTCTAAGTTTTGTAAAGAATGTAAATATGACACTGAAAAATGGGTGAAAATAAAAGTTAGATAATGGTAAAATGCAAGAGGAATGTAAAATTCTGCATGATTTCAAGTGTTGCGATGGTGTACTACCTTAAATCTGCACAATATTTTTGGTTGTTTATTGGAATATCTTGCGATTTGTTTATGTTAACCCTTGTACCACCAGTCACTTTTGGAGTTATCATTTTGTTTTTGTTGTTTTCTTTTTTTTTGTGAGAATTTTTTTTTCTTAAAATGTGTGGGTAAGTCCCTATAGAATCTAAAATTATAGCTCTAGCTTCCTGAGATGTATCTTGTTTCACTATCCAACACTGAAATAGTTAAGTCCACTGTCTCCTGTGAGAACTCATTTATTAGCTCGACTATTCAAAGAATAGTCTAGCTATTCTACTTAACACTCTAGAGGCCACATTTATGACTGTATCTTCGTAGAACTTGGTCTGAATGTTAATTTTGATGATCAAGTTTAAATCTGGGTCTAATGGGGTCAGAAACTAGGTCACCAGGTCAAATCAGAGGAAAAGCTTGTTAACACTCTAGAGGTCACAATTTTGATCCAATCTTAATGAAACTTGGTCAGAATGTTACCTTAAAAAAAATCTTTGACAAGTTAGATATTGGGACATCTACGGTCAAAAACTAGGTCACCAGGTCAAATCAAAGGAAAGGCTTGTTAACACTGTAGAGGCCACATTTATGATTGTATCTTCATGAAATTTGGTCAGAATGTTAATCTTTATGATCTCAAGGTCCATTTTGAATCTGGGTCATGTAGAGTCAAAAACTAGGTCACCATGTCAAATCACAGAAAATGCAAGTTAACAATCTAGAGGCCACATTTATGAACATATCTTAATGAAACTTGGTCAGAATGTTAATCTTGGTTATATATAGGTCAAGTTTAAATCTGGGTCCAATAGGGTTAAGAACTAGGTCACTAGGTCAAATCAGAGGAAAAGCTTGTTAACACTCTAGAGGCCACATTTATGACTGTATCTTCATGAAACTTAGTCCGAATGTTAATTTTGATGATTTTTAGGTCAAGTTCGAATCTGGGTCGTATGGGGTCAGAAACTCGGTCACCAGGTCAAATCTAAGGAAAAGCTTGTTAACATTCTAGAGGTCATAATTTTTGCCCAATCTTAATGAAACTTGGTCAGAATGTTACCTTAAATAAAATCTTGGACAAGTGAGATATTGGTTCATTCTGGGTCAAAAACTAGGTTTCCAGGTCAAATCAAAGGAAAAGCTTGTGTACACTGTAGAGGCCACAATTATGACTGTATCTTCATGAAACTTGGTCTGAATTTTAATCTTGATGATGTCAAGGTCCAGTTTGAGTCTAGGTCATGTAGGGTCTAAAACTAGGTCACCAGGTCAAATCGAAGAAAAAGCTAGTTAACACTCTGGAGGCTACCTTTATGACCATATCTTAATGAAATTTGGCCAGAATGTTAATCTTGATGATTCCTAGGTCAGGTGAGCGGTACAGGGCCTTCATGGATTCTAGATAAATTACCAACCTCGCTGGGTCAAGTTACATAAGTGTGACATGTATTTTGGGCAAATTATGCCCCCTTTTGGACTTAAAAAATACTGGTTAAAGTTTTACATAGAAGTTACTATCTTCAAAACTAATGCAGATATTGAATTAAAACTTAATATCTGTCTTTGGGGTTATAAAACTAGTTGATAGCATCAGGTCTCATAACTCCGATCAGCATTTTAGCCAAATTATGCCCCCTTTTAGACTTATGAAATCCTGGTTAAAGTTTTGTGTGCAAGTACATACAGCTTTTACCAAAAGGCATATAGATTTGAAACATAATATTTTTGTTTCTAGATCAATAACCAACCCCACTGGGTCAAGTCCCATAACTCTTGACATATATTTTTGGCAAATTATGCCCCCTTTTTGACTTAAAAAATTGTGGTTAAAAATTCACATGCAAGTTACTATCTCCAAAACTAATGCAGATATTGAATTGAAACTTTACATGTGCCTTCGGAGTTATAAAACTAGTTGATAGCATCAAGTCCGATAACTCTGATATCCATTTTGGCCAAATGATGTCCCCTTTTGAACTTCAAACTCTTTTGATATTTAACATTTTGGGTAATATTTTCCTGCTTCTAGGACAATATTTATAATAGTCCAGCTAGGTTGTCTTACGGACAGCTCTAGTTTCTTTTTCTAGGTCAATAACCAACCTCACTGGGTCAAGTTTCTTAACTCTGACATGTATTTTAAGCAAATTATGCCCCCTTTTGGACTTAAAAAATCCTGGTTAAAGTTTTACATGCAAGTTACTATCTCCAAAACTAATGCAGATATTGAATTGGAACTTCACATGTGTCTTCGGGGTTATAAAACTAGTTCATAGCATCAGGTCTCTTAACTCTGACCTGCATTTTGGCCAAAGTATGCCCCGTTTTGGACTTACGAAATCCTGCTTAAAGTTTTGCATGCAAATACATAAAGCTATTACTAAAAGGCATAATCATAGCTATGAAACTTATTTTTTCTTTTTTCTAGATCAATTACCAACCTCATTGGGTCAAGTCCTATAACTTGGAGATGTTTTTGGGCAAATTATGCCCCCTTTTGGACTTAGAAAATCCTTGTTAAAGTTTTGCGTGCAAGTATACACAGCTATTACTTAAAGGCATAAAGCTTTGAAACTTACTTTTTCTAGATCAATTACCAACCTCACTGGGTCAAGTTCTATAACTTGGAGATGTTTTTGGACAAATTATGCCCCCTTTTGGACTTAGAAAATCCTTGTTAAAGTTTTGTGTGCAAGTACATACAGCTATTACTTAAAGACATTTAGATTTGAAACTTATTTTTCATTTTCGAGATCAATTACTAACCTCACTGGATCAAGTCCCATAACTATTACATGTATTTTGTGCAAATTAATCCCACTTTTAGACTTTTGAAGTTTTGAAAATTCTGGTTAAAGTTTTGCATGCAAGTTACTATCTGCAGAACAAATGCAGATACTAAAATGAAACTTCATGTGCCTTCATGGTTATAAAACTAGTTGGTAGCATCAAGTCCCATAACTCTGATATGCATTTGGGTCAAATTATGTCTTCTTTTGAACTTAAAATTCTAGATATTTTGACATTTTGGATAATATTTTCCTGCTTCTGGGACAATATTTGTGATAGTCAAGCATTGGCTCTTATAGACAGCTCTTGTTTTTGTTTAAATCATAGTCCAAACATTGTACATGTATGTTATAACATAATGTATATATATAAGGTTATACTGCAGTTGAGGTAATTCTAGTTGAATTTGTACTGTAAGGGCATGCTTCAATTGTTTATCAAATTTTTGTCATAAATATGTTAAAAGTCATCATCTCATTAGTGTATTATTTTTCTTAATACATTTGTTAATATCTATAAAGGCTATAAAACTAAATAAATATAAATATTCCTAGTTATTGTTTCTTACTTTACTGTGTCTATCATGTCTCATTTACCTAGCATAAAGGCCATCTTGAGTGACCACCAGTGTTGTCTGTTCATGCATGTTTATATAATTTGGTCTCAGCTGCAAGAGCTTCAGTGTGTGTGTGTGTGTGTGTGTGTGTGTGTGTGTGTGCGTGCGTGTGCGCGTGTGTGTGTGTCAAAATTAAATACAATGTTTGACATAATGATTTCATGGAAAAAGATATTCTGACCAATTATTATTAAAATTGGAGCAAAAATCTTAAGTATAAACAAGTATTTTCTTTGATTTGACCTAGTGACCTATTTTTTAACCCCTGATGACCCATTTTCGAACTTGACCTAGATTTTATCAAGGCTATCATTTTGATCAAAATTCATAAAGATCATTTGAAAAATACAGCCTCTATCGCATACACAATCTAAATGTTGACAGACAGGATGCCGGACATCAAGCAATCAGAAAAACTCACTTGAGCATTGCTCAGGTGAGCTAAAAAGCAAATTTTGGACTTTTAACGGACAATAACTCTAGAACCAATGATGGAATCTGGCCAGTTTTCGAAAGGAACCAAGATATTATGCCAATACAAGTTGTGTGCAAGTTTGATTAAAGTTGATCGCAAAATGTTGTCTATCGTGTTCACAAGCAAAAATTATCAAATTTTGGCCCTTTAAGGGGCCAAACTCTTGTACCCATGATTGGATCTGGCCAGTTTTTAAAAGAAACTAAGATATTATACCAATACAAGTTGTGTGCAAGTTTTATTAAAGTGTATTGCAAAATGTGGTCTCTATCATGTTGATGAGCCAACAAGAGTGCCAGAATGTCACAATATACGCCCGTCACAGCAAATTTCTTTACTCTAGCACCTCTTGAAATGCTCCGGACAAGCTTTTTATTCTTGTATCCTTTGACCTCTAAGTGTGACCTTGACCTTAGACATAGAGAACTGGTTCTTGCATGACAATCCGCCTCGTGGTGGTGAACATTTGTGCCAAGTTATATCAAAATCCCTCCATGCATGAAGAAGAAATGCTCCGCACAAAGTCATTCTTGAATTTGACCTTTGACCTCTAAGTGTGACCTTGACCTTAGAACTAGAGACCTGGTTCTTGCGCATGACACTCCATCTCATAATGGTGAACAACTGTGCCAAGTTTCATCAAAATCCCTCCATGCACGTAGAAGATATGCTCCAGGCAAAGTCTGTGGACGCCGCCCGCCCGCCAGGGGCGTTCCCATAATACGTCCAGTTTTTCAAATGGGTGTATAAAAATGGTAAATTTTGGCACTTTAAGGCACCATAACACTGGAACCCATGAAGGGATTTGGCCAGTTTTGGAAAGGAACCAAGATATTATGCCAATACAACCCATGAAGGGATTTGGCCAGTTTTCAAAAGGAACAAAGATATTATGCCAATACAGTAAAATCAGGAAGAACCGAAAACAAGGCAAACAGTGAAAATTGCAGACTCGAATGAGTCTGTTCATAAGCAGTAATGGAAAATGCAACACTGCCCACATCCCCTAGCAACAGCTTAAGCAGCATTCAATCTTCAAATCAGTTTTGTGCAAGTTTGATTAAAGTTGATCACAAAATGTGGTATCTGTTGTGTTCAAAAACCTAATATAGCAAATTTGGACCATTTAAGGGGCCATAACTCCGAAACCCATGATGGGATCTGCCCAGTTTTTGAAAGAGCCTAAGATATAATGCCAATACAAGTTGTTTGTAAGTTTTCAAAAGCCTAATATAGCAAATTTGGACCCTTTAAGGGGCCATAACTCTGGAACCCATGATGGGTTCTGGCCAGCTTTAGAAAGGAACTGAGGTAATATGCTAATACTCATTGCGTGCAAGTTTGATTAAAGTTGATTGCAAAATATGGTCTTCATCATGTTCATGAGCCAAAAATAGTAAATTTTGGCCCTTTAAAGGGCCATAACTCTGGAACCAATGAAGGCATTTGGCCAGTTTTCGAAATAAACCAAGATATTATGCCAATACAATTAAAAATTGGGAGCACCAATAACAAGGTAAACAGTGAAAATTGAGGACTTGGTTGAATCTGTTCATGAGCAGTAATGGAAAATGCAACACTGTCCACTTACCCTAGCAACGGCTTAAGCAGTATTCAATATTCAAATCATTTGTGTGCAAGTTTGATTAAAGTCGATTGCAAAATGTGGTATCTATTGTGTTCAAAGTCCAAAAATAGCAAATTTTGGCCTGTTAAGAGGCCATAACTCTGGAACCTATGATGGGACCTGGCAAGTTTTTGAAAGTAACCAAGATATGCCAATACAAGTTGTGTACAAGTTTGGTTAAAATTGATTGCAAAATGTGGTCTCTATCACGTTCACAAGAAACTGTGAACGGTGGACGGTCGACAAACAAAATGCCATCATAAAAGCTCACCTTGTCATTATGGGACAGGTGAGCTAAAAATGTGCCCCCCCCCCCTGGGTGTAAACAAACCTATTCTTTGATTTGACCTGTAGACCTAGTTTTTCACCCCATATGACCCGGATAAAAATATTTCATGCAGACAAATATTCTCAACAAGTTTCATGCACATCAAATAAACAATAGTGTTAACACACTTTTCCTTTGAATTGACTGGGTGACCTAATTTCTGACCCTCAAACTTGGCCTAAAGAACAATCAAGATAAACATTCTGACCAAGTTTCATGAAGATAGGGTCATAGATGGGGCATCTAGGTTGTTTAAAGCTTTGATTTGTCCTGATTTAGATTACTTAGTTTTTGACCCAACATGACCTAGTTGTGATCCAGGCCTAGAGATCATCAAGATAATCATTCTGTGCAGTTTGTATCAAATCAAAGCATAAATGAAACCTCTGTAAGGCTGAAAAGTCCAAAAGAATATTCCAATACAAAGTATGTGCAAATTTGATTCATCAAGGTAATCATTCTGACAAAATTTCATGAAGATCAATTGAAAAATACAGCCTTAATCGCATACACAAGGTTTTACTTTGATTTGACCTAGTGACCTAGTTTTTGACCCTAGATGACCCATTTCAAACTCGGCCTAGACTTCATCAAGGTAATCATTCGGAAGAAAATTCATAAAGATTGATTGAAAAATACAGCCTCTATCGCATACACAAGGTTTTTCTTTGATTTGACCTAGTGACCTAGTTTTGGACCCAAGATGACCTATTTTCAATTCGGCCTAGATTTCATCAAGGTAATCATTCTGACCAAACTTCATGAAGATCAATTGAAAAATACAGCCTCTATTGCATACACAAGGTTTTTCCTTGACCTAGTTTTTGACCCCAGATAATCCATTTTCGAAATCAGCCTAGATTTTATCAAGGTATTTATTCTGACCAAATCTCATGAAGATCAGTTGAAAACAAAGAGTGCCAGAATGTCACAATATACGCCCATCACAGCAAATTTCTTTACTCTAGCACCTGTATTTGCAAATGGAATTTCAATTTTGTGGTTGTTTAGTAATCATTGTAAGTCATTTGTTTTTCTAAGTCCACAAAAAACTCCTTACCAGGTAGAGATACCTTAAAATACACCTAAAATTTGAAAGTAACATCTATGTTGTACCACAGAAAAGTGGTCTTGTTTTTTCCCTAAGGTCAGTTATAAAAAAGTTACAATATAAGTTATTTATAGTAACAACTAAGGGAAGATAATCTTAAAAAAAAAAATAAAAATCCAAAATTTTTTTTAAGTCTACACAAAAATCTTTACCAGGTAAAGATTGGTCAAAATACACCTCATAATTGGATGTAGCATGCATGTTGTACTACAGAAAAGTGGTCTCGATTTTCCCTACGACTAGTAATAAAAAAGTTACAATATAAGCTATTTATAGTAACAACAAAGGGAAGTAATTCTAAAGAAGGGAACTGCGCATGACACTTCGTCTCATGATGGTGTATAATTGTGCCAAGTTACATCAAAATCCCTCCATGCATGAAGAAGAAATGCTTCGGACAAAGTCATTCTTGTATCTGACATTTGGCCTCTAAGTGTGACCTTGATCTTTGACCTAGGGACCTGGTTGTTGCGCATGACACTCCGCCTCGTAGTGGTAAACATTTGTGCAAAGTTATATCAAAATCCCTCTATGCATGAAAAAGAAATGCTCCGGACAAGGTTTTCATTCTGGTATCCTTTGACCTCTAAGTGTGACCTTGACCTTAGACCTAGGGACCTGGTTCTTGCGCATGACACTTTTCCTCGTGGTGGTGAACATTTGTGCCAAGTTATATCAAAATCCCTCCATGCATGAAGAAGATATGCTCCGGACAAAGTCATTCTTGAATTTGACCTTTGACTTCAAAGTGTGACCTCGACCTTAGACCTAGGGACCTGGTTTTTGCGCATGACACTCCGTCTTATGATGATGAACAACTGTGCCAAGTTTCATCAAAATCCCTTCATGCATGTAGAAGAAATGCTCCGGACAAAGTCTGTGGACGCCGCCCGCCCGCCCGCCAGGGGCGTTCCCATAATACGTCCCGTTTTTCAAACGGACGTATAAAAAGAGCTTCTATCGCATACACAAGCTAATTGTTGACAGATGACAGACAGACGTTGGACGCCATACAACGAGCGATCAGAATAAACTCACCTGAGCATTTCAGGTGAGCTAATAATATCCATTTTTGCAGAGATATCAGTTTAATGCTCAGGTGAGCTAATAATATCCATTTTTGCTGAGATATCAGTTTGTGTTTCGTTACCACAAGTGAATTGTACATAAACCTACATCCATGTTTTGTTTAAGAATAATTTTAGGCAAAAGATGTTGTAATGGAAAGTTTTTCTTCTTTGCCTTATGTGAAACATGCAAGGTTTGTAAATAAGCTGGGATTGCCACTACAATATTATTATGTTACAAGAAATTGTTTCCTTCTATTTCATATATTCCTTGAAACAAATCAAATGATAGCAGGTTTCTTTCTTTGCCCATAAAGTCATTTACTAAAACTAGAATGTGTCTGTAAGACACAGGGTGTACCCACCACTGGATGATTGTTACATTTGTCACAAACAAGGGACAATAATTCAATTGTCTGCAGTCTTAATGGGGTACAGCCTCAACAAACATTTTATGAAAATGATTCATTATTCTAGGCCCTATACTTTTGAGCATCACAAACAAAAAATAAGAGCTAAGATTCTGAAGAAGAATGCCAAGTGTGCAAGTACACATCATGTTTAAGACTTCAGCATGGTTTCCTGAATTTACATCTAATACTTTTTGTGCCCCCCATGAGTGGTGGGAGCATATAGATTTGGTCTTGTCCGTGCATCCGAGCGTCCGTCCATCCGTCCGTCCGTCCGAAGTTCGTGATGCGCCTAGCTCGAAAAGTATTTGATATAAATTGATGAAACCTTGCATGAGTCTTTATCATGATATGAACTTGCGCACCTCCTATATTTCGTCTGGCTCCACCCCCTATTTTCAGAGTTATGGCCTCTGAAATAGTCAAAAATGCACATTTTGACCTTGTGACACGCCTAGCTCAACGAGTATTTAATATAGATTCATGAAACCTTGCATGAGTTACAATCATGATATGAACTTGCACACCTCCTACTTTTCATTTGGCTCCGCCCTCTATTTTCAGAGTTATGGCCCCTGAAATAGTCAAAAATGCACATTTTCACCTTGTGACATGCCTAGCTCAAAAAGTATTTGATATAGATTCATGAAACCTTGCATGAGTCTTAATCATGATATGAACTTGCGCACCTCTTATTTTTCATCTGCTCCACCCCCTATTTTCAGAGTTATGGCCCCTGAAATAGTAAAAAATACACATTTTCACCTTGTGACACGCCTAGCTCAAAAAGTATTTAATATAGATTCATGAAACCTTGCATGAGTCTTAATCATGGTATGAACTTGCGCACCTCCTATTTTTCATTTGGGTCTGCCCCCAATTTTCAGAGTTATGTCCCCTGAAGTAGTCAAAAATGCACATTTTCACCTTCTGACATGCCTAGCTCAAAAAGTATTTGATATAGATTCATGAAACCTTGCATGAGTCTTAATCATGATATGAACTTGCATACTTCTATTTTTCATTGGGTCCGCCCCCTATTTTTAGAGTTATGGCCCCTGAAATAGTCAAAAATGTACATTTTCACCTTGTGACACACGTAGCTCAAAAAGTATTTAATATAAATGGTTGAAAACTCGCATAAGTCTTTATCATGATATTAACTTGCACACCTCTAATTTTTTGGCTGGCTCCACCTCTTATTTTTAAAGTTATGGCCCCTGAAATAGTAAAAAAATGCACTTTTTCACCTAATTATATACCTAGCTCAAAAAGTATTTGATGTAAATTCAGGAAACCTTGCTGAAGTCTTTATCGTGATGTGACCTTGCACACTTAGCATTCTTCTTGAGAATCTTACCTCTTATTACAGAGTTATGGCCCTTGAAATAGCCAGTAGAGTGGATTTTTTGTTTGTGATGCTCATAGCTCAAAAAGTATAGCGCCTAGATTAATGAATCCTTTTCATAAAATGTTTGTTGAGGCTATACCCCATTAAGACTGCAATCATTTGAATTATTGCCACTTATTTGTGACAAATGTACCAGTGGGGGGCACACCCTGTGTCCTACAGACACATTCTAGTTAAGCTTTAGGCACATAATAAGATCCATTGAAAAATATGGCCCCTAGAGCGGTGACAAGGTTTTTCTATTTTTAGACCTACTGACCTAGTTTTTGATGGCACGTGACCCAGTTTCCAACTTGACCTAGATATCATCAAGGGAAACATTCTGACCAATTTTCATAAAGATCCCATTAAAAATGTGACCTCTAGTGTGGTCACAAGCAAAAGTTTACGGACGCACGGACGCAAGCACGGACGGATGACGGTCGCAGCGCTATCACAAAAGCTCACCTTGTCACTTTGTGACAGGTGAGCTAAAAATTGCCTAACTTTTAAAGAATATTTTCATCCTTTTTATCCATCAAAGAATCAAAACTTACACAATTAATGTTTCTTTGATACCCCACAGAAATTAGCTTTTTGCGTAACTGATTAAAATCAGCACACTTAAATAAACAGTGAAATTCATCACCTACTTCTCGTAAATTACAAACATTACAAATTCTGTCATTACGTTCTATATTTGCCTATCTTAGCTTTTCAATAGGTAGATGGTTATTACACATTCTAAAATTGACAATTGTCTGAACATAGTATGGTGATAGTGCATCAAAATAATGTTCATATTTATGTTCGGTTTTGTACACATGGTACATTGTAATTTTAACATTTATTTGATTCAAAAACGTTGCTATGCCAGGTTTGCATATACTGATCTTGAAGACATTTTTTCAATTTTAGCTAACAAAAGCTCTCTAGAACTATTGAAACCTTGGTTCAGCCATACATAACCTAAACCACATTCATCTAAAATAGATTTTACATATGATAACCAACTATACATTTTGTCGTTTTTTATGTAGTCCGAATACATAAATTTATACATAAAAGGCGATAGTTTATCAATATTTGTAATAACATTATACCAAAATCCAATTATCCTCTTTTTAATTGATATACAAATAGAGTATCTACCAAGGTCACCATAAAGCATAATGTGTGGAATACTACTATGCCCCAACGATAACTTGATATTTACAAACATGACTATAAATAGATTAAAATGGAACATAGGAAATTCAGCATTTTTCTAGCACGTTACAACCTAAATATTTCTAGATTTTGTACCAATTACAAATTAGCTCAGTGGTAAAGCATACTGTCCATGGTCAACAGATCTTTTGCCGTGTGTGTTCGAAACTCAGCACTGAGAATTTTTATTTCACTTTTGCAAAAAAATCAAGTTTCCTTCATGAGCTCTGTGACAATACGACAGAGAGGTATCTAAAGCCGATATGGCAGATCAGAATAGTTTATTATATATCAAAGATGATAGATTAAACGCATGCACTCAAGCCATGCGAATAATGAACATGCTATTGTGTTATATAAAGACATATATACAAATTCAAACCATCAAAGAAAGAAACAAAAATAATGAAACAAAAATGAAAACGAATAGAAAAAAAAATCTGAAAAAAAAACCTCACGAAGATTCGAACCCACAAAACGATTTGCTTATGTCCAGTTGTTGTCTGCAGTTTACCCAACTGAGCTATGTTGCCATATACACAGTGAATATTTAAAATGAAAGAAATACTAATGTTTAATTGTCAAGTAATGTGTAACCATTATGAATTATTATTTCATCAGTTATCATGAGATAGACTCGTCCTCGCGTTTCGGCGGGAATCACGTTATCATTGGGGATTAGTACGTTTAACATGTAATATGTGTTTCATAAAGTCAGTTTGCACTTTTTCTAACAAGTTAACATTTGAGTAACCCCAGACTTCACATCCGTAAGTCAAGATAGGTAATAATGTAGAATCAAATAGTTTGTTGACAATCTATTGATAAATCTAAATTTCTTATCTTTCTATACAGGCTAAATAAACCTTTCCTGCTTGTTCCACAATATGCGTTTTAGCTGTTGCAAAATTTCTATTTTTTGAGAAAACCACACCAAGATATTTGAATGTATCTACAACTTCAATCTTGTGATTATTAACAACAATATTTCTATTTCTATGAAATCGATCACCAAAAACCATAACCTTAGTTTTATCAAGTCTAACTTCCATAGTGTACAATATTCATTAAAAGTATGTACAGTGTAACTTCCGAAAACTGGACCTTTGAAAACCGCATGAAACTCAAGGTCCCGATTTTTTCTGTTCTTATTTCTATATATTTTTAACTTCTGAAAACCGGAACTTCCGAATTCTGAAAACCGGACGATTTTTGAAGGAGTTTATATTTCAACACTAAAATTGACTTAAAAATTTTTGCTGAGTTAAAAGTGTCACCTGTTAATCCAAAAACGCTGTCAACATGTTCTTTTGTTTATCTATCAACGGCCCGTGTTTATTTTGACACGCTAGATAATCACAATGATCATAAGATTGAAAAGAAAGGAAGTATTTAGCGATAATTTTCATTTGTATTCAATTTATGAAAACGTGATAAATTAAATATCTTAGTGTGATAAACTTTTTTAATATTTGAATGAAAGGAAGATAGGTGTTAGTGTACTGTATTTAGAAAGGGGCTTAAATTCAAAGCCCGAATGTTAATTATCAAACATGTCTGGGTATTGGTGTAGGTGCATTTTTTTTTCGTTCTGCCAAAAATCTAGCAGTTTTAATTAGAAGTATGCTATATTGAGCACACTGGTTATTTGGGTACCTACTCGTGTGAGCAATACCGCCCTTGTGTGATTTATGTACATGTAGGTTGTTTAGGGTATATAAAAATAATGCCAACGTATGACACATATTTAAGAATGTTGAACATTTTAAAGACAGATTTGTCCGAGGCAATGCATTAAATATCAGTCCTCAATAATATTGATATGACTATAAAATTTGAAGAAATGTAGCGAAATGTATGTATTTTGACGTTTTGAGACGTATTTTTCTTTGTTCAAAGTTGAGATAACTGAATTTGCCACTCTCCTTGGTAGAACTATACATACTCAACTACAAAACATTTGGATCATGTACCTGCAAGTTATTTTTGTTGATAAAATTTCAATTATGTGCGTCCTGTTGCTGTTTTTGATGGTACCTCTGATGATGGATGAAAATAAACAAAGATACCTACCCATTTGCACATGGGTACTGTCCTCGTTATATCAGTGAACATTTATAAAACTCCCCGCAGCGATTGCTTCCGCATACGGTACACTAAATAAACGCAAGTGAAGGTAATTGCTTTGAGGATCTGGAAATAAGAACTTGAAATGTGAAACCTGACCTTTAGTAGATCTATTTGATTAGAATTTTAACTTTAAAGATGCAAAGAATGTGAGTGGACCGTGTTAGCAGTATTTCACCAATACTAAATCTTCCCTCACACCCACCCTCTATTCTACGCATTCTATCATCTTGCTTTCTTGAAGTTCTTCTTTTTCTCCTTCAGTCTCATTATGAAAACGACCAAACTTGTCGCACACCGAGCAGAAGAGCTGATGTTAAATGTTAAGACCTTCTTTAGGGAGAGGCTCCGGTTTCATAAATCTGTCTTTTATCGTATCTTGTTAAATTCGCCTCTGTTCATAGGCGCACCTTCCATTAAGGTAGTGCTAATGACGCGACTTGTTTACAAGTGCATACAATATACACTACTGTATAAGTATCTTACAGGTGACTAACTGAAGAAACAGAAGCAGATATGGAAGTCTGGGTATCAGATTCTGTCTCTTTTTAGTGTTTGTTCACACACCCCTCACAGCGGTTGTAAACGTTAAATGTACGTCAAGGGAGGAAATCTTTGAGATTCAAGATTTCAAGATTTTATTTATAACTAGGCCCATACAGGCATCAGCATTATAATGACAACAAATTTAACAAAACAAACACTAAAACATAAAATAAAACATTAGTTTTACGGTCATAATAGATCTGATACAGATGGTGTACATTTAGAATTAACCAGGTTGAAAAACAGTGTTCTAAATGGCCAGCAAATAACTGCCAGTGACAAAAACCAATCCCTGCCTAAAAAATTTAAGAATTTTCTGTACAAAAAATGCTAACTTAAAAAGAAGAGTACTATCATTACTTTGAAATAAACGTTGAAATGACATTGCATTTGACAGCTGAAAGTCATTTGGTATAAATTTTACTCTGTCCAAATCAAAGTAGGGACATTTTAAAATAAGAATATTGCTCTAAATACACTGGTGAAAGTACTGACTGATTCAATCAGAATTCAGCAAATCCAAATTGTCCTAAAGATTCTTTTACATATGAAAATCCAAGAACAATAATTTACATTTGCTGATGAAGTCTATACATGAACCTGTAAAGTATACAGTTCTTTTCTTGTTTACCATTTAATAAATTGTACACCAGTAGTTCAGTATTCTATTTCTAATTATAATATCTATTGGTAATACCCCAAGCACCAAAAACCATGACATAAAGTGTTGACTTTTTAACCTTCAGTAATGTTTTTGAAAATTTAAGCTGAAAACTTTTAACAATGCTAACATCACCACATCCCCATACCTATGATCCATACAATAATCTTGGTTGAACCATAGACTTAAATAAATGTAACTGTAAATCAAAACTAAACTGCAACTTCTAGATTTTTTTTCAACAGAGCATACATAGCATTTCTATCTTGGTCAACCAAATACATTTTAGTTTTATTGAAGTTACCATTGTAGTTAAATATAATAGCAGCATTCGGGGGGTTATCTTCCCAAGTCATTTAACAGGTGTCGCTACGGGCGAATAGGTCATATCATGCGGTGTACTCTCGGCTTTTATCATAGTGTTAAAAAAGTGATTAGGTTTAGATTATTTAAAAAGATAGAATCATGTAATTTATCAATATCATCTATTTAGATAGCTGTTTCTTCTGTTTTTAACAGGAAATTTATAGCCTCACTTCAAAATGCTGGCCAGTAATATATAACTGAAATTATGTCGTAGCATTTATCTTTAAGCGAGTCACATTTCTATTTATTTTTTTAGCAAAGCTGGGTTAGCTAATTTAGCTAGCTAAAAATATTGCTAAATTTACCCCTCTATGGATGCCTTGTTTCACATAGACAATGGTTACTCTGGATATTAAGATTGCATAAAATTTCCTATCCACTGCATACTGATTGTTATCATAAAAATGTGCATGACATGTGTCCTGTTAACTCTAGGGGGTTAAAGAATATGTCCTTGAAGCAGACTTAACATTTCCTGCTCCCACGTGAGTGTTACATATTGGACAGTCTGGTGTTAATATAATGTGTATAATAAGTTTTCTTAATACTTTTAACACTGATTTGACATAATGTCTAATAGGTCTCACATTTGTTTTCTTTTTATTATTTCCAAAGCTATACAAATCTGTGGTCTGTTTACTAAAAATCTTCAAAAGATTCATATTTTGACATTCTTGTGATATTTCTACTTTGTTTTCTATGGTTAAGAAACAAACGTGTCAGGGTTTTTTGTTGATTAAAAACATTTCAACTGATTGTTAGGGTGTTATCTCAAAGCGATGCTTTAGGCCAGACAAAAATTTGAGATTGAACCAATGACTATTTTATTGGAAATTTGTTTTTCACTTTATGTGGGCAAGTTGCTGTGAATTTGAATTGACTGAAAATTAAAGAAGCAGCACCATAAAATTAAAATTAACACGAGATAAGTTAATTTGTCAATAGAGATCATTTATGCCTCATGGATGATATTTTCATAAAATATATGAGAAAACAACTGTGATAATTATCTGGGCTAATGGAAAATTGAAGGGACATCTTATCACGAGGGCGTATATTTTAACGTTTTACAGTAATTATTATTATAATTTCTATATTATTCAAGACCTCATTGCATTAAGCTGCGTATGCAGATCTTCCCGATTAAATTGTAACTATATACTGTCTATACTGATCCTTATTTAAAGAATATAGTCTGAATACTTGCAAAATGATAAATGGATTTTCCAAGGAGGGCATTTAATATTGAAAAAAAAAACTTTAAGGGGACGCATATTGCTACATTCACAGTTCATACAGCAATGCGGAAGGGGTGCATATTCAAGAAATCGATGGTGGGAAAATAAAAAACATATTCCTAAACTGATATAATACTGATGGACACCTGTAATGTACAGTATTTTGTGGATAAGGATGTGGTACTATGAATGTAATAGGAAAACAGAGGTGTTTGTGAAAGTACATTCAACACAAAATATTAAGCTTTTGTATAAGGAAAAAACAGGTTTTTTACAATAACAGTGTTCCAAATAATGTTGAAGGGATGAGATTTTCTTTCTAACACACCAGGTGTGCTTAAACGTGTAAAAATTTAACGCCACGTCAGTTCATCTCGGGATGGACGCCATATTTCTCATTGATAAAAAAATCAGAGTGGGATTAGCATTGCAAGGGCATAACACGACATTCTACACAATGAATACCTTAGAACAGATATCTAAGATGCTACACAGGTCAGGCGGGTTAAATGCATAATGTCGATCACTTGAAATTCATCTTGAAAAGGTGGTTAATTTTAGTTTGTTTACATGGTTTTTAATTTTCCCACGACTTCTCGGCGATTCACTGCAAATGTATTACTGCGCCGGACGAAAGGTAACTCTAATAAACAACGGGAGACAACTTAGGTGTCAGCACGTGTATGATTTTTAAAAAAACATGTCGATGATTATTATTTCTTATCAAATAATGAATCCTATTCAGATATTCGTCTTTAATATTAGAAAATTATTAATTTCTGTGGACATTTGTCAAAAAATATTACTTACAGTGGACTACTTTGCGCATCAAACTGGTTTCCGCTTCAGTTGTGAGGCACTTCCGTTATACTTTTGACAACAATAACAAAACACAAAATGAATCAATAAAGTCACTTATAAACCGACTGCTACTTAAATCAGTGTAAGTAAAGTTGTTGTTACAACATTATACATGTTCGTTACGTTATGAGATAAAGTTTATCTTGAACTGCATAATCCATTAACTACGTTTACATGATATTGCATTTACAACTTCTTTGACCCCATTTTTTTACGTGAATGACAGCATTCTCGTGCAACTCGTGCAAACAGAGTTATGAAAAGTATGGTGGAGAATTCAAGGACAAATTATAAATGACATTAAAGTGAGGATAACTGTATATTCGTCCAGTTTTGATCATTGACATTCCTGCTGTGTATTAGTAACTTTTGTGAACAAGATTAGAATGTTGCTTTTGCACAAATACACATTGATTGGACCTCTCAACCAAATTTCATAACTTATTTTAGGGATTTTTTAAGACAGTACATTTTCAGAAGTTTGTTGAATGTGTTTTGATATTTAAGTGCATTGCAGTTCATGAATACCAAGTTAAAAATTAATAATGGCAACATTTCTAGGCCTTTATTGTAAGCCACTAGACTTCTGTAATGATAAATGTTTAATGTATTAAGGGGAATATACTCTTTTAGTTTTGTAATGTGGCATTCATTGACCACCGTATCTTTTCTTATGCACTACTTTGTAAACAAACTAAATAATGTGTTTTAGCTCACATATGCCAAATGAAAAGCAAGACAGTGAACTTATTTCACATTCTTTCTTTAAATTAGAATCTGTAGGACATTGATAAATGTTTGGACAAAGTGAAGCACTATTATTTTCGCACCAAAAAGTCTTAATTGTTGACTTTGAATGTACACAAGAAGTCTTATGTAATTCAAAAATAACTTTCTTGTTTCAGTTTTTCTCATTTTTATTTTAGTGAGCAATCCTTTGTGTACTTATAACAGTTGAAACAGTATTCATTTCATTTCATTTACCAAAACCTTGTACTTTTTTGCAGGTAAATTTTATAATACCCCACCCACTTTTTTCTAATTTCAAAGTATGCGTCCCCTTAAAGCTAAATAAAGCACTTATTGCCACAATTAACAAATATGACAATCATACAGTCCATGAATTAACTGACACACAGAAAATGTACTTTAAAACAGTCTGCAGCATAGAATATCCATAGATATGAATAAAGGTCTTCAATCAAAATTTTGCTCAAGTGATAAACAACTAACATTGATGACTTTGTCGGATACTTTCCAAATCTACTAATATTTTGAAGTGTCATAACGATGTAAATAATGTATACACACTTTTCTAGGACCTATTCGCATGTAGCGCCACCTATACGCGCACCTGTTTTATCAGGGAAATTAACTGAGACCGATATCACCCATTGCGCGGACTAATTTAGAGCTAACGGTTGCCGAGATAAGTTTTTGCCGAAGAAATGACCTATCAATTTGATCAAAACACTGTTGGTAATCAATGAAAATGCAATAAAGTTTATGCCCCGAATTAAGCACTTTTGAGATTATCGAGTGTAATATGAAAATGCAGTCACTGATTGACTTCCCCTTTTGAAATCCGAACTGATTATCAGAAATCTTATCGTATTTTTAGCTCACCTGTCACATGGTTTCATTATTGATTTTATTTTAACCAAACTTGGACACAACTTGTATCACCATAAGATGTTGGCTCCTTTCTTGAACTAGCCAGATCCCATGATGGGTTCCAGAGTTAAGGCCCCTGAAAGGGCCAAAAATAGCTATTTTGACCTTGTCTGCACAATAGCAGCTTCATTTATAATTTGATTTTAACCAAACTTGCACAAAACTTGTGTCACAATAAGATCTTGGTTCCTTTCTTGAACTAGCCAGATCCCATTATGGGTTTCAAAGTTATGGCCCCTGAAAGGGCCAGAATTAGCTATTTTGACCTTGTCTGCACAATAGCAGCTTCATATATGATTTTATTTTAACCAGACTTGCACACAACTTGTATCACCATAAGATCTTGGTTCCTTTCTTGAACTTGCGAGATTCCATTATGTGTTCCAGAGTAATGGCCCCTGAAAGGGCCAGAATTAGCTTTTTTGACCTTGTCTGCACAACAGCAACTTTATTTATGATTTGAATTTAATCAAACTTACACAAAACTTGTGTCACTTTAAGGTCTTGGTTCCTTTCTTGAACCGGCCAGATCCCATAATGGGGTCCAGAGTTATGGCCCCTGAATGGGCCAAAATTAGCTATTTTGACCTTGTCTGTACAATAGCACCTTTATTTATGATTTGATTTTAACCAAACTTACACACAACTTATATCACCACAAGATCTTGGATCCTTTCTTGAACTGGCCAGATTCCATTTTGGGTTCAAGAGTTATGGCCCTTAAAGGTCCAAAATCGGCTATTTTGGCTTTTGCAGCCATAAAGAGACTTCATTTATTGTTTTATTAGCTCACCTGTCACATACTGACAAGGTGAGCGTTTGTGATCACCCTTCGTCCGTAGTCAGTCCGTGCGTGCGTCTGTCCGTCCGTCAACAATTTCTTGTCTGCACGATAGTGGTTTCATTATGATTTTATTTTAACCAAACTTGCACACAACTTGTATCACCATAAGATCTCGGTTCCTTTCTTGAACTGGCCAGATCCCACTATGGGTTCCAGAGTTATGGCCCCTGAAAGGGCCAAAATCAGCTATTTTGACCTTGTCTGCACAATAGCAGCTTTATTTATGATTTGATTTTTACCAAACTGGCACACAACTTGTATCACCATAAGATCTTGGTTCCTTTCTTGAACTGGCCAGATTCCGTTATGGGTTCCAGAGTTAGGGCCAGAATTAGCTATTTTGACCTTGTCTGCACAATAGCAGCTTCATTTATGATTTTATTCTAACCAAACTTGTACACAACTTGTATCGCTATAAGATCTTGGTTCCTTTCTTGAACTGGCGAGATTCCATTATGGGTTCCGGATTTATGGCCCCTAAAAGGGCCAGAATTAGCTATTTTGACCTTTTCTGCACAATAGCAGCTTCATTTATGATTAAAATTTAATCAAACTTGCACAAAACTTGTGTTGCCATAAGATCTTGGTTCCTTTCTTGAACTAGCCAGATCCCCTAATGGATTCTAGAGTTATGGCCCCTGAAAGGACCAAAATTAGCTATTTTGACCTTGTCTGCACAATTCATTTATGATTTGATTTTAACCAAACTTGCACACAACTTGTATCACCACAAGATCTTGGTCCCTTTCTTGAACTGGCCAGATTCCATCATGGGTTCCAGAGTTATGGCCCCTTAAAGGTCCAAAATTGGCTATTTTGGCTTTTGCAGCCATATAGAGACTTCATTTATGGTTTAATTTGATACAAACTTCCGAAATATCTTCAACAACAATAAATCTTAGATTCCATGACAAATCAGATCCAGTCATAGTTTCCAGAGTTATTTTATATCTGATTACCTCCCCTGATTGTAGTCAAAATGGATTTATATCAGTAAGTACTTAGGACTTATTTGAAATTCCATTATTGTCATTAGTTGGACTGAGCCAATCAGGGTAGATAACTATGGACTGATTTTATGTCAAATTACCTCCCTTTATTTCAAATTAAAATGGGTATATCTCCGTAACTAATGAAGATACTGATCTGAAATTTCATTTATGTCAACAGATTTATTTGGCAGATCCTTCTTTTGTTCACTTACAATAATTTTCTTTTTTATTACTTCCCTTTTACGTTACTATAAATAGCTTATTTTTAGTAACTTCTTTATTATTGGCCGTAGGGAAAACCCGAAACCACTTTTCTGTGGTACAACATGGATGGTACCTCCAATTTTTATGTGTATTTTGA
Organism: Mercenaria mercenaria; assembly: GCF_021730395.1. Taxonomy (NCBI): domain Eukaryota; kingdom Metazoa; phylum Mollusca; class Bivalvia; order Venerida; family Veneridae; genus Mercenaria; species Mercenaria mercenaria. The sequence continues at coordinate 79,242,378 of NC_069366.1, read as the reverse complement.
CATATCTGTACCTTGTAAGAATTTTGTTTTTCTGTTTGGTTAAATTTCTTACTTTGTTGTTCCTGTCCTTTGGACTTAGATATTTTTTCTGAGGACCTTCTTGTCCTCAAGTGCAATGATAACAGGTTAGCGATATAGGGCCATCATGGCCCTCTTGTTTTGACCATAAATTTAGTCTATTTAGCAATAATTGTGAATATATCTTTGCCATTGTATTAATCAGTGTAATCCCTCTATAATTTTTTGCTTCATGGATATTACCCTTTTGAAAACTGATGCAATAATTCCCTCTCCCCATGATAATGGGTAGTCTCCTGTATCAAATAATCTGTTATACAGTTTAAGCAAAAAGGGGGAGATAATATTAAATGACGCTTTTAACATTTCGCTTGTAATATTGTCACTACCTGGGGATTTATTGTTATTTTGAGAGTAGGTGGCGGTACGTAGTTCATTTTCAGAGAAAAAAGTGTCTAATTCATCATCTTGATTTTCTGTAAAAATATCTCTTTCATTTTCATCTGTTAGCGTTTCTCCAAATAACGTTTTAAAATGCATATGTAAATCATTTAATGATAGTGATTCCGAACTTTCAGATTGTTTTTTCATTTTTTTTATTTATATTTTTCCAGAATTTCCTGGGATTCTTATCGGCTAAATTTTCCAGTCGCTTACCTTCGTTAATTTTGTATTTTCTTTTTGCAATTTTCTTTACCTTATTATACCTTGTTCGTGCATGTATAAAGTTGCATCTAGAAATTTCAGTTTTATTATGTGTAAAATTGTTCCTTGTACTATTAAAATCTTTCTTTTCATTATAGCATCTATCGTCGAACCATTTACATTCTTTTTTTAAAGGATCTGTATTTTTCGATTTACTTTCTTGGCCAAAAATATCAAAAGCTACCTCCAACAAAATCGAGGAAAAATTGCTGATTATAGATTCTACCGGTTCCGTATTTACTATTTCAGACAGATGTGAAATTATATCATTTTTACTCGAAAGCCTGTCAATGAAATCACTAACTTTAGAACTATCCCATACGATCTTATGAGTAAAAGTTTCAGGTTGTGCGGATGTTTTTGGAGCACTTCCATATTTTCTCAGAAGACTAACGTACATGTCGATCACGTGATCTTTATTGGCGCATTCTGAAATTTGAACCCTATTAACAAATGGTAGGTTTTTATCTAAGTACTTATCAAATTCAGAATAATCTGTAGCAGAAGCAGTTCGGCTGTTAAAATCGCCAGTTATGTAAATCTTGCCTAGCTCATGATATTTCAAAATATCACTTTCGAGGCTATCAAAAAAATAAAATTCATCCTCTTTTACTACATTTGAGTTCATAGGTGGTCATAAATATGGCATATATAAACATCTTCCTCAAACAAAAATAGTTCACAGCTTAATCTTATCCAAATAGAACCGTACTGATTTTTTTCACATACATAAACATATTTTCTTAAACTGTTTTTATAATAAAAAGATATTCCACCACTATATCTTCCTCTCCTGGCATTATTAGATTTATTTCCAGGAATCTGAGTACAAGAAAAACCGTCTATATCATAAATAATCTGGTCAGTTTTTGAAATCCATGTTTCATTCAAGAAAACAAGGTCATACTCGGATAAAAATGAAAGAAAGTCACTGTCAACAATATTCCTTTTAAGGACATTAACATTCCAGAATAAAACCTTTAACAGTTGCTCTTCACGACCTTCCTATGCTTCAGATTCTGGTTTGTACTCCTCGTTGTTAATGAATAGTTTTTTGTGCCAATGAATTTTACAGTTTGCCCGTTTTTAATTGCCTCATCCATCACTGGGTGCATCACGTATAGTTCTCGGGAGATGTATAATAATAATAATAATAATAATAATAAAGACTTTATATAACGAGGCTACATATTCACCAAAACGATCTTCCATATGTGCCTCAACATTTTTACAACATTTACATCAAATAACAGTAGCAATAATATTAAATACAGAATTAAATAATTACAAAATGAAATAAACACAAAATGTTAATCAGTAGTAAGAAAAATCACAGAAACAAAATTACAAACATATATATAAGCATGGAATGATGATTTTGATTGAAGGAAAGTTAGCCAGAGTACTTCTACTTTAAATAAGCTTTTTGAAATTTTCAGTATTTTCAGATTGGCGTACAAAGAGAGGTATATTATTCCAAATTTTAGTTCCAGAATAAGAAAGTGTTTTTCGATAAAACTCAAGATTAGGCTTAGGAATATGTAGATTAAGATTATTTGTTGATCTGAGATTTCGGTTATGTAAAGTTGAAGCAAATTGAAATTTTTCTTTCATGTAGCATGGCGAGTTTTCTTCATTTAATGATTTGTAAATTAAAATAGCTTTTTTGTACTCAACTCTGTCGTTAAATTTTATGCATTTTAATTCTTTGAAAAGAGGTTCAGATGGTGCATCTGCCTTTTTATCAAGAATAATGCGAGCTGCACGTTTCTGAAATTTTATCATTCTCTCAAGAAGTTCATTTGAGCAGTTTCCCCATATTGAACAGCAATAGTCTATATTGGGTAAGATGTAAGCATTGTAGAAAAGTTTCCTGGCATGTATATTAAGGAATTGTTTTATCCGTAAAAGAAGATAGAGATTACTGTTGCATTTCTTTATTGTTTGTTCCACTTGTAATTTCCAGTTTAGGCAATTGTCAACTTGAACTCCAAGAAGTTTTTCAGATTTAGTGAACGCTATATCAGTGTAAAGTAACTGAAGAGGTGTATTTGTTGGTGCTTGAATGTCATTTTGGGTCTTTTTGGAGGCTGGTATGTACATAGCTTTGGTTTTGTCTGTATTAGGTATCATTGCACTATGATTGCACCATTCTTGAATAGAGTCTAGGTCTTTTTGAAGTTTTAAGTTTAATGTTTCAGTTGAATGCCCCGTAGCACTTATGGTAGCATCATCTGCAAACATATCCATTTATGAGTGTTCAAGATGTAGGGGTAAATCATTTATATAGGTAAGGAATAAGATGGGTCCTAAGACAGATCCTTGAGGGACTCCAGAAGATACATCCAGAGCCTCAGAAAAGGTGCCTGACACAGATACTTTCTGAGATCTTTCTGTTAAGTATGATTGAATCAGGAAGGTCTATCAGTTGTTCCAGATTGAATCCACTGTAGTGTATGGTTTGAGATATTGTAACAACTAAGTTTTTCAATGAGTAGTGTATGGTTTACCAGATCAAAGGCTTTTGTTAAGTCTAGAAATATGGTATCAACAAGATTATTGTTATTGATTTGCTCAATCCAGTTGTCTACTATGGATGTTAGACCAGTTTCACAAGAGTGCTTTGTTCTAAACCCAGATTGTTTTTTATGAAAAAGGTTACTGTCTTCAAGAAATTGTTTAAGGTTAACAGAGACATGCTTTTCAATGAGTTTTGATAAAACTGGTAAAATAGAAATGGGTCTATAGTTATTTTTATCAGATTTAGACTCTTTTTGTGGATTGGGATAACTATAGCCATTTTAAATGCAGTAGGGAATTTAGCTGTATCAATACTGAGGTTAATGATTTTAACTCAGTGTCTTGAAATAACATGGCAGCTTAGTTTTAAGAAACGAGCACTTATTTGGTCAAGGCCAGTTGCTTTGCTACAGTCAAGGGTTTCAAGCATGTTCCTCACAAATTTTTCGGAAACTGGGGGAATTTGAAACTTTTGATCAGTTTTTAGACAATGTGAATTATGATTCCTTAATAGGGTTTTGTATGATTCAGGATAGCTATCAACATTAGGTGCTCTTTTGAAAATATTGGTAAAGAATTCATTAAACTGTGCTGCACTTTGATAAGGATCAGTAATTGGATCTCCATTATCATCATTTATGTAATGAGTTTGAATACTAGTATTTTTCCCAGATAAGTGCTTTAAATTTTGCCACATTTTCTTTGTGTCTTTTTTATTTTCGTTGACCACTGTGTTGAAAAAAGTTTTTTAAGCATCTGTTGTTAGTGGCTTTACTTTTGAACGAAGTATTTCATAATTCTCATAATTACCAGACTTCTTTGCTTTATCCCTTTCTTTAATTGTTTCAGCTATTGTATTATTGAACCAATCCAGTTGATTAGCATGTTTAACTCGCCTTGTTATATGTGGTGCGTTGATGTTTAAAACTGACGTAAAAGTATTAGTAAAAATGTCTGACATGGAAACAAAAATGAAAAGCGACCAGTCTAGGATTTCTGAAACGGAGAAGTTTTGTGAATTCGTAGCCAAAGACAGTGACTCTATTAAAACCGAAATCAAGGATACAAAAAATGAAATTAAAAACGTTAAAGCAAGCTTTAAAAGCTTTCAAAATAAGTCATCAGATTTATATGAACAGCAAGGCGCCGGCGGCAGTCATACTGCCGTTAGATTAGGCGGAGGTGAGCTAGGTATGTAGGGTTGCTGTAACATTCCAAATGGAGACTGTTGGTATGCCATTGTAACTGAACGCCAGTCAAAAAAAGGGTTACTTACAGATGTGCTCCTACTCCGTGTCTGGCCGCCTCCGAGTCATCTGCCAAGTCGAACGAAACAGTCCTAACGTGTTCTCGCTGATGCCTAAACTGAAATTTTGCGAGAGTCGGGTGATTTTTTGAGCCAGTCCGTTTCCCCAGTCGCTGAACTTTTTCAAATGTAAAGGAGTCTGCATCCTCAATTTTCAAATACTCTTTGCACATGTCTTTGACTAATGCTTCGCAATTCTCTGTTGCGCTCCCTTCCGGAATTCCATAGAATAATAGATTGTTTCTAAGTGACTGTAACTCTAGATTAGTCATCTGTTCTTCTAGTCTAGATTGTTGTTCATATAAATCTGATGACTTATTTTGAAAGCTTTTAAAGCTTGTTTTAACGTTTTTAATTTCATTTTTTGTATCCTTGATTTCGGTTTTAATAGAATCACTGTCTTTGGCTACGAATTCACAAAACTTCTCCGTTTCAGATATCCTAGACTGGATGCTTTTCATTTTTGTTTCCATGTCAGACATTTTTAAACTAATGGAATTAACAGTTTTCTCAATTTTCTCTACTGAGTGCAGCTTTTCTTTTATGGATTTAATATCTTCTATCAACTCAGAGACCCATGGCGGTGGTGCCGGCGCCGGCAGCAGTCATACTGCCGTTAGATTAGGTGGAGGTGAGCTAGGTATGTAGGGTTGCTGTAACATTCCAAATGGAGGCTGTTGGTATGCCATTGTAACTGAACGCCAGTCAAAAAAAGGGTTACTTACAGTTTGTGGATATAAAGTATCACTACTCACTCCACTATTATATCGACATTTCTTTGTCCTACAATTATCTTTATGTGTTTGAGTTTGTAATCCACCATGCAAAAAGTCTGTGCGCACTAACTCATTGTCCTCTAACAAAGGTGACGACGCTTCTCGTTTATATTTTGCTTTTTTATCCAACGTTTCTTCTTTTTTTCCAACATTTTTGTTATCCGGCATTAGATAAGATAGTTTAACAACACATAATCATATTTCTTATCGTATAAATCTTCTTTAAAACACGTATTTTTTTTAATTTTTACGAGACGATAAAAACCATGTTCTCAATGTGTTCAGTCACGTGATCGAAATAATTGTCATGGTTCTCATACTCCAAAAAATTGTCAGTAATGTTATACAAAAATATTTATGTATTGAAATGTTTTAATGATGAAAAATCATAATACATAGTTATTGTTTGAGTTATTGTGCGGGATATATACAAACTGTTAACACAAGTTTTTTGTTGGGCCTTCTCAACTTCTCAATTACAATTATATCAACAATTATCACCTAAATTGAGTGTATTCATAAAAGTTGAAAATATTGATGGTAAAATGTTAAAGGGGTTTGTAAAAAATTTCTTTCAGGTCAGTTTTTGAAATGGTTTGTAAAGCTTATAATGAAAAGCATGTCATTTTCTTTCACTAGATTTTTTCCATGTGTTTTGGACTCTTGGCTAGTCTTGGGTTTTTAATTTTCAAGAAAGTTCAGTATAGCCTCTTTCAAAATGTTGATAGTAGAAGAAAGATACACAATATTGTATTGAATTTATTAAGCTGTGGAAACGTTTGATATAAACTACAATTGGGGAATTCTTAAATCATTGAAAAACTGCCAATATAAGAGTTGTCCATTTTGCTTTCAGATATTTTGAAAAGGTCATTTTTTGTATACCAAATATTTCAGTTTTTATTTACATAGAAGAATAATCAGCAATATATTCAGTAAACTGGTGCAAAATTTTTAGGCACTAAATTTTGATAAATTTGCAATGATTAGAGAACCTAACACTGAACTATTCATAATAGATCAACAACATTCCCAAGTCATTTCATTCCTTTGAATTTTCATATACTGTGTCCATCCTATCTCCATGCATGTTGCATGATACCATTGTTCACATATCTCGCACTCAACCCAACGCATGCCACTTCTCCCTCGCTTATAGCACTTTTTACATAACTCGTCGGAAGACACTTCCGTGGGCAGCAATAGCATGTCTAATTTCCTTTTCCCCTTTACCAGCTGCACTGGGGCTGTATTTGAGTGAGTGGTGACTGTCTGTAATGGAGTTGCAGCTGGTGGTGTATGTCTTTGATCAGTCAGTGAAGTGGATACAGGTGATTCTTAAGTTTCAGATGTAGATCTAGGTGTATGTAATGTTGTCTTGATTTTAGGAGTTGTTGTTGTAGATGTTGTTGAAGATGTGGTAGGTGGTGAATCTTGAGGTTTAGAGGTAGTTCTAGGTGTATGTGATGTTGTCTTGATTTTAGGAGTTGTTGTTGTAGATGTTGTTGAAGATGTGGTAGGTGGTGAATCTTGAGGTTTAGAGGTAGTTCTAGGTGTATGTGATGTTGTCTCGATTTCAGGAGTTGTTGTTGTTGAAGATGTGGTAGGTGTTGAAGGTGCTGTTGTTTCAGCTGGTCTCGGGCATTCCTATACCTCTGAAATAATAAAAGATCATTTTTTTTCATTGTTAACCTATGTTAAAGAGAATGATTTCGCTGTGTTCCATACTATGATAACTTGCTAGACATTACAGACCATCATTAAATAACCATTTTTTTTCAAACAGTTATTTTTTTATTCAGTGAAAATTTACCAATTAAACATGGTGTATGCATTTCATAACTAACATACTTCTCATTGCAATACACTAAAATTGGCAAAAAGCATTGCCCTTTAAACTGTAAATGTGCATGAAAGTGTCTCTTTACAGTCAAACTTGTCTCAGCAACCACCTATTTTTAGCAGCCATTTGCCTTAATCAGCCATTCTGCTTACTTTCACTGTTATTAAAAGAGATTATAATGACCTAAGCCCTGCAGTATTGTCTTTAAAACTTAGTATAACTGCCTAAGCCCTGCAGTATTAAAACTTAGTAAAATATGAGTTCTTTAAGTTAATGAATTTTTATTATTACCTCTGACTAGGTCTGGTTGAAGGTTCTTGGTAGGGATATGAACCATTTTTTTGGTCCTTCCATTATAACCTTTGTCGGCTTGTTTAGGACTGCCCCGTAGTTGCCAATGGTATCTATCTCCCTTATTATAGACTGATCCACTGCCAGAATAGTTCCACCTTTGATGATTGCAGCTGTGTTCATGGTGATTTTTTATTTAGAGAAATAAGGACCATTATTATCGTAAAATTCCTTCAATATTTAACTTTAGTCTATATGCTGTGAAATCGCATGAGAAAATTAAAGTTTTTTTATTCTAATTTTTCTCTGAAAACTGAAAAGGACGGTAACGCTAAACTTCAGATTCGTCTATATGTAACATGTTTAACAAATAATCCTTCATAGTGGCAGTGGATAAGATGTTGCAGGAAAGTTATAATTCAGGTTTGCTTCCCAAAGCAGGCATCTTTGCTTTTGTTGATTTGACATTTTAAGAAAGTTATTATTAGAAACCAAAACTTGAATTCTAATGTTCATAATATGAAAACACTTCAGCTTTAAAGAGAAGTCATTTTAGTCAAAATTAAGAGGTCAGAGCATTTAAGTAATCAAACAAACTACTTAACTTTCACTGAACATGTTTAAATTTCTGTTGGATAAATATTTTATTCATATGTTTAGGCAAATTTGTATTGATTACATACCTCTACATAAATCACAGACTGCACGTCATTGTTTGTTGGGGCTTGTACATTTGGCTCTCTCGGTAGTGTGGCATTTGACAACTGGCGTTTGTAATAAGGAACCATCGTTTCATGAACGTACTCATTCACCACCTTCATGTAACCGTAGCGCCTAGCAAGGTTTAAGATCTAGAATAAAGGGTACTTGTAATATGTCATCAAAGAAAAAATAAACAATATTATGCTACTTTACTCATTATGTCTACCCCCTCTGGGGGAGACATATTGTTTTTGCCCTGTCTGTCCGTCCGTCCGTCTGCCCGCCCGTCCGTCCGTGCGTAAACATTTGCTTGTGACCACTCTAGAGGACACATTTTTCATGGGATCTTTATGAAAATTGGTCAGAATGTTCATCTTGATGATATCTAGGTCAAGTTCGAAACTGGGTCACGTGCGGTCAAAAACTAGGTCAGTAGGTCTAAAAATAGAAAAACCTTGTGACCTCTCTAGAGGCCATATTTTTCATGAGATCTTCATGAAAGTTGGTCTGAATGTTCACTTTGATGATATCTAAATCAAGTTCGAAACTGGGTCATGTGCCATCAAAAACTAGGTCAGTAGGTCAAATAATGGAAAAACCTTGTGACCTCTGTAGAGGCCGTATTTTTCATTGGATCTGCATGAAAATTGGTCAGAAAAATCATCTTGTTGATATCTAGGTCAGTTTTGAAACCGGGTCAACTGCGGTCAAAAACTAGGTCAGTAGGTTAGATAATAGAAAATCCTTGTGACCTCTCTAGAGGTCATATTTTTCATGGGATCTGCATGAAAATTGGTCAGAATGTTCATCTTGATGATATCTAGGTCAAGTTCGAAACTGGGTCTCGTCCGATCCAAGTTCGAAACTGGGTCACGTGCCGTCAAAAACTAGGTCAGTAGGTCAAATAAAAGAAAATCCTTGTGACCTCCCTGGAAGTCATATTTTTCATGGGATCTGCATGAAAATTGGTCAGAATGTTTATCTTGAAGATATCTAGATCTAGTTTGAAACTGGGTCACATGCAATCAAAAACTAAGTCATTAGGTCAAATAATAGAAAAACCTTGTGACCTCTGTAGAGGCCGTATGTTTCATTGGATCTGCATGAAAATTGATCAGAATTTTTATCTTGATGATATCTAGGTCAAGTTTGAAAACGGGTCAACTGCAATCAAAATCTAGGTCAGTAGGTCAAATAATAGAAAATCCTTGTGACCTCTCTAGAGATCATATTTTTCATGGGATCTGCATGAAAATTGGTCAGAATGTTTATCTTGATGATATTTGGGTCAAGTTTGAAACTGGGTTACGTCTGATCCAAAACTAGGTCAGTAGGTCAAATAATAGAAAAACGTTGTGACCACTCTAGAGGCCTTAGTTTTCATGGGATCTGCATGAAAGTTGGATTGAATGTTCATCTTGATGATATCTAGGTCAAGTTCGAAACTAGGTCAACTGCATTCCTAAACTAGGTCAGTAGGTCTAAAAATAGAAAATTCTTGTGACCTCCCTGGAGGTCATAATTTTCATGGGATCTGTATGAAAATTAGTCAGAATGTTCATCTTGATGATATGTAGATCAATTTCGAAACTGGGTCACGTTCGGTCAAAAACTAGGTCAGTAAGTCAAATAATAGAAAAACCTTGTGACCTCTGTAGAGGCCATATTTTTCATGGGAACTGCATGAAAATTGGTCAGAATGTTCATCTTGATAATATCTAGGTCAAGTTATAAACTGGGTCGCATGCGGTCATAAACTAGGTCAGTAGGTCTAAAAATAGAAAAACCTTGTGACCACTCTAGAGGCCATAGTTTTCATCTGCATGAAAGTTGGTCTAAATGTTCATCTTGATGATATCTAGGTCAAGTTTGAAACCGGGTCAACTGCGGTCAAAAACTAGGTCACTAGGTCTCAACATAGAAAGACCTTTTGACCTCTCTAGAGGCCATATTTTTTCAATAGATCTTCATAAAAATTGGTCAGAATTTTTATCTTGATCATATCTAGGTCAAGTTCAGAAGTAGGTCACATGGGCTCAAAAACTAGGTCACTATGTCAAATAATAGAAAAAAACGACATCATACTCAGTTCATGTGGGGGCAGGTGAGCGATTCAGGACCATCATGGTCCTCTTGTTAATGCTCCCTTTCAAGGTGGGCATATTAAAGTCGCACTGTCCATCCGTCCAGTAAATTCTTGTCCTGGCTGTAACTCTTCCATTCATAAAGGGATTTTGAAATATCTTGGCATAAATGTTCACCATAATGAGACGACGTGTCATGCACAAGACTCAGACCTCTAGCTCCAAGGTCAAGGTCACATTAAGAGGTCAAAGGTTAACATGGTCTGTTTCGTATCCGGTCCATAACTCTGCCATCCATGAAGGGATTTTGAAACAACTTGGCATAAATGTTTACCATAATGGGACGACGTGTCATGCACAAGACCCAGACCCCTAGTTTGAATAAATGATCCGCATAATGAGACGATGTGTCATGAGTAAGACCCAGACCCCTAGCTCCAAGGTCAAGCTCGCACTTAGAGGTCAGAGGTTAACATGATCTGTTTCTTGTCCAGTCCATAACTCTGCCATTGATGAAGGGATTTTGAAATTACTTGGCATAAATGTTCCCTATAATGAGATGAGTTGTCATTTGCAAGACCCAGAACCCTAGCTCCAAGGTCAAGGTCACAGAAGTCAAAGGTGTTTCTTGTCTGGTCCATAACTAATAATTTGACACAAAGTTTAACCATATTGAGAAGATTTGTCACGCTTATTACCATAGCCTCTTAGGTCAAGGTCAAGGTCACAAAATGATATGTGATTTTTTTTGCGCATACAACTGTGGCATTCTTGGGCCTACTTCGGGGGCATTTGTCACCAATAGTGACAGCTCTTGTTTTTCATAATTACCCACCAATTTCAAAATGAATGTTATCAGAATTGAATGTTATGAAACAATCAACAACAGTTACTGTAGATTTTTTATATGCAAATTTTTATCCAAATGTTTTGTTATAACATATTGTATATATAGTAAAATGTTGTTTTTCATTGACAGATATCAAATGATTATGTTATATTACAGTAAAGAAAATTAGTTGCCTTCTAGGGGGACTTTATATTGCATGGCAATACTTCATTCACTTGTTTTACACAGTGGTTACACAACCAGGGGTGTTTGTTACCATAATTGCATCACCAAGAAGAATCCATTATTACTGTCAAGAGTTATGACCCTTTAGTTGTTTTCCTTGTGTAGCCTGTATAGACTTCTCAGCATCAAATGAGTTCTGTGTGTTTTCACAAATGAACACCAGAAGAAAGCTATTTATTATATACCTATATAAATTCTGTAAAAAAAGACAGCTTGTATTTCACAATTAAATATGAGCAGGCAGAAAAAAAATCTGTATTGTACCTTTTAAATTCCATATAGTACCTTCCATATTGTATGCTGCCAGACTACTTCCATAAATGTGCATGACTTGATGACCTGACACAGTTCTATAAAAATGCACATAAAAACTTCACTTAGTTCCATTTTAATATTGATAAACATTGAAAATTCCATTCAATAATAAAACAACAAACCAAAAGGTAGAAGTATATAATAAAAGGGTCATTATAACAGTACAGTCAGAGGAATCTTGGTCAGACACTGCTCAGAGCTGAGCAGTAACACCTCAGCATGAACACAGTTATAATTACTCTACAGGCCCTTTGGCCCGCCCGCTTAGCTCAGTAGGTAAGAGCGTTGGTCTACGGATTGCGGGGTCGCGAGTTCGATCCTCGGGCGGGGCGTATGTTCTCCGTGACTATTTGATAAACGACATTGTGTCTGAAATCATTAGTCCTCCACCTCTGATTCATGTGGGGAAGTTGGCAGTTACTTGCGGAGAACAGGTTTGTACTGGTACAGAATCCAGGAACACTGGTTAGGTTAACTGCCCGCCGTTATATGACTGAAATACTGTTGAAAAACGGCGTTAAACCCAAAACAAACAAAACTACAGGCCCTTTGATCTAATATCCCATGACCAGCTAGCTGGTGGTCAGCAATCCTAATGATAGAGTGGGACTGATAAGAATGACAGGCACACTCCAGAAGCTAAACAAGTCAAATGGTTTATCGTGGCCAGAAATTTGTAGAAACCGGACAGAAGTTGCGAAATTGTCATTTGTGCAGGAAAGAAGCGTTTACCATAATGTCCAGTATTGGACAGGTATAGTGACCATGCACGGACACAGCCAATTTTCTCAGAGGGAGTCCGATCCCCTGCCCCTCCTCCTGGAAATTTTTAAATTTAGCACTTCATTTTTTGCATTCAGGGACAGTTTTATGGACTAAACTGTTAAATTTGGGAAAATGATAAAATCAAGCTTTATTGAAGGTAAAATTCTTAGTTTCTTTTAGATAAATAATATGAATTATGTCGGGGTCGTATGTAGCAGCAGCCGCATATACTTTACATGCAGTCCTTATGTTGCCTTTTTCGAAAAACATTTTTCTTTCCTTCTTGTCTTCTTTCCTTTTTTAAAGATTTTCCAGAGGGGGTCCGGACCCCCGGTCCCCCCCCCCCCCCACCCACACACACTTCTGGATCCGCGCATGGTCACATATCATGCTTTCTGTTTATGCAGGTAAACTTGTGTTTGGTTAAATTTCAACAGAGCACAATTGTCTGAACAGTGTACAAACTCATTACTGTTTTTTCAGGCAAGGGTGGAAAAAAAGTGGTAGACAATGAAAGCAGTAACAGTTTTATTAAAAAAAATAAACAATGAGACAAACATTTCCAACATCTTTGGACAGTTCAAAAATCCCATGTTAAACATACGATAAAGCCCGAAACGCGTGAAAATGTTCCGAATGTAAATCGGGTGAAGTACGCGCTCTATGTATAAGATTAGATTGTGCGTCTAGATTGATTAAACTGGGCGAGTCTTTTTACTTATTACTTGAGGATGAAAAAAAAAACGTGTTTTTTAAATGTTGCTCTTAAACAAGGGTGGCGGTTGAACTACTAAAAGTACAACAACAGTTAATTCACAACAAATAGTATGGTATGTTTTATAATCAGTAGAAGCTAGTCGTATTTACGCTTATGAGACCTGTTTCACCCATAAATAAAGAATTCACAGGTCCATCATGAAACAAGGGGCAGGACGTGAAGTGGTTGCACACTTGGTTCAAGCAAGCGAAATGGTTGCAAACTTACAAAATGGCAGATATTTTCTGAAATCATCTCTTGTTCGCTTATTTTTTTATCAGGTAAGTGGGTTTCTATGGTATTTTGAACTCTATGGAAATGTGCATGCATCAGTTCTATGTCTATGCCACACTCGGTTTTGTGTTTCAGCGTTGTAGATTTCGAATTCTCGAAGTTATTGAAGTTATAAAATGGTCATGTCCATGTTTTGATATTTGAATTGCGTCGTTTCTTGCCGTTTGTAACATTCTATTGATCAAACTAGCCTGTTTTTGGGCCCTTAAACGAGGCAAAACAACTAATTGTGAAGAATTCTATAAACGTTTGGCGCTGCATGTTTTAGGGATAGTGCTATACCCAAATAAATCTTGTTCAAGCTATTTTTTGTTGCAAACTTGTACTTCAAGCAATTTCTGTTGCAAACTTTTTCTTGAAAAATAGTGTCCAACTCTCAGAGAATGTTTATTGTGCAACTGGTTGAAGAGGCAAATCATAAATTTCCTCAAAGTTGCAGCAGATAGAGCGAAATTTCATAATTCTATTTCTAATCACGTGTAACGAGGTTTGGGCACAAAACAGTTTTTTTTATAGCCTTTTGTGATTTTGGAATTTCAGTGAAATAATATTAGCGATATTTTGCTATGGTGTGCACTAGCCTTGTGTGTACGAAACCCCAGGTGCACAACTACACATGCTGACCAACATGCCTGTAAAGTTTTGTGACTCTAGGTAGTATACTTTTGGAGCTAGGCGCGACACAACATTAAAACGACCAATTTTTACAAAGTCAGGGGCCATAACTTCTACATGACTGAATGAATCCGGACGCGAAACCCCAGGTGCACAACTACACATGCTGACCAACATTCCTGTAAAGTTTTGTGACTCTACGTCAAATACTTTCAGAGCTACGCGCGACACAACATTTTCGGAAGGACGGACGGACAAGAGCAAATCTGTATGCACTCTTTCACTGCATCAAGGTAATTTTTTGACATTCAATGCACAAAAGCATTACATTGCACAACATTATTCTACTAACTATTTTCATTTAACATTCACTTCATGATAAACGATTTTTTTTTCAAAAGATTTCTGTTTTAACAAACATTCTTAAGCTAATCTTTTCCTTTATTGTACCTACCATCCCTATTTCTTGAAATTTACTCCAAAAATACACAATATTCCTAATTAAATTTAAACAGTTGATATTACTGATAAAACAGATTTTATTAAAAGAACTAAACAGCTTTCAATTAAGCTAATATCAGCTTTGGATTTTCTCTGAACTGGCTACAGTTACAGAATTGAGCAATAATGATATGGTACTCTAGTGTCTTTGGACTGTCAAGTTTGACAGTGGCTATAAAACAGTACAGTCCGCAGTACAGTCCAGGAGATAGGTAAACCTCACAGAAGTATTTCCTCAGCAGTCAAAATGATAAGCAACACAATCATACAGCTCAAACACACACAAATAATGAATAAAAAAATGTCTGTAGGAAGACCACAACCAAACATACTTGTACTTAACCTTCAATAAGTATCAAGATTGTCTTTAAAATGGAAAACTAGAAACTCAGTTGCCAAAATGCTGCCATTCCTAAACAGATGTGCAGGCAGTATGTGGAGGAAAAATCTTGGAGCAGTGTCTAGCACATGAAGAATTTTGAACTAAACAAAAGCTTAAATGCATTCTATTGTATTATATTATATTTGAGACACGGCACAACCAATTTTTGATACACTATTGAACACATTGTGAAAATGATGAAAATGATTACAGGCCCAAAGATTTTAAGTAAATATGTCATTTAGGCAACAGGTTGCTGGACTACCTTAAACTATACAAACACCCCAATCTTTTCTGTTACAATGAAATGATGACTTGGTATCTACAAGACTATATTTTTCCAGAACACTTGTCATTAAATTAAGTTATTATGCCAATCACAATGCAGGACTAAATATGTACTAAACCGACCTGCTGATGAAAATGTTCTTTTGTTGTGTTTCTACAACTAGACAGTAATTCAGTGTATTGAGGAACTGACTCTAAATTGAAATTTTACTTTGTTTAGTAACATGTAATTATTTTAATTTCTTTTAACAACTCCAGCTTAGAAAACAAAAAAAATCCTTTCTGACTGGCCCTTGATATTACATGAAGTATCAAATCTAAACACAAGTTAAGCAAAATGTTTTTCTCCCATCTACCACTGTTAATCTATCCTCATGGCAACAGTAATAGCAAGCTGGCTTAGTGGAATTCCTCCTCAATAGCTGTATTGAACAGACGGATTACTAGAATCCTTCCAATTAGTTGTACAGGACAGATGGCTCTTCTCCCACAATAGCTGGCTGGGACAGATGGCTTAGTGGAATTCCTCCTCAACAGTTGGTTGGGACCTTTAGAAGCTATTTTGACAGCCTACTTGGCTATAAGTATAGGACATTAGACAGCTTGGTGGAATTCCTCCTGCAATAGCTGGATGGGACAGCTGGCATGGTAGAATTCCTCGCAGATATTTATATAATACAGCTTCAGAAAGAAGTGAATGGCTGATGATCTTCCTACATTCTACCATATCATCCCTATTCACTGAAATTTTGTCCAAAAATACATGATGGCCAAATTTACATTGCCCTTACAATGTGTTGATATGGCAGTTTTCATACAAAACCAGTAGCCAGAATTGAACCTTTGCCTTATTCTACCATATCCCTAACAACTACAGGATTTAATCATTAGGCCACACCAAATTGAAAAGTTGTTCATCGGATTTTTTTCTGAAAATATTGAGGCGGCGAGCGAAAAAATAATTTAAATATTTGTTTTTGTTTTTGAGAAAATCAGGAGCGAGCGAAGAGCGAAGAAATATATTTGTCTTGTTTTGGCTCTCGATTAACTAATAAAAACCTTAGAATAGAATGTACAGCCCTTTTACATTAGAAATAATTCACCAGGGATTGAGAAAACATGGGTACATTTTGGTTTGAGTACATTTTGACCTGCAGAAGCACAACAAAGCGAACTCGTGGAAAAAGGTAATAGTATTGGAATACAGTATAGTGTAATCAAATAATGTATGCGTTTGAAAATGCTGTTAGAAAATATGTAATATACAACAATGCATAACCTTAAACCATAATCATGAAATAGATATGTGACTTGAATATTTACTGCTATGAAAATGTAGCATTTTTAGCTCTACTTTTCCGAATCCGATTTTCGAAGTTTTTGATAAAGTCAAGTATCTTACTTGAAACTTAAAATAGCTATTTACTATCAAAGTCTACACCAGGAGAACAGTGTCCATAACTCTAATTTGAATTTTGACAGAATTATGCCACTTTTTAACTTAGATTTTTTTGGTTAAGGTTTTACATAACATCCAATAACTTTGTTACTTTCAAAGCTATTGACTATTATGCCCCTTATACTGGCACTCTAATTCAGAATCAAGCACTGAGAAAAGTCGAACATGCTGTCTTACGGACAGCTCTTGTTCTAACTTTAAACCTTCTTTACGGATTAAATTTGTTGAAATAAAGTCTCAATTAAGGTCTGAAATGGAGATTAACGTGAATTTACATTATTCTACTCGAGGATTGAAAAATTTGAAGATCTAAATTGGTCTGAACACAACTCATAATGTAAATTCCTTACCCCACCCACTTTCGTATTAAATGCTGATCATTTTGACGACAAAAAACAGAAAACAGAAAAGTGATATGCATTAGTATGTATTTACCCTTACCAAAATAATGTAGATTGATGTTATCAAATAAATTAGTGTGCGTTTTCATCCGATTTTCAATGAAATAGGTCCAATTTTTGTAGCAACTCAATTTGGTAAACATTGGAAGAAAATTACGTGACTGCATAAGGGGAAATAACTTTAATGCAACTAAATATAAGTGTCCTAATATATTATAGACGAAATGTATTTATTGTGATTAAAGTCCATTTTAGAACATTCTGGAACTGGAATTATAAGCATTTGTACACTGTTACGTCCGTAAAATGTAGCGCACCAAAAAAAAATTTGCCTTGAATTTTTTCAATGGGGCGAGCGCAAGCCAAAAACAAAAAAAATAATTTTTTTTTGTGTTTCTGAAAATATACGAGCGGCTAAATCCGATGAACAACTTTTTAATTTGGTGTGGCCTTAAAGTGAATATTATTTACTTTTAGGCAGAACTTGAAACTTCAATCTTTTTATTCATTAAGCTGATTTGTCATCTTTATCAGTATTTTTGGCATTTTTCTAATATGTATATTTAGATCTTTTTGTAAAATATTAGTTTAAAAAGTTAAGTAAAAATTTGGTTGGTTTTCAAATTTATTCAGCATTTGTGTTTTTATTTTCCCTTTCAAAGTAAAGGGTGGTCTCATCCTGACGTGTCAGTTATTCTGACGTAATAATTTACTACTAGTAATCTGCTAGACCACTGCTTCCAAGCAAACTATTAAACGAACGTACAGACAGGCTGTTCAAAAAGACAGCGTTAAGTAAACTAAAATTTTATTCCCCACAACATAGGCATTTTGATTAATACCTCCCAATGAATCGTAATACTGGATATCTTTCTTTTTAAAGTTAATGACTGCAAGACACCAGTGTTTGCCAAGATGTACTGGTATGAGAATGTAATCCACAGCCAGAACATCCACACGTCTTGTCCATGTTTTTACTGCAGAGTGACCTCCACTCATCATTTTAGGATAAAAATATGTATTAAAGGCATACACCTTGGAACATCCCTCCTGCTCACCTCTTTCCATCAGTAGATTCATGTAGAAATTGATAACCACATCATTGAGCCAGTTTGAACCAGATAATCTGGCAATATCACCCTTGGTGATCTGAAGGTGGAACTTGTCTACCAGAACTTGATCAGGATTTCCTGGTGACAATGCATTGTTGATCACATTTTCCATTTCACTTGTCAGTTCAGGTAAACTTTCCTGCTCCTCTTCTACAATCTCGACTTCATCTTCCGACAATGACTTTCTCCTTTCATCTTGTGCCTCAGGAAGTTGTCCTTCTTGTTTATGGGCTTGAGCACTGTAATCGGGTGTATGTGATTTAAACTTTCTGTCCCTGACACAATCTTTCTCGGGTTTATCTGGCTCTTTTTCATCTGTAAGATAAATAGTATCTGTTTGTTGTATATCTGTCTGTACTGACGGTATAACTGGTATGGCTGTAAGTTGTATTACTGCTGTATTTTCATGAAACTTTGCCAAAATGTTAATCTTGATGATCTTTAGGTCAAGTTTGAATCTGGGTCATGTGGGGTCAAAATCAAGGTCACCAGATCAAATTTTTTTAAAAAGCTTGTAAACACCATTAAGGCCACATTCATGACTATATCTTCAAGAAACTTGGTTGACCTCAATGATCTTTAGGTCAAGCTAGAATCTGGGTCATATGGGGTCAAAAACAAGGTCACTAGGTTAAATCAAAGGAAAAGCTAGTTAACACTTTAGAGGCCATATTTTTATGACCATTTCTTAATGAAACTGATCAGAATGTTATTCTTGAAGATCTTTAGGTCAAGTTCCAATCTTGGTCAGGTGGGGTCATAAACTAGGTCACCAGGTCAAATCAAAGGAAAAGCTTATTAACTCTTTAGAGATAACAATTTTGGCCCCCTAAAGGTTGGTCATGACCAGCAAATGAGCCATATTGATTCTGAGGTCAGTCAGTCAAAGGTCAAGGTCACAGTGACCTAGAACAGTTAAAGGGTTTCTGGATGATAACTCAAGAACGCCTGTGCCTTGGATCATGAAACATGATAGGAAGGTTGATCATGACTTGCAAATGACCCCTATTGATTTTGAAATCAGTAAGTCAAAGGTCAAGGTCAGAGCGACATGGAACAGTTATTCGATATCCGGATGATAACTCGAAAACTCTTGGTTCTAGGATCATGAAAGTAAATAGGGGGGCTGGTCATGACAGATGACTCCTGTTGATTTTGAAGTCAGTAGGTTAAAGGTAAAGGTCAAAGTGACTCTGAACAGTTAAACCATTTCTGGACGATAACTTGAGAATGCTTGAGTCTAGGATCAGGAAACTTGATAGGGAGCACCAGCAGATGACCCCTTTTGATTCTGAGGTCAGTAAGTCAAAGGTCAAGGTCACAGTGATCCATAACAGTACAACTGTTTCAAGATGATAACTTGAGAATGCTTGCGTCTAGGATCAGGAAACTTGATAGGGAGGACCAAGTTCCGCGAACTCTTGTTTCGATACAGTGTCCGTCTCCTAAATTTACAATGTCCTTATTCCACATTGTGATTCCACATTAATATTTCCTAATATCAATTTGCAACTGAAATTTTAATTTAATTTCTAAATTCTCCTTTTTAGCCTATACAGTCTGAAACCTTGTTAAAAACCTCCTCACTTTGCACCAAAACCTAAATCCCATCTTCCTAACATGCATGCCTAACTCTCCTATCCAATCAAAGCTCTCTATTCAAAATGATATTCCTAAAGATCTATATTAATTACCCAATGTGCAAGACTACAAGATCAAAGATTATAACACCTTCTTGACCAACATTATGTATGAACAGACTGGATGTTGTGTTCTTGCAGACACCAATTTATGCATGGACTAAAAGCATGTGTTTGACTAGTAAGAACTAACTATATAAAATTACCTTTTCCCTTCAGTTATCCAGACCATAGATAATTAAGCTATAAAGTGTATGATTACTGAATATATAACCCTTCCTTAACTTTTGTACTAAAAAACAATTCACAAAATCAATAAACATATTCTAACTCTGTTGCATTACCACCCTATTGCTTCACAAATGGATATGACCTAATCCATACTTAATTTGAACAGGAGCTCATTGAACCTTGATGCATTCAGTAGTTGTACAAAGAATAGAAATTATATCCTCACTATAAACAGAAGTTCTACTGTTCTGGTTCAGCCTTGACCTATAACCTATTGGCCTAAAAATGAACAGGGTTCATCTGCTAGTCAGGATAAACCTCCCCATTAAGTTTCATGATCCTAGGCCCAAGCGTTCTCAAGGTATCGTCCGGAAATGGTTTAACTGTTCTGGGTCAATGTGACCTTCACCTTTGGCCTACTGACCTCAAAATCTACAGGGGTCATCTACTGGTCATGACCAACCTCTCTATCAAGTTTCATGATCCTAGGCCCAAGCATGCTCACGTTATTGTCTGGAAAAGGGTTAAATGTTCCAGGTCACTGTAACCTTGACCCTTGACATACTGACCTCAAAATCTGTAGAGGTCATCTACTGGTCATGACCAATCTCCCTATCAATTTTCCTGATTCTAGTTATCGCCCTGAAACCATTTTACTGCTCTTGGTTACTGTGACCTTGACCTTTGACCTTCTGATCTCAAAACCTACAGGGTCATCTAGTGGTCATGATCAACCTCCCTATCAAATTTCATGATCCTAGGCCTAAGCAAGCTCAGGTTACTGTCTGGAGAAGGTTTAAATGTTCTAGGTCACTGTAACCTTGATCTTTGACCTACTGACCTCAAAATCTGTAGGGGCCATTTGCTGGTCATGATAAACCTCTCAATTATCTTTCATTACCCTTTGTCTAAGCGTTCTCAAGTTATCATCCAGAAGCCGTTTAACTGTTCCTGGCCAGTGTGACCTTGAACATTGACCTAAGGACCTCAAAATCAAAAGGGGACATCTGCTGGCTATGACTAATCTTCCTATTAATTTTCCTGATCCTAGGCCAAAGCATTCTTGAGATATCGCCCAGAAACCATTTTACTGTTCCCAGTCACTGTGACCTTGACCTTTGACATACTGACCTCAAAATCAATATGGGTCATCTGCTGGTCATGACCAACCTCTGTATTAACTTTATGATCCTAAGCCCAAGCATTATTGAGTTATGATCTGGAAACAGATTGGTCTACATTCCAACCGACCGACAGACCGACCAACTTCTGCAAAACATGGAAGGGAGCTGATAATATTGCTTTGCAAGGTAGTCGTTTCAGCACTTACTACAGCACTTGTTTTTACACATTAATTATATCAATCATACTTAAAAGACACCACTAAACCTTACCTCTATCACATGTTCTTTCAGCCTTGTATCCTTTCACCCTGAGTTTTTTCAGTGTCTGAAAATAAAAGAAGTCAGCATTGATATGGAATATTGCTTTTCTAACTCACATGTCACAAAGTGACAAGGTGAGCTTTTGTGATTGTGCATCAGCCGTCTGTTTGTCTGTGTGTAAACATTTGCTTGTGACCACTCTAGAGGTCACATTTTTCATGGGATCTTTATGAAAGTTGGTCAGAATGTTTATCTTGATGATATCTAGGTCAAGTTTGAAACTGGGTCACATGCAGTCGAAAACTAGGTCAGTAAGTCTAAAAAAAGAAAAACCTTGTGACCTCTTTAGAGGCCATACTTTTCAATGATCTTCATAAAAGTTGGGAGAATGTTAACCTTGATAATACCTAGGTCAAGTTTGAAACTTGGTTACGTGCCATCAAAAACTAGGTCAGTAGGTCAAATAATAAAAAAAACTTGTGACCTCTCTAGAGGCCATATTTTCCATGGGATCTGTATGAAAGTTGGTCTGAATGTTTATTTTGATGATATCTAGGTCAGTTTTGAAACAGGGTCAACTGCGGTCAAAAACTAGGTCAGTAGGTCTAAGAATAGAAAAACCTTGTGACCTCTCTAGAGGCCATACTTTTGAATGGATCTTCATGAAAATTGGTCAGAATGTTTACCTTGATGATATCTAGGTCAGGTTCGAAACTAGGTCATGTGCCGTCAATAACTAGGTCTGCAGGTCAAATAATAAAAAACCTTGTGACCTCTCTAGAGGCCATATTTTTCATGGGATCTGTATGAAAGTCAGTCTGAACGTTCATCTTGATGATATCTAGGTCAAGTTCGAAACTTGGTTAACTGCGGTCAAAAACTAGGGTCAGTAGGTCTAAAAAATAGAAAAACCTTTCGACCTCTCTTGAGGCCATACTTTTCAATGGATCTTCATGAAAATTGGTCTGTATATTCACCTTGATGGTATCTAGGTAAAATTCAGAACTGGGTCACCTGTGAAACTAGGTCAGTAAGTATAAAAATAGAAAAAACCGTGTGACCTCTCCAGAGGCCATATTTTTCATGAGATCTTCATGAAAATAGGTGAGAATGTTCACCTTGATGATATCTAGGTCACATTTAAAACTGGGTCACATGCCTGCAAAAACTAGGTCTTTAGGTCAAATAATAGAACAAGAGGGCTATGAAGGCCCTGTATCGCTCACCTGACCTAATGACCTAAAGATCATCAAGATTAACATTCTGGCCAAGTTTCATTAAGATACGGTCATAAATGTGACCTCTAACGTGTTTCTAATAAACTTTGATAATGTGGCAGTTGACCTCAATACAATCGACACTGTTTATTCTTCAGTTCAGGTCAATCCAATATTTGCTTTACAATTGATCTATGATGGATTATCTTCGAACACCCCTGAACTTACTGAACTCAACTGCCACATTATCAAAGCTTATTAGTAACTAGCTATTCCTTTGATTTGACCCCGTGACCTAGTTTTTGACCCGACATTAACCAGATTCGAACTTGACCTAAAGATCATCAAGTTTAACATCCTGACTTAAGTTTTAAGAAGATACAGTCATAAATGTGGCCTCTGAGGTGTTAACAAGCTTTGCCTTTCATATGACCTAGTGACCTAGTTTTTGACCCCACCTGACCCAGATTTAAACTTGACCTATAGATAATCAAGATTAATTTTCTGACCAAGTTTCATTAAGATATGGTCATAAATGTGGCCTCTGAAGTGTTAACTAGCTTTTCCTTTGATTTGAACTGGTGACCTAGTTTTTGACCTGACATGACCCAAACTTGACCTAAAGATCATCAAGATTAACATTCTGACTAAGTTTCATGAAGATACAGTCATAAATGTGGCCTCTAAAGTGTTAGCAAGCTTTTTTTTTATATGACCTGGTGACCTAGTTTTTGATCCCACCTGACCGAGATTCAAGCTGGACCTTAAGATCATCAATATTAACTAGGGATGGGAACGAATATTCGAACATGAAAATCAAATTCGAATATTCGTAAATTATTGTAATTATTTTTTTCAAAATAAGTATCATTGATTTTGGGCAATATGGGCATGCTAATTCTACAGAATAAAACCATGTCATGTTAGTTTATCGCGTATCAAAAGATGTCCAATTAACAAGAAAATAGCAATGCATAACTGGCAGGGGCCATCGTTACGGATTAACAGTTTGCAACAGGCGTCAATGTGTCAGATGCATGTCAAAAGATGTCCAATTAACAAGAAAATTGCAATGCATAATTACCTGGGATCATCGCTACGGATTAACAGTTTGTATTAGGCGCAAATGTGATATATTTTTATCTTTTGTTCATTTTTATTGGCGCCTGTTTTATGTAATAAGTTGTAGATTTTTTTTTTCCAAAACAATACCAAACTTGTAGATATTGTCGATCTTTTCACAATATTTTGTACGACGTTTCAGACCATCCGCAGAATCGGTTTTCATAAGCAATCGGCCGTATTCGAATTACACATTGAAGTAGTTAATAATAAAATCAAGAAAAACATATGATTGATGCATAAGTTCATGTTGAAGGAGGTTTATGTCTGCCTTACTTGCTTTTACGCGCCGATTGAAAATTTTCAAAATGGCGGCGGTAATACGACAGCGTGTCACGTGTTTAAATGGGGCGACCTGCTATATTTAGATAAAATTGCGACGGTCTAAATTATAATCGTTATGATTTTTTGTATCATTTTGAAGCTAAAACACTGAATTAGTTAAATATGTTGATGATTATACTGACAGAATCGTGAAATAAAACGCTAGGACCGGCGGGTTTTGCTATGTAAGATCGGGTTACCCGAAACAAACATTTTTTGGCCTTATTTAAGATGATCCACGCTTTAAACAAATGAATACGTTGTGTATATGCCAATCACTTAGTAAAAATTTAAAGCTTACATTAAACTAACCGAATACTCGAATATATTCGAATATGGCAAACCGAATATTCGAATATTGATTTCAGTATTCGTTCCAGTCCCTAATATTAACATTCTGACCCTGTTTAGTAAAGATACATCATAAATGTGGCCTTTACAGTGTTAACAAGCTTTTCCTGTGATTGACCTGGTGACCTAGTTTTTGAAGCCAGATGACCCAATATCCAGTTCCAAGACTTTATTGAGGATAACACTCTGATCAAGTTTCATTAAGAATTGGCCAAAATTGTGACCTCTAGAGTGTTGACAAGCTTTTCTTTTGATTTGACCTGGTGACCTAGTTTTTGACCCAAGATGACTCAGGTGAGCAAAAAACTTTGTGACCTCTACAGAGGCCATATTTTTCAATGGATCTTTCAGGACCCTCATGGTCCTCTTGTCTTAAAATAGATACTGAAAACAAGTTTTGTGTCCACTCAATGTCCATGGTGTGACATGTGTCATCCATCGTCCGTCAACATTTTCTAAAAAAAAACTTCTTGAAAACCACTGGATAGAATTACACCAAACTTCACAGGAATGATCCTTAGGTGGACAGCTTTTAAGTGTTCAAAGAATTTTATTCCATTTATAACTCTGGTTGCCATGGCTACTAAACAGAACAAGAGGGCCATGAAGGCCCCGTATCGCTCACCTGACCTATTGACTTGAAAACCATCAAGATTAACATTCTGACCAAGTTCATTAAGATATGGTATAAATGTGGCCTCTAAAGTGTAAACTAGCTTTTCTTTTAATTTGACCTAGCTTTTGACCAGATTTGACCCAGATTCAAACTGGACCTTGAAATCATCAAGATTACCATTCTGACCAAGTTTCATGAAGATACAGTCATAAATGTGGCCTCTATAGTGTTAACAAGCTTTTCCTTCGATTTGCCCTAGTGACCTACTTTTTGAACCCACCTGACCCAAATTTGAATTTGACCTATAGATCATCAAGATTAACATTCTGACCTAGTTTCATTAAGATATTTCATAAATGTGGCCTCTACAGTGTATAAACTAGCTTTTCCTTTGATTTGACCTGGTGACCTAGTTTTTGATCCTTCATGACCCAGATTCAAACTGGACCTTGAGAATATCAAGATTATCATTTTGAACAAGTTTCATAAAGATACAGTCATAAATGTGGCCTCTACAGTGTTAACAAGCTTTACCTTTGATTTGACTCAGTGATCTAGTTTTTGACCTGATATGACCCAGGTTCGAACTTGACCTAAAGATATGAACATTAACATTCTGACTAAGTTTCACTAAGATACAGTCATAAATGTGGCCTCTAGAGTGTTTACAAGCTTTTCCTTTGATTTGACCTAGTGACCTAGTTTTTGACCCCAACTGACCCAGATTTGAACTTGACCTATACAGCCTCAAGACTAACATTCTGACCAAGTTTCATTAAGATATGGTCATAAATGTGGCCTCTACGTGACCTAGATTCAAACTAGACCTTGAGATCATCAAGATTAAAATTCTGACCAAGTTTCATGAAGATCCAGTCATGAATGTGGCCTCTACAGTGTTAACAAACTTTCCTTTGATTTGACCTGGTGACATAGTTTTTGACCCCAGCTGACCGAATATCAAACTCGTCCAAGACTTTATTGAGGGTAACATTCTGACCAAGTTTCATTAAAATTGGGCCACAATTGTGACCTCTAAGAGCGTTAACAAGCTTTTCCTTTGATTTGACCTGGTGACCTAGTTTTTAACCCCAGATAACCCAATATCAAATTCATCCAAGATTTTATTAAGGGTAAGATTTTGACCAAGTTTCTTTAAGATTGGGCCAAAATTGTGACCTCTAGAGTGTTAACAAGCTTTTCCTTTGATTTGACCTGGTGACCTAGTTTTTAACCCCAGATAACCCAATATCGAACTCATCCAAGATTTCATAAAGGGTAACATTCTGACCTGGTTTCATTAAGATTGGCTCAAATTTGTGACCTCTAGAATGTTAACAGTCAAACTGTTGACGACGTCAATGATGGACGACGACGGGCACTGGGCGATCACAAAAGCTCACCTTTGAGCATTTCCTGCTCAGGTGAGCTAAAAACATTAAAAATCTTCTTGTCCAAAACCGAAAGGTGTAGAGCCTTGATACTTGCATCATCTTATGATCCTCTATCAAGATTGTTCACATTGTGCCCCAGGGGTGAAAAGAGGCCCCGCCTGGGGGGGTCACAAGTTTTACATAGACTTATATTGTAAACAAGAGGGCCATGAAGGCCCTGTATTGCTCACCTGACCTATTGACCCTAAAGATCATCAAGATTAACATTCTGACCAGGTTTCATTAAGTTATGGTCATAAATGGGGTCTCTAAAGTGTTAACTAGCTTTTCCTTTGATTTGACCCAGTGACCAATATCAAACTCTCTGAGATTTTATCAAGGGTAACATTCTGACCAAGTATATTAAGATTGGGCCAAAATTGTGACCTCTAGAGTGTTAACAGTCAAATTGTTAAAGACAGATGAAGACAGACACAGGGCGATCACAAAAGCTCACCTTTGAAAATCTTCTTTTCTAAAACCATAAGACCTAGGGCTTTGATATTTTGTATATAGCATTGCCTTGTGGTCATCTACCAAACTTGTTCAAATTATTACCCTGGAGTGAAGAGGCCCTGCCCTGTGGGTCTCAAGTTTTACATAGACTTGTATAGGAAAAATACTTTTTGTCTGTTGCCTTTCCTAGTGTTTCTCTATCAAAATTGCTCAAATTATGTCCCTAGAGTAAGAAGAGGCCCTGCCCTGGGGGTACCAAGTTTAACATAGACTTATATAGGAAAAAAAACAACATCTTCTTGTATGAAAGTTGAAGGACTAGGCCTTTGATATTTGGTATGTAGCACTGCCTGGTGGATCTCTAGCAAGTTTGTTCAAATTTTGCCCCTGGGATGAAAAAAGACCCCGCCCTTGGGGTCACTTGTTATAACTATAAGTTATGTAGGAAAAAAAATACATAAAAAATTTTCAGATATATACCTAGACTGTTTAATTATAATTACCTGATGACCACAAGAGATTAGGGATCACTTGACTGTGACCTTGTCCAACTGACCTACTTTCTTGTTTTAGCTCACATGAGCACTAAGTGCTCAAGGTGAGCTTTTGTGATTGCCCTGTGTCCATCATCAGTGGTCCATTGTCAACAATTTGGCTGTTAACACTCTAGAAGTCACAATTTTAGCTTAATCTTAATGAAACTTGGTCAGAATGTTACCCTTAACTCCTTCAGGGGCCGAAATGCAACTAAAGGCACTATATTTTCTACCCCTGTAGCGTCGATATCCGACTATACGCGTGTTATCAGGACTCCCCAGGACGGCGATTGACAAGTATAGTCACGGCAATTACGTCACGTACTTGTTAATTTTTGATAATCCTGATAAAAGCAAAATTATTTTGCATACCTGCTATTATTTCTTAGATGTTATAATTATTAATTATGCTAATAATTAGTTTCCTTGTTTTGTTAAAATGAATGCTTGTAAATATGCATTAAAAGAAATAAAACAAGAGCTGTCACAGGAGACAGCGCGCTCGACTATTTCGATGCTGGATAGTGAAACTGGGCACATCTGAGGAAACTAGAGCAGTCCCTGGATTGTTTAATGACTCCAGTTGTGGATGAAGATATTGCACAATAGCCTGAGTCTATGTCAAAAATATCAACTTAAAGTAATAAGAGAGGTAAAGATAAAATGTATCAAAACACTATATAAGTATATCCTAAGCAAAAAGGGGCATAATTCATTAAATTTTGGTGCCAGAGTTATGCACCTTGTGTCATATGGTGTGGGTGATGATGTTGAACAACTCTTTTAAGTTTGAATCAAATCCATTCAGTAATAACAGAGACAGAGTGAAAGTGCATCAAAACTTTAATCTAAAATTTTAAGTAAAAAGACGGAATAATTAATGAAAAATTGTGCCAGAGTTATGCATCATGTCATATGATGTGGGTGATGATGCTGAACAACTATTTTAAGTTTGAATCAAATCTATTCAGTAATAACAGGTAGAGTGAAAGTGCACCAAAACTTTAACCTGAAATTCTAAGTAAAAAGGGGGAATAATTCATGAAATATTGGTGCCAGAGTTATGCACCTTGTGTCATATGATGTGGGTGATGATGTTGAACAACTATTTTAAGTTTGAATCAAATCCATTCAGTAATAACGGAGATAAGTTAAAAAAAAGAGAAAGTGCACCAAAACTTTAACCTGAAAATCTCTATGATAAAGGGGAATAATTCATGAAATATTGGTACCATAGTTATGGCCCTTATGTCAGATGATGTGGATGTTGATGAGGAATAAGCATTTCAAGTCTGAATCAAATCCATCAAGTAATTACAGAGATAAGTTAAAAAAAGAGAAAGTGCACCAAAACTTTAACCAAGGTGGGGACGTGGAAAGATGCCGACGCCGGGGCGAGTAGGATAGCTCTCCTTTTACTTCGTATAGTTGAGCTAAAAAGACAAACTCCGCTGTGTTTCGTTCATACTGTATTTCAAAAGATTAAAATATTGACGGCTACCAGAGATTTTTCTTACATTGAAGAAAATATTCATTATCATGCTGATTTTGACGTATCAGTTCCATCGGCTGTTGATTGCAACAATGAAATTTCATTATCAGAAAAGTGAATGGTCGGAAAATGTTAAGTTTTAGATAGCTGAAATATTTGTACACTTACATCGCATTAAATTCAAATGGATTAAAATAACACTTCAAAACATGTTTCATACATAAAAATGTGTGTAAATAAACGTTTTTTGTAAATTTAATAATTCTTCAAAGATGAGTGTAAATATTACAACTTAACTGTCTCAGTGCGTGTCACACAACGTTTGTGTAAATGTTTAGAAATTAAATAATTATACATCAAAATAAACCATCGATAATCAGTCAAAAATGAGTGTTACTTTTGAGTACTGCTGATGTAAATACCCTGTGATAACAATGTATTTCTATTTATTGGAATTTAATGTGTTTACATGTGAAAAAAGTAATGAAATCGGAAATGTTCAAATATTTATTAAACGCAACAGGTGTGTAAAAATGGTGAATTTCGCATAATTTCGGTTGACTGCCTGCAAGTGTGATTATGATAAAATCAGATAATGTTCTTCGACGTCAGGTGGTTATTCTTACCTCGCTGCCGCATGTATATTATGATATTGGCCTCAGGGAGTTGATATAATCTTGGACGACCTTGATATTAGGACATCTGGGGTCAAAAACTAGATCATCAGGTCAAATCAAAGGAAAAGCTTGTTAACTCTCTAGAGGTCACAGTTTTGGCCAAAATCTTGATGAAACTTAGTCAGAATGTGACCTTTAATAAAATCTTTAATCATGAGTTTGATAATGGGTCATCTTGGGTCAAAAACTAGGTCAACAGGTCAGATCAAAGGAAAAGCTTGTTAACACTCTAGAGGTTGCAATTTTGGCCCAAACTTATGTTGCTATCTTCATGAAACTTGTTAAGAATATTTATCTTGATGATTCCAAGGCCAAGTTTTACAGGTAAATGACTGATTGAATTTCATTTGTTTGTGAAATTATTTTTATCTGTCTTTGCACATCTTGATTGCGCAACCAAAACAGATGAATTCTGAAGCTTCATTGGTTTAAAGCAGATTTTTAGCTCTTGTGATCACCCTCTGTCCGTCGTCAACAATTTGACTGTTAACAATCTAGAGATCACAATTTTGGCGTAATCTTAATGAAGCTTGGTTAGAATGTTACCCTCAATAAAATCCTGGATGAGTTTGATATTGGGTCATCAGGTGTCAAAAACTAGGTAACCAGATCAAACAGGGGAAAAGCTTAACAGTCTAGAGGTCACAATTTTGGCCCAATCCAGATGAAACTTGGTCAGAATGTTACCCTCAATAAAATCCTGGACGAGAAAATTATTGGGTCATCTGGGGTCAAAAACTAGGTCACCAGGTCAAATCAAAGGAAAAAGTTGTTAACACTGAAAAGGCCACATTTATGAGTGTATTTTCATGAAACATGCTCAAAATGTTAATGATCTCAAGGTCTAGTTTTAATCTGGGTCATTTAGGGTAAAAAAACTAGGTCACCAGGTCAACTCAAAGGAAAAGCTAGTTAACCCGCTAAAGGCCATATTATTGACTGTAACTTCATGAAACTTAGAATGTTAATCTTGATGATCTTTAGGTCAAGTTCGAATCTTGGTCATGTGGGATCAAAAACTAGGTTTCCGGGTAAAGTCAAAGGAAAATCTAGTTAACACTTTAGAAGCTACATTTATGACCATATCTGTATAAATATTAATGATTTTATAGTAACTTGCAAAAAAACTAAATTTCACTTTGCAGAAAAAGTCAGGTTGCAACATACCTCATCGATGTTTATTGTTTCAATGAAACAATATCCTTTGAATTTTCCATCTGGAGCTTTTTTCAATGGTATCCCAGTAAATTTTATGTTGCTGCAGGCCAGCAACTTGTAAACCTGAAAATGCATTAGACAGTTATAGAAGCTGGTAACAAAAGATGAACTGTTAATTTTAAATACATTTTATCAACCCCATATCCCTTTTGGGCCTCACACAGAGTGAAACTGGCTTATCAGTAACACTGGTCAGTGCAGATTTATCAATAACACAGGCAAGTCTTCTTATTGAGTCAGATATTAAAATAAAAATTTCAAGTGTAAACTGAATTGTAGGATGATCGAAATTGCAGACAAACTGGTAAGAATTTTTTGACAATTTCATACTTTTCTTTCAGATAAATGAGTGTTCCCATTATTGGGAGCATTCTATACCGATATTTCTCGATAAATGGTGACCTCATTTCAGGTGCCATTAATACACGGCTACTAGACACTAGCGCCACCACCAAATTGTGGTGATAAGGAAAAGAGCTATCGACATTTCCGTGGTGCAGCTATCGCCCGTTTCTACTTGTAAACACGTGAGTAAAATTTATATTTTATCTTATATTTTTATAGATAGAACTTTTTTTCAAAAATCGGAGAATGTAGTTCTGTGTAACAACACTTTTACTACAGGTTGGCTGTAATTTCATTAAAATAATATGCAAATTGTGGAGTCAGGAGCTTTTCTCCCGAATCTGACAGTGGCACATTTTCATATCGGCCAGTATTCGAACACCATTCCGATGAATAGACACACTGTAAGAACATACCTGCGCATGCAAATGGTATAGAAATGATAAATAATTATATACGCACACATTATGAATAATAGAATCTCGGGTTACAAGAAATATACAAGGATTTTTATACGCCCAAAGGGAAGTATTATGTTATGATGCTTTTATACGCCTGAAGGGACGTATTATGTTATGACGCTGGTCCGTCTGTCCGTCTGTTAGCAATTTCGTGTCTGCTCTGTAATTCTTGAACCCCTTGAAGGATTTCAAGGAAACTTGACACAAATATTCACCACACCGAGACGATGTGCAGAGCGCATATTTTGGATGTCTCGCTTCAAGGTCAAGGTCACACTTAGAGGTCAAAAGTCATATCTGTTTGTTTTGTGTCCGCTCTGTAACTCTTGAACTGCTGGAAGGATTTCAAAGAAACTTGAGAGAAATGTTCACCACACTGAGACGATTTGCAGAGCGCATGTTCCGGATGACCTGCTTCAAGGTCAAGGTCACATTTAAGGGTCAAAAGTCATACATGACTTTGCTTTGTGTATATTACTCTGCATTGCAGTGCTCTTGTTTTTATTTGGCAGATCTTTTTGTACTGTCAATATCTTTTTTTAATTACTTCCCTTTTATGTTACTATAAATAGCTTATTTTGAAACTTTTTTATTATTGACCGTAGGGAAAAATCGAGACGACTTTTCTGTGGTACAACATGGATGGTACTTCCAATTTTTAGGTCTATTTTTACATACCTGTACCTGATGATTTTTTTGTAGACTTTGAATTTTTTTTTTGTGGACTTAGATTTGTTTTATGAAGTTTTCCTTTTGTTGTTTCAGTCCTTTGGGCTACAACAGTCAAATTCTTAAAATTTTGCTCCCATCCTATGATGTAAGCCTTCGGGCGTATATTGCCCCGCTTGGCGGCGCTCTTGTTAAAAGTGGTGGCGCTATACAGTAGTGGTGGCACTGTTACGGCATTCAAAAATACGAACTGCTGACGCATCCAGAACAAAACAAACACCAATATTCTCTAATTGATAATTTTCCTGCAAGGAATTATGTTATGAAAGAAAGAAAAACACCATCATAGTTTTTTTACCTTTATGAAACATTCTCTATCCAAGAAAAAAAGAACAAAATACTCACAGACCCTTGGGACTCTTGTAGTCAAATAAAATAGTTTCCTTTGTTTAAAATGTTAATGTAGAATTACTTCTAACCTTTAAATATTCTACTTAAATACAAACGTAAGTGTACTTAAAATTCAGGTCAAGAAAAATAGTAGCAATACATTAATTTCAAACAAAGATTTGTGTCCAGGAAATAATTTGAAGATAGTGTAGAATTTATTTTTTTAACTAAGATTCTGAAAGTTACTTCCCTTTGTTTTTATACGTCGTTTGCATGTATTTGTAAACAAAAGACCTTACTTTCACAATTCTTTCTGAAAAGTGAGTACAGTACATTTTCAATTCCAATCGATTAAAAATAATTTATCAATAGAGCTTAGATGTACAATCTGAATCCATATACATGTAGATTATTTTGCGATCATGTAGAGGTTACTACATGTATTTTGTCGAGTAACATAATTTTGGTATAGTGTGGGATAGGTTGATAACATCAATTATTGTAGAAATTTCCGTGGCTTGAAGACAGACATTTTCATAAATTAAAATTGAATATATTAGCCACTAATCATATACAACATCGCCACCACTACTGTATAGAACCACCACTAGAGTAATAGCGCCACCACTTACTAAATAAAATCGTGTTTTAACTTTTTACTGTGTTTTTCGTAATTCTTTTGTGTATGGGAATACGTGTAATTCATTTCTACACCATTTGCATGCACAGGTATGTTCTTACAGTGTGTCTATTCATCGGAATGGTGTTCGAATACTGGCTGATACGGAAATGTGCCACTGTCAGATTCGGGAGAAAAGCTTCTGACATCACAATTTGCATATTATTTTAATGAAATTACAGCCAACCTGTAGTAAAAGTGTTGTTATACAGAACTACATTCTCCGATTTTTGAAAAAAGTTCTATCAATAAAAATATAAGATAAAATATAAATTTTACTCACGTGTTTACAAGTAGAAACGAGCGATAGTTGCACCACGGAAATGTCGATAGCTCTTTTCCTTATCACCACAATTTGGTGGTAGCGCTAGTGTCTAGTAGCCGTGTAATAATGTTGTGCAGAATTTTAAGCCAAAATTTCTCGGTAAATGGTGAACTTATTTTAGGTGTCATTAATGATGTTGTGCAGTATTCATTACCGAAATTTCTCGATAAATGGTGACCTAATTTCAGGTGTCATTAATGATATTGTGCAGTATTTATTACTGAAATTTCTTGGTAAATGGTGACCAAATTTCAGCTGCCATTAATGATGTTGTGCAGAATTTTAAGCCAAAATTTCTCGGTAAATGGTGACCAAATTTCAGGTGCCATTAATGATGTTGTGCAGTATTCATTACCGAAATTTCTCGGTAAATGGTGACCTAATTTCAGGTGCCATTAATGATGCTGTGCAGTATTCATTACCGAAATTTCTCGGTAAATGGTGACCTAATTTCAGGTGTCATTCATGATGCTGTGCAGTATTCATTACCGAAATTTCTCTGTAAATGGTGACCTAATTTCAGGTGCCATTCATGATGCTGTGCAGTATTCATTACCGAAATTTCTCGGTAAATGGTGACCTAATTTCAGGTGCCATTCATGATGCTGTGCAGTATTCATTACCGAAATTTCTCGGTAAATGGTGACCTAATTTCAGGTGCCATTCATGATGGTGCAGTATTCATTACCGAAATTTCTCGGTAAATGGTGACCAAATTTCAGGTGCCATTCATGATGCTGTGCAGTATTCATTACCAAATTTCAGGTGCCATTAATGATGCTGTGCAGTATTCATTACCAAATTTCAGGTGCCATTAATGATGCTGTGCAGTATTCATTACTGAAATTTCTTGGTAAATGGTGACCAAATTTCAGGTGCCATTAATGATGCTGTGCAGTATTCATTACTGAAATTTCTTGGTAAATGGTGACCAAATTTCAGGTGCCATTAATGATGCTGTGCAGTATTCATTACTGAAATTTCTTGGTAAATGGTTACCAAATTTCAGGTGTCATTAATGATGCTGTGCAGTATTCATTACTGAAATTTCTCAGTATATGATATAATAGGGGCCGTTTATAGGCCCCTTCCCCTCAGAAAATTCTTTAAAATCATGCAGTTTTCCCCAAAAATTGACTTTACATCAGGTTTTTTATTCCCCTTTGCCCAAATACCGAGTTGTTTTTTTCCCCAAATCAGAGGCCTGGGCCCATTCCCCTCCTGGTAAAAAAAAACCTGCCTTGACAAATTGAGTGCCTTTCAAATACATGTAACCACTATTAATAGGAATATGTGCTGCCTCTAACATCATGCAATGACACAGTACACACAGTTTACCTAAGATGAAAGAACATACATACCTCCTCTTCCCCCCAACATAGAGGTAATTGTCCTAGATAAAACTTTTTTTGCCTTGTCTTTCACCATTTTTGAATAACCTGAAATAAATATATTTTATAAGTTTAAATTCTTACAGTCTATCTTAAACACAACAAATCTTTAATTCTTTGTGTTACGTTAATACATTAGATTTACATGTTTGTTGCTGAACTAAAAAACAAGAAGAGACCATAGGACATCCAGCTTGAGTTTTCCACAGCTTCTCATGCAAGGTTTCATGAATCTGTATGTATAAGTATTTCATATAGATTCATGAAACCTTACATGAGTCTATTTTCAGAGTTGTGGCCCCTGATATAGTCAAAACCTTGTGACACACCAAGCTCAAAAAGTAAATGATATAAATGAATGAAAACTTCTGTGAGTTTTTATCATGATATAAACTTGCATGCCTCATATTTTTTGGCTGGCTCCACCCTCTATTTTTAAAGTTATGGCCCCTGAAATAGTAAAAAAATCACATTTTCACCTAATTATGTGCCTAGTTTAAAAAGTATTTGAGTTAAATTCATGAAACCTTGCTTGAGTCTTGATCATGGTTTGACCTTGCACACTTGGCATTTTCTTGAGAATCTAAGCACTTATTACAGAGTTACGTCCCTTGAATAGCCAAAATAGTGGATTTCTTGTTTGTGATGCTCATAGTTCAAAAAGTATATGGCCTAGAATAATGAATCCTTTTCATAAAATGTTTGTTGAGGTTATATACCCCTTTAAGACTGTAAACATTTGAATTATTTCCCCTTATTTATGACAAATGTACCATTGGGGGACACACCCTGTGTCCTACAGATACATTTTATTTGAGATACACACAACACAAAGTTGTATGCCCTTAGGCATATTTTTGACACCTAAGATCCATTGCTCTGGTTTAACAGGCAGAAATTCAGAACAAAATATCACAGGTGCACAAATTAACATGCTGAATAATATTCATCTGATGTGTCATGACCCTAAGTATAAACACTTTTTATACGCCCGAAGGGACGTATTATGTTATGACGCTGGTGTCCCTCTGTCCGTTAGCAAATTCGTGTCCGCTCTGTAACTCTTGAACCCCTTGTAGGATTTCAAGGAAACTTGACACAAATGTTCACCACACCGAGACGACATGGAGAGTGCATGTTTTGGATGTCTCACTTCAAGGTCAAGGTCAAACTTAGGAGTCAAAGGTCATATCAGTTTGTTTCATGTCCGCTCTGTAACTCTTGAACCCGTTGAAGGATTTCAAAGAAACTTGACAGAAATGTTCACCACACTGAGACGATGTGCAGAGCGCATGTTCCGGATGACTTGCTTCAAGGTCAAGGTCACACTTAAGGGTCAAAGGTCATATATGACTGCTTTTTGGATATTGCTCTGCATTGCAGTGCTCTTGTTTTTATTTTGTAGATCTCTTTTTTGTTCACTTAATATTTTTATGCCCCCAAAGGGAGGCATATTAATTTCCAAATGTCCGTCTGTTCGTTAGTCACAACGTTAACTTTTTGCATGAAGGCACTTTACTCGCGAACCTCGGCACCCAGGACCTTCAAACTTCACATGCTGATAGTACTTATTGAGTATACCACCCCTACTGACTTTGGGGTCACCAGGTGAAAGGTCAACGTCACAGGGGCCAACGTTAACTTTTTGCATGAAGGTGTTTTACTCGCGAACCACTGCACCCAGGACCTTCAAACTTCACATGCTGATAGTACTTAATGAGTACACCACCCCTACTGACTTTGGGGACACCAGGTCAAAGTTCAAGGTCACAGGGGCCAGCGTTAACTTTTTGCATGAAGGCACTTTACTCGCAAACCACTGCACCCAGGACCTTCAAACTTCACCTGCTGATAGTGCTTATTGAGTATACCATCCCTACTGACTTTGGGGTCACTAGGTCAAAGGTCAAGGTCACAGGGGCCAACGTTAACTTTTTGCATGAAGGCACTTTACTTGCGAACCACTTCACCCATGACCTTCAAACTTCACATGCTGATAGTACTTATTGAGTACACCACCCCTACTGACTTTGGGGTGACCAGGTCAAAGGTCAAGGTGCTGCGGGGCATTTGTCACCATTAGTGACAGCTCTTGTTTTTTGAATTACTTCTCTTTTATGTTACTATAAATAGCTTATTTTGAAACTTTTTTATTATTGACCGTAAAAACAGACCACTTTTCTGTGGTACAACATGGATGGTACCTCTAATTTTTAGGTGTATTTTTACATACCTGTTCCTGATATAGACTTCTTTTGTGGACTTTGAATATTTTTTTGTGGACTTAGATTTGTTTTTTGAAATTTTCCTTTTGTTGTTCCACTCCTTTGGGCAACAACAGTCAAGTTCTTTAAATTTTGCTCCCATCCTATGATGTAATCGTTCTGGCGTATATTGCCCCGCTTGGCGGAGCTCTGTTTGATATAGTGTTTGATATAGTGTGACACAAACTTTTATGCCCTTTTTATGCACATTTTTGTGCCCACCCCCATGAGTGCTGGGGGCATATAGATTTTCTCTTGTCCATCCGTCCATCCTTTTGAGAATGTTGTGTCGCATCTAGCTCCAAAACTATTTGACGTAGAGTCACAAAACATTACAGGAATGTTGGTCAGCATGTGTAGTTGTGCACCTGGGGTTTCGCGTCTGGATAAATTCAGTTGTGTAGGAGTTAAGGCCCCTGACTTAGTAAAAAATTTTAATGTGTCGCACGTAGCTTCAAAAGTATTTGACCTAGAGTCACCAAAGTTTACAGGAATGTGGTCAGCATGTGCAGTTGTGCACCTGGGGTTTCTTGTCCGAATTCATTCAGTATTGTAGAAGTTATGGACCCTGACCTGGGAAAAAATTGTCATTTTAATGTTTTGTCACGTTTAGCTCCAAAAATATTTTACCTGCAGTCATTATTTCACTACACAAGACCAGACTTCTCAAAACTTACTCAAAAAAAATAAGTTTGTGAAACATGTATGTTAAAATGTACTTGACCTAGAATCATAAAACATTACAGGATTGTTTTATAGCCTATGAAGTATTCTCTTTAGGATTTTACTCAGCTAGACCAGAGCTATGGCCAACTAAGTGAAAACCCGAGTCATTAAACCATGTTACAGTGGCAGGAGTGGGGGCACCTGTGTCCTATGGACACACATCTAGTTAACTGAATATTAGGGCTGTAACTCTAGTTTGGCTGAGTGATATATCTAACAGAAACATTGGTGCACAGCTTCAAATGCTGAATAATATTTTCGTAATGTTTCATCTTGTCTGGCTGCGTGAGATCCCATTTAAAACACCAAGTGCAAAACATCCCTTGCTGAATAACAATCCTATTGAGTTTTGGTCACTTTGGATCAAATAAGTTAATTAACTGTCAATAAATGCTGTATATGCTGATAAATGACTTAATGTTTTGTACAAGTGTATGTTAGCAGAATTTGCTTACTAACCTGTCTTAGGCTCCCATCTTGTGCCTCTTCTTTTGGGTTCTGAAATAAAATTTCTATTGTCAAGTTCGTGCTATGACCACAAGCAATGTACACTCTTCCAGGCGTGAAAGTCTTGATATTTTTCACTTGTCTATGGACAACTGGGACTTAAAAATTGTCCCAGTCATAATGTACTGACCTGGATTTTTCAACACTAAATCTTGCATGAAACTGCCAATAATTCCTTATTTTGGACATTGATCTACAGGTAGTGACACATACTACAGCATATCATTATAAGTGTGCTTGTATGCAAGTCTGAATAATGTATATCCATCAGACAGCTGGTTGTGGGGGGGGGGGGGGCTCCGTGGCCGAGGGGTTAAGGTCGCTGACTTCAAATCACTTGCCCCTCATTGATGTGGGTTCGAGCCTCACTCAGGGCGCTGAATTCTTCATCCAGCTGGCTTACGGAAGGTCGTTGGTTCTACCCAGGTGCCCGCTTGTGATGAAATAATGCACGGAGGGGCACCTGAGGTTTTCCTCCACCATTAAAGCTAGAAATTCGCCATATGACCTGTCATGTGACAGTGCGACGTTAAATCCAACCAAAAAAAAAAGTTCTTTCCTCAGGAAACAAGAGCTGTCGGAGGACAGCAACGCTCGACTATTCAACAGCCTTGTCAATTGAATGAATACAAGTTGAAAAAGGGGCATAATTTTGTAAAATGCAAAGTAGAGGTATTGAACCTCTGTACTGCATGTCATATCATGACAGCGAACAAGTGTGTGAAGTTTCAATCCTTTCCAATTTGTGGATACTGAGATACCAGCTTACATACAAAAACTTAACAAAAAAGTGCTAAGTCAAAGGGGCATAATTTTGTAAAAATGCCAAGTAGAGTTATGGGACCTTCACAGTGCATGTTAGATCATGACAGTGAACAAGTGTGTGAAGTTTCAATCCATTCCAATTAGTGGATACTGAGATATCAGATTACATACAAAAAATTTAACCAAAAACTGCTAAGTCGAAAAAGGGGCATAATTTTGAAAAAAAAGAGAGTAGAGTTATGGGACTTGCTTAGTGCATGTCAAATCATGATAGTGAAGAAGTATGTGAAGTTTCAATCCATTCCCATTAGTAACTACTGAGATACCAGCTTACATACAAAACCTTAACCAAAAATTTCTAAGTCGAAAAAGGGGCATAATTTTGTAAAAAAGCAAAATAGGGTTATGGAACCTGTGCAATGTAGATCAGTTCATCACAGTGAATAAGTGTGTGAAGTTTCAATCCATTCCCACAAGTGGTTACTGAGATACCAGCTTACATACAAAACCTTAACCAAAATCGGGACGCGGACGCGGACGCAGACGCCGACGCCGACGCCGACGCATGGGCGAGTGCAATAGCTCACTATTCTATGAATAGTCGAGCTAAAAACTGACTAGTCAATTCTTTTTCCCTGGGGAAAATACTGACTAATCAGTTTCTTCCCCCCTTGTCAGTTTTTCACCCCTTGGAATTAGTTTTCTGATAGGGGAAGAAACTGACTAGTTAGTCAGATTTTTTTCCCTAGGGGGGAAAAAACTGACCAGTTAGTTCTTTCCTCCTAGTCAAGTTTTCCCTTTAAGTAGTGGTTTCTTTCAGAATTGTTATTAGGGATACTAGTGTCTATTGATTTTCCATTTAAATTTCAGAAGAAATAGGTATTTTTTTTTCATTTGAATAAACACCTATATGTTTCTTTTTTATAACTTTAATCAATGTTTTTTTTGGTTTTTTTAGCTCACCTGAGCACAAAGTGCTCAAAGGTGAGCTTTTGTGATCACCCTGTGACCGACGTCCGTCATCAACAATTTGACTGTTAACACTCTAGAGGTCACAATTTTGACCCAATCTTATTGAAATTTGGTCAGAATGTTACCCTCAATAAAGTTTTGGATGAGTTTGATATTGGGTCATCTTGGGTCAAAAACTAGGTCACCAGGTCAAATCAAAGGAAAAGCTTGTTAACATTCTAGAGGTCACAATTTTGGCTTAATCTTAATGAAACTTAGTCAGAATGTCACCCTCAATAAAATCTTGAACATGTTTGGTATTGGGTCATCTGAGATCAATAACTAGGTCACCAGGTCAAATCAAAGGAAAAGCTTGTTAACACTCTAGAGGTTACAATTTTGGCTTAATCTTAATGAAACTTGGTCAGAATGTTACCCTCAATAAAATCTTGGACCAGTTCGATATTGGGTCATCTGGGGTTAAAAACTAGGTCACCAGGTCAAATCAAAGGAAAAACTTGTTAACATCCTAGAGGTCACAATTGTGGCCCAATCTTAATAAAACTTGGTCAGAATGTTACCCTCAATGGAATCTTGAACAAGTTTGATACTGGGTACCCACAACAGGGGTCAAAAACTAGGTCACCATGTCAAATCAAAGGAAAAGCTTGTTAACACTGTAGAGGCCAGATTTACGACTGTATCTTCATGAAACTTGGTCGGAATGTTAATCTTGATGATCTTTTGGTCATTTTTAAATCTGGGTCAGGTGGGGTCAAAAACTAGGTCACTCGGTCAAATCAAAAGAAAACCTTGTTAACACTCTAGAGGCCACATTTATGACTGTATCATCATGAAACTTGGTCAGAATGTTAATCTTAATGATCTAAAGGTCCAGTTTGAATCTGGGTCATGTAGGATCAAAAACTAGGTCACCAGATCAAATCAAAGGAAAGCTAGTTTACATTGTAGAGGCCACATTAATGACCATATCTTAATGAAACTTGGTATGTATGTTAATCCTGATTATCTATAGGTCATGTTCAAATCTGGGTTTTGTGGGGTTAATATCTGTCAGGTGCTGGGAAGAAATTGACTAGTCTGTTCTTCCCCCCTAGCATACTCTTCACTTTTTCTGACCTCTTCAGTGGGGGAAGAAATTGACTGGGCAGTTCTCTCCCAGTTGCATATACTTGACATTTCAAGTAGAAAGAAATTGAGCAGTCAGTCCTTGATCTGTCAGGTGGAGGAATAAATTGGACAGTCAGTTCTTAATTGGCCGGTCAGTTCTTTCCCCCTAGCCAGTATTGACCTGTCAGGTTGGGGAAGAAATTGACCAGTCAGTTCATTTTTCCCTAGCATATACTTGACCTGACAGGTGGGGGAAGACATTTGCCGTTCAGTACTTTTCCCTCTAGCCAATACTTGACGTGTCGGTGGGGAGAAGAAATTGACCAGTCAGTTCTTCGCTCCCCCTGGCACATACTTGACCTGTCAGGTGGGGGAAGAAATTGACTGGTCAATTTTTCCTCCATAGCCAGTACTTGACCTATCAGGAGGTGAAAGAAATTGACCTGTCAGTTCTGGTGACTTCTCGAGTGTTAACTATCTTTTCCTTTGATTTGACCTGGAGACCTAGTTTTTGACCCAACATGATCCAGATTCAAACTTGACCTAAAGATTATCAAGGTTAACATTCTGACCAAGTGTCATGAAGATACAATCATACATGTGGCCTCTAGAGTGTTAACAAGTGAATGAAGTATTGCCATGCAATACAAAGTCCCCTACTGGAAGGCACCTAATTTTCTCTACTGCAGTATAACATAATGAACTGATATCTGTCAATGATGTATAAACAATATTGTACTATATATACAATATAATATAACAAAGCACTTGGATTAAAATTTGCAGATATAAAAACGTACAGTTGTTTTCATTTGGAATTTTTTTAGCCGATCATACAAATGTTATCATAAAAGTTATTTATAGTAACAACAAAGTGAAATTAACCCTAAAAAAAAAATCAAAAAAAATCTATAAAATATAAGCCCACAAGGAACTCTTTACCAGGTAGAAATAGATCAAATACACCTAAAATTTGGTTTGTACCGTGCATGTTGTACCACAGAAAAGTGGTCTCAATTTTTCCCTACGGCCAGTAATAAAAAAGTTAAATATAATCTATTTATAGTAACAACAAAGGGACATAATTCTAAAAAAAAAGTGTGCCTCATAGTGGAGAACATTTCTGCCAAGTTACATCAAAATCCCTCCATGCATGAAGAAGAAATGCTCCGGACAAAGTCATTCTTAAATTTTGCCCTTTTAAACCCTCGAGTATGACCTTGACCTTAGACCTGGGGACCTGGTTCTGGCGGCGACAATTCGTCTCAAAGTGGTGAACATTGTGCCAAG
Source organism: Mercenaria mercenaria (assembly GCF_021730395.1). Classification (NCBI taxonomy): domain Eukaryota; kingdom Metazoa; phylum Mollusca; class Bivalvia; order Venerida; family Veneridae; genus Mercenaria; species Mercenaria mercenaria. The sequence continues at coordinate 79,199,577 of NC_069366.1, read as the reverse complement.
TTACATTAAAACCCCCTCAATGCATAAAGAAGAATTGCTCCAGAAAAAAGTCATTCTTGAATTTGACCTCTAAGTATGACCTTGCCCTTAGACCTAGAGCCGGGACTTTGCACACTACATGTCTCATCCAGGGAAATGTTTGTGCCAACTGATATTTAAATCCTGTTTTGCATGACAAAGTTATAGACCGGACAGGAAAAAAATCCTATTGACCTTTTGATCTCAAAGTGTGACCTTGACCTTAAAGCTAGGGTTCTGGGTGTTGCGCACGACACATCGTCTTATCATGGGAACATTTATCCCAAGTAATATTGTAATCCCTTGATGGATGACAAAGTTCTGGACCGACAGGAAAAAAAACCTATTGACCTTTGGCCTCCAATTGTGACCTTGACCTTTGAGCTAGGGCTCCGGGTTTGCGCATGACATGTTGCCTCATCATGGGGAAACATTTGTGCCAAGTAAATATCAAAATCCCTACATGGAGGGCCCAGAGTTATGGACCAGACAGGAAAAAAGCCCTATTGACATTTGCCCCCCAATGGTGACCTTGACCTTTGAGCAAGGGCTCCGGGTTTGGGCACATGACATGTTGTCTCATCATGGGAAACACCTGTGCTAAGTAATATTGAAATCCCTTAATTGAATGACACAGTTATGGACCGGACGGGAAAAACAGACCCTGTTAATGACATGTTAACATATGACTCCCTAAGTGTGACCTTGACCTCTGAGCTAGGAGTCTGAAAGTTGTGCAGGACACATCGTCTTATTATGAGGTACAATTGTGCCAATTGATATTAAAATCCCTTCGTAGAAGGGAGAGTTATGGACCGGACAGGAAAAAAGCCCTGTTGCCCTTTGACCTCAAATTTTTGACCTTGAACTTTGAGCTAGGGGTGCGGGTTTTGCGCATGACACGTCGTCTCATCATGGAACTTTTGTGACAAGTAATATTAAAATTACATAAATGGATGAGGTTATGGACCGGACACGAAACAAACCCTGTTCTTTGCCATGTTAACATTTGACTGCTAAGTGGGGACCTTGACCTTTGAGCTAGGGTCTCAAAGTTGTGCATGACACATCATCTTATTATGAGGTACAATTGTGCCAAGTGATTTAAAATCCCTTCATGGATGGGAGAGTTATGGACCGGACAGGAAAAAACCCCTGTTGCCCTTTTGCCCTCCAATTGGACCTTGACCTTTAAGCTAGGGGTGCGGGTTTTGCACATGACACGTCGTCTCATCATGGGGAATATTTGTGCCAAGTAATATTAAAATCCCTTCATGGATAAAAGAGTTATGGACTGGACACGAAATTGCGGACGGACGGAATGACAGAATGACGGAAAAGCGCATTCCTATAGTCCCCGAAACTGGTTTTCAACCAGTAGGGGACTAACAAGCATTTCCTTTGATTTGACCTAGTGACCTAGTATTTGACCCCATCTGACCCTGATTTTAACTTGAACTTAAGGTCATCACGATTAACATTCTGACTAAGTTTCATTAAGATATGATCATAACTGTTACCTCTAGAGTGTTAACTAGTTTTTCCTTTGATTTGACCTGGTGACCTAGTTTATGACCCTAAATGACCCAGATTCAAACTGGACCTAAAGATCATCAAGATTGAAATTCTGACCAACTTTCATGAAGATAGTCATAAATCTGGCCTCTACAGTGTTAACAAGCTTTTCCTTTGATTTGACTTGGTGACCTAGTTTTTGACCCCAGATGACCGAATATTTAACTGTCCAAAATTTTATTTAATGGTAACATTCTGACCAAGTTTCATTCAGATTGGGCCAAAACTGTAACTAGAGTGTTAACAAGCTTTTCCTTTGGTTTGACATGGTGGCCTAGTTTTTGAACTAAGATAACCCAATATGGAACTCATCCAAAATTTTATTGAGGGTAACATCCAGACCAGGTTTCATTAACATTGGGCTGAAATTGTGACCTCTAGAGTGTTAACAAGCTTTTCCTTTGATTTGACCTGGTGACCTAGTTTTTGACCCCAGATAACCCAATATCGAATCGTCTAAGATTTTATTGAGGGTAACATTGTGACCAGGTTTCATTAAGATTGGACTAAAATTGTGACCTCTAGAGTGTTAACAGTCAAATTGTTGACAACGGACGACGATCACAAAACTCACATTGAGCACTTCATGCTCAGGTGAGCTAATTACGCGCACAACATGTACTACCTGCATGGAATGCCTTAAAACCATTTAGTGTATATTTGGCAAATAAAACAACATAAACTGAAGTGGTCATTTTGATTAAAACAACCAAGTGTATGAATAAAATATGTAAATTTATGGTCACATGAACAAAAGATGAGCAGTGGAGTAGTGATATTTAGCTAGTGGTTGTACATTATCATCTTATCATACCATAGTACTGTCGTACAGATCACATAAGATAATAATATAGAGAAATGGAAACAGAGGATGAACCTGCTCACCTGAGTAATTTAAACCACATGTTTAAATGGCAAACTGACACTAAAATATCAGAAAGTAGGTCAGTCTGTCACATTCATGGTCACTGAGAGTCAGTTTTAAGATTGGTGTGAAAAACTGTACATGTCATCCAGATTTCAAGGCTTTATCTTAAAAAAAAATAAGAAAGTAGATCAGTAGGTCAAGGTCACAGTCAAGTGATCCCTAATCACTTTGGGTCATCAGGTAATTATGATTAAGCACTCTAGGAAATATGATTTGATAATTTTTGAGGTATTTATTCCTATATAACTTATATAACAAGTGACACTCAGGGCAGGGCCTCAGGGGCATAATATGAACAATTTTGTATGAGATCCACTAAGAAATGCTACATACCCAATATCCAAGGGTTTAGGCTTTGAACTTTCAGATAAGATTTTTCCCCTATAGATATGTCTGTGTTATTTGGGAACCCTAGGGCTGGGCCTCTATTCACCAGAGGGGCATAATTTGAACAATTTTGGTAGATGAACACTAGGCAATGCAACATACCAAATATCAAAAGCCTATGCCATGCAGTTTCAGCCAAGAAGATTTTTAAGGTTTTTTCTTATATAAGTCTATGTAAAGCTTAAGGTGCCCCGGGGCAGGGCCTCTTTTCACCTCAGGGACATTATTTGAAATTTTTTGTAGAGAACCACAAGGCAATGCAACATGCCAAATATCAAAAGCCTAGGACTTGCAGTTTCAGACAAGAAGATTTTTAAAAAAAATTCTTATATAGAATATGTAAGTTTATGAAAAACTTGAGACCCCTGGGGTAAGGCCTTTTCACCACAGGGATATAATTTGAACAATTTTGGTAGAGGACCATTAGGCTATGCTACATACAAAATATCAAAGGCCTAGGTCTTGTGGTTTTAGACCAGAAGATTTTAAAAACTTGTGACCCCTGGAATGGGGCCTCTTTACACCCCAGGGGCACAATTTGAACAATCTTGGTCGGCCGACGGAACACAACTGACGACGAACGACTGACGACAGACAGTGAGCGGTCACAAAAGCTCACCATTAGCATTTGGCTCAGGTGAGCTAACAAGAGGGCCAAAATGGCCCTATATTGCTCACCTGTTATCATTGCACTTAAGGACAAGAAGGTCAAAAAATCATAATCAAGATTAATCAAAAGAATTATGAGAAAATATATTTGAAATTTTTTTAAAGTTACTTCAAATAAAATTATTTTCAAATCAGGCCAGTAGTTTCATGCCTGAAGGATACATCAGAGGAGGTTAGGAGCAAAATTTTGACTGATGAAGCCCAAAGTACAGGAACAACAAAGGGAAGAAATTAAAAAGAAATCAAAGTCCTCAGAAAAAAATTTGAACTTGACCTAGATATCATCAAGATGAACATTCTGACCAATTTTCATAAAGACCCCATGAAAAATGTGACCTCTAGAGTGGTAACAAGCAGAAGTTTACGCACGGACGCACGCACGCACAGACGGACGACGGACGCTGCACGATCACAAAAGCTCACCTTGTCACTTTGTGACAGGTGAGCTAAAAAACAGAAATAAACTAGAAAATGCTTTTGTAAAAAAGCGCATGTCTCCCCCAATGCAAAGTCCTATAGGCAAGAAGTCAATAGGGGTCAGGAGCGAAAGTCAAAGAGACACTGATGGTTGGCTGCAATAGGGATCATCTACTTGGCATGTCCAATCATCCCGCTAAATTTCAACACTCTTGGCCTAGTGGTTTTCAAGTCACTGGTCAGGCTTCTGTGACCTTGACCTTTGATCAAGTGACCTCAAAATAAATAGGGGTCATCTAGTCTGCATGTCCAATCATCCTATTAAGTTTCAACATTGTAGGTCAAGTGGTTCTCAAGTTATTTCCAAAAAATGATTTTACATGAACAGGCCACTGTGACCTTGACCTTTAATAGACTGACCCCAAAATCAATAGGGGTCATCTACTCTGCATGTTCAAGCATCCTATGAAGTTTCCACATCCTGGGTCAAGTGGTTCTCAAGTTATTGATCGGAACTGGTTATCAATGTTAAGGCCCCTGTGACCTTGACCTTTAATGGAGTGACCCCAAAAACAATAGGGGTCATTTACTCTGCATGAACAATCATCCTATGAAGTTTCAACATTCTGGGTTGAGAGGTTCTCAAGTTATTGACTGGAAATGGTTTTCCATGTTCAGGCCCCTGTGGCCTTGACCTTTAACAGAGTGACCCTAAAATCATTAGGGGTCATCTACTCTGCATGACCAATCATCCTATGAAGTTTCATCATTCTGGGTCAAATGGTTCTCAAGTTACTGACCGGAAATGGTTTTCAATGTTCAGGACCCTGTGACCTTGACCTTTTACAGAGTAACTCCAAAATCGTTAGGGGTGATCTACTTTGCATGTACAATCATCCTATGAAGTTTCAACATTCTGGGTCAAGTGGTTCTCTAGTTATTGTTCGGAAATGGTTTTCCATGTTCAGGCCCCTGTGACCTTGACCTTTGACGGAGTGACCCCAAAATCAATAGGGGTCATCTACTCTTTATGTCCAATCATCCTATGAAGTTTCAACATTCTGGGTCAAGTAGTTTGCTAGTTATTGATCGGAAATGGTTTTCCATGTTCAGGCCCCTGTGACCTTGACCTTTGACGGAATGACCCCAAAATCAATAGGTGTCATCTACTCTTCATAATCAATCATCCTATGAAGTTTTAACATTCTGGGTCAAGTGGTTCTCTAGTTATTGACCGGAAATGGTTTTCAATGTTCAGGCCCCTGTGACCTTGACCTTTGACAGAGTGACCCCAAATCAATAGGGGTCATCTACTCTTCATGGCCAATCATCCTATGAAGTTTCAACATTCTGGGTCAAGTGGTTCTCAAGTTACTGACCGGAAATGGTTTCCAATGTTCGGGCCCCTGTGACCTTGACCTTTAATGGAGTGACCCCAAAAACCAATAGGGGTCATCTACTTTGTATGTACAATCATCCTATGAAGTTTCAACATTCTGGGTCAAGTGGTTCTCTAGTTATTGATCGGAAATGGTTTTCCATGTTCAGGCCCCTGTGACCTTGACCTTTGACGGAGTGACCCCAAAATCAATAGGGGTCATCTACTTTGTATGTACAATCATCCTATGAAGTTTCAACATTCTGGGTCAAGTGGTTCTCTAGTTATTGATCGGAAAAGGTTTTCAATGTTCGGGCCCCTGTGACCTTGACCTTTGACGGAGTGACCCCAAAAACAATAGGGGTCGTCTACTCCAGCAGCCCTACAACCCTATGAAGATTGAAGGTTCTAGGTCAAATGGTTCTCCAGTTATTGCTCGGAAATGAAGTGTGACGTACGGACGGACGGACAGACAGACGGACGGACGGACAGGGCAAAAACAATATGTCTCCTGGGGGAGACATAATAATAGATTGACTAAACGATCTTTAAGAAGCATTAAAAAAACAAGAGGGCCATGATGGCCCTATATCGCTCACCTGTTATCATTGCACTTGAGGACAAGGTCCTCAGAAAAAATATCTAAGTCCAAAGGACAGGAACAACAAAGGGAAGAATTTAACCAAAATTAAAAACAATTCTCACAAGGTACAGATATGTCAAAATACACCTAAAAATTGGAGGTACAATCCATGTTGTACCACAGAAAAGTGGTCTCGGTTTCTCTACGGCCAATAATAAAAAGTTTCTTAAATAAGCTATTTATAGGAACATAAAAGGATAGTAATTAAAAAAAATTATTGTTAGTGAACAAAAGGATCTGCCAAATAAAAACAAGAGCACTGCAATCCACGCAAATGCAGAGCAAATTACACACAAAACAGAGTCATATGATCTTTGACCCCTAAGTGTGACCTTGACCTTGAAGTGAGCCATCTGAAACATGCGCTTTGCACATTGTTTCGATGAGGTAAACATTTGTGTCAGGTTTCTTTGAAATCATTCAAGGAGTTCAAGAGTTACAGAGCGGAAGGGAAATTGCTAACAAACAGACATACAGACAGACGGACACCAAGGCGATAACATAATAATTATGTCCCTTCGGGCGAATAAAAAGGAATCAAGATCTTATGGTGATACAAGTTGTGTGCAAGTTTGGTTAAAATCAAAACATAAATGAAGCTGCTATTGTGCAGACAAGGTTAAAATAGCTAATTTTGGCCATTCAGGGGCCATAACTCTGGAACCTATAATGGAATCTGGTTCAAGAAAGGAACCAAGACCTTATGGTGACATAAGTTTTGTGCAAGTCTGATTAAATTCAAATCATTATGAAGCTGCTATTGTGCAGACAAGGTCAAAATAGCTAATTCTGGTCCTATCAGGGGCCATAACTCTGGAACCTATAATGGAATCTGGCGAGTTGAAGAAAGAAATAAGATCTTGTGGTGATACAAGTTGTGTGCAAGTTTGGTTAAAATCAAATCATAAATGAAGCTGCCATTGTGCAGACAAGGTCAAAAAAGCTAATTTTGGCCCTTTTAGGGGCCATAACTCTGGAACCCATTATGGGATCTGGTTGGTTCAACTAAGGAACCAAGATCTTATGGTGACACAAGTTTTATGCAAATTTGGTTAAATTCAAATCATAAATGAAGCTGCTATTGTGCAGACAAGGTCAAAATAGCTAATTCTGGTCCTATCAGGGGCCATAACTCTGGAACCTATAATGGAATATGGCCAGTTGAAGAAAGAAACCAAGATCTTGAGGTGATACAAGTTGTGTGCAAGTTTGGTTAAAATCAAATCATAAACTAGAAAATGCTTTTGAAAAAAAGCGCATGTCTCCCCAAATGCAAAGTCCTATAGGCAAGAAGTCAATAGGGGTCAGGAGTGAAAGTCAAAGAGACACTGATGGTTGGCTGCAATAGGGATCATCTACTTGGCATGTCCAGTCATCCCGCTAAATTTCAACACTCTTGGCCTAGTGGTTCTCAAGTCACTGTTCAGGCTCCTGTGACCTTGACCTTTGATCAAGTGACCTCAAAATAAATAGGGGTCATCTACTCTGCATGTCCAATCATCCTATTAAGTTTCAACATTGTAGGTCAAGTGGTTCTCAAGTTATTTCCAAAAAATGATTTTACATGAACAGCCACTGTGACCTTGACCTTTAATAGACTGACCCCAAAATCAATAGGGTCATCTACTCTGCATGTTTCAATCATCCTATGAAATTTCAACATTCTGGGTCAAGTGGTTCTCAAGTTATTGATCGGAACTGGTTATCAATGTTCAGGCCCCTGTGACCTTGACCTTTAACGGAGTGACCCCAAAAACAATAGGGGTCATTTACTCTGCATGAACAATCATCCTATGAAGTTTCAACATTCTGGGTCGAGAGGTTCTCAAGTTATTGATTGGAAATGGTTTTCCATGTTCAGGCCCCTGTGGCCTTGACCTTTAACAGAGTGACCTTAAAATCGTTAGGGGTCATCTACTCTGCATGACCTATCATCCTATGAAGTTTCATCATTCTGGGTCAAGTGGTTCTCAAGTTACTGACCGGAAATGGTTTTCAATGTTCGGGCCCCTGTGACCTTGACCTTTCACAGAGTGACCCCAAAATCGTTAGGGGTCATCTACTGTGCATGACCAATCATCCTATTTAGTTTCAACATTCTTGGTCAAGTGGTTCTCAAGTTAATGACCGGAAATGGTTTTCAATGTTCAGGCCCCTGTGACCTTGACCTTTAATGGAGTGACCCCAAAATCGACAGGGGTCATCTACTTTGCATGTACAATCATCCTATGAAGTTTCAACATTCTGGGTCAAGTGGTTCTATTGATCGGAAATGGTTTTCCATGTTCAGGCCCCTGTGACCTTGACCTTTGATGGAGTGACCCCAAAATCAATAGTGGTCAATTACTCTTCATGACCAATCATCCTATGAAGTTTCAACATTCGGGGTCAAGTGGTTCTCTAGTTATTGATCAGAAATGGTTTTCAATGTTCAGGCCCCTGTGACCTTGACCTTTGACGGAGTGACCCCAAAATCAATAGGGGTCATCTACTCTTCATGACCAATCATGCTATGAAGTTTGAACATTCTGGGTCAAGTGGTTCTCTAGTTATTGATCGGAAATGGTTTTCAATGTTCAGGCCCCTGTGACCTTGACCTTTGACGGAGTGACCCCAAAATCAATAGGGGTCATCTACTCTTCATGACCAATCATCCTATGAAGTTTCAACATTCTGGGTCAAGTGGTTCTCTAGTTATTGATCGGAAATGGTTTTCAATGTTCAGGCCCCTGTGACTTTGACCTTTGACGGAGTGACCCCAAAAACAATACAGGTCATCTACTCTTCATGACCAATCATCCTATGAAGTTTCAACATTCTGGGTCAAGTGGTTCTCTAGTTATTGATCGGAAATGGTTTTCAATGTTCAGGCCCCTGTGACCTTGACCTTTGACGGAGTGACCCCAAAAACAATAGGGGTCGTCTACTCCAGCAGCCTTACAACCCTATGAAGTTTGAAGGTTCTAGGTCAAATAGTTCTCCAGTTATTGCTCGGAAATGAAGTGTGACGTACGTACGGACGGACGGACAGGGCAAAAACAATATGTCTCCTGTGGGAGACATAATGAAGCTGCTATTGTGCAGACAAGGTCAAAAAAGCTAATTTTGGCCCTTTCAGGGGCCATAACTCTGGAACCCATTATGGGATCTGGTTGGTTCAACAAAGGAACCAAGATGTTATGGTTACACAAGTTTTGTGCAAGTTTGGTTAAATTCAAATCATAAATGAAGCTGCTATTGTGCAGACAAGGTCAAAATAGCTAATTCTGGCCCTTTCAGGGGCCATAACTCTGGAACCCTTACTGGATTCTGGCCAGTTCAAGAAAGGAACTAAGATTTTATGGTGATACAAGTTGTGTGCAAGTCTGGTAAAAATCAAATCATAAATAAAACTGCTATTGTGCAGACAAGGTCAAAATAGCTCATTTTGGCTCTTCAGGGGCCATAACTCTGAAACCCATACTAGGATGTGGCCAGTTCAAGAAAGGAACCAAGATCTTATGGTGATACAAGTTGTGTGCAAGTTTGGTTAAAATAAAATCATAAATGAAACCACTATCGTGCAGAAAAGAAATTGTTGACACACAAAAATAGCAAATTCTGGCCCTTTAAGGGGCAATAACTCTAGAACCCATGATGGGATCTGGCCAGTTTTTGAAAGGAACTGAGATATCATGCCAGTACAAGTTTTGTATAAGTTTGATCAAAATTGCTTGCAAAATGTGGGCTCTATCTTGTTCACAAGAAATTGTGGACTAACGACGGATGTAGGGCGATCCAAAAGCTTACCCTGTCACTACGTGACAGGTGAGCTAATAAAAAGGTTTCCTAAAATGACAAGAAAAAAGATGTTATAGGCCGCTAAGTCAGTGACATATTCCTAGTAACGTTACGTTTCAACGAGGACTTCAAGTTAATCGTTCGTTCGAGAAAAAAATAAATTCTATGACAATCCAAAAGTATATAAGAAAAAGTCATGCTTTGTGAATAAGGGCAACATAAAGATTATTCATGTTACATCATTCTTTTCTTAGACAAAATTTTTGGTTGTTTTGGCAATGGAAACAGTAAAATGCTGTGTATAGTCTAGATTCTGAAATCTATAATGTAGGTGACCAAGGTCCATGAAACTTCATCAGTGAATAGAAAACACTCATTACATTACATGGTAATAAAAATAATGGTTTCTGTGAACCACAACTTTGAAATCAAAGGCCTGAGAGTCGGCTAATGATTGATGTACTGGTAGTATAATCAACCAGTTTCAGTTTGTTTTTAGTTTTTTTTCCCCAGAAGAACAGAGATTTTGTTACAATAGATGAAATGGACATACAATCGATGCCTAGTAAAACTTTGATTGACATTATACAGTATTTAAACCCAATATATTTCTCTAAAATTGAAGAGTGGTTCGCAAAAATAAATATGTTGAAAGCACAAACTACAGTTTGACAGCTGACACTAAGATACTGCCCATGACTATATATATTTTTCCAGTAAACATTTGCCTCTGGCATTACCAAAAGCAGGCAATTATCGGCTGGTATATATTTGCACATGATAAAATATGAATATGACAATTTATATAATAATATTGAAATTTTATAGCGCGGATTTGATTTCAGAAATAGTTTGATATTTATTTCTAAAGTCACTATATATTTATTGTAAAAATACTTCATTTTACCCAAGTGGAAACTGGCAGGTACTTGAAAACACAGCTCTCTGATTGGTCAGTTAAAACTCCTGATGTCATGAAAAAGTTATGAATATGGGGGGGAGGGTGTGGGAGGATACTGCCTCCTGCAAGTAGGGTTTGGGGTATCATCACAAGAAAATTTTGAAAATGTACACCCATGATACAGCGTTTGGTGTGATTTCTAACTTACGAGGGGCGTTCAATATGTAATGTTACTCCATATGTAGTTCCGTAACCGCTGGTTATTTTTAGATGCGGTTTTCGGCACATTATAGAGCAATTTATTGGAAACACAATACTATATAAATTATAAAAATCGGCAGAAATTACCTCTTATTTAAATCATTTCATAAAAAAGTTGTTTAGTTTCCTCAAAACAGTCTAACAGACGATCTACTTTCAATTTTGAAAACTACAAGAAAATACAATTTAATGTTTCGCAGATTGTTTATTTCTTGAAAAATAAGAAATAAAATCATTTTCAAAATCAGTAGTAATTATTAAACAAACCAAAAGGAGCTTCTTCTCCCGATAAATTATACGCTTACTGACTGCAAAATTCAACGCATGTGTCATTATGAACGGTTTACGGTTTCATTTTTTTGCGACCTGAATCGTAAGCAAATTATCCTTATCAGTCAAAATTCCAGAAAGGTTATGATTTAGAATGAAGTTATAGACATTTGCATTTTTGCCACTCGCGATTTTGCATCATTTCTATCTGGCTGATCTTCATAGTATTTTCAAACGCAAAGTCGTAGAGGTGTTGTTATAAACAGGTCACGTGAGTTCGCTGACAAGTGCCCAGAATGTAGTTAGGACTCATCCGCGAAGTTTAGTTAAATCTACGTTAATACTCCCATGTAATTTTCTAATATTTAACTGATGCTTGTTCTGGTCCAATATGGCAAGGGGAGTCCAGGATTTACTATTTGGCTGTTATTCAATCAATCCTCCTTTCATTAATCTCTTCCACTGCACATGGACAAGACAAATTAATACATGTAGAATTATGTACTACATCCCTTGAAAAAAAAGTTCGTTTAACTACGATCTCGTGGAAGAATTAATGTACTGCACATATCTTATTCGGGTCATTTAAAATGAAGCTGTCATAATTTAATTTCATCAATGTGGTAAACTCTTTGATAAGAAACTGCTTTCAGAGGTACCCGACTCAATAAAATACTAGCAGTATGCTCTGGAACTATATTTTGTCTTTCGCTGGATATTACGAAGGCTTGGTAAACCTGCAAAATTTATGAAATGCACAGTGCAATAAATTTGTTATTTGCGCAATGATTTTAAGGATTATTTTTTGAAACGGACAGGTTAACAAGTGGATAATTTGGCTAATAAGTTAATATGCAGGTTTTATTTTTATTTATTTTTCTTTTTTTGTTATTTTTTTTTATTAGTTTTATTTGCTATTTTGTGACATAAGGGAACTAGAGCTATCACTAAAGGTGATGAATGTACCCCCCACATGCACTTACACAGTACATTGCAATTTGACGCACACAAGATTGCATAATTATGTGGACTGTATGTATATAGACCGTATGTATACAGTATAGCAACAGAAATAAAGTCCCATAACTATGCAGAATATTTATCTAAAAGAACGTAACATGCATCATGCACAACTAGGGTTGGTACTGATCACTTGTGTGAAGTTTCATTAAATTGAGTGCAAGTATTAGGAAGATTAGGCGCGCACAAGATTGCATACGCAGACTTTATGTACATAGTATGTTAACAAGAAACAAAGTCCCATAACTCTGCAATTTTTGTCGTTGAAAGAACCTTACATGCCCCATGCACAAGTACTGTTGTTACTGATCACTTGTGTGAAGTTTCATTATATTGTGTCAAGGGGATGAGGAGAGATGGTGCGTATAAGATTGTGTCTATGTATATAGTATAGTAACAAAAAACAAAGTCCCATAACTCTGCAATTTTTTTTTCTGAAAGAACCTAACATGCCCCATGCACAACTACTTTTGTTACTGATCACTTGTGTGAAGTTTCATTAAATTGTTTCAAGGGGATGAGGAGAGATGGTGTGCACAAGATTGTGTCTATGTATATAGTCAGTAACAAAAAACAAAGTCCCGCTACTCTGCAATTTTTTTTTTCTGAAAGAACCTAACATGCCCCAGGCACATGTTACTGATCACTTGTGTGAAGTTTCATTAAATTGTGTCAAGAGGATGAGGAGAGATGGTGCGCACAAGATTGTGTCTGTGTATATAGTACAGTAACAAAAAACAAAGTCCTGTTACTCTGCAAATTTTTTTTCTGAAAGAACCTAACATGCCCCATGCACAACTACTGTTGTTTCTGATCCCTTGTGTGAAGTTTCATTAAATTGTGTCAAGGGGATGAGGAGAGATGGTGCGCACAAGGTTGTGTCTATGTATATAGTACAGTAACAAAAAAACAAAGTCCCATAACTCTGCAAATTTTTTTTCTGAAAGAACCTAACATGGCCCATGCACAAGTACTGTTGTTACTTATCACTTGTGTGAAGTTTCATTAAATTGTGTCAAGGGGATGAGGAGAGATGGTGCGCACAAGATTGTGTCTACGGACGGACAGACAGACAGACAGAAAGACAGACAACCTGAAACCAGTATACCCGCCCCCCCCACTTACAACTTTGTTGTCGAGGGGGTACAATCCAAGAGCTGTCTGATGACAGTGCGCTCAACTATTCAAAGAACTGATTGAAGAATGGGGTCAAAATATTTCCACAGATATTCAGACAAAAGAAATAAATAGATTTAATAAGAAATTATCAAATATGCAAGAAGTAGTTCAGTTTAAATTTTAACCAGAAGCCAGTTTTTCCTTGGCTTTTATCACCAGTACCAGAGTCTTAGCAATGAAATTCAGTGTTCTCCCTGAGATTCTGTGATGTATAATTATCATAATTCTGGACAAGTTTTGGATGATTCCCATTGTTTATAATACTGCTGATCAGAAATATAAACTTATAGTAACCTTCACTTTTGAATTAATGCTTAATACACCCTCAAAGACATTCAATAATTCCAAAAAAAACACACTATGATTAGTGAGTTATGACTTAAACAAATGTTCAGGTAGAACACTGAAATCATATACAAATACCGTATTTTGGTGTGTATAGGTCGCACTTTTTCTACCCATTTTGCTGCCTGAAAAAGTTCCTGCGACCTATACGACAGAACATTGCCAGCAGGTTTTTTTTCGGGCCAATTTTCTGACCAAAGCTCTCGCAAAATTACGTGCATCTGTTACGAACGAACAAAATGGATAAAAAATATCAATATTGGCGGCTTTTCAGCCAATAGCGGTTACTTTCAATAAAATATATCGTAAATAACCCATACAGACTATTAAAATTACGAATGACATTAATTCAAAGATGTTTTTGCAGTCTGAATTACGTTTGTTTCTACTTTTGTTTTACTGGACGCCATTGACATGTATTCAAGGTTGGATAAAATCCGGACAGATCCGTCCTCCATTCCAAACATTGTTTATACTAATTCTTAGCGTATTAAAAAATTTGAAAGATAATTTTTTACTTTTGATTTTTAAATAAAAGAAAAAAATCCAAACAGAGATATTTTGTTAATCTTTTTACTCAGAATCAAAAGAACGCTGTTAATTACATGACACGGAAAGGTGCTATAATTGCTGTGCAAACAATTCACACTTGCATGATAACAGAATGAAAATGCAAACCGTCTGCTGCCAATTAGTGTCAAAAAGCCGCTTTTCTTTGATGTAGTCTGTTACCGATACTACTGTTGGTACGAAACGGTTGGGAACGAAAATAACACTGTCCGATTTCCACCAATCAGGTTCTGATA